>NC_041731.1:46993529-47697529 GCF_004115215.2 Ornithorhynchus anatinus
GCTTGTGCTAACAACCTTCCCGCAGAAGCCATTCTCTGACTTGCTAATTTACCAGAGAGTCGTCACTTCGGGGGATGGATTTGTTTTACATGCATTTAATTCTGCTTTAACACATGCTTCCGACTCCTGCCAAAGAGTGTTTTAGAAAATACATTTTACTAATGCATCTTTACTCGCACGTTGACGTCTCCGTATTTTAAATTGTAGAATATAATTAATATGCAGAAGTGTGTCAGTTGAACTGTGTTTCCCATTTCAGGCTAATGGAGGCTGGCAAGACCCCACAACTCCATCTTCTGTGACTTCCCCTACAGAAGGCCCGGGAAGTGTGCACTCTGATACCTCTAACTAATCTCCTAGCAACCCTTTTCCCTGAGCTGATGATATGCCTTGATAAGTGCAGTCAGAGCAATAGGAGGAAAAGGAAAGATTTTTTTGTAGGCCACCATCTACAGCTTTACTGTAAAACCTTGTCTTCTTAGAGAACTTGGTAAATCTGTTTTTTAAGGAATCATAATCATTGTATTTATACTTAAAACACACAATGTTAAAAAGCACTTTATCCAATTAGGCCAAGATTTAGCATTGTTTACAGCCCTGTAGCTATTTTATCATAATTTATTATCAGCAGTTTTCACATTGATGGTTTAACAGTTGCCAATTACTTGGCCTTAAGGGTAAAAGTACAATGGAAGCTTAACCTCAATAGCAAAAGCAGACACAAAGATACACCTCACCTAAATTTAACTTCTCGCATATTTCATTGAGAAAGCTTAAATGAATTGCAGACTTTGATTGTGTTGAATCTTTTCATATTTCTTATAGAGTTGGAATAAAAGAGCTGTTTGGTTATTTCAGTTAACGATCGTCGTGTTTAAGAATTCTTCGTCGTCACATTTTCGTTGTGATCTCTTATTTTCTCATTAGATCGGAGACTGGTAGCATCTTCTCTCTCTCTCTCTCTCCCCCCCCCCCACTCTCTCTCTTTCTCTCTCTCTTGCTCGCTCGCTCTCTCTCTCTGAAAGCACCAGTGCCCAGAGTCTACTCTGTAATTTAATCATGGACGTAGATTGTTCTAAGAGATGAAGATACTTGCTGCTTATTTTTGTGAAAACCGAGATCTGGGGTTTTACAGTACGAGCTGGGTGCTGCACACGGATTTGTCAAGATTTGCTACTTCCTCTTGGCAACAAAAAGGCACCATTATATGGAGTGTTGTATATAGTGTAGCAAAAGAGTATTTATACATCTCACCAATCAAAACACAGCTTTATTACCTCATGCGAACTCATACAAACCAATAGAATTCCAACATGTTCTGTAGCTTAGAGTCCTCACTTACTACCTCTGAACAATACTCACAATGTAGTTTGTCTCTTTCTTATCTTTTTTGCATCTTGTAATTAACTCTTTGTTTCCCTTCATGAAATGTAATGTACATTGTAATCTTTTAAAACAAATCAGGGTTGCCTTTGCAACTTTTAAAAAAATCTAAAGTAGAAACATTGGGTCTTAATTTAACACAAAATCAGTAAAACTGTTGTAAATACTGAGAAACATTTTGAATGTTCGTCATCTTGTTACTAATCCACGCAAAAAAAAAAAAAAACCCCAACAACCTAATTGTGATGCATACAGATTTCAGTATTCAGTACTGTATCTTTCACCCTGTGTAACGGGGCCCCTTTCCTTTTTCTCTTTTGTATTGTATGCGATTCTGAAACTGATTGAGTCATGAAAATAATTTGTGGCAGTGATTCTAATGTATTAAAAACGTTTCGTGTTACTTTCTAACTGGATTACACCCTGGATTGAAAAAAAGTCTTCCTCGTGGTAGTTATATGTAGTTTCAAACATGAATAAACTTTTTGCTTTCATGATCAAATGTTGATGTAATTTCTTACGGCTCAACTTGAGTCCATCCTTAGAGTAAAGTTAGCTACAGTAGGTATGGAAGGGTTATTAGCAAGCAGGGGCTAATCACTTTTAGCTAGCTCTGCACTTTTGCCTAAAGGACTTTAAAGTAATCGGGAGGGTATGTCTTGAATATTCAAGACATACCCAGGCCTTTTGATCTCCAGATTACGATTGGGTCTACAGGTAGTTTACCCTGTTTAAGAGCGAGCCATCTCTAACAGGTAATCTGAAAAGGTGAACCTTTGGGTTCCCTCTTTTTCAGACCGACGGATTTGCTTTCAATTACTGCCGTCATTTAACTCGAATTTACAAAATAAGATCTACTAAAAATTGTTATTGGGTTAAAATCATTCTCATTCTATTAAAAAGTTTAGCAATTATGAATGTATACATATCTCTAGCTGTAGCTTCTAAATCTTTCTAATAAAATAGAGAGGTCAATAACAGGTAATTGGCCTACTTACTATATCTCAAGGAAATTGACTCACAGGAAATCAGATTAATGTTAATCAGTTGCCGCAAATTGTCCCTGACAAATATAACTCTTTTACTATTTCAGTAAGTATGTCCAGGCAGAAGAAGGTATGAAACTATCACTCCCCTGAATGTGGTCATCTGGTGAATGTAAACTCTAAGGGAGATGTCATCCCCATATCCTTCTCAGTCACCTGATTCAACCCCAGGTGTCTCATGATTATTTGCATGATTCAATTAGCCTTTCTTATCTCTGTACATAGAACCATTGCTGTGCCGTTACTTTGTAAAATATCTTTTTGGAAAATACAACAGACATGTCTAAATTTATCTTCCTTAATGTCCAGACTCTCGGGCATTAAGCGAAGCAACTTCTGCTTTTATTTATTTACACTGTTTCCTGTACATAATTAATTTCTCGTACATAATTAACAAAAATTATCAATCGCTTTAAAAGGAAAAAACCAAACCCTCTTCCTTTCCATGCAGATGGTACTTTACCCCATCTCAGTCAATACAGTGTGTCTCTTCTGGAAAGTCCTCAGCATTGTTAATAGGAGTCAAGAAGGGGAAGCCACAGGCACTCCTTCCATGTCACAATGCTGGAGTCCAGTAATATTCGCCTGCTAATGGGGCGCTCTAAAACTCCTCTCCCCCCGCAACCCCTACACTCGCGTTCTGTTTATACAATAACTCACTGGGAACAGTATTTTAGATGTAAAGTGTGTCAGCGGAGGCCTTGCCAGCATAATGAACACACAGACGTCCCTCATCTTGATCACATCTCTGCTGGCCACGGGCAAAAACCTGTCACATACTGATGAGGTTCATAGGAAGGCCATCAACAACCTTTGGGCCGCACTCGCACGCCCTGTGCCCACTGGGCATCATTAGTGTGCTGCTTTACAACATTAAGGATGGAGGTCCCTTTGAATTACAAGGGCCATTTGGCCTTCCCTTATATTGGAACACAGGCCTGAGACTTCATGGCAATAATGCACATTTTCTCCTTGCGGCCTGATCACCCATCAGGAAGCTTTACTACAAGCTCTGAGCTCTGGTGTCTGAGCAAGGCCGTCAGTCGGCCCCGTGCATTTCCTGGGAGCTATGTTCAGGAGGCGCCGGCCTGGCCCGAGCTGGAGGATCCCTTACGGTTGAATTTCTTCTCTGTCCATTTCCTTAGCCGGAGGAGGGGGCGATCGGCTTGTCGGAGGGGATTGTGAAAGCCAACCAGAGAAAGCTTGCCCTTCTCCAGGACAGGAAAGGACGTCAGAGGCCTAGCTGTTAATTACTTTTCCTTCTCTCTCTCTTTCTCCCTTCTCTCTCTCTCTCTATCTCTCTCTCCAGATGCCACCTTTAAGTGTGTTGGTCCACATTCGAATGATCAGTTTGAGTGAACAGACGATACAAGTCTATTACGTGGTGGTGTAGGCCTGAAGGGCCCCCCAAAAGCATAGATGATCCTTTTATAGCCAGTTGGCCTTGACCTGGGATGAACCGAGTTGAGAGGAGCCCACCCTCTCAGCTGCTAATCCCTGGGCTCTTCTGGGGAGGCAAGAGACAGCCAAGAGTGGTTTGGGATAGTGGCCCTTTTGGACCAAGGGTGGAGCCATTGTGCAACCCCCAAAAGCATCTCCTGTGGGTCTTCAGGAAGAGGGTTGAAGTGGAAAGGGAGAACTGGGAAGCAGGCAGAAGTTTGTCCTGCCAGCCCAGTTGACTGCTGCAGTTCCGGATGTAAAAATCAGGACCCCTCTGTTCTCCCTCTACCAATGAAAGACCCCAAAACACAATCAAGGCTCCCCGAAGCTCAAGGAAGAGAACAGTCAGAGGAAGTGGTTGAGTTTCCGGTGATTGCAGGAGTCATTTGGCAATGTGCCAAGTCCGGGTTACCATGCTGGTAGGTTTGGTCTAGGACAATTTCCCTTAACCCAGCAGAGTTTCCAGCCTCAACCAGGAGCCCTGGCCAGAGGCAGGTGGGGGCAGAGTGAAGAGAGCAAGGAAGCTACAGAACCGTTAGACTCTTCCACACTGGCCAAGTTTCCCGGCTGTCCCCCAACCCTGCTCTCTCCCTGAAGAACTAGAGGAACGTTGAACTTCTGGGTTAGGACAGGTGCTTCTAGGAACTTGCCCTCCTCCAGGGCTGGTGAAGGCCTCAGGTGTTGGGTGGGGAAACCACACCCATCACAGCCTTCCTGTTGTTCCCGCTGGAGCCCAAGCTACCGCAGAGCACCCTTTGCTTTAAATGTTTGGGAACTGGGTCTCCAGAGAGCAGGGATAAATACCGCCACATTGTGTGTACTAATGTGATTAAAAAACTACTTTCAGCTCCCATAATCTGTTTCCAGTTTGTGTTAATAAAAACTACATCTTTTTAAAGAATGAAACTCTTCAAAGATTGGTAAATTTTATTTTATTACATTAGCTTTAATGTCCCTGTTATATGGGCTGTGAAGAAAAGGAAGCCATTAGCCGAAGGAACTGAGTTATCAGCGTGGCCCAGACAGCGCTGATACAATTGTTAAGTATGAGCTTGGGGAGTGATTTATTGCACGCATTGGATTAGCCACAAAGGAGTTCGGCCCTGCTCCCCTTCCTGTATCATATTAGTATTTTATTAGGCTAATGGGATACGGTAATATCCGATAGTATTGGAATTCCCATCTAGTGAGACCTAAATATGCGATTGAGAGAGAGAAAGAAGAGAGAAAGATCGCAGGGGCTGGAGAACCGCTCTACGCACTGTCACACCGAGTGGACCAGAGTCCAGGGGATCCCCCGGAACCAGGCCTGAGAGGAAGTGGCGCTGCTCAGGCTGGGGAGGTCACAGAATCAGACATCTCCATGCTACCCCAGCGGGGGCACTCCCCAAGGCTGCTTTGGAGGTTTTTATTGTTGATTGATTTTTTCAATGGTATTTGTTAAGTGCTTACTCTATTCCAGGCACTGTTCTAAGCACTGGGGTAGTTACAAGCCCATACGGTTGGACATAGTCCACGGCCCCTGTGGGGCTCACAGTCTTAATCCCCATTTTACCGATAACTGAAGCACAGAGAAGTGAAGTTTCTTGCCCTAGGTCACACGGCAGATATGTGGTGAATCTGGGATTCAAATCCAGGTCCTCTGACTCTCAAGCCCATTCTATTTCCTCTAAGCCACACTGCTTCTCAAATCTGTATTGCTGATGAGCTAGGCTGGGGCTGCCAAGGGACAGGCAAGAGGATCATGGCTGGCAGAATTTTAGGCCAGAAATTAAGCAGAAGACGTATGCTGACTCGAGCGAGGCTGCAATGGAAGAAGAATGCTGCCCTGAACTGAGAATTTGATTGACCCAGGATCTCCCTGTCCTGAACACTACAGTGGGAAGAGACCTCTTGTAGGCAAGGAGTTAAAGTCTAGAGGAGGGAATCCCCTAGCCCCCAAAAGGCCCCAGCACTCCCCAGGGTTCCAGCATGGCCTAGGGAGAAGCCTCATGACCTAGCGGATAGAGCACAGGCTTGGAAGTCAGAAGGACCCACTTCTTATCCCCGATCCACCACTTGTCTACTGAGTGACTTTGGGGAAATCACTTAACTTCTCTGGGTCTCAGTTCCCTCATCTGTAAAATGGGGGATAATACCTTGAGCCCCCTGCGGGACACTGTGTCCAACCTCATTAGCTTGTATCTATGTCGGCACTTAGTACAGGGCCTAGCACACAGTAAGGACTTAAAAAATACCATTAAAAAACAATAACAAACCAAAACAAAAAGCAAAAACAACAAAAAATCACAAACAACCCTAGGACAGGGAGACTCCTAGAGTTACCCCAGGGCCTAAAGAGGAAAAAGAGGCTCAGAAAAGCTATGTGATAGACCCGAGGTGTCACAGCAGAACAACAGTCAATTTGCGATGAAGAACTGGAGGTGGAGTGAAGCCTCCCACCTCCCTATCGAGAACTCTATCCTCTCAGCTCCTCTGGCCTCCCTCACAGAAGAAGGAGGGGCCTGAACCAGACTGAGACAGGGAACAGGGGAACCTCCCAGATTTCCCTCCTGAGACTAAAGTGGGGGAATCCGTCATACCTCAGGCGAGATGAAGCCCAATCACCCCTCAACTGGATCTGGTACCAAGAGTGTCCCCCTTGGAGAGTGGTCAAGGGACAACAATGGCTCTGTGCCCTCTTGGGCCTTGGGAAGAAAAAGGGCAGGGGAAGGAAAGAGGAAGACTGTGCCAGGAGGTGCCTGGGAGAGGACTTGATCAAGCGACCAAGGCCTGAGCCAGACCTCAACATGAGGGGCTCTGGAGCAGGGCCTGGAGTCATCAGAGAAAAAAACATTCCTTCCCCTCATCATGGAAAACACAAATCTCAACCTCAGCTCCAAAGCCAAGGGCTCACAAAACACAGGACATCAGGACACTGTTGTCACTGGTTCCCTTGTTCTGATTTGGGGGTCGTGGGAAGGAGTCATGGGGAGGACTGAAGGGCTGGGGAAACCAGTCAGCACTCCCCCCCCCCCAAGGAGGGGTGCGGGGTAAGGATCAATCTGCCAGGTCTCAGGCTCTCTGGCTCCTGCCAGAGAGGGAACAATGGAGTGGAGGCGAAAAATATGGGGTCAATGTTCAAAAACAAGCGTGTCATTTTCTGCCCACTGCCAGCCCCAGGACGAGGGCAAAGCCACGGGACACAGGTGGCCACTTTATGGCAATAAATAAGAGGACACATTAGCTCCATTGCAGCTTCCTGGGCACTTCAGCCTAGATGGGAGCAACTAGGAAAGAGCAGACTACAGTAGGAATTCTCAGGCTAATTGTGATCAAGTAAGCATCAGACCATCCCCGACTTTCATTCATTCATTCAATCGTATTTATTGAGCTTACTGTGTGCAGAGCACTGTACTAATCAGAACTATTTAACTTATCTAAACCCTTCCTAAGCTTACTGATATTTCATCAGGCATAACTTCCTTTAATAACAATCATATTTATTGAGCATTTACTGTGTACAGAGTACTGAACTAAGCACTTGGGAGAGTACAATATAACAGATACATTCCCTGCCCACAGCGAGCTTACATTCTAAAGAGGGAGACAGACATTAATATAAATTAATTATGGATATTTACAAAAGTGCTGTGGGGCTGGGAGGGGGGTGAATAAAGGGAGCAAGTCAGGGTGATGCAGAAGGGAGTGGAAGAAAAGGTAAACAGGGCTTAGTCAGGGAAGGCCTCTTGGAGGAGACGTGCCTTCATTAAGGCTTTGAAGAGCAGGGAGAGTAATTGTCTATCAAATATGAAGAGGGAGGGAGGGTGTTTCAGGCCAGAGGCAGGATGTGGGTGAGCGGTCGGCAGCGAGGTAGACAAGATCAAGGTAACATTAAGAAGGTTAGCATTAGAGGAAAAACGTGTGCTGGCTGGGTTGTGGAAGTAGCAAATTCCACATTACCACTCATTACATGAAGAGGTACTTGTTTCGAGTCTGCCATCTTAAATCTTCACTGGTTGCCCCTTATCCAGTAGTGTGGGATTTTGTGAACAATGGTTCTGGTGTTCCCCCTATTCATACCTTTCTTGATTTTGTAAAATGCAATCATGTCCAAACTCAGCCTTTGTTTTTCCAGACTGGAAGAGTCCTTCACTTCCAGTTTCTTTTGCTGCTGTTGTCATCCCTTCTTCTTCTGCTGAAAAATCACTAAAATCCACCCTTCTTTCTCCATCCAAACTGCTACCATGTTAATCCAAGCATTTATCCTATTCCTCCTTGATTACTGCATCAGCCTCCTCGCTGTCCTCTCTGCCTCCTGTCTCTCCCCACTTCAGTCCATGCTGCTCTCTGCTGCCCAGATCATTTTTCTACAAAACTGTTCTATCCACATTTCCCCACTCCTGAAGAACCTCCAGTGGTTGTCCATCCACCTCTGCATCAAACAGAAACTCCTTAACATTGGCTTTGAAGCACTCAATCACCTTGCCTCTTCCTACCTCATCTCCCTGATTTTCTACTACAATCCAGCCTGCACACTTCACTCCTCTAATGTCAACCTACTCACCGAACTTTGATCTCATCTATCTCAATGCCAGCCCCTCAACCACATCCTACTTCTGTCCTGGAACTCCCTCCCTCTTCATATATGATGGAGGTTCACTTTCCCCACCTTCAAAGCCTTATTAAAAGCACATCTCCTCCAAGGGGCCTTCCTTGACTAATCCCTCAGTTATTATTCTTCCACTCCCTTCTAAATTGCCCTCGCAGTAGGATTTACACCCTTTATTCACCCCTCCCTCAGCTCCATAGCTTACGTACATATCTGTAATATATTTATTTATATTAACTTCTGTTTCCTCCTTTAGACTGTAAGTTCGCTGTGGGCCGGGATCATATCTACTAACTGTTTTACTGTATTCTCCCAACCACTTAGTATAGTAATAACATTGGTATTTGTTAAGAGCTTACTATATGCCGAGCACTGTTCTAAGCTCCGGGGTAGTTACAAGGTAATGAGGTTGTCCCACGTGAGGCTCACAGTCTTCATCCCCATTTTACAGATGAGGTAACTGAGGCACAGAGAAGTTAAGTGACTTGCCCAAATTCACACTGCTGACAAGCGGCAGAGCCGGGACTTGAACCCATGACCTCTGACTCCCCAGCCCGTGCTCTTTCCACTGAGCTACGCTGCTTCTCTAGTTCTCTGAACTCAGTAATCCCTCCATTAATACAACTGATTGATTAATTGCCATCTCTGCTGAATGTCCACCTACTTGTATTTCCTATTATTTTCACACACACACACAGATTGTTGCCCTTTGAATTCTAAGATGGCACCACTGGTGGTGAAAGTTACCCATGGGTAAGGGTGTGGCTGAAAATGTTAATTCAGAAATAATTGTTCCAACCCACACTAAGCACCCACAAAGATTGTTGCCAGCTGTGCTGACATGCTTGCGGCTTGCAGTGCCTGGTGTTCTTTGTGGTTTTCCCTCAGGCCCTTTTTGAAAAGAAGCACCCCACCCCTGATTGCAGCCTGCTGCTGGAACTCCCAAGAGGCCCTGCCATGCTGCGTCACCTGAGGCTACATTTTCCTGCATCAGTCCTAAATGTGTCTCCCCTTGTCTTCTTCAACAGCAGTCTCATCACCTTAGAAGTAGTAAAGTTCAAGTAGAAAATCTACCAGACCCCTCTCTGGCCATAAGTCCCGTACTGAAGTATGTGATAGCGAGATTTGGCAAATGCCTTCTTAAAGGCCTTTCATTTATTGCCCAGCCGCAGTTTGCCTGGCATTTTAAAACTGATTCAGAAAAAGAGCTGGTTCCTTGACATTTCTGACTGGCCTGGGCTTCCCAAAGGACTGTTCCCTTCCTGCCCAAGACCAAATGGCAGAAAAATGGGGGAAATGCCCTCTGCATATTTCTGGACTCCCTCAATCCTGTCCTTAGCCAGTAAGAAAGCGAATTGTCCTGGCTTAACTTGATCTGTGGAGCTCCCTATCCCCCAGCAGTGAGGGCTGAAAGAGAAAGGACTGAGAGGCTGAGATTCTTCTGAACATTTCCCCAACCTGGAGGCTGAGTGGACCGGGGATGGGCTGCTTCATGGGCAGGGGAGAAGTTTGGGGTGAACATTCCCTTCAAGGGCAGGCCTAGCTGCCCTGCTTTTGGTTAGAGTAGGCAACGCTGAGCTGGACCCCGGTCAGAGAAAAACTGGGAATGCTGCGATCATACAGTGTTCCCCAAGGGGCAAGGTCAGGAAGGTCATAGAAGTCCTAAGGGGCCAAGAGGGGCCGGGGTGGAGGAAGAGGAGAGTGGAGCCCATTCAGGCCCTGTAGGCCCCTGAAGGATGGTGCCACCAGAAGATGTTGATGCTAGGGGAACGGGTGGGAGTTGGGGAGGGGCTGGGAAGAGGAACGGGGGAGGGTGACTCCATCCAGCTGCTTGGACAGGCTCAGGTGAAAAATCTCTGAGAAGTTCTCAGGGACAACAATAATAATAATAATTATGGTATTGTTAAGTGCTTACTATGTGCCAGGCACTGTACTAAGCACCAGGGTGGAAACAAGCAAATGGATACACGCAAATCGGGTTGGACACAGTCCCTGCTCCACATAAGGCAGACGGTCTCAATCCTCATTTTACAGATGAAGTAACTGAGGCCCAGAGAAGTGAAGTGACTTCCCCAAGGTCACACAGCAGACAAGTGGCAGACCCAGGATTTTGCAACCCATGATCTTCTGATTCCCAGGCCTGTGCTCTATCGACTACACCATGCTGCTTCTCTGTATGGGGAGTTGGGGTGACGGGGGCTTGTTTTCTTCCAAGTTCCCCCTCCAATCCACCTCTGATCGCCTCACTCCTCCAACCCTTCCCACCCTTCCTACCCTCCATGCTGAGGGTGGTGTCGCCCTCACCACCACCATTGCCACCTCTGGGTACCTCAGCACAGAGAAGGGAACGTGAAGCAGTGATAAATCCTCAAATCTGAATCAAAATGCATTTGATCTTCTCCTAATATAAAACAAAGAGTGAATTTATCTGAGATATGGCAGTAGAAAAAAAAGTTCCTCCTGAATGAATTCATTAACACCAATGAAGCCCTGCCCCTGTCATGCACCAGAGTGGCACGTAAAGAGACCAAGACGCAGAGGTGAGGGCTGCTGGAGATCCCCTGTAGACCAGGGAAACCAAGTGATTGCACCTCAGGTGGGTTCCATTCTCAGGAGGGAGTGGAATCAATCAATCAATTAATCAGTGGTGTTTATTGATCACTTACTGTGTTTAGAGTGTTGTACTACGAGGTTGCAAGAGTACAGTACAACAGAGTTTGGTAGATACGTTCCCTGCCTACAAATAGCTTATAACCTAGAAAGGGAGGCAGATATTAATATAAATTGTTGATATATATTCAAGTGCTATGGGGCTGTGGATGGCGTGACTATCTAATGCTTAAAGGGTACAGATCCAAATGCATGATTGATACAGAAGGGAGAGGGAGTATGGGAAATAAGGGTTTAGTAGGGAGGATTTCTTGGAGGTGTGATTTTAATAACGTTTTGAAAGTGGGGAGAGTGACTATCTATTGAACATGAAGGGGACTGAATTCCAGGTCAGAGGGAGGACACGGACAAGGGGTCAGCAGTGAGATAGATGAGATCGAAGTACAGTGAGTGGATTGGCATTAGTGGACTAAAATGAACGGGTTGGGTTGTAGTAGGAAAAATGAGGTAAGGTATGGGTGGGAAGGTGATAGAGTGCTTTAAACCCAGTGGTAAGGAATTTCTGTTTGATGCGGCAGTGGATGGGCAACCACTGGAGGTTCTTGAGGAATGGGGAAACATACACTGAATAGTTTTTTGGAAAAACAATCCATTCATTCAATTACATTTACTGAGTGCTTACTGTGTGCAGAGCACTGTCCTAAGTGCTTGGGAAAGTACAGTACAACAATAAACAGACACATTCCCTGGCCACATAGAGTGAGGTATTGATTGAAATTGAGAGAGAAAGGAGTCAGGGAAGTTAGCAAGGAGGCTGATACAGTAATCAAGAGGGGATGGGATAAGTGGTTGAATCAGCAGTGGCAGTTTGGGTGGAGAGGAAAAAGTAGGTTTTAGCAATGTTGTAGAAGTGGGACAAATAGGATTTGGTGACAGATTGAGTACGTGGTTTGAATGAGAGAGATAAGTTGAAGCTAATACCAAGGTTACCAGCTTGTGAAGCGGTATGGATGGAGGCGCTGTCTACAGTGATGAGCATTGATAGGAGGACAGGGTTTGGGTGTAAGATCAGGACCTATGTTTTAGATGTTAAGTTGGAGGTAGCAGCAGGTTATTCAAGTACAGACATTCTGAGGCAGGAGGAAATGAGAGACTTCAGAGGAGAGGGATCAGGGTTGGAGATGAGGATTTGGGAATCATCCATAAAAAGATGGTAGTTGAAGCCATGGGAGTGAATGAGTTCTCCAAGAGAGTGGGTGTAGATGGAGAATAGAAGGGAACCCAGAACGAAGTCTTGAGAGAAGTCAGAGGAGGAGCCTGTGAAAGAGCCTGAGAAGAAGCAGCCAGAGAGATAGGAGGAGAACCAGGAGAGGACAGTGACAGGGAAGCGAAGGTCAAGTATTGTTTCTAGGAAAAGAGAGCGGTCTGCAGTATCAAAGGAAGCTGAGAGGTTGAAGAGGATTAGGATGGAGTAGAAGCTGTAGGATTTGGCAAGAAGGAGGTCATTGGTGACCTTAGTGAGGGAAGTTTCCATGGAGTGAAAGGGGTGGAAGTCAGATTGGAGGGGGTTGAAGATTGAATTGGAAGAAACAGGTGTAGACAACTTGCTCAAGGAGTTTGGAGAGGAGCTCAATCAATTACTGAATGGTATTTATTGAGCGCTTACTCTGTGCAGAGTTCTATACTAAATTTTAGGGAGACATGACCTCTGTTAAAAAATCTTCCTTTGCCCATGGCACTCCAGGCAAGGTGGAAAGAAGAAAAAGCTGGCTGCAGCTCCAACCCTCTGCCCCCTGGGACTCCTCATCCTCTGCTCCAGCCCCAGACTCAGCTTTATCCCAGCCCAAGGGCACAGTTTTGTGTACTACTAATGGAACGGGATCCCCCATTCAGGCTGAGGGACCAGAGGCTCTGAACCGTCATTTTCTTCAAGAACAGTTCTCTGCAGCAGCCTCCCTTATCCCCACTTCCAACACTCTGGTGGGTCGGTCCTGTAACTGTCCAGCTGCCAGTCTCTCAGCCCGGAGTGGCTGGACCTTTCATTCCGTGGTGCTTGTATGGACCCTTCTCTCCCCCTACCCTTAACCCCATCCTACGGTGAGCGCACCTCCTTTCCAACCCCCATTCCAGGTCCAGCCATGGCTTGTTCTGGGAGAAGGAGCAGGAGGAGAAAGAGGAGGAAGAAGAGGATTGGGGGGGGCAATGAGGAGGAGGAAAAGGTGTGGGGAGAAGGAAGATGGAGGAAGAGAAGGAAGAGGAGGGCCATGGAGCCCCAGAGCATCACTAATGCCCAGATCTGGGTTGGCAACCCCAAAAGGTGGTTTTCCGGGGTGTCAGATTTTCCCAAGGGATGTTGGGAAAAGGTGCCCACCGACCCCCCCCCCCCTCGATCCCCATCCCTCATTTGTGCCCTAAATGAGACTCCAGGGAAACACGAAGGCCTGTAGCCCGCAGCCAGGATCACCTATTAACGCTATCTATTAAGATAATAAAAGGCCACTTTCTTTTCCTGGTAAAAATTCAGCAGAAAGTGTACGCATCATTAAATATGGAAATCCAGAATTTTATTAGCAATCTGCTAGATCTGAACTGACGCCAATTAAACAAAAAAGATATCATTTATAAAAAGGCAGAGTTCAACTTGTATTAAATATGAAATGCAATTTTCTGCTGGTTTTGATTTATTACTGGTGGTACATTGTTCAAAGAAGCATGTTATATTTCAATAGAGAAATATTGTTTATTCATTAATATTTTAAAACTTGCTTATTGCTGTGTATGGCTCCCTCGGAATGAAACTTATGATTTAAAACATGAATTAATAAACACATTTGAAAGTGTTCGACGAGATCACAACCTCTCATTTTTCATTTTCCTGGGAGCATATTAAATTTTTATAATTCCGCATCTACAGTTTTTTTCTTTTAAATAAAGATGCAGATTGCGAATTGCTCTACTAATTCCAGGTAACTAGGAACAAAAAACAATAAAATGTGAGGCTGCATCAGACCCCGGAGAGATTCATTCCCAGGTTTTGGTGGGACGCGGCTCCTGTGATACATTTATGACGTCCATACAGCTTTTAACTTCACGTCATTTTCTTGTCACCTAAGCCGCCCTAAAATCCTGCCCTTCAGATTGGAAATGAGAAGCCTCGGTACCTTCTGCACAATGTATGTACTTCCGCCCTCACAAGCCCAGTAGGCTCCTACGGCAGGCTCTCTCTCTCTCTCCCTCTCTAGTGGACGCGGGTTGGTAAATCTGGATATATAAGGCCTCCCTAATGCAAGGAAGCATCTCATAAGGCTGACACTCTAAATGAGGCTGAAAATATTTTAAACAGAAGCGATTCGGCAGGACTGATGTGGCCGCCGGGGCAGTCGTGGTTATTACCTGTATCTGTGGTTTAGATCGACTGTATTAAGGGGGCCCAGCGCCCACTGAACTCATTAGTCTGGCCTGCACTTTAGCGCCCATCCTATCAGCTGGTTGATTTACACTAACCTTTCTGCAGCTTAAAAAGGCTGCGTCCCCGGGCTCCGTGGGATTACCATAACAATAACCGGGATTTCAATTGTAAGAACTCATTTGGTCCTCAAATAGAAAGTGCCAATCAATTTAACAGCACGGAAGACGCACTCAGAGAAAATACCCCCGTCTGCTCCTTCTCTAAGTGCTTTTCCTTCTGATCGTTCTCGCGAACTCTGTTTTCACTGAAGAAGGGCCCCAGCTGCCTGACTGTCATTTGGGTGGTGTTGGGTAGCCAAAGGTGGGAGCCTTGGGGACAACTACAGGGTGGGGCTGTGAAGGGAAGGGAGACTGACAGGCCCAGAACCAATCAATCAATCGATGGTATTTACTGAGCGCTTACGGTGTGCAGAGCATTGTACTAAGTGCTTGGAAGAGTAATAATGATAGTAGCATTTGCTAAGCACTTAATATGTGCCAAACGCTGTACTAGGCACTGGGGTAGGTATACGTTAATCAAGTCAGGCACAGTTCCTTCCCCTCAGAGGGTTCAAGTTTTAAGTAGTAGGGAGAACTGGTAATGGATATCCATTTCACAGATAAGGGAACTGAGTCACAGGGAAGTTTAGTGACTTGTCCGAATTCACACGGCAGGCAAAGGGCAAAGTCAAGTTGAGAACCTAGGGCCTCTGAGTCCTAGGCCTGGGCTTTTTCCATTAAAGTCATCCTGCTTCCCAAATCAATAGAGTTGGTAGCCATGATACCTGCCCTCGATGATCTTATGGTCTAGGGGTCACTGGGAAGGAATGGACATGATTGAGCCTGGAGAAGCCCCAGAGTAGTAAGGAGCTGTAGAGGGAGGAGCACCGAATGATCAGCTAGCAGGGGTAATGAACATGGGAGTCTATTAGGAAGGAGAAATAATGTTGTCGCATGGAGGAGAAGGAAGAAGGTTAAAGGATGAATTTAAGATGAATGAAGGCAGACAGATGTCTGCATTTCCAGCAACAGCACTCCATAGCTCGAGCACAGGAGCAGAGGAAGTGTATTTTGGAGGTGATCCAGGTTGAGGGTTAGGGGTACAAGATCAGTGGAGGGATATGGGAGCAAAGTTGAGTTCAGTGGTGAGGGCAGGGTTGAGAGTGTCAATTTTTGCATCAAGAGAAGGTTGCTTGTATATGTAGACCAAATGGGGCAGGATGACTTGAGAAAATCAGTGTGGGTCAATAGATCAGAGGTTTCTGTGTGGGAACAGGACAGATAGATGGGGAGTGGGTTTGTGAATGAGGAGGTAGGTGAGGAAACTGTGGTTGGATAGAGGAATTTCAGATTTGATGAGGATAGAAATTGTACAGTGATAAGAGATGATGAGATTTAGCATGTGTCTAAGTTGGTGAGTGGGTAAAGTAGGGTGGAGCAGGAGGTCAGTGAAGTTAAGAAGTGAGAGAAAGTGATCAGTCGAAGGGTCATCGGGGACATCCATGTGGATATTGAATCCCTTAAGAAGAATCATTGTAGGGATGGAGAAAGAGAGAAGGAATTTGAAAAAGGGAAAAAATTGCTTCAGAAACTTGGAGGAATCTAGCTTGTGAAAGATGACCATGAATAGTAACTGGAATGGATGAAAGAGGTGGACGATACAGGCTTCAAAGCAAGGGCAAGAGAGGGGTGGGGGAGGTGGGATGGCTTGAAAGTGGCACTGGGGAGTAAGAAGGAAGCCAACTTCACCCCCTTTCCCAGAGAGTCCTGGGGAGTGGGAGAGTGCTCTGTACATAGTAAGTGCTCAGTAAATATGATTGATTGATTATTGTCATATCGTACTCTCCCAAGTGCTTAGTACAGTGCTCTGTACACAGTAAGAATTGAATAAATATGACTGACTGACTGACTGAATGAATGAATGAGGGTCACTAGAAGGTAATAGGTGTGCGTGTGTGTGTACATTTATGTGAAGGTGTATACAGTGCTCTGCACACAGTAAGCACTCAATAAATATGATTGAATGAATCAATTTGTGTATACGTATGGGTGCCTGTGGGTCTCAGACATCCTGGGAAGCCCCTAGTCCAATATCTATCTAGGAGACCTCTCCCCACTTCCCATCCTTTCTCACATCCTTGCTGGCTCAAATTCTCCTGGTAGAGGCTTGAGTTTCCCGGCAGACCCAGGCGAAAGGAGGAATGCTTGCCTCGAGAACACTAGTGAAGCCTTGTACCTTGGCCTGGTAAACTGATCCTAGAAAGACTTTATGTGTCTGTTTATAGTTGTATTGTACTCTCCCAAGCTTTTAGTACAGTGTTCTGCATACTGGATTTTTTTCTCTTTGTGGCTGAATTGTACTTTCCAAGTGCTTAGTACAGTGCTCTGCACATAATAAACACTCAATAAATATGATTGGCTGACTGCCTGAATGACTGACTTGCAGGCATCCTACTCCTGAAAAGACTCTCAGTCACACTATTTCAAGTACTATAAGCAGGTGAGGCTGAGGGGTTATTTTAGCCTCCATCAGATTAAATGAACGTTGATTCTTTATCTTGTTTTCAAGTTCTTCCCTTAGTGGCCAGTACTGAGTTCCTCATTTCAAACATGAGCCTGGCCTGGATCCTGGATTTCTCCCCCAATGGTGGGATCTCTCTACTTTTCACAGACTCTTCAGGAGAGTCAATATTCATTTTCCTCCTCTGTCACCACCTTCCCCTCTCAACTCTCCTTGCCCCAGTTGTCCACTCTTGAAATCCATGTGCGAGGTGTGAGGCTAGGAGATGGGACTCTTGATAACTCTTGGCTTAGTGGAAAGAGCATGGTTTTGGGAGTCAGAGATCGTGGGTTCTAATCCCGGCTCCGCCACTTGTCAGCTGTGTGACTTTGGGCAAGTCACTTAACTACTCTGTGCCTCAATAACCTCATCTGTTAAATGGGTCTTGAGACTGTGAGCCCTAAGTGGGACAACCTGTTAATCTTGTATCTATCCCAGTGCTGGATTTTTTCTTTTTGTGGCTGAATTGTACTTTCCAAGTGCTTAGTACAGTCCTCTGCACATAATAAGCACTCAATAAATATGATTGAATGAGTGAATGAACAGTGCTTGGCACAGAGTAACTACTTAACAAATACCATCATTATTAGATAAGCAGCATGGTGTAGTGGATAGAGCACAGGCCTGGGAGTCAGAAGGTTATGGGTTCTAATCCTGCCTTTGCCACTTGTTTGTTGTGTGACCTTAGGCAAGGCACTTCACTTCTCTGTGCTTCGGTTATCTCATCTGTAAAATGGGGAATAAGACTGTGATCCCTATGTGAAACAGGAACTGTGTCCAACCCAATTTGCTTGTACCCACTCCACTGCTTAGTTCAGTGCCTGGCACATAGTAAGTGCTAAACAAATACCATTATTATTATTATAACAAAGTGGGAAGGTCTGGGGATGGGGGAGGTAGTAGAGGGAAAGAGGAAGAGATTTCCCAAGTCCTGAGAAGTCAGTTCCGTCAAATTTCCAGGAAACTTGAAATTTCTCCTAGTTTTGGTGTGCTGCACTTTGGCCTTTCGCCTTTGTCTAAACCTGGAAAGCTCTCTTCCCCACCCTACCAACTGTCAGGGGGCCCCTGCATATTTTTGGAGGAAATCCCTCTCCATTTCTGACTCTGAACCGCCTCACATCAGCCGACAAAGTTGAGGGAGAGAAGTATCCAATGCTACCTTGAAACTTTAACCAACCTGGGCTTCACAGACACCGTCCTCTTTGGTTCTCCTCTTATCTCTGACTGCTACTTCCCAGTCTCTTTTGCAGGCTCCTCCTCTGCCTCCCACCCCCTGAAGGAGGGAGTCCCTCAAAGCTCAGTTTTGGGTCCCCTTCTATTCTCCATCTACACACACTCCTTTGGAAAACTCATTCGCTCCCATTTCAACTACCATCTCCAAGTAGATGGAAATCTACACCTCCAGCCCTGACCACTCTCCTTCTCTGGAGTCTCATATTTCCTCCTACCTTCAGGATATCTTTATCTGGATGTCCTACTGACATCTCAAACTTAACACATCTAAAACAGAACTCCTTATCTTCCCAGACAAACCCTGCCCCCAATCCTGACTTTCCCAACACTGTAGAAAATACCACTATCTTCCCTACTGCACAAGACTGTAACCTTGCCAGTGCCCTCGACTCATCTCTCTCATTCAACCTATATATTTAATCTGTCACCAAATGCTGTCAGTTCTAGCTTCACAACATTGCTAAAATCTGCCCTTTCCTCTCCATCCATACTTATCATGCCAATCCAAGCATTTATCCTATCCTGCCTTGACTACTGCATTTAACTCCTCACTGACCTCCCTGCCTCCAATCTCTCCCCACTCCAGTCCATACTTCGCTCTGCTGCCCAGATCATTTTTCTAAAAGAACATTCAGTCCATGTCTCCCCACTCCTCAAGAACTTCTAGTGGCTGTCCATCCACCTCCTCATCAAGCAGGTACTCCTTACCAGTGGCTTTAAAGCATTCAAACAACTTGTACTCTCCTACCTTACCACATTGATCTCCTCCTATAGCCCAGACCTCACATTTTGCTCCTCTAGTGCCAGCTTGCTCACTGTGCCCCAATCTCATTTGTCCTGCTGCCAACTCCTTTTCCACATCTTCCCCATAGCTGGGAACTCCCATCCCCTCGATATAAACCAGATCTCCACTCTTCCCACCTTCAAAGCATTATTATGGTCATAACTCCTCCAAGAGGCATGCCCCAATTAAGCCCCCTTTTCCCTGGCATCCTTTCCCTTTTTCATCATCTATGCATTTGGATCTGTGACCTCTGGGTATTTGATATTCATCCCACCCTAACCCCCACAGCACTTATGTACATGTCTAATCATTATTCATATCAGTGTCTGTCTCTCCTTCTAGACTGTAAACTCATTGTGGGCAGGGAGCATGTTCTATTGTATTGTACTCTCCCAAGTGTGTAGTATAGTGCTCTGGACATAGTTAGCACTCAATAAATACCACTGATGATGATGAAATGACTTTTTTTAAAATGGTATTTGTTAAGCGCTTACTATGTGCCAGGCACTGAACTAAGCATTGGGTAGATACAACCTAATCTGGTTAGACATAGTCCATGTTCATTCATTCATTCAGTAGTATTTATTGAGCACTCACTATGTGCAGGGCACTGTATTAAGCGCTTGGAACATACAAATTGGCAAAATTCATTCATTCATTCATTCAATAGTATTTACTGAGTGCTACAGTTCTAGGTGAGGCAACTGCAATATGTTCTACGTTAGGCTCACAGTCATAATCCCCATTTTAGAGATGAAGTAACAGAGGCACAGAGAAGTGAAGGTTACACAGCAGACAAGTGGCTGGGATTAGAACCCAGCTCCTTCTGACCCCCAGGCCTATTCTCTATCCATTTGGCCATACTGCTTCTTATGCATCATTAATAGTTCCATATCAATTTACCTGCTCCATTTAAACATCACTTATTTGTTCCTATTTCCATGTTTACTTGTCTTTTGTGCTCCAAGATTTCGCCACTGAAGGTGGCACTCACTTAAGGATGCATGTGTGTCTGAAAGGCCAATGCGGGAACCAGACCCGTGACCGCCGGGTCCACACTGTGGCCTGCACATACCAGGCCAGGCACACACACACTGTGCGAACCAAGACCAGACTCTGGTTGTGCTGTCTTGTCTGTTGCCTGCAGCACCTGGCACTGTTTTTACTTTGCCTCTTTTGTCTCATGATTCTTATGAAGAGTTCTATTTGCGGAACTGGGTCTATCTTAATTGCAGAGTCTATTCCCTAAAACTGCTTTCCCTACCCAAGAGAGAAGGAGGAAAGGGATGGGGAGAAATTTCCCACTCTTAAAGGAGTGGCAAGGCTGGATCAAGAACAGGTTGAGCTTTGTGCTAGGTGCCAGGTTGGGTTTACTTATGCGCATACACATACAATTGCCAGATAAAACTGAGTCTGATAAAACAATGCAGGAGGAAAAAGATTTTCCCTATTCGTCATGAACAATCTTTTTTTTATGGTATTTGTTAAGTGCTTACTATGTGCCAGGTACTGTAGTAAGTACTGGGGCAGATACAACCTAATCAGGTAGGGCACTGTCCATGTCCACATGGGTCTCACAGTCTTAATTCCTGTTTTATAGATGAGGGAACTGAGGCACAGAGAAGTGAAGTGACTTGCTGGAGGTCACACAGCAGACAAGTGGCAGAGCCAGAATTAGAACACAGGTCCTTAGGAATTTCAGTCCCATGCTCTTTCCACTACGTCATGCTGCTTCCATTTTCCCATCTGGGGTCAGAGAGTAACTGTCTACAGGTTACCCAACCACCATCCTCACTAGGACAATCAACTTTCTTTCCAACGGGGGTAGCATGAGGTGGCTTTTGTTTAATCAGTAACAATCTGGCAAACCAACATTCAGCCGCACTGTAGAGAACCAGACAGAGGCCAGAAGGAGGCTGGAGAAGCAGTGTGGCTTAGTGGAACGAGCACGGGCTTGGGAGTCAGAGATTGTGGGTTCTAATCCTGGCTCCGCCACTTGTCAGCTGTGTGACTTTGGGCAAGTCACTTCACTGCTCTGTGCCTCAGTTACCTCATCTATAAAATGAGGATTAAGACTGAGCCCAACCTGATTACCTTGTATCTACCCCAGTGCTTACAACAGTGCTTGGAACATAGTAAGCACTTAACAAATGCCATCATCATCATCATCATCATCATCATTGATCAAATGCAGAAGTGGGCACAACATTCCCCGTGCATTTCCCCACATAGGTGCGACAGCTGTGGGGAATCATTTTCCTATATTCACAGTTTTTACTAAATCATAAAATGGCAAAACTCTGCACTTTCCTGCAAAAGAAAAGGGATAGGTACAGTCAGTTCCCCGCAGCACACGGCATCAGTACTCAAGAGGCAGGTGTGAAAATGAGGTGTACAGGCTCAGGATTTGTGTCTGTCCTTCGTATTAGAAGATGACCCCACCGTGGGTGAAATTTACCTATTAGTGTTTGTGTGGATGGAAGGCCAATGTGAGACTGGCAGTCCTGGGTCCTCACTGTGTCCCTGCCAATCCCACTTTCCCAAATACCAATGGACTCGAGCCTGAATCTCCTCAAATAGACTCAATTCCTCTTCTGAAAGAAAAAAGCCCGTGTGCTGTGAGCTTGTCCTGACAGACTGCCCGACTAGTGACTTGTTCCTCGAGGGAGAAATTTGTGAGTGAATGCCAGAGAGAAGAGCAGTGAGAACAGGAAAAGCTGCAGTGGAATCCAGATGCTGTGCTGTTGTCATCTGGGCTCAAGGGGGAAACTCTGTAGCCCCCTAAGGCCGTGGGCTAGAGCCCAGTGAGCTCGGCAACTTGCCCAGAAATTCACCTGATCTGAGATGCAGTGTTGCCTAGTGGAAAGAACCCGGATCTGGGAATCAGAGGACGTAGGTTCTAATTCCAGCTCTGCCACTAGTCTGCTGTGTGACCTTGGGCAAGTCACTTCATTTCTCTGGGCCTCAGTTTCCTTATCTGTAAAATGGAGATTAAATCCTACTCCCTCCAACCCAGACTGTGAGTCCCATGTTTATAACCTTGTATTTACCTCAGCGCTTAGAACAGTTCTTGGCACATAGTAAGTACTTGACAAATACCATTACTATTACCTGGCCCCACAGGGCCTTATGGATTAAAATCGGGTTCCATGCCAGGAATGTGACTTCTTCCAACCAAAAATTGCAGTAGGAGGGCTTGATGTGAGATGCTAGGAAGATCCTCCCAGCAGCTGGTGAGATGAGCCCCTGGAATAGATGGTTTGGGGGATTGACAACTTTTCTTCCCTGGTGATGTCTAAGTGAAGAAATTACCTCCATCCATTTGACTAGGAGGAGGTAGCCCTTCCTTGAGGGACTTGTTCCCCAACTAATTTCCACTGTCCTTGACCATGTCATCCTAATAGCCACCCTTAGCAACTATGTGTCTATTGATTGACATAGTCTGTCCATTTATTCATGTTTTCTTTTTTCCTTTCCCTTGCTACACCAATTGTATTCTCCTGCCCCCAATTCATTTATACTATTTCTGCCTGCCTGTCCCGCACAGTAGATTATAAACTCTTCAGGTTTTTTGACTGGGTTTGACTTTTATTGTACTCTTCCACACCTATTAGATGTTCTGTACAAAGTATGCACTCAGTAAATACCACTGAATGAACAAGTGAATAAATGAATAAATGAGCAACCAAGATGACCCTGGAAGGCCCTGACAGGAGAGAAATCTGACTGGAGCCACTGACCCCAGATACACAGATCCAAACTGGTTATTCGGTTCCAGGTCAGACGGGCTTAGCTAATGTCTGTCCTTCTCCCTGTCCCCCTGAACTCTGCCAGAGTGGCTATTCTGGGCCATAGGGCCAAAGTCCACCCCACCAGACTTTAAAGAGAGGTGGAGGTGGCCGTGGTGATTTTCAGATGCTTCTTCCTTCCACCTCCTAGCTCTCACAGTGAGGATGGCTCAGAGCTGCTTTGGGGATCAGTCAATCAGGCTCAGGGGAATAAGGGATGGCCTGAACCCTGAAGGAGAGTTGGGGGCAGGGAGATGTACAAGTAGTAGGTGTTTGGAGGTGAGGACAACCCAGTCTTTCCTCCTTGCAAGAGGAGAAGGGTGATTACTGGGGTCAGTGGGAGGAGCTGCTCTCTTTCTCCTTTTTTTTTTTTTTGGTATTTGATAAATGCCAGGAACCTATATGCCAGGTATTGTATTAAGCACTGGAATAGATGCAAGCTAATCAGATTGGACACAGTCCCTGTCCCACATGGGGTTCCCAATCCCCATTTTACAGATCAGGTAACTGAGGCACAGAGAAGTGAAGTGACTTGTCACACAGCAGACAAGTGGTGGAAGCAGGATTAGAACCCATATCATTTCAGCTCCCAGGCCTGTCATTTATCCACTACGCCACAGTGCTTCTCTTCATACCTCCTCACTTTACCATCTTACAATGAGAGAGCGGGGCATGGTAGCCAGGCACCAGAACCTAGGAAGTAACTTAAAAATTTGAGTGGCAGCCTGAATGACATACTGAATAGATGGAGGCTGAGGGGGTCAAGAAAGTAGTTGATAGATTCCTGAAGGATTTGGTCTGGATGAATAAATAGTTGCTTTTCAGATCTCTTAACAGTAAGATGAGAGGGCACCCACTGAAACTTGAAGCTGGTAGCCTCAAACCAACAAAAAGCTACCCTTCTTCACCTAGCAAGTGTTGACATATGGAATCTTGGTGTGACCTGAAAGTCAGTGGGTTCAAGAGGGGCTTGGTCAAATTTTTAGTTGGGCAACGCATAATGAGCTATTTTGGAGCGTGTTTGGGGTATAGAGGGAAAAATTAGGATATTAGATGGGCTATTTCTAAACCTGAGAGTGGATGTCCACTGGTTCTGAAGGTTGCTGAAGTCAGAGTCAGAAAAGTTGGTCATCCCTCACTCGGGACTCTTGAGGAGACTGCCTCCACCTGCCTCTGCCTACCTCACTCCCCAGGGTGAGATCTTCGGATCCACAGCCAAGGTCTTTCACCCTCCCACTTCCGAGTGGTCTAGTCCTAGGCTTTCCTCCCCATTGAGAATGACCTCATCCCCTTTCAGGCACAGGAACCGGCCATTCAGACTGAATTGAGTCCCTGGGGCACCCCTTCCATTGTTCAGGTGAGGTGGCTCCAGGGAAAGGTAGGAAAAGCTGAGGCAGGTGTGGGCGCAGGAAGGGATATCTGTGGTTTCTTCCCCGCTCCCCTTTTCCCTTCCCCATTTGGGAAGCTTCTCTCTGATCTCAGCCACCAGGATCATGGGACTACAGGATCTGTGGGAATGGAGGTGCCCAAAGTCTGTCTACCCAAGTCCAGTCCCTCCAGGGTGTGTCCACATGGGCCCTGCTCAACCAGAGTGTGTCCACTCAGGCCCATCAACCCAGGTTCCGTCCACTCAGTGTCCATCTACCCAGGGCTGTCCACACAGATCCTGTCCACCCATACCAGTCCACCTGGGGCTGGCCAAGCCCTTCAGGAGGAAGGCAACCTAGAACTACCTGCCACTCCGTCCCAGTGCCTCTTCTGCCCCCTCATAGCTCCTCTGAGGCTCAGTGTTTGCACAACTAAAGGAAGGTCAGAGAGGCTAGACCCCAACCATCCCACGCCCAGGCACCTCTGAATCTCTGCTCCCTTTTTTCTCTCCATCTTCTCCGTCCCTTCCCTTTCTCTTTTTTCCATTCCCTCCCCTTCATCTCCTCAATCCACTCCCTTCCATCTTCTCCCTTCCCTCCAACCACTTCACCCCCTCCAAATCCTTCCTTCTGATCCCTCCATCCTCTCCATCTCCTCCCTGCCCACCATCTCTTCCATCCCTTCCATCTCTTCCATATCCTCCATCCCCTCCATCACTTCCCCTCCTTTCCTTCAATCCCTTCCATCCCCTACACCCCCCTGACCCGGGGAAACACTCCGTAGGGCAGCAGAGGCCCCCCAGCTCTGGACTGAGCCCGACCCATGCCCAGCTGGCGGGGTGCCCCTGGCCATGCTAGCGGTGACAGATTGGGCCTCATCAATAACCCTAACCAGGCTGTGATAAATCCCAGATCCCTCCCCATGAACCCGGACAGCGCTTCATCAATCAAGAAGATTACTTAGGAATTTTTTAAAATCTGACGTCAAAATGTCACGGTTACTAATGGTTTTTGGAGATCTCGTATGGTGATGGCGCATTTATCTCCGCAGCATCTCCAGGGCGACCTGTCGGCCCAGGGGAAGTAGTGGAAGGTGTTCTGGCCAAGTCCATGTGTGGATTCAGATTTCAATTTCAATTTGGATAAACCTGCCCTTCGTGTTGGAAGGTGACACTGATTGTTGGTTACCCATGGATTCGGTTGTAATAGTAATAATAAAATTGTAGTATTTGTTAAGCCTTTACTACCTGACAAGTATGAACTAAGTGCTGGAGTAGATACAAGATAATCAGGTCCCACATGGAGCTCACGGTCTAGGTAGGAGGGAGCACAGATATTGAATAATCCCTATTTTGCGGGTGAAGAGCTGAGGCACAGAGAAGTTAAATGACATACAGTTAAGGTTATACAGCAGACAGGTGATGAAGCCGGGATGAGAACCCAAGTCCTCTGACTCCCAGGTCTGGCTCTTTCCACTAGACAATGCTCTTTGCCGGGTGACTGAAGAGATGTGACTGGAAAAGTCAGTATGGGGCTGACCATTCTGACCGCACTGCACACCCACACGTAAGTGACCTCCAGCTGGGCTACAGTGCTTCCTGGTTTGGAGCTTGGGACTGTTCTTTTTTTTAAAAAATGATATTTGTTAAACACTTATTATGTTCCAGGCACTGTATTAAGCACTGGGGTAGATACAAGCTAATTATGTCCCATTTTGGGCTCACAGTCTTAATCCCCATTTTACAGATGAAGTAACTGAGGCACAGAGAAGTGAAGTGACTCACCCAAGGTTACGCAACAGACAAGTGGCAGAGCCAGGATTAGAACCCAAGTCCTTCTGACTCCCAGGTCTGCACTCTACCCACTAGGCCAAGCTGTTCTCCCATCTGCCTTTTAGACTCCCTGGAGGCTTCTGCAGGAAAACTGTGATTCCTTTCTGGAGTAAAGCCCGTCAATTTAGTCTCTCTGACCTTGGTGCTTCCCAACACTTCCCTCTGATGGCTCAGGGGCTTTGGGTGGGCCTCACTGCTCCCTTACCACATTCCCTCTGAGCCCTCTGCTTTCAGATGCCTCTTTTCAGGTCATTACACAGCAGCTGTTTTTGTCAGTTGTACAAAAACAATGGGTTTGTACAAAAACAATTTAGTCAGTTGTACAAAAACAAGTACAACTCCCATTGTACTTTCTCTTCCTCTGATCTACCCTGCAAAACGGGGATAAAGTGAGCAGAGAGACCTACTCTGTTCCAGGGCTTCGACGTTTGTGATCCAACTTGATGTTGTGAAGGACACAAGCAATGCTGCTGGAACTGCTTAAGAAGTTTTACCATTTTCATCATCAGTGGTGTTTATTGAGCACCTACTGTGTGCAGGGTACTGTACTAAGCGCTTGGGAGAGTACAATACAATTTTTTCCATGGTTCTAACTGTAGGGTGACATCCCCAGTAGTTGGAATGAAGACCATGGCTTCCTGTGTTGTTAAATTATTTGTGCTTCCATAATCCTTCATCTTTAATTGTACCAGGTGGGTTCAAGAAGCTGTTGAAAATGTCCTCATTGCCAGATCCACAGTGTCCCCTCTTCATTAGTGATTTGGGAAAAGCCATCTTCACTCTTCAGCCATGTGGGGATAGTGTGTATGGGAGATTTAAGGATTTTGTGATGTAAGACACTAAGTTTAGGCCGTAAGCCCTCTAGACTGTAATGGGTAGGGAATATGTCTATCAACTCTGTTATATTGTACTCTCCCAAGGGCTTAATATAGTGCTCTGAACACAGTAAGTGCTTAATAAATACAATTGATTTATTTTAGGTTTAGATGTTTAGGTTCCTTGGTTTGATGGGAGTCTGGCATAGACTTGGAAGTAGCGTGGCCTATTGGATAGAGCACAGGCCCGGGAGTCAGAAGGACCTGGGTTCTAATCCCAGCTCTGTCACATGTCTGCTCTATGGTCTTGGGCAAGTCACTTTACTTTTCTATGCCTCAGTTTACCTCATCTGTAAACTGAGGATTAAGACTGTGAGCCCCATGTGGGACATGAACTGTGTCCAACCTAATTACCTTGTATCTACTCCAGTGCTTAGGACAGTGCCTAGCACATAACATGCTTAACAAATGCCACAATTGTTATTATTATCAATAGTCATCCCCGGATCTCTTCGGCTTTGGCATCCATCACTTGTTGCACATGTGTGCCTTGACATTAATTGCATGTCATGAGACAGAATAATGTCAGGATCTGTCAGTATCATGAAGTATGACAAAGGTGTGATCTTTGCACTGCTTGATTTGCTGCAAGTAATTTTAATTATGGAGCCATTTTCATCTATCATATGGTCTTGGTGACAATGACTAGTCATACCCCATGCCTTGATGATTGCCTGGGAAATCTTTTGCCTGCTAACCACACCGCTGAGAAGCAGCCTGGCCTAGTGGGAAAAGCACGGGCCTGGGACTTAGAAGAACCTAAGTTCTAATCCTGGTTCTGCCACATCTCCTGTGAGACCTTGGGCAACTCACTTAACTTCTTTGTGCCTCAGTTGCCTCACCTGTAAAATGGGGATTAAGACTATGTGCTCCATGTGGAACAGAGACTATGTCCAACCTGATTATTCATTCATTCAGCTGTATTTATTAAGTGCTTACTGTGTGCAGAGCACTGTACTAAGCACTTGGGAAAATACAATACAACAATAAACAGTGACAATCTCTGCCCACAATGAGTTCACAGTCTAGAGGTGGGTGGGGGGAGACAGACATCAATACAAATAGACATCAATACAAATAAATAAAATTAGAGATATATACTTTAAGTGCTGTGGGGCTGGGAGGCAGGGGAAGAACAAAGGGAGCAAGTCAGGGTGATGCAGAAGGGAGTGGAAGATGAGGAAAAGTGGGGTTTAGTCTGGGAAGGCCTCTTAGAGGAGGCTTTGCAGCAGGGGAGAGTAACTGGCAGATTTGAGGAGTGAGCTTGTATTTACTCCAATGCTTAGTACAGTGCCTGGTGTATCTCAAACACTTAATAAATACCATTTTTAAAAAAGTTATAGCTTGTATACATGTTTATGTGTTCTGGTAAGTGCACTCTAAATGTTCGATCAATCGATCCATCAGTGGAATTTGTTGAGCACCAACTGAGTGCAAAGTACTGCACAGTACACTTGGAAAAGTATAACAGCAGCAAGTTGTACAGTTCCTGGCTTCACAGAACTCAGTTAGATCCTTTCCCTCCTGCCCCTTCTATTTTTGAAGTAGTGAAAGCCGATTTCACCGGTCGCCAAGGATAAATGAACCCCCCAGCTGGGAATGTAAGCAAATGCAGCTCAGGTGAGTCATTGGTCAGACCAGCCCCTGGGCATTTGGCTGAGATTCTTCAGTCACGTCTTGCTGAGGAGACCTGCAGAATCTGTGAGCAGACTTACAACAGCCCCTTCCCTAGCGCTGCTTCTTGGCAAATATGAATATTTTTGGAATGGTGAAAAGGCTCATAATTGGAGAAAAGAGTGGAGGTTTAGAATTGTGTCATTTTTTTGGGTTGATGGCCCACAGAGAGACATTGTGGCAAATATAAATATTTTTAGAATGGTAAAAAGGTGCATAATTGGAGAAAAAGAAGTGGAGGTTTAGAACCGTATATATTTTTTTTGGCTTGATGGCCCACATAGAGGCAGCATGATCTAGAGGAAAGGACTCAGGACTAGAAGTCAGGAGACACGGGTTCTAATCTCAGCTCCGCTACTTGCCTGCTATGTGATTTGGGGCAAGTCACTAACTTTTCTATGCCTCAGAGAAATGAATGGGGATTAAATATCTGTTCTCACTCTTCCTTGGACCCTATGTGGCCCCTATGTGGGTCAGGGGGAGTGTATAGTCTGATTGTATTATTTCAACCCCAGGGTTTAGCACAGCACTTACACATAGAAAGTCCTTAGAAGGCCCCTTCAAATAAGCCAGGTGAGGACGATTGCAAGGTGAGGCAGAGAACAGGAGAGGAAGGAGCAGCTGAAAAGTTTGATCCTCAGCCTAAGTGAGGGCAACCAAGTAGAAATTGTGCCCCCCCCCCCATTTCCTTCTTTCAGGTCCTGTCAATAAATTGACCAATCCATAGCGATTAAGGAATCAATCCGTGGCCAGCCTGTTTGGTCCCTCGTAATCAGAGCTTAATGAGGAAGCAAGCTAGTGGCAGTGGGACTGAGCCAGTGGTTAGGTGGTTAGGTGACCTGAATCCTAGAGTTGGGGCTGGGCTGTGGGAGAATTATGAGGGCATTGTGTTCATAGGTGTTCCCTGCCCATGGGCAGCCTGGCACCAGGGACTGTCTGGGGCTCCTGCCGGCAGGAGGGCAAACAGGTGGTTGGGCGGGCAGGCGGGCGGATGGATGACACAGATGCAGTACCAGAAAGCAGGCTCCAACACCCGGCCTCCCAGGGGACCGCCAATAATTCTCATTAGCAAGGAGCAAAGACAGAAATAACCTGTTGTTTTGTCTGTGCGATCAGTGAGGCCCTTGGGGATTCGCTTGGCACGGGGCCTGGGCTGGGGAGGGGGAAGGAGTATGGGGAGAGTAAGGAGGAGGATCTCCAAGGGGAGGCCTCCTGTGTGGGGGCTGGTCTCCAGTGCTGGTCCTGTGCCCCTCCCTAGGGAAGGAAAGACCACTTTCTCGAAGGTAGGATATGTTGACTTTTAAGCTCGAGGGCTAGTTTTTGACCCAAAGGTCCAAGGTCAACCCATGCCGCTTTTGTTCCCAAGAGGACCTGCCTGAGCTGGAAGATAGGTCAGTGGCAGCAGCAAGTCGGGGAAAGCTCCAGTGAGCTTGTGTTTCTGGGCTCCTCTGGCAGGGCCTGAGGGGTCTCCCCCCCAGCAGCTTCCCCTCAGTCAGACCTGCAAGGAGGGGGCTGCCCATCTGCCGCCTGCCTGTCGGCTTGACCCTGGCATGATTTCCAGCCTGCTCTCCCCCTGGCAGTCAGCACAGCACAAATGGCACTCCTCTGGGCTATGCAAATCAAGTGGAGAAAGATAAAAATGCTAAAATCTCCCCAGCAGTTTGAAGGGGCACATATATCTATCTCCACAGGATTCCTGTGAAAAATGAGGGTTTTTTTTTATTTCCCTTTTTTGGGAGTAAATTAATTTTGGGGGCAGGCAGAAAACCTACCGGAGCTTGGGAAGTTCTGAGCCCAGGCAGAGGGGGAGGGGCCGGAGATAGGGGCCGGGCTCGGGACTCTGTGCCCTTGAAGGACAATACTGAGCATCTTGACTGCTTCTTTGGGTCACATCAGGGAGTTGATCAGTCTAAAGGATTTCTCCTCTTCACCCCAGCAGGGTCCTCCCTCCCCACTCCCTGATTTCAGCTAAGCAGCCCTGACCCTCCCTGACAGAGAGTCACGTATCCCTCCCCTCCCCATTCCTTCTGGGGTGATTGGGGCAGGGCAGAGGGGGTAGCTTACTGAACTGTAGTGAGCCTGCCCCTCACTGGCCCCAAAATAAAATCTTCCCAGGAAATTGGCATAGTCAGCCCCGGCTACTTTCCAAAGGTGGCTTGTAAAATCTAGGGGAAGGATCATTAAGAGAATTTCCCGATCTCCATACTGTCAAGGTCGGCCTGGTCGTATTTCCGCTTTAGTGCTGCGGTGGGAATATGACACCACTGTGGTATAATAGACCAGAAAACGTCCACATGGGGAATGATGGGAAATCGATAAAAACTCATCAATATCACTCCCGCTCTCCCAAGGTACCACAAACAGCGGCAGGTCTGTAATTTACCTACGCATCTTCACCTTTTTCCTAACATTTTTTACACCCACTTCTGAACTTTCTGTGCATGTAAAATCTTTATGGAAGGCACAACATGGGAAGGGCTAGAAAGGCCTTATTGAAGAGATTATTGATTTCAGGGCCAGTCTGGCTCGGCAGCGGCCCGGCTCAGCATTCTCCAGTGGGGAGGTTGGAACTGGACATGAGACCTAAGTGGGCCCGGCCTCAGGCTGGAGGAGGAGGTCTGTCTGGGGAAAGGAAACTCCCTTCCCTTCTCCAGAGACAAGCTGCCTCCAACCTTCTCTGCATCTCAGCAGAGTTTCTTGCAGGAGACCAAGAGTGGGAGAGGAAAAAAATGTTTCACAGATACACTCCATCCTCTCCACTGTCCCAGCTTCCACTCCTATCTTCTCTTGGCTGTCTGACTGCAATGGTTTGCTTACTAGTGTCCCTGCCTCTAGCTTCTCCCCTATCCAGACTGTTATATCCTTTCCTCAAAATCCTCTAATGCTACCCGTTTCTCTCCATTGGCTTTAAGACTTTTCTCCAGCTATCTTCTTCCTACCAAACTACCTCTTTAGCTCACCCTCTGCTCCCCCAAAACTAGCCTCCTGTGGCTCCACTGCTCATGCCTTTCTCCCCATGTGGAAGTACTTCTCCCCTCAGCGTGGCTCAGTGGAAAGAGCATGGACTTTGGAGTCAGGGCTCAGGAGTTCAAATCCCAGCTCTGCCACTTGTTGGCTGTGTGACTGTGGGCAAGTCATTTAACTTCTCTGTGCCTCAGTTCCCTCATCTGTAAAATGGGGATTAAGACTGTGAGCCCCACGTGGGACAACCTGATTCCCCTATGTCTACCCCAGCGCTTAGAACAGTGCTCGGCACATAGTAAGCGCTTAACAAATACCAACATTATTATTATTATATTCACCAAGCTACCCCCTAAAATATCTTCTAAACAGTAATCTCCTTTAAGAGAAATTTATAAACTAGTCCCATCTTGTTCATGTCATCCCACCAGTCACCACTGATATCTTCTCCTCTCTCTTAGTCTTTCTTTCACTCATTTCCTACCTTTGTTTAATTATATGTATCCATGTCTACCTGTCTCCCACACTAGATTGACAGTTATTCCTTCCCCATGTTGGCTGGGAGATGGGGAGCAGGTAATTGGATGCAGTGAAATGAGGGATGGTGAACAAACTTCTGAATTGTTCTGGAGAAGAGAACCCAACCCCTTGGCTTCTGGCCAGCCTGTATCTGACCTTTTGGGGAAGGGTTTGGAGGCTTGTTCAGAACTGCTGAGAGTTCTGGGAAGACATCTGGTGGGGATGCCCACTATATATCAGCACCCTGGAGCACACAGGGAAGAAAACAAATGATATTAGCAGTGTGAATTAACTAATCAACCGACTGACCTTGCAAGCACAAGAGAAGCAACGTGGCCTAGTGCAAAGACCATAGGCCTCGGAGTCAGAGAACCTGGGTTCTACCATTTGTCAGCTGTGTGACCTTGGGCAAATTACTTAACATCTCTGTTCCTCAGTTCCCTCATCTGTGAAATGGGGATTAAGACGTGGAGCTCCATGTGGGACATGGCAGCGTGGCTCAGTGGAAAGAGCCTGGGCTTGGGAGTCAGAAGTCATGGGTTCTAATCCCGGCTCTGCCGCTTGTTGGCTGTGTGACCTTGGGCAAGTCACTTAACTTCTCTGTGCCTCAGTTACCTCATCTATAAAATGGGGATGAAGACTGTGAGCTCTATATGGGACAACCTGATTACCTTGTAACTACCGCAGCACTTAGAACAGTGCTTGGCACATAGTAAGCGTTTAACAAATACCAACGTTATCATTATTTACCCTGTATCTACCCCAGCACTTAGATCAGTGCTCTGCACATAGTAAGCGCTTAACAAATACCAACATTATTATTATTATTATTATCTTGTATCTTCCCCAGCATTTAGTAAAGTGCCTGGCTCATAGTAAGTGCCTAAGAAATACCATTTAAAAAAACCCCACAGGGTAGTGGTAGAGTGGTCATTTGAAGGGTCTCCATCCTCATGATCTCTGCCTCCCGCAGCCGAGGGCGAAGAGAGGAATGGCAGTGGCTTCTGCCTCAGCTTTCCTCCTCTAGTCCATAAAAGCCAGCAGGCTTAGAATCGGACCTGATGGCTTCAGTCTGGGGGCCTTGGGCTGGGAGCCGGGACTTTGCATCTCAGCAATGCAGGAAGGCTGCTGCCCTCTTCTCCTGCTCTGTTTTGAGAGGTAATGAAGAGTTGTTTACACTTCATATGTTTGGCTCAATAATTATATTGGGCAACTTAAAACTTCAGAGTATAGAATGAGTATTTTTATTTTAATGTCAGTCTCCCCCTCTAGACTGTGAGCTCCTTGTGTAGTATTGCACTTTTCCCAGTAATTGGTATAGTGCTCTGCACATAGTAACATTAAGTAAATACCATTGATTGGTTGATTGATCGCCACCTTACCAGGCAGCACAAGACAAGTGAAAATGGAAGCTCAGGAGGAAACTCCATCCCAAATTGGTCTGTTCTGGTGGATGGCTCCTTCCGGTCCCAGGCCACCTCACAGTTAATTGGTAGCACTTTGGGCTGTGAGGTTCACGGCCAACCTCACCACCTTGACCTGGGGTGAGGCTGGGGTTTGACGCATTGAAGAGCTTTGGGGGCAGGACCTAAGCAACTGCAAGGGCCTAAGCTGTCCCATTCACTTTTCTGACGTTCTGCTTCATCTGGAAGCAAAATCATCATGGTATCCCATGTTGCCATCCCTGTCTGGAGACCAGATAAGCAACAGTCTCTGCTTATCCCACTCTGCCCTTCCCTAGCCCCAACTTCTCCCAGCCTGCTGTTCCTCAGCCCCACTTTCACCCCCCTACTTTGAAGAGTGGCCATAATGGGGGCTGGGGCAGGAGAGGCCAAGGACTGGGACATGGGGTGGGGCGAGGGGAGCTATCCTGCGTACCTTAAAGATATCCATGTGGAATGGTAGGATTTATTTGATTTCCAGAAGAAGGCAAAGCCGCTCCTACTTTCCTGAAATTGGGACAACTAGGCAATGGGCAGGTGATCCAGGGTCGTGGCTGTGCAGGGGGTGACTGTGGTTGGAGTGGGTGGTGGGGCATGATGGGCAACCAGAGAAGGGGAATGAGCTCAGAAAAGTGCCATTTCCTCTACCCAAGGGTCATGTCTTGCACTCGAGGAGCAGAGCTCCTCTGAGGGACTGGGCAGTAGTGACTTGCAAACAAATAGGCTCAAAATGGAAGAGCCCCCAGACTTAACCCACAGCCCACTTGCCTCTCTATGCCCTTTGCCAAGCTGGACCCTTCCTCTCCCACCGCTTCCCTACCATCATTAAACCCCAGCATGCACTAGGATTTGGAGAGGGCCACATTCCAGTGGCACCGGACTGTGATGAGTCCACATCAAGCTGCCTTATTAGTGACTATCTGTGATCCCGTGAACAACAACAAGGAAGAGACTTGCAAAGGCTGATGGGCTCTACCTGAGATGGGTGATAGCTAACCTATGGGGGTGAAGCATGGAGGGAAATGTGATCTTCTCTCCCTGCTCTACCTGGTAATGGGCCTGGACCAATCAGTGACTGCCATGGAGAGCCATAACTGAGCCACAGCTGTGATGCCTAAGGCAGATAAAAGGTGGTTGTTTTGAGCAGAGGGAAGCACTTGGAGCAGAAGAATGCAGTGGAGAAGTAAGCACTCTGAGAGCAGCAGAAGTGGCTGGAAAGCAACACTTGGAAGCCGAAAGAAGAAGCATTGGCAGAATGGGCTTCCTTGACCAGCAGACTGGTTCTGGACCCTTGGCAGAGTGGGTGAGTGTGTGTGTATGTATGTATGTATGTATGTATGTGTCACTCCCTTGCACGATGGTAAAACTAAGTAAATTTTCCACAATAACATTGGTGGTCAGTGGTGTAGTTTCACTCTACTACTTGTCACCAAGGCTCCTCCTGTCCAGGGAAGTCCTGGTTAGTACAAACCGGGGGCTCACGACATAGACAACCACCACTTCCAAATTGCCAACTTTAACCTTCCTGGAAACTGACATCAGTCTCATACTTGTTTTCCCTCCCACTTAAACTGTGAGCTCCTGTGGGACAGGGATTGTGTCCAACCTGATGATCGTACATCTATCTAAACACTTAGTACAGTGCTTGGCACATTGTAAGCCCTGACTTATCAAATACCACTATTATTATTATTGTTATTACTAAATTATGGCCTTAGCACTAGCAGATAGTTGCCTGGTTTGGCCATGTAGGCCTATCTCTGCCCTGGCCTACTCTAGATTTACTGGGGGATATGCAGGACTCTTTTTCCTCAACCAAATCATCTGTGATTTTGTTGAGCACTTGCTGAGGTTCAGTCCTTTTATTAAATGCTTGAAAAGTACAGCAGAAGTAAAATATATGTTTCTAACACATGTTGGATTGGTGTTGGCCATCCAATGAGGGAGACAGAGCTACAGAAGCCTTACAAGTAGTGGGGGCAGGGGAAAGAACTTTTAAATCACTCCATCACCTTGCCCCCTCCCTCACCTCACTGCTCTCCTAATATAACCCAGCCTGTACACTTGGCTCCTCTAATGCCAACCTACTCATTTTACCTTGATCTGGTCTATCTCATTGCATACCTCTCACCCACATCCTGCCTCTGGCCTGAATGCTCTACCTCTTCCTGTCACCACTTCTTTCCACTTCAAAGCCTTAGTGAAGGCACATCTCCTCCAAGAGGCCTTCCCTGACTAAGCCCTCATTTTCACTTTTCCCACTCCTTTCTGTGTCACCCGGATTGACTCCTTTAATTCACTCCTCCCTCAGCCCCATAGCATTTATGTACATATCTGTAATTTATTGATATCAGGCAGGGAATGTGTCTACCAACTCTGTTGTAAAGTGTTTACTGTGTGCAGAACTCTCTACTAAACAATCAATAAATATGATTGGAAGAACAAAGACCAAATAGGTAGAACAGTGACTATTCCAGGATGAACTATCAGAATAAATAATCGAGTGCATAATTGTAATTGAATGTATATAGTCCTGAGGTTGGATGTAAATATGTAAGTGTTAAGGGAAGCTTTTGGGTTGGTATGACTTGAGTAGGGAAATTTAATTGTGGAAGGCTTCCTGGAGGAGGTGGGGTTTTAGGAGGACTTCAAAGTTGGAGAGAGTCAAGGTCTGATGGATTTGGGAAGGGGGGAATTCCAGAGCAGGGGAACAAATTGAGTGAGTGTTGAGAGGCTGGAGAGGTGAGAATCAGATCCAGGCAGATGGTCACTAGCTAACTCCATCAAATCCACACGTCTGTTCTGTTGAACAGGAAATCAAACACACTGAGGTATTGTACTTGCTTGACCGCTTAGTATAGTGTTCTGCATATTGAAAGTGCTCAATACATACCATTGATTTATAAAGGTAGAACAGCATTAAAAGGGGAAAAAAAGACAAAACCACACCAACTTCTATACAAGAAAGTCTAACCAATTGTTTGCCTCTCTGAGCCAAGATTCCCCAACCTCTGGCCTAGTTCCGCCTCCCTCACTTTTCTGAGACGTGTTTATTCCACCACCCAGCAGCCTCCTGGGATAAATCTTACTTAAGGAAAGATATATTAATTTCATCAGCCATTGTTGATCTCATAAATTCCTGAGGCTTTTCTAGGGAATCATTGTTAACATTCCTGCTTCACTCTAATTGCATGTTGACCAAATCTGGCTCTCAGAACATGGACCAAAGCAATCCAGTAGATTGTAAGTTCCTTGAAGGCAGGGATTGGTTCTTCCATTTCTACTGCATTCTTCGAAATGGTTAATACAGTGCTCTGCACACCATAAGTGCTCAATGAATTTTGTTGATTGATTGGTTGATTGATCAGACTCATTTCTACCTCTGTCAGCACTGCAGAAAAATCTCCATCAGTGGCAGCCCCCAGGCTGAGGTGTGTAGGGGAACTGTTGGAGGTGAGAACCAAGCAGAGCAGAGCTGGAAGGCTTCCTGGAAATTGTCCATTGGCTGAGGTAGTCAAATTTCCCAAGCCAAGCACTACCCTAAGAGACCATGGGACAAGTCCCATTCTAAAACTCAGGCTGACTGCTTGGATGCCCCACCACTGCAGTAACCTGGCACCTGCAACATCAGGGAGAGAGAATTGGCAGGGGTGGGAGGGTTGTTTAAAGGGTGCATTTCATCTCATTGTTTCCATGTCTCCTTGGGAGTAAAACCAGCAAGGATGCATTTCCTCTGGGTCACTCCAGGGTCTCCACATTCACACCACAGGGGTGGAATCAAGGCCAGATGGTCTGGAATGGGACTCTGGTGAAAGAATTAGTGTTGGGATTCCTGTGCCAGACCAAATTATTTCAGACTCAAAGGTTCTGGGGGTTTTCAGCACTGGGCCAAGCCTCCCAGGATAGGAACCCCATGGCAGCTCGAGGGTTGGGCTGCCTGTCACTGGTGAGTGTGCCTGGGGCGCAGACTAGACTCCACCCCAATCTGAGGCAGTGACCCAGGGCCTGAGCTGCAGTGGGCCAAGGTGCCAGTTGGCCTCAGTAGGGCCATCTGTTCCTGTGGTGCCCAGGCATGGCTCCGAGCCAGGGGCTGATGCAGACTGGGACCGGGGAAAGGAGACCTGCACACCTGCTTCTCCCGTTGTTTTGCTTAGCTGGATGTGCCATCATTGATTCATTCAATCGTATTTATTGAGCTCTCACTGTGTGCAGAGCACTATACGAAGTGCTTTGGAGAGTACAATACAGAAATAAAGACATATTCCATATCCACAACAAGCTTACAGTCTACAGTGGGGGAGACAGACATTAATAAAAATAAATACATTACAATATTTACAATAAAAATTATTTATATTATAATAAAAATTAATGTATTACAGTAAGTGTATGGGGCTGGATAACTATGGGAGCAAGTCAGGGAGATGAAAGGAGTGGGAGAAGAGGAAATGTGAGGCTTAGTCAGGGAAAGCCATTTGGAGGTGTTCCAGGCCAGTGGCAGGATGTGGGCAAGGGGTTGGTGGTGAGGTAGGTGAGACTGAGGCACAATGAGAAGGTTGGCATTCAGGGAACAAAGTGTAGTAGGCTGGGTTGTAGTAGGAGAGTATCATGGTGAGGAAGGAGGGAGCATGGTGATTGAGGGCTTTAAAGCCAATAGTGGGGAGTTTTTGTTTGATGTGGCGATGGATGGACAACCATTGGAGTCTTTTGAGGAGTGGGGAGACATGTCCTGAAAATTTTTGTAGAAAAATGATCCAGACAGCAGAGTGAAGTATGGACTGTGGTGTCCCTGTCACCCTCACTGGACTGCAGGGGAGCCAGAGAAGCTCTCCCTACCATTGCCCCTGCTGCCATCCTTTTTTATCATGGTATCAGTAAGTGCTTACTATGTTCCTGGCACTGTTCTAAGCTTGAGAGTAGATACAAGGTAATATGGTTGGACAGGTCCCTTCCCACATGGAGCTCACAGTCTTAATCCCCACTTTAAAGATGAGGTAACTGAGGTGTATAGAAAGTTAAGTGACTTGCCCAAGGTCACACAGCAGATAAATACTGGAGCCGGGACTAGAAGCCAGGTCCTTCTGACTCCCAGGCCCGTGTTCTATCCACTAAGCTATGCAGCTTCTCATCCTTTAAAATGGAAACCCCCTCCCCACTTTCCACCCCTATACCAATGCAAGAGCCAAGCATTCACAAGGACCACGGTCCCATTAGAAGTCAATGGTTGACCTTACCTCCTGTTGCACTGGGCTCAGTGTGGATGTCAGCCAATCCCCTCTCTTCAGGGGGTGGGCCGTACTTTCTTTTGGGCACCTGGAATAGGAAAAGAACAAATTTGCCTAATTTTCCAGATTTGGGTTGGGGATGGTATACAACTGTTGCTAGAGAGTGAGGTGATTCCTCTCCCACCCTGAGTTAGTTCAGAAAGCCGAACCATCCCTCCCTGAGACAGTTGTGCTGTCTCTCCTAGCCTTCCTAACATTCTCCTGGTTGCTCACATTCTCTGTAGGGCTCTGCTTTTGTCTAATGACAGGACACCAATTTCACTGAGGGTTGTGAAGGGCTAACTTGGAAGGCATTATATTATAGGGAATTATGGTTAAGGTAATCTATTTCCTGCCTAGGGATCTCTTTGACAACTCAAATTTAATGCATTTTAATCCTGACTCTGCCACGTCTGCTGCCTAACCTTGGGCAAGTCACTTAACTTCTGTGCACCTCAGTTACCTCATCTGTAAAATGAGAATTAAGACTGTGAGCCCCATGTGGGACAGGGACTGTGTCCAACCTGATTTCCTTATATCTACCCCCATGCTTAGAACAGCAGGATAAACAACATACAAGTGGTGGAGCCAGGGTTAGAACCCAGGTCCTCAGACTCTTAGTACCAAACTCTTTCCAGTGGGTCATGCTGCTTCTTCATATCCTTTTCCCGGAACTGTTACTTCTCCTCACTCACAGCTGACAGTACACCAATCTTCATACCTTCAATACCCTCCTAAAATCACATTTCCTCCAGGTGGTCTTTATTTCCCCTATCTTCCCTCCATTTTCTGTTGACTAGACACTTGTCTGTGTACTCAGTAATAATAATAATAATGCTCACCCAGCCCCTTATATCCTAATACCCTACTAATTTCCTATCCCTAATCTATTTTAATGTCTATCTCGCCCAGTAGACTGCAAGATTCTTGTGGGCAGGGTTTGCATCTGCCAACTCTGTTATACTGTACTTTCCCAAGCACTTCCTACAATTCTTTGCACCCAGTAAGCATTCAATAAATACCACTGATTGACTGCTTGATTTGCTAGAAGGATCAGCTCTGAATTTTTCAAACTGCTCTCCCTCCAGATAACAGTTCTTTGATTATTGTGTCTGTCGCTTATCCTGGGTGGGAGTGCTGTACTTAGTTAACCTAGGAAATCAAGGAAAAAACCAAAAAGGTCCCTGGAGGAAAGAGTTAAGGTGTCACTTGAGGATTGGTATTGATTTTCACTTGTGGCTGAAAACATATATCATCTGGAAAGGATCAGGGCTCTGGGTGTAGGTGTGGGCAGGCATGTGTGAACATACATGTGTATGTACAAGTGCATTAAAATACATGTGCATACATTTGTATATGGAGGTGCCCCCATGCTGATTGATGTAGGTGAATGGGACCACAACAGTCACCCCCCAGGTGCTGAGCTCAGGATTGGTTAGAACCCATGTGACAGCTTGACCCTCCTGCCCTGTTCTCCCAGCCATCTGCTCTCAAGAACACCACCTTGTGTGGACTTTGACAGTGCGAGGATCTCAGCCATGTGAGGACCTCAATCGCACAAGGACCTGGCTGCACAAAGACCCTTGCCACGCAAAGACCCTGATGTCATGAGGACCCCAGCCACACAAGAGCCGTGACCATATTAGGACCGCAACTGTGTGAGGACTCCAGTGGTGCAAGGACCCCGGCTGCACAAGGGCCCCGACCACATGAGACCCCTAGGCACATAAGGATCCTGACACTGCTAAGACCCCCACAGCACAGATGAATCCTTGACTGGCCAAAATCCCTGAGAAAGGGCCCCTTAGCCATGTTAGGCAACGTTGCTCTACTTGCCAGGGTGTCTGACTGATGATACGTCAGCCAGCCCAACCCCTTTTAAAGGGATGAGCTGCAGAAGGCTCTTAGAAGGGGAAATTAAGCCATGTTCCCCCACGCAGTTGCAGCAGAGCCTTCTGTGGGGCCACCAGGCAGCTTCCCCTGGACGCCGGCAGAATCACTCTCTATTGCAGGTATCTCCTGCAATATACCATGCAACAGACCATGGGGGACGGGTTTCCAATTGGAAACTGCGTAGGAGCCTTGGGCAAATAAAGTCAATAAATCAATCAATAAGTCAATCAGTGGTATTTCTCTGCCACTGAGATAGGCAGGACCTCTGTGCTATGCCAGGCTGCAGGGACGGGGGACCGCTAGTTGGGGGCAGGCTTAAAAGCTCCTTGCTCACTGCCACAAAGGGAGCAGCTGGAATTGAAAAAATGCCTTTGCTTATCTGTCGAGGGAATTTGAGGACGACCGGGTGGGAGAAATGGGCCCACTGCCTCCCCTGCCCCCTTTCTCCTTTCTGTCTCCATTTGGAAGAGTTGAAGAAACCGGCCACTGGCTTAGCCTCCCCTGAAGAGACGAGTGAAGCTTCTTGGCAGGATGGGACTCCCACTGAGGTAAAGATGTCTGTCACGGAGGCCCTGACACCCGGTGTCAGAGATCCTGTCGGAATAAGGGCATTGCTGTATGATTGTTTTCTCTGATGTGGTGCTGGGTCCTGGGATGGAATAAAAACAGGGCTGCAGAATAAGGGGCTGGGGGTGCCATTCTTTGTTCAGATGTGCCCGTTTTCAGCCTCCTGCAAGACCCTCTGCCTCCCTCCCCTCACTGGGCTCACCTGCCTCTACCCTACAGCTGCAGAGGTCCCACTGCCTATAAACCCCGGGACTCAGCCACCCATAAGCCCCGCTCTGCTCCTCCACAGCTACAAGAGGTGCTCGCAGGTAGGGTGAGGCTGCAGAGCCCTGTGAGGAGAGGAGAGAAGCCAGGCGTCACCATTCCGTGGCAATGGGGAACTCCCAAAGTCCTCACTACTGTGTACTTGAGATGTTTTCTTTTGGACATCCTTTTTGTTAGACAGTCACTCTCCCCAACTTCAAAGACTTATTGAAGGCTCATCTCCCCAAGAGGCCTTCCCTGACTAAGCCCTTATTTCCTCTTCTCCCACTCCCTTCTGAGTCACCCTTGCACTTGGATTTGCTCTCTTTAGTCACCCCTCAGTCAGCCTCACTGCACTTATGCACATATCCGTAATTTGTTTATTTTTATTATTGTCAGTCTCCCCCTCTAGACTGTAAGCTTGCTATGGGCAGGAATTGTCTACCTACTCTGTTATATGTATTCTCCCAAGTGCTTAGTATAGTGCTCTGCACACAGTAAGCACTCAGTAAATATGATTGATATTTGTTATAATAGTAGTAATTACAAAAATGGTATTTGAGTGCCTCCTTAAAGCAATGCATGGTATTAAATCCATGGAAAGTACAACAGCCCCAAGGAGCCCATTCCCACCCACAAGGAGCTTACACTCTTATGTAGGGGTGAGACAGTCATGAAAATATATACAAGAAGTAGAAACAAAATAAATATAATTGAATGCACATATAAACATATAAAGACACACAAATATTGAGGATGGGCATAAATCAATGTAAGAGATGCCTGAAGGGGTGGAAAGATTTGGGGTGCTGATAATCTATCCCAGCACTTGAAATAGTATTTAACACATACTATGGGCTTAGAGAAGCAGTGTGGCTCAGTGGAAAGAGCCTGGGCTTGCGAGTCAGTGATCATGGGTTCGAATCCTGGCTCTGCCACTTGTCAGCTGTGTGACTGTGGGCAAGTCACTTAACTTCTCTTGCCTCAGTTCCCTCATCTGTAAAATGGGGATTAAGACTGTGAGCCTCACATGGGACAACCTGATTTCCCTGTATCTACCCCAGCGCTTATGACAGTGCTCTGCATATAGTAAGCACTTAACAAGTACCAACATTTTTTTTTAACAAATACCATAAGAAAAAAAAAGGGGAAGTCTTGTTGGAGGTGAGATTTTAGGAAAACCCTGAATGTGTGAGAGTGGGGATCTGGCAGATTTCTCAGGGAAGGGAGTTCTGGTCTCTGAAAGCAAGTGAGTAGAGCTAGGAGGTGAATTGGAGGTGAGAAAGAAGGCCCTTCCTAACTTCCTGGCCCTTCTGATATATTATGCCTCACATGGCTCGTAGGCCCCTAATGACTGGAACTCCCCTGCCTGAACCCTTGGTAGCCTCTGGAACCCAGAACAGGCTGCAGGAGGTTGATTAATACCTAAATAGTGTTTACTTGGAACAAGGGTGACTCTGTGGATGCTCATCTCCAAAAGCCTTTGCTTTACTTGACATACCTGTGTAGGCTCGTTGACTCTGCTGCTTGTTCTTGTCGTCACAATCCTTGTTACTGTTGCCTGGGCAGGATGGGAGGATTACAACAGTAGGATCCCCCCTGGGTCATTTAGGTCCTGCAGTGTGAGGTCTCTATGCTCAAGGTACAGGCCAAGGGTCAGGGACCAGCCAATGGTGGAAGACCCCCTGGATGGGGTGGGGAGGCAGGTTGACCTTCTCTCTCCCTGTGAACCTCCCAGAAGGCAAATAAGAAAAATATAATGATAGACTGTATTGTGGATTGTCTGGAGTTCAGTGGGTCAGAGCCCTGGAATGGCTGCTGAAGGGGAGGGTTGCGGGAGAAGAGAATAACAATAATAAAAATTGTGGTATTTGATAAACGCTTTCTATGTGGAAATAGCTGTACTAAGCAACTGAGTAGATATAAGCAGCGTGGCTCAGTGGAAAGAGCATGGGCTTTGGAGTCAGGGCTCATGAGTTCAAATCCCAGCTCTGCCACTTGTCGGCTGTGTGACTGTGGGCAAGTCACTTAACTTCTCTGTGCCTCAGTTCCCTCATCTGTAAAATGGGGATTAAGACTGTGAGCCCCACGTGGGACAACCTGATTCCCCTATGTCTACCCCAGCGCTTAGACAGTGCTCGGCACATAGTAAGCGCTTAACAAATACCAACATTATTATTATATAAGATAATCAAGTCGGATACAGTCCCTGTCCCATGTGGGGTTCACAGCCTAAATGGGATGAAGAACAGATATTGAATCCCCAATTTACAGATGAAGAAAATGAGGCACAGAGAAGTGAAGTGATTTGCCCAAGATCACACAGAAAACAAGGGCTGGGGCCAGGAATAGAACCCAGGAGAAGCCCCTGGCCCTGCCTTCAGGAGGTTGAGTCAGATGAGAGATATGAACAGGTCAGCAGCAACTACTCTGTGTGCACCTGCTATTGCTCTTCTCTTAGACTGTGTTAACCAATTTCCAGTTTGTTGATAAGTAGGAGTTAAAACAAAGCGAAAAATAAAAATATAAAAATCCAAGTGAATTGCTTTGTCTGTTGAAAAAAGGGAAACTCATCACTACTTCTGAGGTGATGCCAAATGCCTGTTTTTTCATGCCTACCTGTCCCACTCTTCCTTCCTTCCCTTTTGTCGACTACAGTCTCTCCCACCCCTATTTTCTACACCATCAGCACTCCCAAGTAGATGTCTGTCCCAGCTCTTTTTGCATCCTTACATCTACCTGTCTCTCTTTGTTGCTGAACTGTACTTTCCAAGTGCTTAGTACAGTGCTCTGCACACAGTAAGCGCTCAGTAAATATGAGTGAATGAATTGAATGAATGAATTAATGAGATGCACAGGTGATCTAAAGGCAGGGTTGAGAAAGCCCCTCCAGGGGCCAGGGATTGTCCTTTATTCAGCAGCACATGTGGTCTCTGCCCTGTAGCCAGCCCAGTCAGAAGTTCAAGGTTGTTCTGGCCGGGACTGTTACAATCTCTTTCACCCGATCCAACCTAGTGTCAAGCCTTTTGCATTTTGGCCAAAGCTAGTACCTCGCCTGTGAGGTTGAAATCCTCTGTGAACCTCAAAAACCAGTAAAAAGGTGTTAAAATATCTACAAAGACATGGTTTTTCCTATTCATCTTTTTATGCATTTTATTAACCAAAGCACTTTACCGTGTATCCACGCTGAATCAAATTTCCTCTGCTGAGCTGGTTATGAATCTGAAACAATAAAACACATAAAGCGGAATTGACCACATTGCTTATGCAAGAAAAACAAAATCAACGGGAAGAGGGTAATAAAATGAACGGCACCGGCAACTCCATAGAGAACATTGCCCAAGAGATGGGCAGGTTGCCTTGGCTGTGAAAGAATGCTAGTCCAAAGAGGGTGAGGTGATTACTGTGGTTGTTTCTTTCTCTCTTGGGTGTTGTTTTGCACTTTACTGTCTCCAAACTAAGCCATATAAGGAGGAATAATAATAATAATTGTGGTTTTCATCAAGTGCTTACTATGTTCCAGCCACTGTACTAAATTCTGGGGTGGCTATGAGCAAGTCGGGTTGGACACAGTCCCTAACCCACATAGGGCTCACAGTCTCAACCCCCATTTTACAAATGAGGTAACTGAGGCACAGAGAAGTGAAGTGACTGGCCCAAGTTCACACAACAGACAAGTGGAGAAGCAGAGTGGCTTAGTGGAAAGATCACAAGCTTGGGAGTCAGAGGTTGTGGGTTCTAATCCCACTCCACCACTTAGCTGTGTGACCTTGGGCAAGTCACTTAACTTCTCTGTGCCTCAGTTACCTCATCTGTAAAATGGGGATTAAGACTGTGAGCCCCACATGGGACAACCTGGTTACCTTGTATCTATCCCAGTTCTTAGACGAGTGGTTGGCACATAGTAAGCGCTTAATGAATACCATCATTATTATTATTGTCATTATGACCTTATGCCTCCCAGACCTTTTGACTCCACTCTATCCCCACAGCATCCCACAACTTTCTGGAAAGAGCTGCCTCAGGAAGAGCCTATACCCTCCCCATCTCTATTTCTGGGCAAATTCACAAACCCAAGCATCTTTCAGCTCCATGTTCTAAAGACATCGAGGCCCAGCCTCCCGTGGTGGACTGTAGGCAAACATCTCACAGCTGGGACACGGACCAGCCAGGCCGATGCCTGACAGTAATCAGAGTCCTCTTAGAGCAGGCGGCAGGAGGAGATTCACGTCCCCAAGAGAAATCATACCATACCAGTCCCGAAGCCACAAGCAGCAAACGCACAAACATCTATCCCAGGGAGACCTTCTCAGTCAGTCACAGTCAGTTATATTTATTGACCACTTACTGTATTCAGAAAACTGTACTAAGCACCTGGGAGAATACAATATTACAACAAATAAACATATTCTCTGCCCATAATGGGCACACTGGAAACTCTTCAGTTGTCTCTGACCCTGCCCACATGAAGTCTGTGCTGCTTCACCTCAGAAGAAAGAGGGACACTCGTGGCCCTAGAGAGTTTGGGCTAAAGCCAAACCTCCCTTACCTGTTCCCTTCGATGGGTGCTAATGAACACCCCTAATTAATGGCAGGCCTCACAGCTCAGCCGCTGCTCGCTCACGTGGGCGTAATAAAGAATACCAAGACTTGAATACAAAATCCATATATGGATTTCCACATTGCTCTGACTCTAAATTGTCCAAACAATTGCTGGTTTTAGGGCTAAAGTGCCATTTATAAAAGTAGGCATCTGGAAGGGAGGGAGGGGCCGGGGGGGGCCAGGGTGGGGTGGCTGGGTAGGAAGGCCCATTTTGAGGCTGGGTGGGGCAGGGTGGGGAGGGGAAGATTTAGAAGGATTTTAGGGACTGCACCTTCTAAAGCGCTGACGGAGCCAGTTCCCGGGGCCGGGAGGCGCTGACGGCTGGCAGGGTTATTAAAGCGCTGAAAGATTGTGTCTCTGATAGCCGCACGCTTACGGTGTCCTTCACCGCCACTTCCTCAGGGATGTGGCCAAGGAGGAATGTGTGAGATCGATAAAAGGATATTACCAGCGGGCTGGGCCCAGTAATGAGAGAGGTGATGTATACACCACTTAAATCGCCCCCCACACTTAATGTTCATCAGCACTGATTGGCCCCATCCTGCCATTTTCCACATGGATGCAACAAATTTAATGCTTTCATGCCAATAAGGGTACCAACTGCCCCTACCACCTCCTACCTGGGAAGAACCAGGGGCAAAAACTCCTCACTATTGGCTTTAAAGCACTCCATCTTGTGCCCTCCTACCTCACCTCTCTTCTCTCCCCCTCCTGCATCACATTGCTTCTCTCCTATAATGCAGCCCGCACACTTTGGTCCTCTAATGCTAATCTTCTCACTGTGCCTCCATCTCGTCTGTCTCTCTGCTGACCCCCAGTCCGTGTCCTGCCTCTGTCCTGGCACACCCTCCCTGCTCTAATCTGACAGACAACCACTTTCCCCTGCTTCAGAGCTTTATTGAAGGCACATCTCCTCCAAGAGGTCATCCCAGACTAAGCCCCACCTTTCCTCATTTCCTACTCCCTTGTGCTTTGCCCTGACTTGCTCCCTTTGCTCTTTCCCCCTCCCAGCCCCACAGCACTTATGAGGCTTATTACAGCACTTTTATTTATTTGTACTGATGTCTGTCTCTCCCCGCCCGCCCCAAACTGTAAGCTTGTTGTGGGCAAGGAATATCACAGTTTATTGTTGTATTATACTTTCCCAAGTGCTTAGTACAGTCCTCTGTACACGGTAAATGCTCAATAAATATGATTGAACGAATGAATGAAGCTACACCACCATTTTCCCTTTTCCCTTGGGAGAATGAGAGCTTCTCCAGACACCAGTGAAGGGGTCCCAGGCTAATTGGCTAAATTGGTCACCTCAGGATCTGTCCCCTCATCCAGAATGCTTCTTGTCCACTGGGTCCCATGCCCCGCTGGCACACCCTCCTGTACTGAATGAATGGCTGTGGCATCACCATGATCAGTGAGTGACTTAGACTAGAGTTCTTCCCTCTACCAACAGATAGCCCCTTGGGTACTATGGTTCTTCAAACCCCACCAGGAGTCAGTCCCCTCTGGAGACTGAGCCATGGCTAGAGACCTTTGCATCCAACCCCATTCCTTTACACCTCATCGAAACATTTACGCTAACCCTTCTTCCCTCCCTTACTGCCATCTTCAACTGTTCACTCTCCAGTGGCTTCTTACCCACTGCTTTTAAACATGCCAATGTCTCCCTTATCCTAAAAAAACCTCCCTTGACCCCACAGCTCTCTCCCATTATTGCCCCATCTCCCTCCTACCATTCCTCTCCAAAATCTTTGAGCGACCTGTCTACACCCGCTGCCTCAAGTTTCTCTCCAATCTGGCTTCTGTCCCCTTCACTCCACAGAAACCATCCTCTCAAAGGCCGCCAATGACCACTTTCTGGCCAGATCCAACAGCCTCTACTCCATCCTAATCCTTCTTGACCTTTCAGCTGCCTTTGATAGTGTTGACCCCTCCTTCTCCTGGAAACATTATCCAACCTTTGCTTCACTGATACTGTCTTCTCCGGATTCTCCTCTCGTATCTCTGGCCACTCATTCTCAGTCTCTTTCGCAGACTCCTCCTCTGCCTCCCATAGCCTAATTGTGGGTGTCCCTCAAGATTAGATTCTGGGTCCTCTTCTTTTTTCCATATACACCCACTTCCTTGGAAAACTCATTCACTCACCCAACTATAACTATCACCTCTATGCTGATGACACCCAAATCTACACCCCAGCCCTGATCTCTCTTCCTCTCTGCAGGCTCACATTTCCTCCTGCCTTAAAGGCATCTCTACTTAGATGTCCTCCTGTCACCTCAAACTGAACTTCTTATCTTCCCATCCAAACTCTGTCTTCCTGTTCACTTTCCCGTCACTGTTGATGGCACCACCATCCTTCCTGTCTCACAAGTCCGTAAACTTGGCATTTTCCTTGACTCCTCCCTCTCATTTAACACATATTCAACCTATCACTAAATCCTGTCAGTTCTACTTTCATAATATACTCAAAATCTGTCCCCTTTCCTCTCCATCTAAACTACCACATTAATGCAAGCACTTATCCCATCCCACCTGGATTAGTATATCAACCTCCTTGTTGATACAGTCTTCCCACTCTCCCCACTCTCTCCCCACTCCAATCCAAACTCCACTCTGCTGCCCAGATCATTTTCCTTCAGAAATGATCAGACCCTGTTTCCCCACTCCTTAAGAAACTCCAGTGATTTCCCATCCACCTCCTCATCATATAGAAACTCCTCACCTTTGGCTTTAAAGCATATAGTCACCTTGCTCCCTCCTACCTCACCTTGCTACTCTTCTACTACAACCCAGCCCACACTCTTCTATCCTCTATTGCTAACCTTTTCACTGTACTTCTATCTTGTCTCACCTCCAACCTCTTGCCCACATCCTACCTCTGTCCTGGAAAGCCCTCCCTCACCCTATCAGACAGATAATTGCTCTCCCCCACTTCAAAACCTTACTGAAGACACATCTCCAAGAAGCCTTCCCTGATTAAGCCCTCCCCTCCTTTCCTCCTCTCCCACTCCCTTCTGCATCGCCCTGACTTTTTCCTTTCATTCATCCTCCCTCCCATCCCTACAGCACAGAGGTAATATATCTGTCACTTATGTATTTATTTGTTTATGTATATTAATGTTTGTCTCCCCCTCTAGACTATGAGCTTGTTGTGGGCAGGGAATGTGTCTGTTTGTTGTCATATTGTACTCTCCCCATCGCTTAGTTGAGTGCTTTGCACACAGTAAGCACTCAATAAATACGATTGAATGAATTAATGAAAGAGCCTATTGGCCACCTCTACTCTGGTCAGACCAGTCCCCCTTAGGGTTGTCGGTGGGAAAGTGTCCCACTCCATCAGATCTTACAGGAGAGGCTCATGACAAGCCCTGCCACAGGCTCCCTTGGCCCTAGTGGTCCACTGGGTGAGTGATGTGTTATCCAGAGGGGAAGATTTTGAATAGGTGGGGAAAGGAATTGGTTCTAGCCAGAGACTTGCAGAAGTGTTATTTTTTCAGGGAAAATGTGGGGGAAGCTAGCACCTGGTAAAAATGGCTGTGGTGTTTCCTATCATTTCTTGAGAAGCAGCATGACCTAATGGAAAGACCACAGGCCTGGGAATCGGAGGACTTGGGTTCTAATTCCACCCCCACTATATTCCTGTTGTGTGAACTTGGGCAAGTCACTTAACTTCTCTGTGCCTCAGTTCTCTCATCTGCAAAATGGGGTTCAATACCTGTTTTCCTCCCAACTTAGACCATGAGCTCCATGTGGGACCTAAGTATCTATCCCAGCACGTTGTACAGTGCTTGGCACGTGGTAAGCACTTAACGAATACCACAACTCTTGTTGTTATTATTCTTTCTTTCATAAGTTCCTGCTAGACTGTAAGGTCCTTTTGGTTAGGAAATGTGTCTACCAACTCTGTTACACTATACTCCCAAGCACTTAGTACAGTGCTCTGCACACACAGTAAGAGTTCAATAAATACATTTGATTATTGATTGATCAATTGATTTAATTCAGTCTCACCTCCTGCCATTAAAGACCAGCCCCCCAAACAAAAACTGTGTCCCAGTACACGAACCATAGTCAGTCTGACAGTCAGACAAACAAAGGTGGATGAGACGTCAGCTGCAAGATTTTGATGTTACTCCTTTTTTTTAGATTTGTTTTCCATTCCTCGAATTGCTGGGTTCACTTGGCAAGACAATATCAGGACACTCTGTGCTTTTGGAGAAAAAATAAACATGTAATTATTTTGTTATTACACATTAACTACTAGAGGTTTCCCTGATTATTTATATTTTGTGGCTCACACGATTATTGTGTTTGGTCCTAGCATGTAAATTGGGGTTTAATTACAGCATAATTTATAGTTTTTATATCTTATAACAAGTTAGTGTCTAAATCACACAACCCCCATGTAAATACTTTAAAATGATTCAGTAATTACTGATTTACATTATAATTAAAAATAAGTGATTAGCATATATTTACCAAGGATTTGCATCATCTGTGATGGAGTGGCTCGGAAGCTCAGGTGAAGAGTTTGGAGCCCAGTGGATTGGCCCTCGGGAGCTGGTTGGATAGCACAGCACAGCACAGCACAGCACAACACAGCACAGCACAGCACAGCACAGCACAACATTGGACAACACAGCAGAGCAGCAGGTCCCCTCCAGAATGGCTCAGATAGAAGCCAGCAGCATCCTGACCTGAAAAGCAACTCAGTCCACCTCTACCATGATGACAAGTTGAGGATGAAGGAACCACAGGGGTGACAGGCTCTTTAGTGCCTAGAAAACAATGGACTGAGTGAGGGAATTAGGAAGGGGGGAGGGGAAGGGAGAGGAAGAAGAGAGTGAGTGAGCAAGGAGGGGACAGAGGAGAGGAAAGGAAATCAGAGGAATTACTGATCCCTGTGCCCCAGAAAGGGGCTTGGCAAATTACAAAGTGTCAGGGATTGAAGACAGACAGGAACAGTTGTCTAACTAAAAGGTCAGATGAAAATGCTGATTATAATAATAATAATAATAGAAAAGTTTTTACTATGTGCCAAACACTATGCTAAACAGATGGGGCATAGTCTTTATTCCATATAGAGTTCACAGTCTAAAGGGGAGGGAGAACAAGTATTTAATCCCCATTTACAGATGAGGAAACTGAGACACAGATAAATTAAATGGCTGGCCCAAGGCCACACAGCAAGTGGCAGAGCTGGTATTAAAACCCTCGTCCTGTGACTCCCAGGCTTACATCTTTCCACTTATATATATATGCATTTATGGAACCAGGAGAGTTGATGCCAGGCCAGTTGGATGGCTTACCATGGGCAGAGGGTTGGCATTGATTTAGATGATCAAGCTAAGGAATTTGGGGTAGAGTTCCATTCAGAAATCATTAGAGGTAGTGGAGAAAACCAAGCCACTCAAGAGTGATGGAGGCTGCAGAATGGGGCAGGCAGGGGCAAAGAGAGGGATGTGGGTGGAAATCTAGGTCAGAGCAAGATAATTTAGATAATTTAGACAGGAAAAACCCCTATCCCCAATCTCATCAAATCCTAGGGATCTCAAGGACTGGGTTGGGGGTGCTGGGGGCTGGGCTGGAGCTTGGTTGTAGAAGAGGAGGAGGAGTAGAGGTATTTATTAAGTGCTTACTGAGGGCAGAGCACTATACTCAGCTCTAGGAAAGAATATACAGTTGGGAATTAGACACAGACTCTATCTCTTGAGAGACTCTCAATCCATGAATGTAGGTTGGGGAGAGGAGAGGAGACAGACACATTCAAACAGCATAAGAGATGAAGAAAACACTCAAGACACAAAATCAGAACCAGAATCAGGTAGGAGCTGTGACTTGAGGAGTGAATTTCAGAGTCCACAGCATCCCCCCCCCCCCATTGCGACAGCAAAGACTACCGCAGCCACTAGCTTTCCTGAGATGGGTTTGTCTTTCCCACCGGGGTGGTGGAAAGCAAGACAGGGTGGGGTCCCCCAGAAGGGGCAGTGGGAAGCCAGAACTGGGTCCCTGGAGAGCAGTTTGGCTGGTGTAATAATAATGTTGGTATTTGTTAAGCGCTTACTATGTGCAGAGCACTGTTCTAAGCGCTGGGGCAGATACAGGGTAATCAGGTTGTTCCACGTGAGGCTCACAGTTAATCCCCATTTTACAGATGAGGTAACTGAGGCACAGAGAAGTGAAGTGACTTGCCCACAGTCACACTGCTGACAAGTGGCAGAGCCGGGATTCAAACCCATGACCTCTGACTCCCAAGCTCAGGCCCTTTCCGCTGAGCCACGCTGCTTCTCTGGTGTACAGAGTTCACTCAGCTGTGATGGTGGAGGCTGAGAGCAGGCAGGGAGATGAGGCTGCAGTTAAAAGAGGTTTCACTCGGCTGAGGAGAAGAGGGGCTGAGGAGGCTCAGCAGTGGCTTTTATCTTCGGCCCAACCCTGGGAGCTGGAGTTGACAATATAAATAATAATAATAATGATGATTGTGGTATTTAAGTGCTTACCGTGTGCCAAACACTTTTCTAAGTGCTGGTGTAAATCTATGCTAATCAGGTTGGACACAGTCCCTGTCCCACTTGGGGCTCACAGTCTTAATCCCCATTTCACAGATGAGGTAACTGAGGAACAGAGAAGTGAAGTGACTTCCCCAAGGTAACCCTACTAAGAGCTCACCTCCCCTGGGAGGCCTTCCCAGATTGAGCCCCCCTTTCCCTCTGCTCCTCCTCCCCTCCCCTTCCCTCCCCCCGCCCTCTGCTCTTTCCCCTTCCCCTCCCCTCAGCACTGTGCTTATTTGTATATATTACTTATTTTGTTAATGAGGTGTATGTCTCCACGATTCTATTTATCTTGATGATGTCTTGTTTTGTTTTGTTCTGTTTTGCTTTTCTATCTCCCCCGTTTAGACTGTGAGCCTACTATTGGGCTGGGATTGTCTCTATCTGTTTTGCCGAATTGTACGTTCCAAGTGCTTAGTACAGTGTTCTGCACATAGTGAGCACTTAATAAATACTGTTGAATGAATGAATGAATGAACTCAGCAGATATGTGGCAGAGCACGGATTAGAACCCATATCCTCTGATTCCCAGGCCCTTGGTCTCCACTAGACCATTCTGCTTCCTGGGCTGGTGCCCTAAATCTTAGTCCCTCAGAAGACATGTTGGAACCCCAATTCACACACACACACACACACACACACATTCCTCAAGGTTTTCTAGGCTGCTAATCCTCCAGCTGCGGATCATGAAGAAGGAGGGTGTATTTAGGATGTGTACATGGGACTCTACCTTCATACCTGGGGGTGTGGTGGGGCAAAGGGTGGGGGCAAAGAAAGAGCACGGGCTTGGGAGTCAGAGGTCATGGGTTCAAATCCCTGCTCAGCCGCTTGTCAGCTGTGTGACTTTGGGCAAGTCACTTAACTGGGACTCAGTTTCCTCATCTGGAAAATGGGGATTAAGACTGTGAGCCCCACTTGGGACAAGCTGATCACCTTGTATCCTCCCCAGCGCTTAGAACAGTGCTTTGCACATAGTAAGCGCTTAACAAATGCCATCATTATTATTATTTTCCGGTCACAGCCTTGGGGAAATCAGAGTGGAAGTTTGAAAGATTAAAAAGTGTCTCCCTCAATCCAGGACAGACTAGGTCAAGGGTGCCCAGTCCAGAGACATACAGGTGGTCAGGTGAGCCTGACTTCTCTGTCTTTCACCTCCCATTTTCAGTCTGTCTAAATCCTACTGGTTTTTCTTCCACTGTATTTTCTGATCTGCCTCTTTCACTCTAGGCTTTCAGCCACCACCTGATCCAAAACCTTGTCATTTCTCAGATGGACTACTGCATCAGTGTCCTCGCTGGCTCCCTGCCTCCGGCTTCTAGCTCAAATTAGCTTCCAAAATGCTGTCCAGAACACATCACTACCCTCCTCAAAGTCTTCTGTTGGCTGCTCATTTCTCTCTTCATTGATTAGAAACTCTTGACAACCGGATTCAAGACCTACCGCCAGTTAGCTGTCTCCTTCTTACATTCTTATTCTCTTCTCCCACTCCACCCCAGCTCACACTCTTCACTCTTCCCAAGCTAACCTCCTAATTGTACTTGGCTTGTTATTCTCCCATCATCAAACATAGTGCACACTGTCCCCCTGAATGGAACTCTCTTCCCTCTTTAATCCATCAAACTATGTCCCTCCCCATCTTATAAACCCTCTCATAAAACCCACTCCTCCAGGGGGAAATTAATAGACTCATCCCACCTCCCTGAAAAGGTCTTGCGACCAGCCATCTTTAACACCTTAGTACTTTTTTAATGGTACTTGTTAAGAGTTACTCTGTGCCAAGCACCATACTAAGTTGGGGTAGTTACAAGATAATTAGGTTGGACACAGTCCCTGTTCCACATGGGACTCACAGTCTCAGTAGGATAGAGTAGAATTTAATCCACATTTTATAGAAGAGAAAACTGAAGCACAGAGAAGTCAAATGACTTGCCTAAAATCTCACAATGTATACGTGGTGGAACTGGAATTAGAACTCAGTTCCTCTGACACCCAGGCCCGTGCTCTTTCCAATGGGCCACGCTACTTCTCTTATTGATATCAGCTTATTTATTACACTTATTTATTGAATTTTACTGATGTTTATTGTTATCAATAGCATCTGTTTTCTCTTTTGTTCTCACTGTAAGTTTACCAGGTATGCTCTCCTATCTCCCACATTAGATTGTAAATTCCTTAACGGCAGGGCTCACAACTTCTACTTCTCCTGCATGCTTCTAAAATAGAAAGCCATCAATGAATACTTATGATGATGTTGATGATAACAGTAACTTTAGCCTGCATCTCAAATTCCTTATTAGAATGGTATTTGTTTAGCACTTACTATGTGTCACCACTGTATTAAGTTCTGGGGCCTTGTCTGGCCTTATGCCATAGAGTCATTTCCAACCCATAGCAACACCACAAACAAATCTCTCGCAGAACGCCCCACCTCCACCTCTAATCGTTCTGGTAGTGTATCCATAAATTTTTCTTGGTAAAAATATGGAAGTGGTTTACCATTGCCTCCTTCTGCACAGTAAAATTGAGTCTTCACCCTTGACTCTCTCCCATGCTGCTGCTGTCCAGCACGGGTGAGTTTTGACTTGTAACAGATTGCCTTCCACTCACTAGCCATTGCCCAAGCTAGGAATGGAATGGACAAGCCTCTGCTTGACTCTCCCTCCCATAGTCGAGACTAGTAGAGTACTGGAAACTCTCAAGGTGGGACCCTGAGAGGGGAAATTCTGGGGTAGATACAAGATAATCAGGTAAGATAATCAGGTTGGCAAACATTCTTTGCCAACGATTATGGAAGAGTCAATTCTGGGTCATAGGAAGGAAAATGTCATCCCCTTCAGCTTCCAAACTGCTTTGGGTTCTCTTTTCTCTGGTGCACCCTCACCCATCCCAGGCCCCAGCAAACCTTCCCCTGAGTCATGGGCAACCCCAACTCTTCTGCCCAGAGTCTTTAGTCTCCCTTTCTGTGAGACAAATGGGACAATAGAAGAGGACTGAGACCTCTTGCAGGAGAGTCACTGCTATTTTACAGGCCAGGATCCAGCCGTCCAGACCAGTATCCAGCTGTCCAGACCAGTATCCAGCCATCCAGACCAGTATCCAGACACCAGCCCTCTCCTTGTTCTCCTTCTGAGAGTTTGAGGTAAGGGCTCCAGGGACCACTGTCTTAACTGGTAACCTTTCCAGTGTCTTACAGTAATGGGGGAGATTCTAGGATGGGGGGGATCTGGGGACTCAGGGGTCTGGGTGGGCTCCTGTGGGAGAACGGATCTGTTCCATCCTGCTGGAGAGGAGGCAGCACAGGGATTTGGTCATAATTGGAGACCTCATTTCAGCGTGGACTTGTGTGGGACTGGGGGAGGATTGGGCAGTTCAGAGGACAAGGTAGAGAGGGCCCAGTGGTTTGGGAGGCCACAGACATTTCACCTGCTGACTCCTGGGAAGTGAGGCCCTGGTTCTCAGTCCCTGGGGACTTGGATTCTTGTGTTTGGTTGGAAGGTTCATTCCCAGATGGTAAGAACATGCCAACCTACTTCCCTCTCCTCTTCCTCCTTTCTTCTCTTCCTCCTTTCTCCTCTTCTCTCCCTTTTCTCCCTCCTTCCCCACTTGCCCCTCTTCCGTTTTCCAGTTTCCCTCTTGGGCACAGTTTCATTCCTGCGTGATGCCACCCCCTCCCCCAGGCTGAGGCAGTTCCTATTTAATATTCATTCTCTAAAATGAGCAGAGGGCTTAATGAGGTCGAGAGGGAGTCTCGTCTGAAGCCGCCCGGTAAAAGGACTCCCACCCGGAGATTGATGTAGAGTGTGTGTGTGTGTGTGTGTGCTTGTGTGTGTGACTATGTAAGATGACTGCCTGTCTTTGTGAGTTCATGTGTGTGTGCTGTGCATATGTGAATGCATGTGTGTGCATGTATAATAATAATAATGTTGGTATTTGTTAAGCGCTTACTATGTACAGAGCACTGTTCTAAGCACTGGGGGAGATACAGGGTAATCAGGTTGTCCCATGTAGGGCTCACATTCTTAATCCCCATTTTACAGATGAGGGAAATGAGGCACAGAGAAGTTAAGTGACTTGCCCACAGTCGCACAGATGACAAATGGCAGAGCCGGGATTTGAACCCATGACCTCTGACTCCCAAAGCCTGTGCTCTTTTCACTGAGCCATTTTGCTTTGTATATCGCTATGGGTGCAGAAAAACCAAAAAGAGTTTCTTTGAAGATGATTTCAGGGACTTTGACAAGCCGCTCTATCACTTGCCCTAAAGTGACGAATTTTTCCCAGGGATGGCAATGAGGGAGCTATGTCTGCTCGGCCCCTTCCCCTCCATGAATCTCCAGGAGAGTTATTCCTGTCCCTTGGCAATCCAGCACAACCACCGCCTTTCCCCACAGCCCCGGTTTCCCATCCTGCTCTCTCCCAGTGCTTGGAAAATGGATGGTTTCAGGCCACTTGTCACTCACCTGCATGGAACCTGGGGTGCAGACAAAGGTCCCCAGCATCCTGAGCTGGGGGAGGGAGGGCAGGTGGCCTTTGGCTGGGGGAGGACAGGAAGCCTGGACTGGGGGAGGGCAGGAGCCCAGGGCTGGAGGGAGGCGATCTCCTCTGTAAAATGAATATTAAGACTGTGAGCTCCAAGTGACACAGGGACTGTGTCCAACCCAATTTGCTTGTATTCACCCCAGCATTTAGTACAATGCCTGGCACACAGTCAGTACTTAACTAATACCACAGTTATTATTATCATAGACAGGAGGCCTAGTTTGGGATAGGGCAGGAGGACTGGGAAAAGGGACAGCAAGAGGCCTGGGCTGGGGGAGGGCAGGAGTTTTGGGCTCAAGGAGGAAGGGAGAACAGGGAGCCTGAAAACAGGGAGGGAGGGCAGGAGGCTTGGGCAGGGGGAGGGAGGGCAGGAGTACTGGGTTAGAGGAGTAATGAGCAGAGGCCTGAGCTGGGGGAGGGAGGGCCTGAGGCTTGGGCTGGGGGAGGGCAGGTGGCCAGAGCTGGGTTTTGGTGGTGGCAGAAGCCAGTCCCTACTGTCAGTGACCAGAACATCTGAAGTCATCAAAACCATCTCCTCACATGGCTTTCTTAGGTGGATCTGAATGTCCCAGGAAAAAGAATCTTTTAGTGGGAACTCCCCAGGCTTTTGAGGGAGAGGGAGTGGCCCTGAACAGGGCAGAAGAAATGTTCATTCTCAGGGCTACAGTCAGTCTTACCTGGACACTGAGGGGTTAAACCCTGAGGGTGTCTCACCTCTCCAGGACCCAGACAACCAGCTGCTCCCCTCAAACTCTCTCCCCTGAGTAAAAAACCCAGGAGCCAGCCTGGGTCAGGGGGTATCTGGTCTTGGGGTGGCAGGGACGCCTGTAAGGACAGTGAGAACCTGCCTGAAGGAACATTGTCGCAGGCAGGAGATGAGCACCGTGGGCCCAGTGGGTAGGGGGGCTGGTCATCAATGAAGGCGAAACAAAGGTTCCCGCCCGCTTCCCTGTCCATCCACCAGCCGGAAGGCCCTCACAGAGATGCAGTAACAGAGTAAATCCATCCCCTCCCCCTCTCCCACCACCACTCTGGTCTCTCACCTCTCCCCGTCCCCCCACCAGTCCAGGCTCTCCTGAGCCACATGAGTTTAAAGAAAGAGGAGAGAGAAAAGGATGGGCACATTGAAACCCTACATGATCCCAGCAAGTTTGTTCAAGCTTATGTAAATCACACCCAAACTGACAAGTTTTCCTATTAAAAGATAATTGTAATCAGGGCGGTGGACGTGCGGCGCGGTGATGATTGGAGCTAGACGGACAGCGCGGAAAGATGGATCGTTTTAATTTGCACCAATTAAATTGAAGTTCATGGGATCATCTTCTTCAATCTTCATGAATACTTTATTTTCTGGCTGCTCTGCCGCTATTAAAAAGAGTGATTGAGTCACGAGCTTGGCATAGGATATTTTATGAAATATCACCTTTAAAGAAGCGGAGTGGGCCATTTTCATAATGAGTTTTTGAGCACCTAATCCCCCAGTATTACTGTGTTTTAGGACGGGATAGGCCTGGAAGGGCGGACAGCGCAGGTGATGACACATTTTGCTAGGAGAAGGCGCGGATGATGTATAATGGTCGCACTCGGGAGATAATAGATCGGCCCAGGCTAGCGACGAGGCTTTTGCACCGGGCTTGTTCATGGCGGCAGTTCTCAGGCAAGAGAGGAATCCACTGGGGTTCAGAGAGTATCTTGGGATGGAGGATGTCATTAGCCTGGGATGGAGGAGGGGCGGTGGGGTACCTCGGGTGGGGTGGTATTGGCGGGAGATGAGAGGGTGTCGGTGTGGGATGATGGGGGCCGGGGGCATGTTGGCAAGGTCCCTTCCTCCTTGAACACTGCTTTCTCACCTTGGCTGCCTGGTCTGGGGCAAAGGCTTCAATGGGAAGGTCAGGATTGGACTGAGATAAGGCATTTTCACAGGCACGGTTTCTGGGCTGGGCCCAGGCAGGGGACAGTGCCACCTGGGAAATGAAGGCTTCTCCTGCCCAGAGTAGTCAGCTGCAAGGTAGGAGCGCTCTCATCGATCGACACCTGGAGTGGGATTCCCTCTGTTTGTGTGATGGAAAACCCCCAACAGGAATGAGACCCAGGCTTCTGGTCTTCCTGTCCTGCCCACCTCTGTTTTGGTCAGCCTCCCCAGCCCAGGGCAGAAGGCCAGTAGAAAAAGAGGAGAGAGCCTCACACCAGGCCCACATTTTTCCAGCATCCCAGAGGTCTGGTGCAGGTTGAGCCAAGCATTACATCCTCTGAGACCTTGCCATGCCCAGCACCTGGCCTGCCTGGGCCCTGGACTAGGTGAGTCAGGGGAGGAGATAAATGGTATTAGAACTCCAGAGGTCAAGCCCTAGCTGTGACCACAGCGTGTAACCAAACCTGAATAGAGCTGGGAGGCAGGGCCCAAGAGTCCCCTTGTAGACTATGATTCAGAGCAGTTGGCACCACCTTTCTCTCTAGAAGTTGAAGCAAACAGCAATCATCATTAACCCTGCTAATTAGCCAGTGCAGGGCCGATTAATTGCTGGCCCAGAGAGGACAGTAGAGCAGGTGCTGGCCAGCAGGCCTGCAGCCACTAGGGAATCTGAGGGAGATGGTTGGAGGAGCAGAGAAAGGTCCCAAGGTCCAGACAGAGAAGTTCAATCCCCAGTTCTCTGTTCTGGGCTGGGCAGAGAGGAGGTAAGACCTACCACCCCTTATTTCATCCTGATACCCAAGTCCTGCAAACAAGCAGGCTTGAGAGGTCTCAGGCTTTAGACGTGTCCCCATGGTGGCCATTTGGCCCCCTGCAACCCGGTAGCTGGAGGAGAGGCAGGAGGTCCGGATTCCTGGGGTGGTAGGTTCCCCTGCCCTGATCCAGATTGTTGCTGATGACTTAATTTATGAATAAACATGCAATGGGCTCCAGCTGAGAAACTCAGGTCCCCAAGGATAGGGCTGGGCTGGGGTAGGGGTCGTCCCAGCCTACAGGCCCCCGGTGGGGCCATCTATGGACAGACCTGCTCCAGAACCCTCCCACCGAGAGGTGATGCGGCTGGTTGGTGAGGAGCCAGTCCAGGTGATTTGCCTTTGGCTATTGGCACGGGTGATGTGCGTATCTTCCCAGGCCCACTCTGGGGCACCGGCAGCCGGAGCCACAAACAGAAATGGATCCGTCCGTTGGTGGGAAGGGAGAAGGGCACGGGAGTAGATCGGTTTGGTTGAAATCATGTGTCGCTGATACCAAACCCGAGGTCATCTGCCCTCTTTTCACACCCTCACCACCAGGTCTGCGAAACCCACTACTCAGGGTCCTGGGTCAGAAGGATTCTCTGTGAGAAAAAGAGAAATAGGAATGAAAGAAAATCTCACTGAGGAGGAACCAGCAGAGTTCTCCTCAAGGGCAGACAGCAGGGAGAGATACACTTGTTTCATAAGAGGTGCTGACCCAGGAGGAGGGATGAGGAGAAACCCCAGGTCAAGAGGAGGAATTTGTTTTGGTCTGGAAGAAAGGTTTCCTGAAAGTGAGCTGGGATTGGGGAAGGCCTTTCCCTGGAGGACCTTCTCTGTTCTGTTGATGTAGGACTCATGTCCAAGATAGAAGGCTGGAGTCTGGATGGGTTGGCCTGGTCTGTCTACCCCCACCCTCTACCCTGCTAGGAATTCCATCAGCATCTGTCCCTAAAGCCAGAGCCCCATGTGGAAGGGGTTTTCAGGTCTCGGGGTGGGAGGAGGGAGGGAGGATGTGGAAAACTCAATGATGTGCCAAACGGAATGAAACCCAAGTTTTCCAGTGATGGCATATTGATTTTTTTTTATTGCTGAGATTTAATTTGAAAGAAGCTAAACTAAAGCTTCATAAGAAATATGATTATTATAAAATGCTTTAGGAGGTTAGCTGTGCTCATAAGTTTCCACCTGTGGGGACACCGAGCACCAGGCTTCTGCTTGGGGCCTGCCACTTGGGCTGGGAGCTGTAATATTGCCCTCTAATTGGAATGGATTTCTAAAACAGCAATAAAAGGAACTACCTGGAAACAGGCGTTCGTAGCTCAAAGCTTTATAAATCTGAACATTTATGAACGTGCACTTTCTTGAGCGTCTTGGCTGGGCCATGTCATTTAGTGAGAGCTGTGTGAGGAAGGGGACCTTTAGAGACAATGTGGTGACCAGGTTCTCCCCAGGTAAGTGCCCCCACCCTGGAATTTTTTATCCCGGTCCAGCGGCTTTGGGACTGCAGTTCCAAGCCGGATCCCTGATGTTCCAGAATCTCCATGGTTGCTATGTAATCTGCAGCATTTATCCAGACAATTAAGGCCAAAAAAATTTACTTTCAGTGAGTGACTTCTCCTGTCTGGAGTCAGGTTGCTTTCTCCCTCTGGCTTGAAGCCTACTAGCTAGCCCCAGTCAGGCAAGGGGAGAGAGGGACTTTGGTATCTTGTGCTAATTCATGGACCTTTTATACCTCCTAGCCAGGGAGATGATAGTCATATCCTTTAGATCACTTGGCCTGATATCTCTTTTCTGGTGCTGGGTTAGGGAACTGAAATACTTGGATAACTGAGGCCAAATTGGGTTTGTATGTTTAGCCACCTGCAGAGATAGCTCTTGTATCCAGATCACTTGCAAGTAGAGATAGTCCAGGGTTCCTGCAGAGACTTCCCTGGCTGTGAGTGGGAGCCTCGGGGTTAACCATGGCAGCCATTATGGTCTGGGCTGCTGGCACTGTCGCTCCGGTGAGTTCTAAGAGTGACTGATTGGGCTTGGTCAAAGCCTTATCAAAGTCACACCTCCTCCAAGAGGTCTTCCCTGACTAGGCCCTCATTTCCTCTTCTCCCACTCTCTTCTTCATTGCCCTTGCACTTCAATTTGCACACTTTGTTCACCCCTCTATCAAGCCCAAAGCACTCACATACATATCTATAATTTATTCATTTAATTTAATGTCTGTCTCCCCCTCTAGACTGTAAGCTCATTGTGGACAGGGAATGTGTCTACCAATTGCTATATTATTCTCTCCTGAGCACTTAATACAGTGCTCTGCAAACAATAAGCACTCAATAAATAAGGTTGATTGATTGACTGGTCAGCCCTACTGGGCCAGTGATTCTTCATCCTTCCCTGCCATCTTTCAAGAGGTGATTTGACAGTTGGCTATTCCCTCTACTTGTGCTTCTGACTCCATCGCTTCTCCCTCCCTAAAGACAGTTTCCCCCACTCATCATCCCTCCAGCCCAAAGTCACTCAGCTGACAAGTGGAGGAGCCAGGATTAGAATCCACATCCTCTGACTCCCAAGCCCATGCTCTTTCCACTAAGCCACCCTGCTTCTCCTATTTTACGTTGTTTCTCTCCTCCTACAACCCAACCCACAAACTCCCCTAAGACCAACCTACTCACTGTACCTTGATTTCGTCTTTCTCGGCACTGACGCTTTACCCATATAATAATAATAATAATAATAATAATGTTGATATTTGTTAAGCGCTTACTATGTGCCGAGCACTGTTCTAAGCGCTGGGGTAGACACAGGGGAATCAGGTTGTCCCACCTGGGGCTCACAGTCTTAATCCCCATTTTACAGATGAGGGAACTGAGGCACAGAGAAGTTAAGTGACTTGCCCAAAGTCACACAGCTGACAAGTGGCCAAGCCGGGATTCGAGCCCATGACCTCTGACTCCAAAGCCCGTGCTCTTTCCACGAAGCCACGTTGCTTCTTTCATATCATTCCTTTCCCTTCATATGCTACAGACCATTACTCTCCTCATCTTCAAAACCCTAATAAAATCATATCTCCTCCAAGAGGACTTTCCTGACTAAGCCCTCACTTCCTCTATTTGCCCTACTCTCTGTGCTACCTAAGTACTTGGGTCTGTACCCCTTAAGCACTTTGATTTTCACTCCATCGCCACAGTACTTGTGTACATATCCATCTGTATCAAGTTTAATGTCTGTGTCTTGCTCGGTCTATAAACTCTATTGTGGTCAAGGAAGGTGTCTACTACCTCTAATGTATTGTACTCTCCCAAGTGCTCAATACAGTGCTTTGCATACAGTGAGCACTTAGTAAATACCATTGATTGACTGATTGATGTGCAACATTTTGTTCTGGTAAAATGGTCCAAGCAACAGAGTGAAGAATGGCCTGGAGAGGGTGGAAACAGGATGCAGGGAGATCTGTGAGGAATCTCATGTTGTAATTGAGTAGGGATTTAATGAATGTTTGGACCAATGTGGAGGCAATTTGGATGGGGAAGAAAGGGCAGATCTGGGGTATGGTCTGGGGGAAGAACTGGCAGACTGCATACAAGAGTCAAAAAGACAGGACTTAAGGATAACGCCAAGGTTATGGGGTTGGGAGATGGAGAGGGTTAGTGGTGGTGTCAACTAGGATGGGAGAAAGGAATAGGAGAGAATTTGGGAGGGAAAATGAGGCATTCAGTTTTGGACCTACTGAGTGTGAAATGCCAGCAGACCATCTGTAGAGATGTCCTAAAGGTAGGAGGAAATGTGAGACTGCTAGGAAGGAGAGAGTCGGAACTGGTTGGGTAGATTTAGGAGTCATCTCCATAGAGTTGGTAATTGAAGCTGTAGGAGCAGATAAGCTCCCGAGGTAGCACTGTAAACTGGTGCTGTGGATTCTGGAAGTACCTGATTTCAATTTTTCACGATATCTCCCACTGTTGCTCTGCCGTTGACTGACTGCCGTGATCTAGATGGGGAAACTAGGGATCTGACCAAGGGGTCCTGTGGGAGTGGAAGATTCTGAGCCTGACCTATTAACTCCACTGCCTGCTGTCAGTGCCAAGGGGCTGGTTAGGAGCCAAGAGAGTTGGGGGGGGGGGAGTGGAGAGGGGGAGAGAATGCCTCAAAGTTCCCCAGCTAGCTCCTGATCATTCCCTTTGTTCTTTCAAACAGCAGATTTCAAGGGTCCAGTCACAGTGTTGGGGGAGAGAACTGGATGTTACACACAACTGTATTTTCATTAAGTACTTACTGTGTGCTAGGCACTATCCTAGGCGCTGGGGTGCATACAAGCAAATCGGGTTGGACACAATCATTGTTCCACGTAGTGCTCACAGTCTCGATCTCCGTTTTACAGATGAGATAACTGAGGCACAGAAAAGTGTAGTGATTTGCCTAAGGTCATATAGCAGACTAGTGGCAGAGCCAGGATTAGACCCATGACTTTCTGACTCCCAGGCCCATGCCTTGCTGCTGGATGGTCTTGGCCCAGGCCCAGTGGTCCTCTTTAAGGTCCATGGGTGACCTTACTGGCCAGAGAGAAATCAGTGAAGAGTTGGGTTTCTCAGGCAGATAGTTTCTGCCTGGGTGCCCCTCCCCACTCTGCCCATTACTGAAGATGGTGGGACCATCCACCTGACCTGCTCTGGCCATCCTGCTGAGGGGAGCCCGGGATCCAGAGCTTGGACTGTGTCAACAGTGGCCAGAGGGAGGGGAAGTAATGGGAATTTTCAGCTTTCCTGGGCTGCAGGTGAGTGGTGATGGAGAGTCAGTTTCTGCAGGATCTGTAATTATTTATATTATTGTCTGTCTCCTCCTCTAGACTATAAGCTCATTGTGGGCAGGGAATGTATCTGTAATATTGTTATATCGTGCTCTTCCAAGCCCTTAGTACACTACTCTCCACACAGTAAGCACTCAATATGATTGACTGACTGACTGATCCAGGACAGGGACAAGTGGTGGCAGGGCAGGAAGAGAGAAAGTCACTGTGTCCAGAATCTGTGGACTCGTGTGCTGGGATCCCTCAAGAGGGAGTAGGAATTGAAGGTACTTGGACTGTAATGAGCTGCCGTTGGGTTGTTTTCTAAGCTCCCCTTCTCCGGGAATGATAACAGGTTATGGTGTCATTTTCCCAACTTGGCCCCCAGGGTCTTGCTTGACTTTGTACTTTGGAAGGCACTGATGTGTCCTGACTCCATTGGGTTGGGGCAGGGTCACACTCAGCAGGAAGGAGCCAGGAGTGAGCTCCTGGCTAACCCTCCCAGCCTGAAAGTAAAGAGTTCATGCGGGGGCCTATCAATCCCCATCACATCTCTGTGGCTTTTCTACTGGAAATGTGGCACATTTTGGTGGGGGGGGCAGCTTCTGAGGGGCTGGCAGCATTCACAGACCCCCATTTATATTGTGCCGAGTTTCTTTGGAGTCTCCTTGAGACGAGTGACCAGCGGGGCTCGCCGTGAAGGCCTTATCCGTCATCCGCCTGCAGGAGTCAGGCCGTGAATTATCCCGGGAACGGTGGGGAGCGGGATTGTGGGCCGCGTGGTGACAATAAACATGTCCTGGGGATGTGTCCCCCATCACTCACGTGCAGATAGCAGATCTGGACTTTAACTACAGCTCCCGATCGCTAAATCTCGGTGTGACCCGAGAGAGGGCTGGAGGTGACTCTCAAGGATATCTGTCTGCCGGGGAAGTTGGGCAAGAAGTTGATAACTGGGTTGCTTCGCTGCGGCGGGTGTCACGCTCAGATGGAGCGGAGAGCTGTGGGCCTGGAGGGTGTATGCTGATGGGCAGGAGCCAGGCTCAGGTTGGGCCCGCAGATCCTGCTGATGAGATCCGGTCCGGAAGGAATCCAGACCCTGGGAATGGAGGAGGGAAGTAGAGGGGAGGAAGGGGAGAGGCAGAGAAGTGGGGAGGGTGGGAGGAGGAGGAATAAACTGCTCCACTCTCCCAATTTCTCTCTCTAATTTCTACACCACATCTGAGGGGTTTTGAGGGCCCAGTGAAAAGAACAGATGTCACAAGGTATACAATATTCGGGAACTTGTCTTCCCTTGTTTTCCCAAGATCAGGTTGACCCCCGGGCTGATACCATGCGAGGGGAAGGAAAGGCTAGTAATTACATGGTTCGTTGGTTCACAGTGGGCAGACAATCTGGGTAATTCAGCCCTGGCCATTCTAGATTGGCTTAAATATCCAGATCGCCGGCTAATGTATATCTATCCACTCAGTGTACTTATTTTGATAGAGTTGTGAGTAGTTTTATGTTGGTCTCCCTTTAGAGAGTATAAGTTCCTATGATCAGGGAACACAGTTATTCTGAATTTCTCAAGCATCTAGAACAGGGCACTGCATCAAGTGACCACTCAAATAAATGTAATAATAATATGAAATTACATCATCATTATTATTCATAATAATACAAATCGTACTTGTTAAGCACTTACTTTGTGCTAAGCACTGTTCTAAGTGCTGGAGTAGATGCAAGTTAATCAGTTTGGACACAGTTCCTCTGCCACATGGGACTCACATGCTTAATCCCCATTTTAAAGATGAGGGAATTGAGGCCCAGAGGAATTGAGTGACTTGCCCAAGGTCACACAGTAGACCCATGGCAGAGTCAGGATTAGAACTCAGGTCTTTCTAACTCCCAGGTCCGTGCTCTATCCACTAAGTCACCTATTACTACTACTACTACTGCATCTATTACTACTACTACTAATACTAATAACTGGATATCTGCTGATCCCCACTTTCCTTTGTGTTATGAGGCCTGGCCTGAGTGGGGAGGGATTAACTAATTAGGTCAAAAATCAGTTTAAGGGGGAGAGCAGCCCCCAGAAGGCTAGTCTAAGGCATCCCTAGATGACTTTTGTGGTCTAGTCTACTCCCCAGGACCAGAACCAGGCAGCCAGGAGGTTGGGGTGCAGAGAGAGCCAGTGCCTAGTCTCTCCAAGTCAAAGTGATTCAGATCCCGGAGGGTAATTTTCAGTGTGAGCGGGCATGGAAACAAGGGAGCTGCCAAAATATAGGTCATTTGCTCAGGTGAGTTGTGTGTTTTTCTCTCTGTGGACCCCAGACACAGCTATTCTCCATTCCCCGACTCCCCTCATTCTAATCCATTCCCCTGGGGATGGGCCTGCTAGCAAGAAGACAGTCTGATGGGGAAAGGGTTGCCAGAAGCCCCCAGAGTTCATGACAACAGGACATTAATCCAACCGTGTCTCATCCTGAGAATTCAGGGTGAGGGAGGTGGGATTCCAGTCCCTAGGAGAAAACATCTGTGTGACCCTTGCAGGAACAAACACCTGTGACTGAGAACATTTGAAACAGTGCCCCTGTCTGTTTCCCTCTGCTCCAAGTGGGACCAGTTCCAGTTAAAACATTTTCAGGGTAGCAAATTCAGATCTAGGTTCCCCTGAGGTTTTCTAAGGCGAGAGTTGACTGTAGTTTGGATTTTTTCTAGCACTCTTGTCCCCTATCGCTTCTCCATCAGGTATCTCATTTATTCTCATACCATCCCTGGGAGGCAAGGGGATTGTCCCCATTTGTATAGATTGGAAAACTGAGAAATTTAGAGAGGGGTTCTCAAAAAAGGACAGGGAAAGAACCAGGACTAGAACCCAGGACTAACTCTCAGTCTCGTGTTCTCTCTTTGGTTTGGTTTGGTGAGTCACAACCAGAGATGCCTCTGCAGAGTTTTAGCCTAGAACACCTCTACCTAGGATTAAATTAGCTAAATTTAGCTGCAGTGAGACTCCCTGGGTCTGTCCCCCTCTGCTACAAGAACCATGGTTCCTCCTCCCACCAGTATATTAAGGTTTGTCAATTAGTAAATCAATAGTAATCATTGAGTGTCCAATCAATTACATTTACTGAGCACTTACTGTGTGCAGAGCACTGTCTAAGTTTTTGGGAGAATACAATATGACAGAATTGGTAGACACGTGGCACAGTAGATAGAGCCCGGGCCTGGGAGTCAGAAGATCATAGGTTCTAATCCTACCTCCTCCACTTGTCTGCTATGGTACCTTGGGCAAGTCATTTCACTTCTCTATCCCCCATCTGTAAAATGGGGATTCAGACTGTGAGCCCCATGTGGGACAGGGACTATGTCCAACCCGATTAACTTGTATCCAACCCAGAGTTTAGTACAGTGTCTGGCACATAGTAAGCACTTAACAAATACTATAATTATTACTATGTTCCTGACCCACAAGGAGCTCATGGTCTACAGGGGGAGACAGATATCAAAACAGATTACAGATATGTCCGTAAGTGATGTGGGCTGAGGTTGGTGTGAATAAGGCATTCAAATCCAAGTGCAAGGGTGATGCAAAGCAGAGTAGCATAGAAGAAATGAAGGCTTAGGGGAGGCCTTTGGAGGTATGTGATTTTAATAAGGCTTTAAAGGAGGGGAGAGTGATAGTCTGTCAGATATAGAAGGGGAGAGAGTTTCAGGCCAGAGGCAGGGTGTGGGTGATAAATCAACCAACCTTGTATATTGAGTGAGCACTTACTGTGTACAGAGCACTGTACTAAGCACTGGGGAAAGTACAATATAACAATATAGCAGAGTTGGTAGATAAATTCCCTGCCCACAACAAGATTACAGTCTAGAGGGGAAAATGGACATTAGTAAAAATAAATAAATTACAGATATGTACATAAGTGCTGTGGGGCTGAAGGAGGGGTGAATAAAGATTGCAAATTCACATACAAGGCTAAGCAGAAGGGAATGGGAAAAGAGGAAATGAGGGCTTAGGGAAGACCTCTTGGAGGAGATATGTCTTTAATAAGGCTTTGAAGGTGGAGAGAGTAAACATCTGTCGGATATGAAAAGGGAGGGTGTTCCAGGCTAGAAACAGGATGTTGGTGAGAGGTCGGCGGTGAGATAGATGAGATTGAGATGCATTGAGGAGGTTGGCAATAGAGGAGTGAAGTGTGCCAGCTGGGTTTTAATAGGAGAGCGGTGAGATGAAGTAGGAGGGAGCAAGGTGATCGAGTGTTTTAAAGCCCATGGCAAGGAGTTTCTGTTCTATGCAGAGGTGGATGGGCAACCACTAGAGGTTACTGAGGAGTGGAGAAACCTGAACTGAAAGTTTTTGTAGAAAAATGATTCGGGCAGCAGAGTAAAATGTGGACTGGACTTGGGAGAGACAGGAGGTAGGGAGGTAGGTCAGCAAGGTGGCTAATACAGTACTTGAGGCAATAAAGAGGTGTCAGGGCAAGGGGTCAGAAGTGAGTTAGAGGAGCTTGGGGTACAGTGAGTCAGTAGGCATTAGAGGAATGAAGTGACCAAGTTAGGTTGTAGTAGTGGAAAGATCTTGTGCCTGGGAGGTAGAGGACCTGGGTTCTAATCTTGGTTCTTCCATGTGTCTGCTTTATGACCTTGGGCAAGTCACTTACATGCTTTGCGCCTCATCCGTAAAATGGGAATTTAATACCTCCCTCCTAAATTGTGAGCCCTGTTTGGAACAGAGAATGTGACTGACCTAATTATCTTGTATCCTCCCAAGCATTTGGAGCAGTGCTTGACACCCATTAAGCACTTACAAATACTGCTATTATTATGACCACCATTATAGAAGGGGGCAAGGTGATTGAGTCCTTTAAAGCCAGTGGTGAAAAATTTCTGTTTGATATGGAGTTAGATGGGCAATGTCTGGAGGTTCTTGAGGAGTGGAGAAACATGTTTGCCGTGTGGGGAAACATGGACTGGATGTTTTTGTAGAAAAATGATCCAGGCAGCAGAGTGAAGAATAGATTAGAGTGGGTAGAGACAGGAAGCAAGGAGGTCAGCAAGGAGGCTGATGAGATAAGATAAGTCAAGGTGGAATAAGATAATAGCTTGTATTAATGCAATAGCAATTTGCCTTCTATGCGCAGAACACTGCACTAAGCCTTTGGGAGAGGACAAGAGAATTAGTGGGCATAATCCCTGCTCTCACGGACTCTACAAACTAGTGAAGGAGACAGACACTAAAGTAAATTTCAGATAGGTGGAAGAAGGGAACAGGGTTGTGGAATTGTGGTACAAGATTGATGAAAAGATAGGGGAGTGAGTGAGTTGAGGATGGGAGGGTGATGAGGGGTGATGCTGGGACAAGAAAGCAGGGATTGGTGGGGAGTGGAGCAAGCGGTGGGGTAGGGGTGGATGGAAGAGGAGGAACAGGAATGCTGGGAAGGGAGGACTGGAATGGGCTGACTGAAGGGTGGGGATTGAGGGGTCATGGTGAGGTCAGGGAAATTTAAGGTTGTAGGTGAAGTTTAACAACAGTAATAATAACTTAGTCTGGTGGTTCCCTGAGGAAATTGTTGAGGTATATGAAGGTCCTTGGGTCCTAAGTGCTTGGAAAAATAAAATACAGTAGAACTGGTAGACACAATCCCTGCCCATGAGGAATTTACAGTCTGGTGGTGGGGGACATTAAAATAAATTATGGATAGGCAAATACTTGAATATAAAACTATGACCCTGATTCTGTTCAGCTTTGGGCCCCTCCAACTGGAGAAGACTGCATTTGCCAAGTCTGAAATACTTGTTGAGGTTAGGCTTTGGGGAGAGGCAGGCTTTCAGGGCTCTTGATCAGCTGTCAGATGGGAGTGGGGAGAAACCAGAAACACTGAAAATCAACTAGTCCAGTATCCTGCCTCCAGGCAGTGGGGGCCATGACTAGGAAGGTTGGGTGTTGAGGAAGTGGAGGGGCCTCGGGGAGTAATGAGATGGAGGCCCCAGGCCTCCATTCCAGATGAGGACAACCTGAGGTTTCCCCACTGACCCTCTAGCCCACCCTCTCCTGGAGCAGAAAGCTCCCAATTCTAGAAGCGTGGACAAGAAAATCCATGGAAAAAATTGTGCGAGCCCGGCTCTCCTCATCATCCTTCTCTCAGTGAAGGGTTTTCTCCTGAACCAATATCTTTTAAAAATGTATGGTGTGTTATTTTATTTATGATTTGATAAATTGCATGATAAATTTACCAAAACTCTACAGTGATATCCCCTGTCTGCATGGAGATGAGGCTTCCTGGGGGTGGGGGTGAAATAGTTGTAACCACCAAAGGGAATGGGGTCCTAGAACCCCCTCCATAGGTCATCCTGTCCACCCTCCTGACTCTAGGAGGACCAGACCCTAACTCAGTACATGTAGTAAGGTGAGGCAAAGGTGTCTCACTTCCTAAGCTCCAAGAGCATCTCCCACCTTGCAGCCCCAGCCAACTCTGCCTCCCTCTCTCACCTAAATCCTGCCTGCTGCAATTCCAGCCTATTAATCTGTAGTTCTCCTGGAAGACTAACTACCCCTTCTTTTGTAGACTGGCCTCTCCGTGGGTGTGTGTTAGCATTTTGCAGGAAAAGAAAACCATATCAACTGATGAGGATCGATTAGTTAATCAATCAGTCATTTATGTATATTGAATGCTTACTATGTGCAGAGCACCCTATTAAGTGCTTGGGTGAGTTCGATATAACAGAGTTAGTAGAGAAGATCCCTGCCCACAAGACATTTACAGTCTAGAAGGGGAGACCAACATTAAAATAAATTATGGATACGTGCAAAAGTGCTGTGAGGCTAAAGGTGGGATGAATAAAGGGTACAAATCCAAGAGCAAGGGCAATGCAGAAGGGAGAGGGAGTAAGGGAAGTGAGAATGCTGCCCTGTGCCAGTGGCCCTTTCTGGGTAACTGGGGAAATTTATCTCTCTTTCTGTTCCCACCTGGGGCCCACTCAAGGCCCCAAGCCCTCCCCTTCCCAGTGCCAGAGTCTGCTCCTCTTGTGAGGTGCTGACTGTGATGGCTGCCTTGGGACCCCTGCTCTGGCAATGCTTCTCTTTTGCAAGATGTGCTTTCCATGGCTGTTGGCATAACTTAAACTTATCAGGGGCCAGAGTCATAGAGCTTCTAACCCTATCTCGATAGACAATAATAATAATTATTATAATAATAATAATGTTGGCATTTGTTAAGCACTTACTATGTGCAGAGCACTGTTCTAAGTGCTGGGGGGGATACAAGGTGATCAGGTTGTCCCACGTGGGGCTCACAGTTTTAATCCCCATTTTACAGATGAGGTAACTGAGGCACAGAGAAGTTAAGCAACTTGCCTAAAGTCACACAGCTGGCAAGCGGCGGAGCCGGGATTTGAACTCATGACCTCTGACTCCCAAGCCCGGGCTCTTGCTACTGAGCCACACTGCTAAGTGCTTACTATGTGCCAGGCACTGTACTAAGTGCTGGGGTGGGTACAAGCAAATTGGGTTGGACACAGTCCCTGTCCCACATGGGGCTCACAGCCTCAATCCCCATTTTACAGCTGAGGTAACCGAGGTACAGAGAAGTGAAGTAACTTGCCCAAGGTCACACAGCAGACAAGTGGCAGAGCCGAAATTAGAACCCAAGACCTTCTGACTCCCAGGCCTGTGCTCTATCCACTATGCCATTCTGCTTCTCATAGATGGCCCAGGGATGTCTTCTAGGGATTGGCTATCTTGAGGTGGGGAAAAATTTGTCCCCCTCCCCATTCCTGATGAGCACTGTGTTACACAACATTGGGTATGCCAGATACCTAGCATGTGTTGTCATGTGGTAATCTGCTTGAACCTCCAAATCTACAGCACTTCTCTTGAGAGACAACTGGACCCTCCCCCATGGCCTTCTCTTTTCTCTCCTCCCTCGCTGCTCTCCCCCATGCAGACTCCCCCTGCTCCCTCTCCCCCTGCCAGAGCTGGTCTTCCCATCATCACTCCTCCTGATGTCCAAGTTGAGCAATATGGGCAGCTGGCCCTGGGGCTGAGGCCGGGGGTCCTGATTTCCAGGACAGATAGATGGTCCTAACCACCCACTGTGATGGCCCCTCGCAGCCTACCACCAGAGAAGCAGCATGGCCTAGTAGATAGAGCGTGGGTCTGGGAGTCAGAAGGTTTTAATACTGGCTCCTCCACTTTTCTGTGGTGTAACCTTGGGTGAGTCACTTCACTTCTCTGAGCCTAAATTACCTCATCTGTAAAATGAAGATTGAGACTCTGAGCTCTAGGTGGTACAGGGACTGGGTCCAACCCAATTTGCTTGTATCTTCCCCGTGCTTAGTATGGTGTCTGGCAATAGTAAGAGCTTAACAAATACCACAATTATTATTACCCCTTGCCCTCCCACCTCGGTCTCTCCCAGAACTCAGTTCCAACCTACCTACCTTCTGCCCCTCTCCTAGGCCCCCTGACCCACCGCCTTTATGCTGGTGCGGAGTGGAAAGCCCCGGGTGTGTCCGGCCGCAAGATCCTACCTTGGTGCTCAGGGGACCTCTGGGCTCTCCCACTTTCCCTGGGGTGGAGAGAGCTGATTTCAGCCCCATGAGCCACTCACCAGCCCAGCCCCAGCCAGATGGAGGCAGACAAGTACACCAGGGCCTCGGCCTCAGTCTGGGGGCTTAGAGGAGGTGGACTGTGTTTCCTGGCAAGGGACAGAACCACAAAACCACTCTGCATCGTCTCTGATTATCCCCCTTCTTTCTGTTACTTTTTGTGCACGCAAGCAACCCTGTCAGCACTGCCCCCACCTCCACCCCCCCAATCTTTGCTTCCCCACAGTCACCCAGCTTCCTGCTGCCTCACCATTCCTTGGGGCTCAAATAAATAAAACAAAAAAAATACAACTCCCATCCCCCTGAAAAAACATCCAACCTTTTTAGGATTATAAAGGGGAGGGTGGGAAGAGGAGAATCCCTGAAAAACTCTAAAGATGGCCTCCACTCATGCAGCCAAGGAAGGGATACAAGAGGATCAGCTCGCCCCCTTCTATCAAACCTTACTTGTCTCCCTCTACATTCCAGCCCACACACTTCACTCTTCTAGCACCAACCTACTCGTTTCACCTTGATCTCATCTCTATCTTGTTCATGTCTTCCCTCTGGCCTGGAACTCCTTCCCCTTTCATATCAGACAGACCACCTCTCTCCCCATCTTCATAACCCTACTATAATCAAATCTCCTCCATGAAGCCATCCCCGACTAACCTCTCATTTCCCCATCTTATTTTTCCTCCCTTCTAGGTTGCCGATATAGCTGGGTGTATACCCCTTAAGCACTTTGATACTCACTCCAAGCCCACGGCACTTATATATGTATTGTTATACCCTGCCATTTCCACATTTTGTAATTTATTTTAATGCTTGTCTCCCACACTAGATTGTAAGGCCTTAAGGGTAGGGATTGGTTCTACCAATGCAATTGTATGTACTCTCCCAAGGGTTTAGTATAGTGCTCTGCACTCAGTGAGCCCTCAATAAATACCACCCATTAATTATACATCTATGGTGGCCATCTCGACGAGGCTTTAGAATGGGTGCCACAAGCGGTGACCACCTTGGGAGGCTCAGAAGATATTTGGTCACTTCTGTTGTTGCATTCCACCATGAGGCAGCTGCTTACCTCACTTGCCATCTGAAGTTGGCTCTGAGATGCCACTCCATGGGAATAGCAGAGCAGAAGCCAGGGGCGGCAAAGGCGGCACTGCCCATAGTCTGGAGAAGGGTCTGCAGACTGACCAGGGCTACTTATTCTTATTGTTGTATCTGTTATGCAATGGGGGATAGATATAGGTTAATCAGTTTGGACACAGTTCCTATCCCACGTGGACCTGACAGTCTCAGTAGGAGGTTGAACAGATAGATATTGAATCCTCATTTTGCAGATGAGGAAACTGAGACAAAGACAAGTAAAGTGACTTGCTCAAGGTCACACAGCAGACAACTGTCAGAACTGGAATGAGAATCTACATTCTCTGACTCCCAGGCCTATGTTCTTTCCACTAGGCCTTGCTGCTTCAGTGTCTTTGTGGCTCCAGGCAAGGAGCATCTCCCTTCACAGGTGTTACATTTCTCTCTCTATTGCCCTAGAAAGTGTTGATCTGGGGGCTGGACAATAACCCTTTTCTCGGAAAATCAGTGCTTTTTCCTGTGAAACTGATTCATCTGTCTGAGCCTGTGGGAGACTAGAATAGCAGGGGTGGGTGTGGGTAGGATTCCTCAACAAAGCTGGGTGGGAACTGGCAGCTCTGAGTTATTGTGAGGTGGGGTCAGTGGCAGAGGTGTTCTAGAAGCCCTCCTCCCCAATCCATTTCCTCCTCCATTGATCTCTCCCTAGCCCAGTTGGGGTGCCCTACTGTTGGACTACTGACTTTATGGAGCTCTAATCCCATTTTCAGAGGTTTCAACCCCCTGGACCCTATTGGAAATTACTATTGAATCCCCACCCCCACTGGGGTCTAGGAATTTTTCTTAGGTTCTCCTAGCCCCAAGTGATAAAGTCACACTGTGTCAGAGATGGCAAATTATATATGCTAATTACTTACAGGAATTTCAGATTTGTCCTTCCAATAATTAAAAAGGTGTCACTGAGTGAGAGTGGGGCTGGAGTGATGGCCTGGGAAGCGTGGTGGTGGTGGAGGTTTCTGGTTAGAGATAATTACCAGTGATGGATTCCTTCTCTTGCTGCCTTCTTGTGAACAATTTCTGATGTTTCCAACTTGCCTGGGTCTACGTGTGTGTGCCTGTGTGTGTGAGTATGTGTGTGTGTGTGTGTGTATACACGGTGTGCATATGTATTTTGATCTCTGTGTGTTTGCATGATTGCATATAAGCATGGTGCATATGTGGTAGGGATGCTTTCCTCTCTCTGGCTGATGGCTGACAGCCAGAAGCCCCTACACTGGGTCTTTGCTCCAGGGAAGCCTAGCCCAGAAGTAGTCCTCTCTGTTCTGACTCATTCATTCATTCATTCATTCAATAGTATTTATTAAGCACTCACTATGTGCAGATCACTGTACTAAGCACTTGGAATGTACAATTCAGCAACAGATAGAGACAATCCCTGCCCAATGATGGGCTCACAGTCTAATTGGGGGAGACAGACGGACAAAAACAAGATAACATAATCATGATAAATAGAATCAAGGGGATGTATACCTCATTAACAAAATAAATAAGGAAATCAAATATATACAAATGAGCACAGTGCTGAGGGGAGGGGAAGGGAGAGGGGGAGGAGCAGAGGGAAAGGGGGCTTAGCTGAGGGAAGGTGAAGGGGGGAAGGGGGAGGGAGGAGAACAGAGGGAGAGCAGAGAGGGAGCAGAGGGAAAGGGGTATCTTAGTCTGGGAAGACCTCTTGAGCTCTCAGTAGGGCTTTGAAGGGGGGAAGAGAGTTAGTTTGGCGGGGGTGAGGAGGGAGGGCATTCCAGCACAGCAGTAGGATGTGGGCCAGAGGTCGACGGCCGGAGAGGCGTGAATGGGGGACGGTGAGGAGGTGAATGGAAGAGGAGCAGAGTGTGCAGGGTGGGCAGTAGAAAGAGAGAAGGGAGGTGAGGTAGGAGGGGGCAAGGTGATGGAGAGTCGTGAAACCAAGAGTGAGGAGTTTTTGTTTCTTGCAGAGGTTGATAGGCAACCACCGGAGGTTTTTAAGAAGGGGAGTGACATGCCCAGAGCGTTTCTGCAGGAAGATGATCTGGGCAGTGGAATAAAGAATAGACTGGTGCGGGGAGAGACAGGAGGAAGGGAGATCAGAGAGAAGGCTGACACAATAATCCAGCCGGGATATTATGAGAGGCTGACACAATAATCCAGCACGATAGCCATTTGGATGGAGAGGAAGGGACGGATCTTGGTGATATTGTAAAGGTGAGACCGGCAGGCATTGGTGACAGATTGGATGTGTGGGGTGAATGAGAGAGCTGAGTCAAGGATGACACCAAGGTTGCGGGCCTGTGAGATGGGAAGGCTGGTCGTGCCGTCCACAGTGACAGGGAAGTCAGGAAGAGGACAGGATTTGGTAGGGAAGATAAGGAGCTCAGTTTTGGACATGTTGAGTTTTAGGTGGCAGGCAGACATCCAGGTGGAGACATCCTGAAGGCAGGAGGAGATACGAGTCTGGAGAGAGGGGGAGAGAACAGGGGAGGAGATGTAGATTTTGGTGTCATCTGCGTAGAGATGATAGTCGAAGCTGTGAGAGCGAATGAGTTCACCAAAGGAGTGAGTATAGAGGGCCAAGAACTTATCCTTGAGGAATTCTTACAGCTAGTGTATGGGAGGGGGCAGAGGAGCCCACGAAGGAGCCCAAGAATGAATGGCCAGAAAGATAAGAGGAGAACCAGGAGTGGATGGAATCCATGAATCCAAGGTGAGATAAGGTGTGGAGGAGAAGGGGATGGTCAACAGTGTCAAAGGCAACTGAGAGGTCAAGGAGGATTAGGATAGAGTAGGAGCCATTGGATTTGGCAAGAAGGTCATGGGTGACCTTTGAGAGAGCAGTCTTGGTTGAGTGGAGGAGATGGAAGCCAGATTGGAGGGGGTCCAGGAGAGAGTGGAGTTGAGGAATTCAAGGCAGCGAGTGTAGATGACTCATTCTAGGAGTTTGGAAAAGAAGGGTAGGAGGGAGATAGAGTGATAACTGGAAGGGGAAGTGGGGTCGAGAGAGGGTTTTTTAAGATGGGGAAGACATGGGTATGTTTGAAGGCAGAGGGGAAGAAGCCATTGGAGAGTCAGTGGTTAAAGATAGAAGTTAAGGAGGGGAGGAGGGAAGGGGCGATGGTATTTATAAGGTAAGCGGGAATGGGGTCCGAAGGACAGTTGGAGGGGGTGGCACTTGTGAGGAAGGAGGAGATCTCCTCTGAGGAAACTGCAGAGAAGGATTGGGAAAGTAGGGGAGTGTGTTGTTGGGGGGGAAGAAGGGAGAGGGTGACTTTGGGAAGCTCAGACCTGATTGTGTTAATTTCGTGATGAAGTAGGTGGCCAGATCAATGGGGGTGAGGGATGGGGGAGGGGGAGGAACAGGGAGCCTGAGGAGAGAGTTAAAAGTATAGAACAATTGGCGGGGGTGACGGGCATGGTCGGCAATGAGGGAAGAAAAGTAGTTTTGCCTGGCGGAGGAGAGGACTCCATCCTTATAGGGTCTCTCTCTGCCGTCCAGGACTGCCTGTTCTCCAGGCACTGGAAATCCTGTCTGATTTCACTGGGGGCTTCACCTGAGTACTTCAGGACCCCAGGGCATATGGCGCTGGCCCTCGGGTGACGATGTAATGGAGGCAGGAAGAGGTGGGTCAGTACCCTTGTCTCACAGTGTATTTTGTAGCTCAGGGTCCATCTGAGCTCATGGAATAGTCAGGGGTAGGAATGTTCATATCTGCTCTCCAGCAGCTTGAGCTGCTATCTACTCCATCTGCCTGTTTCCAGGTTCCACCCACATCCCACCTCTCCCTGCTCCCTACTCAGCCCACTCCTCGTTCCCCATTCCGCTGAGTTCCGCCTCCCCATCAGTTAGTTTAGCTCCAAACCGAAGGTTCTGAGGCCACATAGCCCTGATCCTCCTCTGCTCCCTTTAGTCTCCAGAAGGCTCTGGTATGGATGAGTCTTGACAGACAGCTGCAGCTCCAGACCATCACAGCAGTGGGGAAGAATCATCTAATCCATTTCCCTACTCTATCAATCAATCAACCAATGAAATTTATTGAGTGTTTTCTGTTTGCAGAGCTCTGTACTAAGTGCTTGGGAAAGTACAATACAAGAGACTTGGATAGACACTATCCCTGCCCACGAGAGAAGCAGCATGGCCTAGTGGCAAGAGCACGGGCTTGGGAGTCAGAGGTCTTAGGGTCAAATCCCGGCTCTGTCACTTGTCTTTTGTGTGACCTTGCGCAAGTCACTAAATTTCTCTGTGCCTGTTACCTCATCTGTAAAATGGGGATTGAGACTTTGAGCCCCATGTGGGGCAACCTGAATACCTTGTATCTACCCCAGTGCTTAGAACATTGCTTGGCACATAGTAAGCGCTTAACAAATACCATAGTAATTAATAACAAGGAGCTTAGAGGGGAAAACAGACATTAAAATGATTAGCAGAGTATTCGGTATGTACCTAAGTGCTGTGAAGCTGAGGATATTGAATAGATGCAAGTGCATAGGCAAGGCATAAAAGATAGCAAATATGGAAAATGAGGGCTAAGTCAGGAAAGGCCTCTTGCTAGGAGATATGATTTTAGGAGGTTTTTGAAGGTATAGAGAGTGGAGGCCTGAGAAGCAGTGTGGCCTACTGGGTAGAGCACAGACCTGGGAGTCAGATGGACATGGGTTCTAATTTCAGATCCATCACTTGTCTGCTTTGTGAACTTGGGCAAGTCACTTAACTTCTCTGGCTCTCAATTACCTTTTCCATAAAATGGAGATTAATACTATGAGCTCCTTGTAAGACACAGTCTGTGTCCAACTTGATCAGCTTGTATCTACCCCAGTGCTTGGTACAGTGGCTGGAATAGAGTAAGTGCTTAACAAATACCAATGAAGGAGGAGAGAGTTACAGGTCAGAGAGAGGATGAAAGCAAGTGTTTGGTGATGAGATTGCTGAGATGGAGGTACAGTGAGGAGGTTAGTGTAGAGATGCAAAGTGTGCAGCCTGTGTTGTTGTAGATCAGGGAGCAAGTTGGAGGGGGACAGCTGTTCCCCATAGACATGCAAATTCTGAAATCTCTTTTAGCATGTGTGTTGACTCCCTCACCCCCTCCACCTGCCTGCCAGGAAGTTCTTCCTAATGGCAAACTTGAATCTCTCCTGCTGCAGTCTGATCCCTTCTACCTGGTTGTCAGTAGAACGGGATCAGCTGACTCCTCTGCCTGGCTCAGAAATGAACCTCAGGTCCGGGTTTTCTTTGTAGTCTTCTCAGTAGCGAGACCCAACTGGCCGTGGCATTGTAAATGAGAGTCTGAGAAACCAGAAAAGTGTCACAAAGGCTGGAGGGGGGAGATGGGGCCTGTTCTCCGGCCCCGCCTCTTCCCCTAGCCTCATTTCTGCCTCTAGCTCTGTCTCAGCACCTCTGGCCCTGTCTTTGTCTCTGGCCCTGGCCCCGCTGACTCCCCCGCCCATGCAGGCTCTGGATCTCACCCCTGAATTCTGACCACGACGGAACCATTACAACATTTTCTGCCATTCTGTGCGTCTCCATTTCCACCGCTTTGCTCCTGTCAAGAGGGAAAAGCTTCAATCTCCTGGCTCTTAGCGGGGAGAGAGGTCCCTGGAATGGGAGGCGGGATTGTATATTTCTTCTCTAATGCTCTTTGGAACAAAATCATCTATTTCATCAACAGTAGATCAGCGGTGACCAAAGACCATTAAATAATGCATCTCACTCGGGCGCGCTGGAGCAGGGAAAGGGCTCTGACCTGCTTTAAACCTTATTACTTTCTTGCATTCTGTCCCTCGCTGCAATCTTTTTGTTTAAGTGATTTCAGCTGAGGTGTTGCTTCCTGCTTTAAAACACCAGGCAGACGCGATCGTTCAGAGGGGCCTGGTCTGGCACTTACCGCTTCCACACCAGAAACTCCCAGCATTAATCTTTGTGAACCGCAAACACAAATTCAGACAACACCCGCAACCTGCACACCTCTCCTACACCACACACCCAGCGGCCAACACACCCAGCGGTCCACACACATGAAGGAGGCCCATAAACATGGGTGCTAGAAGAGTGTCCTTTCCATTCATATTTTATGGGTTGAGCCTCAAGTGAGCTGGGGCTGGACCGATCTGGGATGAAGCACAACAAAAGGATTTGTGAAAATTGTTCTCTACAATGAGGAGTGGCTGGAGAGGGAGAAATAAATGAGCAAGTGACCCACATGTGAGAAGCACTGTGGCATAGTGGAAATTGAGAGTCACTTGCCTGCTATTTGTCCTTGAGCAGATCACTTAACTTTTCTGTGCCTCATTTTCCTCATCTGTAAAATGGGGATTCCCCTCTCAGGATCGCACCTCGAGAGTTTCCAGTACTCTACCAGTCTCAGCTACGGGAGGGAGAGTCAAGCAGAGGCCTGCCCATTCCATTCCTAGCTTGGGCAGTGGCTAGCGAGTGGAAGGCAATCTGCTACAAGTCAAAACTCACCCGTGCTGGGCAGCAGTGGCATGGGAGAGAGTTGAGGGTGTAGACTCAGGTTTACTGCGCAGAAGGAGGCAATGGTAAACCATTTCCATATTTTTACTAAGAAAACTTTATGGATCCACTACCAGAACAATTGCAGACGGAGAGTGGGGTGCTCTGGGAGAGATGTATCCTTGGTGTTGCTGTGGGTCGGAAATGACTTGACGGCATAAAACAAGACAAGAAAATGAGGATTAAATATCTGTTCTCCCTCTTATTTAGACTGTGAGCCCTTTGTGGGGCAGGGACTGATTATACAGTGTTTGGCAAGTACACCAGTGTTTATACAGTGCTTGGCACATAGTAAGTGCTTAATAAATATTATTATTATTACTATGTGACCATTGGGATTACTTAGTCTTTTGGTCTTGTTACTGTTATACAACAGTAATAATGATAATAATAATAATAATAATGGTATTCTTTAAGTGCTTTCTATGTACCAAACACTATGCTAAGTGCTGGGTTAGATTTGAAATCATCAATTGGATATAGTCCCTGCTTGCAGGGGGCTAACAGTCTACGTAGGACTGTTTTTTATTCTCCAATTTACAGAAGAAGGAATGGAGGCACAGAATTAAGTTAAGGAATGGAGGCACAGCAGGAAGTGATAAACCAGGACTTGAAGCCAGGTCTTCTGTCTCCCAGTTCTTCTCACTCCCAGGTCCTGTTCTCTTTTCAATAATAATTATGGTATTTGTTAAGCACTTACCATGTGCAGAGCACTGTTCTAAGTGCTGGGGTAGATACAGGGTAATCAGATTGTCCCTCATGGAGCTCACATTTTTTAATCCCCATTTTTACAGATGAGGTAACTGAGGCACAGAGAAGTTAAATGACTTGCCCAAGGTCACACAGCAGACAAGTGGTGGAGCCGGGATTAGAACCCACGACCTCTGACTCCCCAGCCCGGGCTCTTTCCACTAAGCCACGCTAGTCATGCTGCCAGCTCTGGACGATGACCAGGTCGGACCCTATGGGGCCGGGGGCCAGGAGGGGATGAAGTGGCAGGGCACTGCCTAGTCCTAGACCCCAGCGCCGCAGACCCTGCCAAGGTGGGAAGTGAGGATGTTGCCTTTGGGGCATGGTGGGTGATGGGCATCTAGGAGCCCAGGGCTTCCACCAGGATCAGCCCCACCCTCAATCAGGCCCCAAGGAATTTTATTCAAACTGTAAACTCCAACTAGGATGAAGGCTACCCCAGAGCCCAGCTGGGTGCTGTGGCCACGGTCTCAGGCCTTCCCTGACTAAACCCTTTTTTCCTCTTCTCCCACTCCCTTTTGCATCTCGCCTTGACTTGGCTCCCTTTATTCATCGCTGCTCCCAACCCCGCAACATTAATGTACATAGCTGTAATTTTATTTATTTATGTTTATGACTGTCTCCCCCTCTAGACTGTAAGCTCATTCTGGGCAGGGAATGCGCTTGTTACATTATACTCTTCCAAGCACTTAGTACAATATTCTGCACACATTAAGCCCTCAATTGACTGACAGAAGGACAGCCTCAGTTCCATGTAGTGGAGATCGAAGAGGCGGCTGGAGCAACAAGAGGGAACCCGTCCCCAGAACAAGTTCTGGAAGGGCCTGGAAGGCTCCAGGAGCTTCCAAAGCCAGGGTTGGCCTCTCCTTCCTGGGACAAGGACCCTAGCGTCCTAGCCCGCCCTCCACCATGGTCTCTGCTCCAGCCCGCCAGCCTGTCTTTGCGGAGAAAGCCCAAGAGACTCCCAATTAAATTTCCTCACTAGTCTAATGAGGTGAGAGACAGACAGAGAAACTCTTTCCCTGGGCTAATTTTCCAGCTAGCGGTCACGGCAGCAGCACCGCGGGAGGCTAGGGGGAAGGGAGGCCGAGGGGGATGGGGATTACAAGCCTAGAGCCCAGGAATTCTTGGTGGGAGCTGGGGCTAACAGGCTTTCTCCCCAGTCTTCTGCCTCTTGGATGTCTTAGAGAAACCACAAATCTCTCTTCCAGTTCAAAGGGCCTCCTCTCCAGAGAACTACTTCAATTAATTTGGGGTAAGGACAATATAGGGAAAAACTGCCCAAGGTTTTAGAAGGGTCTCTTCTTCTATCCCTCTCTCCTCATGAGTTTGTCCCCCACCCCCGTCCAAGCCAGAAGCTGGCCTATAGCCATCCATGCAGCCAGATGAGTCCTAAGAGGCCGACCGAGTACCCAAAACTCTTATTTTGTTTATCCTGCCTCTGGTGGGGAGGGTGGAGAGGGTTAGACTGGGAAAAGCTCAGTGGTCCTTGCAAGGTTGAGCAAGGCATCCCAGGAGCCAGGCAACACTAGAATGGGTCAGAACCCTGGGGATAACCAGGAAAATTCAGCTTTCACTGTGTCCTGAATACCTCTTCCTTTCCAGCAGGGCTGTGGGGGTGGAGCCAGGGTGGAAACCCGCCTCTGCTCCCCCAACCAATCAGAGGCCTGAGCCTTTCATGCAGGGTAACTGCAGAGCGGTCAGCTGTCAGACCAGAGGCGTGTGGCCGCGTGTTTCTGCTCGGAGCACTGACGGAGTCCACTGGAAACCCTTCAATCAATAGGAGTGAATTTCCTGGGCGGAGGCAGCTTGTGATGTTTCCCTTCAAAATCTTTAAATCCTTAAGGAAGTCACAAAGGGGGACCCATCTGTGGTCAGCTGGACAGCAGGTGTGTCATAATCCACACACATACACACATGCACACATACACACACACCACACCCTGGTCTCTGTGGCCGCCCCCCCGATGGGCAAGAACTCGGTTAGTTACTGTGGCTCCCTGGTAAATTCATTTGGAGTCCCCCAGGGTTTTAAATCTCTCATTTGGCCAACAACGAGGTCTGAAAAGATTGCAGTTCATTTCGACCCGGAGTGGATGGAAGGCCCATTTGCTGGCTGCAGGCAACTCAATCAGCCCGGCCGCTGATGACGGAGTGACTTGTTTAGACCGCGAGTCAATATGTGTCTGCCGTGATAGACTGTCAGCATCTGTTCGCGGCTCCCGTCTGCCCGGGCCCGGCCTTTTTCCATTTGGGCTGATCAATGTTATTAAAAACACCTAGGAGTTCCTTAACTGCTGAGCCACTGGGGTACTCTCTTTAATTAATTAATTAATGTTGTGAAAGTACAACTTTCTCCGAGAGCTGCAGAGACCAGCCCCTCCTCCCCAAGCCCAGGCCGAGGCGCAGGCCCTGGATGGAATGGTGGGAGAAGATGGGTAACCCCTGGGAGCCGAGGGCAAGGCTGGAGTTTCTCACTCATAACCTCTCTCTTGTGGCCTCACACCAGCTCTCTCTGTTTGTTGAGACCCCTCGTGGCTCACCAGCTAGGCGACCCAGAAGACCCTGGCAGGAGTCCTAGAGGGGAGGAGCCCCAGACCTGCATCATGGCTCCAAGGCAGACAGAGCACAGCCAGGTCAGGGAGGGCGGAGAGGAGAGAAGGTTGGGGAAAGGGGAGAGGGTGCCTATAGCTTCCTCTTCAACACCCTTCCCAGATCCCTGCCTTCTGCATTCACGTAGAACGCCTCTGCCTTCCAGATTAGTCCCCACATGCTTCTCTAGTGTATGAACTAAGGCTCTGTCTACTCAGCAGAGCACCCCACACCCCTGCCCGGCAGTCTGGTGTCCATAAAAACCTATCTGATGGGTACACGTAGGACCCTTCCTTCCTTCTCGTGTCCCTCCCTTCCTCTCTGATCCCAGCTCTATCTCTTTCTCCATGGTCTCTCCCCACAAGTCCACCAACTTCTCCTTTTGGAATTTTGGTCTCCGTGAAGGAAATCACAAAATTCCCACCTTCGTCAGGACCCACCCAAGGTCATTCCTTTAGTTCCCCTGCCTCAGGTCCAGAGAGGCAGTCCTTCCTGCAACGCAGTCCTCTGGAATAGGAGCTACACTCCCAGCGCCGGTTCCTGATTCCCCCAGCTGGACCCTACAGCTAGGTATGATGCGGCCTGGATCTAGGCTCGAGCCCCTACATATATCACCACCTCACATACGGTTATGGCGAGACCTAGAGTTGGCCTGCCAGGGAGACGGAGACCTATAATTATGTTATTGAAAAGCTGTTCTGTACCATATTATTTAAGGTTATTTTATTATGATGTTGAGATGAGTTTCTTAAAGAAGAAACTCTGGTTTTATGGCATTCCTCGCTGAGAGGAGCCTTGGGTGGTTTGATAGCCTATTTGAACAAGAGGTATGCTTTATGGGGCTCTATAAAAGCTGATGACCCCACTCACACTGGTATTTAATGAAATAAGGAGGAGCCTTGGTTATGTTTTCAATAACCTTCAGCACTGTCTCCAACCTGCCTCCCAACCAAGGTGGGGCCAGCTGCACAGGGCAACCCAGACCCAGGCGCAAAGTCCGGAGAGGGCTAGAGGTGCCATCCTGAGTTCGGATGACCTGGGAGATAAGGAATTGGGACTAGAGTTCGTAACTCTGTTTGTGGGGGCCGAGCAAAAAAGTGAGTTGTTGTGCTGGCATAAAAAGCAGAAAATATTCAGCCCGGTGGAAAATCTGCTGAAGCACTAGCTGGGTCTCTGGAAATTTTGGAAATGATCCCCCAGTTCTGCATGGAACCTGCTCAGCTCTGGAATTTGAGTAGGGGGCCACCAGCGACACTTAGAAACACCGGGTATAAAGACCCACATGATGTCACATGCTTTAGCCTGGACACATCTGGAGATATCATCACACAGGTATTACAAAGGAGCTGGCCCCAACCTTGAGTGATTCTCCTGATGTCTCCTCTTGCACAGGTCTCTTAGGTCTGTGCAAACATGGGTGTGGCATCCCATCTGCAGAACTCGATGGCAGGGGCTGGTTTCATACAGGGCAGGCACGAGTCAGCAGAAAGCCAGACTGTCTGGTGTCAAATGGAGTGACTGACCTCCCTGAGTTTGAGAGGGGAAAACACCACACTTGCTTTAACCTGGAGGTCCTGGCACAGCTTCCCTTCCATTCAGAGGGAAAATTCTCCCTCCTCCCCCACCCCACCTCTTCCAAACATCCGTGACCCTTGCAGGTGGTGGGAGGTGTGTCCCACACCTGTGAGGGTACGTGGGCATGTGTGGGCTGCTGTGTTTATCTGGGGTGAGTGATGGCTGCCCGGCTGGCTGCTTCCTTGTGTGAGTGTGTAGCACATCCCCTTTAATGTCACTCATTACTCTTTATGACATAAACAGTGTTCCTGCTCTGATATATTAAAGGATAATGAGCCATTATCATCCAAGAGCTAGTTAACAAGACACATTGTTTTCTAGTAACCTGTTTTGATGAGGAAGTTGATGGGAACTCCTTGACTCATTGGCAGGGGCTGTGAGTTGGACTGGGGCCTCTGGATCCTTGATGTAGAGGAGACTACTCTTCCACGGCAGATTATATAGTCTCCGTTCCCTGTTCTATTTCCTATTCTGTATTCCTTGCTCCCTGTTCTCAGTTCTGGGAGTCTGTATTCCCTGTTCCCTCTGCTCATCCTTGGTTTACCTGGTCCAAGTTCTGTGTCCCCAGGATCCCGATCCATGTTCTCTGTTCCAAATTCCCTGACCTGGTCCCAAGTTCCATGTTCTATATTTAGGTTCCACGTCTAGGGCTAAATTGTCTCCCTGGACTTTTGCCCAGAACCTATAAAACTTGGGAGCCCTTGGATGTGTGGGCTTGTGCCATGACCTCTGGCTGTGTTTGATGAACTTGGGTCTCAAGTGCTCCAAACCTCAAGGGTCTCTGACACAGTTACCTCAGGCTCAGAGCAGATTGGGAGCTGTTCATCCGCCCGTCTCTTACCTGTTGATTGTAATAGAGGCATCCCACATGGATCATTCCATGGCTTTACAGCGAAATGGAAACTGGGTGGGTTTAGACCTAGCCCAGCTCTATGACTTTGCTGCAGGGGGAATTGGGAACCACTGGAAATGGGGAATAAATTTGTGTCTCCAGAGCCAAGGTTGAAAATGGGCCCAAAGAAAGAACCACCCTGAGGGGATAGAATTAGGAAAACTTTCCTTTTCATCCCATTTGGGCAAAAAAAAATTGGCACCGATTACTGGGGAGGACAGAAATCCAAGGTGAAAGGCAGACAGGTGTGTGGCTCCCACTATGGTCACTCCCCCCTTCCCCAGCATTCTCTTCCCTGGCACAGAGTACATTGCTGCCCAAATCAGGGTTGAGCCCCAGCTCTTTCTCAGGAGACCAAGCCCCAAAGCTGGCTTGGCTTGGAGAAAACAGGTTGACTCCCATTACCCTTCAGGAGACCTCCCAGGAACATGCATCCTTCCTCCACTCTCTTGGCCTCTGTCAGAAGATGCATTTAAGCTCACTTGGCTGAAAGTGCAGAGAGACTGTCTGTTGAGTGAGGGGAACGAGCTTGTCTGATTTCATCTTTCAGCAACCCGCATCCTGTTCAGACCAGCGGGGGCCTTCTTAGATTCCCTAACCGGGACTTCCGTCTCCCACCTTTGAACCTCAGCTTCTGCTTGCCCTATGGGATGAAGCAGCCTCCTTGCCCCTACTGTCATCCTCCCTTCTCTCCCCTGCTCACTGCGGTTAAAAGTCAACTCCTCCTGTGAACCTGCCTTGATTCGAGAAGCACCATGCTCTAATGGATAGATAACAGGCCTGGGAGTCAGAAGGACCTGGGTTCTAATCCTGGCCCTACCACTTGTCTGCTGTGTGAACTTCGGCAAGTCACTTCACTTCTCTGTGCCTCAGTTTCCACAACTGTAAAATGGGGAATTGAGATTTTGAGCCCCATGAGGGACAGGGACTGTGTCCAGCCTGATTAGATTGGGTTTATCCCAGTATTTAGTACAGTGCCTGTACAGCATGGCTTAGTGGAAAGAGCACAGGCTGGGGAGTCAGAGGCTGTGGGTTGTAATCCCTATTACGCTTATCTGTCTGCTGTGTGACCCTGGGCAAACCACTTCACTTCTCTGTGCCTCAGTTCCCTTATCTATAAAATGGGGATTAAGACTGTGAGCCCCACGTGGGACAACCTGATTACCTTGTATCTATCCCAGCTCTTAGAACAATACTTGGTACGTAGTAAGTGCTTAACAAATACCATCATTATTACTGTTATTATTAACAAATACTGTAAAAAAGTTCATCCTTCCCCACCTGCTCTCCAGTCCTACCATGTGCCTGTTGTGTCTTCCCTGTCACTGACAGACTCTGATGGCAGGGAAGATAGTATCCCTCCTTCCTCTAACCTACCCCCCCGACCCTAAAGAGAGTGTGTATGTGTCTGCTCGTCTTCCCTATCCCGGCCAGCCCTTCGAGGATAGGAACTATGCACCCACCCTTTCTCCCCTATTAGCTTACAAGCATCCTGAGAAGAGGAACCAAGTCCTGTTTTCCCCTCATTATAGTGGGAGCTCCTTGTGGTTGGGGACCCCATGACTCTCCTACTAGACTGAGAACTCCCTGAGGCCTGGGTCTGCGCTTATCAGGGCCAGGAGGCCAAACCACTGAGGCCTCTGAGGGCTCATTAAACAGTCTTCTCAGCCTCATGGGGCCCAGCTGGCTCTGGGCTGCACTTGGGCTGGAAGTCAGAAACTCTTTTGCTTCTACTGAGCACCATACAGACCTTGGCTCTTGGCTAGGCTTTATCCCATGCTTCCCCTCCAGGAGCCGGGACTGAATAGAATTAACAAATTGATAGGGTGGGGGTTGAGGGGAGGTGGGATTTGTTGGGGGGAAATTGGTCTCTGGGGAAACATGGGGGAAGTGGGGGCCTAAGCTGGAGGGGATGCCCACAAACTGGAAAATGGGGCCCATCTGCCCCAGTCCCTACCTGAAGAGCTCCAATTAAAGGTAAGTAATTTCCCTTTTTCCTACCTTGAAATTCCCATCGATTTCCTACCTAAATAGAAATTTCCATTGATTTCTTGTCCGTTCATATTAGTTTCTTCACCATGTGGCCTTTTGCTTGTAATATTCTCTTGCTTTATGGGGTTTGCTTCAGATTTTGCCTTCCCCAGTAACTCTTCTCAAGGTTACAGAAACCCCATGTTTCCTAGCTTTCTTCCCTCTCACCCCACCTCTGGGATGGAAACTCTGTTTGGATCCCTTTCCCCACCCTGCCTACTCTGCTCTGGATTGTGAGGCCAGGACTTTAGGGTCCTCACTCTGTTGAGCAGCAAAGATGGGAGTAGGAAGGAGATGTGGGGCCTCCCTCTTTCCTCTTTTCCCCCTGTAGTGGAGGGTGATGAGCAGGGCCAGAGGGGGAGAAGGGTGGGATGGGCAAGGGGTGCCCCAAGCTGGAGATGTTTTGGGTGACCTTGGGCTGACCTTCAGCAAAAGGGCCAGCAGAAGGAGAGCGACCCCATGTGAGGTCCCAGCTGGCCATTGTGAAAGGCACAATTGCAGTCCGCCTGGCTCTGGCCCCTGGCTCTGGACACTTTGGCCAGGGCTAGAGACTGTTAATACAATGCACTGTGGCTTTCCCCTCTCCCCGCCCCCAACACTTCTACCAAAAGCCTGGCTTCCCCTTCCTGGAAATCCACACAGAGGGGAAATTAGAATCCATCTGCCCCATTTCTCCTGGTCACTACCTGTCATTCCTTGTCCTGAGTAGGCAAGCCAGGGAAGGCAGAGAGAGAAAAGAATTAAATGGTCTTGGGGGTGGGGTGAAGGGGAGGAAAGGGAGGAGGAGAAAGAGGAGAAAGAGGGAAAAATCAGAGGGGAAGAAAAAGCTTCATATTCTGTTAAGAAATCTCGGAGCTAACAAGCTGTTGTGGACTTCACATCCTCGCTGGCCAGACAAGTATCTTCTCTCTGTCCCTGGTGTCCTTTACCGCTCACAGCCCAGTGCACAGGCCCTGCAGTTGGGAGACCCCCTGACCTAGTTGTCAAGGTGATGGGGGCTGTTATCCCGAAGCAGCGATTTCACACACAGAGCATTTTGTTTCTGGCTTTTACTGAAATATTGAAGGAGAGGAGGACAATCATTTTGCCTGTCTCTCCAGCTTGCCTCTGTCTGTTTTAAATCACCAGTGGCTGGGTTGGGAGCGGGAGGGGGAAGGGGGACCAGGAGGGGATGAAGGGAGGGCGACCAGGTCGGAGGGTGACCAGCAGGCTTTGTGCTTCCTGTCACGAGTGAGGGGCAGGGAGGGAGGCTGTCCGAGGGAGGGAAGGAGAAAGTCCTTTCTCCAGCAGGTTTTTGTTGAACCGTCATGGGGCAAAACCAGATCCCACCTGGGTGCTACACAGGCACCTTTGGGGATGAGCTGAGAACTTGGGGAGGGGGTCAGGGTGCAGAGGGCCGGGAAACTGGGAAGCAGATGACTATGTTGCCCCCCAGTGGTTTGGGAGAGTCGGTGCCTCTCTCTCGGTGGGTGTAACTGAGCCTTGAAGATTAATAATGTTGGTATTTGTATTTGTTAAGCGCTTACTAGGTGCAGAACACAGTTCTAAGCGCTGGTGATCAGGTTGTCCCACGTGAGGCTCACAGTTAACCCCCATTTTACAGATGAGGTAACCGAGGCACAGAGAAGTGAAGTGACTTGCCCGCAGTCACACAGCTGACAAGTGGCAGAGCCGGGATTCGAACCCATGACCTCGGACTCCCAAGCCCAGGCTCTTTCCACTGAGCCACGCGGCTTCTCAGATCAGCACAGGCCCATTGGCTTAAGGCCTGAAAGAAATCGAAAGGTGTATGAATAAAATCTAAAATCTCCCCAGCCCATTGCCTGCTGGACCTGTCCACCCTTCCCCAGGCTGCTGCTGCTGCTCCAGGCCGTTAGTTGCCGGTTTAGGGGTTGCGGTTCAGGGAGAGGGGTCAGAGGGGCTGGGAAAGCTTTAGAAGTGGGGAAAAAGATTTTGTGGGTTATTGGACGTAGTGACTTTAATTGGTTAGTTAGCCTGGCTGGCCCCCAGAGGCCCCACCTGGCAGCATCTAACCCATCATTGGACAGCTCCCCTCGGCTGGCTGTCTCACCCTTGATCAGACCTGCTTTACCCTCTGGGAAACCGACTGACCCTGCAAGACAGGCTGCCTCAGGGAGCCCATTTTTATGGTATTTCATTCAATCGTATTTATTGAGTGCTTACTATGTGCACAGCACTGTACTAAGCACTTGGGAAAGTACAACACTCCTACTGTGTGCCAGGCACTGTCCTATGCATTGGGATATGTACAAGTTAATCAGGTTGGACACAGTCCCTGTCCCACATGGGGCTCACAGTTTTAATCCCCACTTTACAGTTGAGGGTACTGAGTCATAGAGAAGTGAAGTGATTGGCCCAAGGCCACCCAGCAAGCAAGGGGCAAGCTGAGATTGGAATCCTGGTCTTGTGACTCCCAGGTTCAGGCTCTATCAACTAGGCGCCACTGCTTCTCATTAGCCCGGCTGTCTGCCCCCTGCTTCCCAGGTTCCCTGGGTGGCTGGTATCCAGAGCTTAGAACAGTGCTTGGCACATAGAAAGCACTTAAGAAATACCATAATTATCCTGTGCCAGACAGTCAGTCTGCGAGAGCTAAGTGGGAGTACTCTTCACTGGCCCTTCCTGGGAGGTTCAAGAAACCAAACTCCGGAGCCCTGCTGGCCAGAGTGGAGAAGGAAGGAAGGACGGAGGATGAAGGCTGTAGACTGTAAGTTCGTTGCGGGCAGGGAAAGTGTCTCCCAACTCTTTCCAGCGTGGCTCAGTGGAAAGAGCACGGGCTTTGAAGTCAGAGGTCATGGGTTCGAATCCCCGCTCTGCCCCTTGTCAGCTGTGTGCCTGCGGGCAAGTCACTTCACTTCTCTGTGCCTCGGTTACCTCATCTGTAAAATGGGGATTAAGATTGTGAGCCCTACGTGGGACAACCTGATTCCCCTGTGTCTACCCCAGTGCTTAGAACAGTGCTCTGCACATAGTAAGCGCTTAACAAATACCGACATTATTATTATTATTACTCTCCGAAGCGCTTAGTACAGTGCTTTACGCAAAGTACTCAGTAAATACAATTGATTGGTTGGCTGAGGCAAGGGAAGCACATTAGAGACCCAAGGAATTGCATGGGGAGGCCAGAATCTCCTCCTGCTCTGCAATCCCTGACATCTCTGTGTCCAGTGTGAGGAAGGGGTGAAGGGGAAGGTCCCTGGGAAAAGGAGGGAGTTGGAAGTGGGAAATACTCTTTTTTATGGAATTTGTTAATCACTTATGTGTCAGGCACTGTTCTAAGTGCTGGGGTAGATACAAGTTAGGTTAGACACAGTTCCTGTCCCACATAGGACTCTGAAGAATAGATATTTAGTCCTCATTTTACAGTTGAGAAAACTGCAGAACAGATAAGTTAAGTGATTTTTCCAAGGTCACACAGCAGATAAGTGGTGGAGCTGGAATTAGAACCCAGGTCCTTCTGACTTCTGGGCCTGTGCCCTTTTCACTAGGCTACTCTGCTTCTCTTGCTGAATGATTAATCCTGTGGCAGACAAGGAGGGACTTGGAGATGAGCCCCAGGGTTTCTGCAAACAGGTAAGAAGGGAGAGTCTATCCCTTCCGCTGTTCCCCATGAAGTCCGGACTCGGGGTGCAGCTGTGTGCGTCCTTTGGACATGGACTCCTACACTCCCACTACGAGTGTCTGGAGTCACTGTTGACAAAACTCATTCCAGAGCCTCTGTCAGTCATATTTATTGAGCGTTTACTGTGTGCAGAGCACTGTACTAAGTGCTTGGGAGAGGACAATATAACAGACATATTCCCTGCCTATAACGAGCTTACTCATCCAGTACAGCTAAGTGCCGTCTGGGAGGGCAGCCCGGACTACTGGACCTGCTGAGGAGCTAGGGGGTTGGTTAACGTCCAGCCACTGGAGGAAAGACTGGGCCGTGGCAGCGTTAACGGGAAGACTCTCCCTGCTTTGCTCCCTGCTGTCGGAGAGCATGGAGAAATGCTTGGGAAAATGTTAATTAGGGCTCAGAAATCAGCGGTCTGCTCCTCATTAATTGCTATCACTTTGGTGGGCTCATTAGAAAGTGATTCCTGGCAAAGGAGCCACTAAAGGTGATGGGATTCAAAAGGGGGAACATAACAACAGACAAAGAGGCGTAGACCCTCTGTTTATGGGGCCCTGCTCAATCCCCCAGCCCCAGGAGCCTGGACCATTGAATTGGGTATGGTCTGGTGGAAATACTGGCTAGGTTGGAAGAGAAGCAGCATGGCTTAGTGGATAGATCAAAGCCTAGGAGTCCAGAGGACCTCCGTTCTAATCCCGGGTCTCCCACTTATCTGCTGTGTGACCTTGGGCAAGTCACTTCATTTACCTGGGCCTCAGTTTCCTCATCTGTAAAATGGGGATTAAGACGGTGAGTCCCACATGGGACATGGACTGTGTCCAACCCGATTAGCTTGTATCTACACTATGCCTGACACATAGTAAATGCTTAACAAATATCATGAAAAAGAGGGGGATTCCCCCCCCCACTCCCAGTTCAAGGAGCACACCTCCCACTCAAGCCCAGGTAGGCAACTCTGGGTCCTTTCACGTGCCCAATATCAGCAGGCGACCTGTGACCAGCAGGTCATTGAGCCCAGCAGACCAGCTAGCAGGGCCTCAGATTCAATCAACCTAAGGACAATTTTAGTACAACTGGCAAGATTCTTTCCCTTCCAGCACCCTACAGCCAAAGGGACCTTGAGAAATCAATTAATCAATTAGTGGTATTTATTGTGCACTTACTATGTGGACAGCACTGTACTAAGCACTTGGAAAAATACAATATAATAGAGCTAATAGACACGATCCCTGCCCACAAGGAGTTTATATAGTCTACTGGGGGAGACAAATATTAAATTAGCAATCATCCGGTCCAGCTTCCTATCCACAGGCCAGTGAGTGACCCAACCAGCCAGAGCAGATGAGTGTCTATTTCCTTTAAGATCTCCAGCGATGGAGATGCCCAAGGCTCACTTGGTAGACTGCTCTAGTTACTTTTCTATCCTCCTGATGGCCAGCAATTTCTTTATTCCCACCTTTAGTAATGCCTGTTTCAATTTTAGCCCATTTCTCCTTGCTTGGCGCTCAGAGGACAGATAGGGAGAACAAGCTGCTCAGCATCTTCCACGAAACCCATTTAAGACATAAAGGCAGGAATTACAGTCCCCTCAACCTTCTCTTTTTAAAGCTAAACACCCCCTGTCAGTATTACACTTGATTCCTCTAATGTTAACCTCACCTGCCTTGATCTCACCTATCTCACTGACAACTCCTAGCCCACATCCTGCCTCTGGCCTGGAATGCCCTCCCTCCTCAAATCTGATAGACAGTTACACTCCCACCTAACCCCCTTCAAGGCCTATTGAAGGCACATCTCCTCCAAGAGGCCTTCCCAGTCTAAGCCCCACCTTTTCTCTTCTCCCACTCTCTTCTACATCACCTTATCTTGCTCCCTTGGTTCTTCCCCCTTCCTAGCCCCATAGCACTTATGTGCATGTCTGAAATTTGTATTGATGAAATAATGGTATTTGTTAAGCACTTACTATGTGCTCTACCCCCTTCCCCTCTCCACAGCACTTGTGTATATTGGTATATATTATTTATCATTCTATTTTATCAATGATGTGTACATATCTATGATTCTATTTATCTATTTTGATGGTTTTGATGCCTACTTGTTTTGTTTTTCTGTCTCCCCCTTTTAGACTGTGAGCCCCTTGTTGGGCAGGGATTGTCTCTGTTTACCAAATCGTACATTCCAAGCACTTAGTACAGTGCTCTGCACACAGTAAGCACTCAATAAATACAATTGAATGAATGAATGAATGTGCCAGGCACTGTATTAAACGCTGGGGTGGATACAAATAAATTGGGTTGGACACATCCCTGCCCCATGAGGGACTCACATTTTAATGATCCCCATTTTACAGATTGAGGTAACTGAGGTCCGAGGAAGTTAAGTGATTCTCCCAAGGCCACACAACTGACAGGTGGCGGACTCAGGGGAGGTCAGAAAGTGGGACGCTTCTTCACTGACACCTTCTAATAAATGTTACATGCTTACGCTATGCTAGGGACTGTACTAAGCACTAGGGTGGATATAAGCAAAATCAAGTTAGGGACAGTCCCTGTCTCACATTGGGTCTGTCCCCTATGTGCAGTAAACTCATTGTGGGCAGGGAATATGTCTGTTTATTGTTGTATCGTACTCTCCCAAGCACTTAGTATAGTGCTCTGCACACAGTAAGTGCTCAATAAATATGACCGAATGAATATTACCAGTATTGACTAAGTACTTAACTGTATGTACAGTGCAGAGCATTGTACAAAAGAAACTTCTTAGGAACAAGAAGTTGAAGACAGCAGCATGACCTAGTGGAAAAAGCACAGGCCTGGCAGTCATAGGACCTGTGATCTAATCCCAGCTCCATCACTTGCCCACTATGGGATCTTGGGCAAACCACTTCACTTCTCTGTGCTTCAGTTTCCTCATCTGTAAAATGGGAATTCAGAATTTGTTTTCCCTCTTACTTAGACTCTGGGCTCCTTTATGGGACGGGGACTGTGTCCTACCTGATTAGTTCCTGTCCTTAAGGAGTTGACTACCCATTGCCTTTCGTCTTACTTCACAGGACACATTCCCCATGCCTTTCTTATTTCTGACTTCTCTATGGACACTTTTCAATTTCTTCACATCCTTTTGGTCCTTGTCCTGGCTTCTGGTAATATCACTTCGTGGTGGATAGACCAGGGATAGTAAAGAGAGAAGGGGATTCCTGAGATGGGGATTTCACCTCTATTAAGGAGAGTCCCTGTATGTGGGTAGGGGGAACAACTCTGGCTCAGGGGTGATGTGATCGGTGTCTGGCTCAGCTGTGAGGCAAGAAGTGAGAGAAGGAGCCACAGTGGTGAGAGCAAATGGGAGTGAACTGAAACCTATGATCCCCTCCACCTTTGCTCCATCTTCCGCCCCCCACCCCTGCCAACCCCGCCCCACGCACCAACATAAACCCATTGTAGGAGGGGAAACTCAATAGAGCTCAAAAACGGTAAAAGTTTACCATCTATCAGTGAAGTTTTTGGCATTGGACCTTTAAGATGTCAGTGTGTTTCAGACTATCTGCTGTGGGATTATATTTGTGTGTGTGCCTGAGGTGTGTGTGTGAGAGAAATGGAACAACCTGAAGGCTGGGTGGGTTCTATCCTTGATTTCCCCTTTGGGTTCCAGCCCTGAACTTTAGCCATGTGCCCTGGAAAGGGTGTGTGTGCTGGGGAAATTGGGAGGTAACTGCTTCAAAGGAGCAGGAAGAAGAGGAGAAAGTTGGAAGGTCAGAGTTTCAGGGAGATGTGTTGGACTAGGAGCCCCATTATTTCAGGATTTCCCTTTTCTCCTCATCTCCATCTTCCACCTGCTGAGAATGCCCAGGCCTTGGACTACAGTTGACTTTATTTTTATCCAGGTACCCTGTATAATATCATTATTATAATTATAACTGAATTATAATTAGTGATAATTATTAAAACTTAATTTGTGCCAAGCATTATACTAAGCACTGGACTAAATACAAAATCATGAGAAGCAGAGTAATCTCGTGTGGTCTAGAACACGGGTTTGGGAGAGAGGAGGACCTGGGTTCTAATCCCAGCTCAGCAGCTTTTCTGCTGTATGACCTTGGGCAAGTCACTTAACTTCTCTGTGCCTCAGTTACCTCATCTGTAAAACGGGGATCAAGACTGTGTGCCTCATGTGGGACGTGGACTCTATCTAACCCAATTAGTTTGTATCTATGCCAGCGCTTAAATATTGAAAAGTTCAACACAGTCCTAAATGCCCATTTTACAGATGAGGAAACTGAGACACAGAGAAGTTAACTCACTTGCCCAAATTATTTTTTAGCCCAAAGGAGGGGCAAGGGGCTCCTACTGCAGGCGTGGTTTTAGACACCGGAGGGGAAATAGTAGCAGGTAGCATTTGTTAAGCACCCACTTGGTGCAGTGCCCTGCAGTAGGGACCTGAGGGGAGAGGAATCAAGCTGAAGGAAAATTAATCTTCCCCTCTTGGAGGATCTAGCAGGAAGGTGGGAAGAGGGTGGCTGGCTAGGAATTAGAACATCTGGAAAACCGGGGACTCAACCTGACTCACAAGTTAGGAATTGGCAAAACATGCCTTTGGGTAAGAATAAATTTTGTTTTCCAGCTCCCACTCTTTTGGCCGGCTGGGAGAGGTAACTATTTCTGTCTCTGTCTTTTTAGGTCTTCTGCATGCTCATGTAACAGTTACATTGCTCTGAGAAGCAAACATTACTGATAAAATCAGATTTATTGGCCGACTGTAGCCCAATCCTGATCTTTCTCAGTGCATTTTGCCTCCGGCACTAACCCCTTCCAAGCTCTGCCTCTCCCAGGTCTCTGTAGTGTGGGAACTTTGCCCAGAAGTGTGTGAAAGGGAGGGTTGTGAGAGTCTGGCCTCCGTCGAAGGGATTCATCACTCATTGTTCCCTCATCCTCCCCCCCCCCCCGCCCCCCCTCCCCTAAAATTGATAACTGTTCAAAAAGAGACAAGGCCGCCCGGGGACAGATTGTGTCTCTTCCCGCTGCAGTTGGCATGAAAGACGGTCAAGGCAAATCCTATGTTAGGTGTGTCCCAGCCGCCAACCTGCCAGGGATCTCCGCCCCAAAGCGAAGGACCTGCCAGGTCTTCCAAGAGGGGAAGGGGAAGCGAGCATCTTTAACGAGACCTAGGGTCAAAACGATCCCAGGAGAGATGATTTAAAAAAACAACCCAACACCCAGTGGGAATACCGATTTAAAGCAAGAACTGACAGCCACCTGTCCTGGGTGCTCTAAGAGCTGAAGCCCACCAAGCCCCCAGGCCCATCAGGTCCCCGGTGGGGCTCATCTCTCCCACCCTGAGACGGAAGTCTGGATGTGGAGGATCCCGAGGGGCAGATTTTTCTCCCACGCCAGGCCATCAACTCGGTGGAATCGCAGCCCCGACGGGGGGGGGGGGGGAGGTTTGGTTGGCACGGCCACTTGGTGATTATGGCCCGTTGCCCGGTTGTAGCGCACACCCTCCCCCGAGTCTTAGGAGACCCCCGGGTGGGAGTCGGGGGGCGACTGCAGCCCTAGAGGAAGCCACGACCTCTTGGTCCAGCGGAAGTTCTTCACACCTCCAGCCAAACCCTCCGTTGGGCGGGCCCAGGCCAGGAGGCGATGGGCAGGTGGGAAGGGCGTCGAAACTCCACTGAGCGAACCGCTCCGTTTGCATTTCCTCCTCCCACTGATGGGGCCGGATCGGGGAGTCCGGGGAACCCAGCGGCCTGTCCCCCCACCATCCCCGCCCCCCAAGAGCCTCGCCTTCGGTAAACACTTTATGCAAATCCAAATTGAATCCTTGGCTTGGTGGAAAGCGCTTTCCCTGTAAGGAGGGTGTCGGGGAGAGAGATTACAACATTTGCCTGTTTGTTTATAATTTAATTTTTTTTTTCCCTCCATCGCGGCTGGCGGTGGGGGATGCGGCAACACCTGTGCGTGTTGATCGGGCCCATCTCCCGCCCAGCTGCTCCTTCTCCAAACACCGCGCCGGCGTCATAATTTCATACAATTTCCTGATTTCCCATCTGCTAGCCCGGGCCAGGACCACGCGCGTGGCGCCGGGCCCAGAAAGGTACAATAACTGTATATTTTAACTTAATGGCTTTTCGGGGGCCTGCGGATCCGGGGGAGCAGATTGCGGGAGGCTCCCCCGCACCCCCTTCCAACCAGCCTTCCCTGCCCACCCCCACCCCCCTGGTCGGGTCCCTCGCCCCTCTCCCCACCCCCAGCCCCCTCCCCAGGCTGACCGTGTCACCGGCTAGCTAGCAAAACACGGAGCGGGAAAGACAAGGTAGGAGGGTGCGAGAGGATTATTTTCCTTTTAGCGTTTGATGTCTGTGCATTTGGGGTAATTAAAATGATTACTACAACAATTAAAGCGAGTAATTAGAAACTAATTACACCAGCATTTTTTGTGATTACAGGAGCAGATGAAAATAGTGTTCAAAATTAAATTCATTGCATATTCATGGGAACGAAATTAAATACTGCTGGGTGGATGAGATAATCGGAGCGGGGAGGGAGGAAATGCCATTCTGGGGATTGCGAGCCCGGGCTGTTCCCGCGGCTGCACGCAGACATTTGGTTAAATCAGTGATAATCTTTTAATGGCTTTAAAAGGAGCTAATATTTGGAGAGAAGTCAGAAACGCTGAGGGTTTGTGTTTTTCACTCTCCGCGATAATACATACCAGCTGTAGCACAATAGAAAACATTTAATCATTATCTACTCAGATGGATGCACAGAACCGAGTGCTTTTATGCCTTTTCTCTTGCTTCATGCACAACGATAAATTAAATTAAAGAATCTTCCAGGGGCCCCCTCTCTCTCTCTCTCTCTCTCCTCTCTCTTTCTCTCTTCCCCATCTCCCTCCTCCCCTCTCTCCGCTATCGACCACCTCCCAGCCTCCGCCTTGCCACGACCATTTAATGAGATTCTTTAGATTAAATAGATTTTCTGTTTAACTCAGTGCTGGGGAGAGAGCATGTCAGGAATTGAATGGTTATTAACATTTAAATATTTCACAGAACAAAAAAAAAAGTCGGAATATGAATTTTTCATTGTTGCAGCACTCAATGGATTTCCCCCCCCCTTCCACCTCCCCCCACCAGCTCCGCGAGACCTAATGAAACTAAAGTAATTAGGGAGATACAGGAGGAGCACTTGCACCAGAGGACAATTAAATTGAGCGCAGAGCCGTTATTTATATAGGTTGGTCAATCTGCAGCTCCGGTGCTATTTTCTCAGTCGGCTCGAGCGATAGATTATTACAAGAGATTAATAATGTAAATTCCACTGACTCGGCGCCGTTGCAAGAAGGGGGCTGCTGGGGGCAGGGGTCATCCGCGCCCCGGGGCCTAGGCGGGCCCACGCGTGTCCGAGGACCAGGGGCCCGCAGGGGTGTCCTCCCCCCCCCACACCGCCCTCCGGGATTTGCCCCGGGAAGGGTGGATGGGGGAGGGGGTGGGGGCAAGGCCTCGCCCGTGGGGGATGCGCCCACGCGGAAAGGCGAACGCGCTCCCCTACGCGCGCGGAAATCAGCGCAAATGAATGTCTCTCCCGCAGCACAGGGGCCCTGCCTGCAGAACAATTAGCTCCACCATCTGCCCGGGCACCCACTGCTTCCGAATAATTAAAACAAGCCTCGCCGGTCCCGCCGGACCGCGGGGACGGCTCGTTCTTGGCTTAATTTACAGCTCGGAGGAGCCCGGCCGGGCAGAGAGACAGTTCCTCGCCCTCTCCTCTCCCTCTTTCCCTCCTCCAGCCCCGACCCTCGCCGGACCCTGGGCTCCATCGCCCTCGACCCCAGAAACATCATTCAGTAGCATTCTGACCCCCCGGAGTGGCTTTCCTTTGGTCCAAGGGGGTCATCTACCTGGAGCAATTCACCGGACGGTGGTTAGATCTCCATTTAACTTTCTGTATAGAAACTAGTAAAAGATTTTTTTTTTTCAGGCCGGGGCCAGCCTTTCGCACCCCAGAGAAGAGGAGGACTGATAGTTATCTGGGTCAGTAGGTCAATAGGCTGCCCGCATGGACCCAGCTGCATAATTCAGGGTGAATCACCCATTTCAGCTATCTACGCGGAGCAAATTAAGCGGGTAATTCCCAGATCGCCACTTCACTTGGGGCCTGGTAGCTAGGGCTAAAACCTGCCTTGCCCAGCTGGGAGGAAAGGTTGCAGTGGGCTGATGTGAAAGAGGCTTCTCCCCCCCCCCCCCCCCCCCCCCCCCCAGAATGTAGGGATACGTCGGGGACGGAGAGCTTGGGATGAATTGAGGATGGGAGGATTTGGACGGCTTTCATGGAACAAAGTTTTTCCTTTGTCTCTGAAATGGGATGTCAGTTTGTTAGCGTTAGGGACAGCCTTTCCCCCCGGCAAGTTGCTTATTTATGAACGAGGCTATGTGGGGGGTTTCTTTTCTAGGGGAGGGGAGGGCATGCCTTCTTTTTTTTTCCCTGATTCCTTAGATCACAATGGCTGTAATTATTTATCAGAGCACAAGCCATTAATGTGAAAAGCCTGCAGCCTCTGAAGCCAGAAAAAGTTAATAAAATATAAAGTCACTGAATTAAAGATTCCAAACTTTGAAATGTCATTTCTAAAAAAAAACCCCAAAACAACAAAAAAAACCCCACACAACAAACCCAAAGTCCACCCACCATCGACCACAGTTTAGGAAGGAGAATATGAAGCCTGCTGTACGGATGTGTATTGTGTGGTTAGGAACATATCTATATTTTTGAAGCTACTATGCAGACACAGCAAAAGCCTCCTTTATGACAAACTCCTCTATTATAAAAAGCCTCCATATAACAGCTTTTTTAATTGATCCTAAAGCCTTTTGTTTACTTTTGGAAAAACCACTGAACATAGAATTCACACTTAACAGTGTCCTAATTGGTCTGCTTGATTTCAGGTACTGTGAGGGGCTTTACTGGAGGCATTTTCAAGCTATGCATGTGGTGGAGACCTGATTATTCCATCAGTGGGTCTCATTTGTATTTCCTGAATAACCTGGAAAGGAGATTGTTTCCTGAGAAGCAGCATGGCCTAGTGGAGAGAACATGGGGCTGGGAGTCAAGAGGACTTGGGTTCTAATCACAGCTCTGCAGTCGCTTGCTGTGTGACCTTGGACAAGTCACTTAACTTATCTGTGTTTCAGTTTCTTCATCTGTAAAACGGGGATGTCCATTCTCCCTCCTCCTTAGATTGTGAGCCCCATGCGGGACAGGGACTGTGTCTGACCTAATTAACTTGTATCTACCCCAGTACTCAAAACAATGTTTGACCCATAGTAAGCACTCAACAAAGAGCATTAAGAAAACAACAACAAACACCCCTCCTCCACCCTCCAGCTCAGACCAGAAGCCTCCTGGGTCCAGGCTATATCTATTTGAGTCCCTTTGGGCTTGGGCTGGAAGCAGCTAGTAGGAGTAGAGGAGGAGGTGAAGGAGATGTCTAAGGGAGGTATCAGATAAACTAAAAAAATTGTTTAGCCAAAACCACCTTAGAGTTGCAAAGCTGTCTAGTGAATGAATTAAATACGAGTTGGTTGAATACTGTAGTTGGGGTGTGAGAAAGCACCAAGGAGTTGCACAGTTTTCCACAGAGCCACAGTTGTAATTGAGCCCAGGAACTTCTTGACCTGCACTTCCAAAGCCTGTCTTGGTTAGTGCCCCAGCTACAGTGACTATAAGAGAAGTAGGGGGGGACCAGGAACTGGGAGGACAGGAATTGTCAATTGGTCACATTGGACTGAAGAGGATGGGTTAGGTGGGTTCCAGGAAAAGAGATTCAGAGATTCAAACTTCCTCTCCCAGTCTTACAGAAATCTCCTGGTCCCCAAACATGCTCACTATGCCCTGGTAATGATGCCCCCGATGTCCCCAGGCAGCAGAACCAGACTTGGAGATCATTCCTCTTTGTAGACCTCTCCCACAGTCAGGCCCCGGGGCTATGGGCTTAACCGTCCCATACCCAAGGGACTCTGGGGCTGGATTGTCCTGGCCAGTCCCACCCCCAGGAGCCTCATGGCCCAGAGAAGTTGGCTTAGGTTCAACTTCACCCAGTAACCAGTGTTAAAACAGCCAGGTGCTAAGCTAAGGGCTCAGACCAAGCCTTGGAGGGACAGGGTTTGGCCAGAGGGAAAAGGACTCTAGTTAGGTCTCAGGGCCAAGCAGATGCCCTAGGTCAATCCTATGCCTCTATCTCCTATCCCTGGGGTTTAAAATTTTGGGGAAAAGGTTTAAAAAGGTTTAAAAATTTGGGAAAACTAATGTTTTAGTTTTTGCTAAGGTGAGAGCCTATCCCTCCTTGTCCTGCTGCCTGGCTGAGGAGATCTCATTCCTGGTGTCCTCCAGCCTTGACTTCCAGGGAGGAGGAATCCAGCTTAATGTGTCTAGACTGGTCACCAGATGATGTTCATGGGGAGACCCTAGGCTCACCACAAGGTCTCTTTTATGTTGTTTGGTATTTAGAGGGTTTCAACTTTCTTAAATTATCCATCTCCAAATCCTTCCCAACCATATTTTTTAGATTGGTGAGCTCCTGTAAAGCCAGGGACTAGGTCTAGCACTCACCTCTGTGTTTTGTCCCAGTGTTTAGTACAATGGTCAGCATTGTAAGCGCTTAATAAATACTATTACCATTACTGGAAAGGGGCTGGCTGGGCTTTGGTACCACCACAGGGTGAATGGCCATTCGTGACACAGGCCACAATAAGGGGGCCACTGACTGCACTCAGGAAACAGGACAGCTCTTGCCAGCCTTTCCAACTAGTACCAGACAGCCCAGACCAACTGGAAAATGGACTGGTGTGAAGCCAGATAAATGACCATCCTTGCTGCTACTGGCATCAAGTGACATAGACTAGAGCAGAAGTACCCATGACCCTTCTCCATCTGAGGTTTTTCACCTCTATTCAGGTTAGAGACTGGTCACTTCTCCTGCCCATCATCAGGCAGCTGGGGTGGGTGAAGCTAAAGTGTTGCTGCTCATCCATGTGCTCCCAAGGGGAGGAGAGATGGATGCTTGGTCCAGGGCACCAGAGTAAATGGTGTGTAGGAAGGTAGCCCAGCCCAAAAAGCCTTTCATGTCCAGCTGGTAGAGGATAAAGCAGCATGGTCTAGTGGATAGAATAAGGGCATGGGAGTTACAAGGACCTGAGTTCTGATCCTATCTTCCGTGTGACCTTGGGCAAGTCACTTAGCTTCTCTGTGCCTCAGTTTCCTCATCTGTAAAATGGGGATTAAGACTGTGAACCCTATTTGTGACAGGGACTGTGTCCAACCTGATTAGCTCGTATCTACCCCAGCATTTAGAACAGTGCTTGACACATAGTAAGTGCTTAACCAATACCATCATCATCATCATCAAGCTTGCGTATGCTGGAATATGACCCCATAGGAGTGGTTTTTCAAGGGGAGTACTGGTGCGGACGTCTCCCCGCCTCCATCTCTATACTAATGATTCTGGGCTCCGGTCAAGAACCCCCTCCCTCACCCCTCCTCTCCCACTCCCCCTCTCCTCCTTGGGGTACCAGCCATCCGGGGTCTTGCCGGGGACTCTGAGGGCACCCTCCTTAATTGTAATTCAGCTACTTGTGATATTTTGGTCCCAATTAATATTGATTTTACAATTGGTTTACAGAGATGTTGTTTTATTACTAATATATTTAATGTGCAAATCAATAAGAACACTTGTTTGGCTCTTTCCCTAGAAGGTAATAAAATCAAAGATCTCAGGAGTAAAATGCTATCTGATCCATAAATGGCAGCAGCAGATGCTTAATGTAATAGTTAAAGACTATGCAGAGTTCTTGGCAATGCTGGGCTGTTCCACCCGCACGGCCTCCCAGCGCCTGCCGCTCAGGACCCAGCAACTGGAGCTTTCCAAAAAAGTTGGGTGAATTGGTTGGCATCATTCTAGCCTGCGGGCAGGCTGTTTGGGGGAAGTGCAATATTAAATGTTAAATATTTTATTCTGTTTGTTGTCATGTGGTTCCAAATGCCATGGCACACAAACCCGGTTTTCTTTGTTCTCTGAGCCCCTGGCTGGGTCAGCCCTGGATGCCAGCCCCAAACCTGGGAAAACAGCATTCTCTTCCTCTCCCGGGACTCCTGGGGCTCTGGGCCCCACAGAGGGGGAAGGAAGGATGGGGTGCGAGAGGAGATGGGAGGGAGGACAGAGGGGAGGAACCAGGATTCGAATAGATGGCTCCTGGGCTGGTGGTTTGTTGAGTGGTTGAGGATGAATAGTCCCCTAAGAGATTCTTCCTCAGCCCTGGTTTTGCTCCTCTGGGAACTCAAGGGAAGCGGGGCAGTTCCTTCAGTCAAGGCAGAGCTTGTCCTGTCCTGGGCCCAACTCCACCTCTCCCTTTTTCTCACCACTTCAATCTCTCCTGCCTCGCTGAGCCCGACCTCCCGCTGCTCTTTTCACTCTCCATTACGCCAGCCTGTTCCTCACGCCCTGTGTCCAACATTCCAGCCTATTCTGTTCAATCATTCAATCAGTGATATCTATTGAGAGCTTATTGGGTAAATTCATTGTGTAGTACAGTGCTAAGTTCTTAGTACAGTATTCTGCACATGGTAAGTGCTCAGAAAATGGAGTGGAAAAATAAAAGAAGGTGTCTACCAACTCTGTTGTACTCTCCCAAGCACTTAGTATGGTGTTCTGCACACTGTAAGTACTCAATAATTATCACTGATTGTTTAATTACAGAATGATGTACTAAGCACTTGGGAGAGTACACTATGACAGGGTGGGTAGATACGATCCCTGTCCACAGTCACCTATTCTGTCCCTCCCAGCTCTGATTTCGCTTAACACCCTCTCTTCTCCAGCCCAGAATATCCTTTCCTGAGATTTGCCCCTTCTTCCTATAGCACTCTATTTAAACCCTATCTCTTCCCATACTGCACAAGAGGTGAGGTACTTAGGGAAGGCAGGAGAAGAACTTCCTGCCTATTAAGAGCATAAGGTCCTGGAATAAGCCTCTGCTATGGTTGGGAAAAGGGTGGCTATGGAAACTCTCTCCTAGGAGCCTGATAGGAATCAGGAGATTCCAGTCAACAAAGGGCTGAGAGAGGGTAGACCAGCCTGAAGGCAGGAGGCTGTCTCAATGACCTCAAAAGGGCTCTTGCCATACTACTATAAGTGGGTCTTACCAACCAATTCTGTCATTTTGTATTCTCCCAAGTGCTTAATACAGTGCTCTGCACACAGTAAGCATTCAATAAATACAACTGATTGATTCAAGCCAACGTTGGACACTCTTTCCAGCCTTTCCTTCCCCTCCCCACCCAGCCCAGGTTGGGACTGCCTTCTGATTTCTCTTTCCACAAAGTCAGTTCCAAGTCCACCCTGAGAATCAGCATGACCTAGTAGAAAGAACACGGTCTGGGAGTTAGAGGACCTGGCTGTAATCCTGGGCCCTAATTCCGGCTCTACCACATACCGGCTGTGTGACCGTGGGCAAGTCACTTAACTTCTCTGTGCCTCAGTTCTCTCCTTGGCCAAACGGGGGTTCAATATCTTTTCTCCCTCCTATTTAGATTGTGAGCCCCATGTGGAATCTGGTCATCTTGTATCTACCTCAGTGCTTAACTTAATGCAGTGTTTGGTGCATACTGAGTACTTAACAAATACCGTTATTGTTATTATTATTATTACTATTTCTGCAGATACCCAGGCCTGGTTGAGTTGGTAGCCAGAGACCCCCAAGGGCTGGAGCCTGCCTTAGTGATGATACGATTTGCAAATTTCATTACAAGGTTATAAATTTGTATAAGCCTTGGACCAGGTCACTTTAAAAACTTTATTATGATTCTAAACATTTTGCTGTAGACTAGAGACCTGCCCATCTGCCATTTACCCAACCCAACTCTCAGGTTGGGCTGGTTACGGTTGACTGGCAGTGTGACAGATGAAAAAAGGAGTAACTTTCACCTCCAGGATGCCCGGGTTAAGTCATGGCCGGGCCAGTACCGTGGCCAGCCTTGAGTCCACCATGACCCTTCCCACTCTCCATGTACCTTCCAGCCCAAGGTGAAGGTGGCAGAAAGGGCAGGAGGGGCATCTGTGCACTAGAAGAAGGAGCGGTTGGAGGAGGCAGAGGTAGTTGCCTAGCAGGGAGAGACCCACACGTGCTGCAGTTTACTTGGCCAAACCACAGGTACTGCGGCAAAGTCAGGGGGCATGGGAGATCTGTGGGTGTGAGCCAGGCATGGGTCCTAAGTAGAGATTTCTACTTTAAATCTCATATGGGGGTGGGGGTGGGGGTCCAGTGATTTCTAAAACTGAAACGTGAGACTGGGAGGAGGAGGCAGGAGAGGATTTGGGGGTATCATTTCCAGCCTCTGGCTGGGGGCAGGAAGCAGTTTAATTTCAGCAGGTTCCAAGTGGTAAACACACACCAAAGCAGAAAGGGGGTTAGGAACTTGGTTACCAAATCTTCTGGTAGGTTCAGGTGGGAGAAGAACCTGGAGGGTGTAGGCTGGGGTCTGGGAAGAGAAACCTGGCTGAGAATGCCCCAGAGATGGGGGGAGCATCCACAGAGTGTTCAGTGACCAACGAGGACAGTGGATGAAGAATCCCTAGCTCTGGGGCTCTGGGCTGCTCACATCCCTTTGGATACTAACTGTGAATAAATGAATAGCAAGACTTTAGTTAGATGCTTACTCTTTGCCAAGCTCATTCCTCTTGCCAGGCCTAGCAAGACAGGCCAACTTACCTCTGTCCTTCCCCCAGCACCTCTTCACTCTCTGCTTCCTAGGGCTTCTCTGTCCTAATCCATGGGAATTACTGTGGGGATGAGGCCATCCATCTGTGATCTGCTCCTACTGGGCAGAGAAGGTATCTGAAAGACTGCTGGAAGGGGCAAGAGGAGGAGAAAACCAGATCCTTACCCTCAAGGGGATGCAAGTCTGATAGGGTAGTTATGAACAGATATAGTATTCAGCTGTGAGTCATGAAGGAAATGGCAGGTGCATAAAAACCTATAGATGATACATAAGATATGTGCAGGGGAATCAAGCCTTTGAACAAATAATTTACAGAGAGAGCCATGAAGTGCTGAGGTGAGTTGGAATGGATGGAGTAATTTGAGACAAATGGGTCAGGATGAGCCACTCGACTTGGGAAATAGAGGTAGCTTTAGTGGACAGTGGAGCCATTGTGAGTGGTGATCCACTGGGTGATTTTTGGCCATTGGAAGCCTGGCCTCTGTGGGCTTCCCAATTCCTGTCCCTGGGCTGGTGTCTGCCTGGCTCTGAGCCTGAAGGAGTTTTTAATTCCCGACTCCTCTTCTGACCATTGTGTGTGCCTGCCTGGGTGTGTATGGGCAAGCAGTCCTTCTGAACCTGAACTTGGGGAAGGGTCAGTGCCAAAGGCCTCTTCAAGGCTTCCTGCTTCACTAGGGATGAGAACACCCACTGTACTTCTGTAGACTGTAAGCTTCCCATGAAGACTGTAAGGAAAAGGGATCGTGTCTTTCAAATTGTATCGTACTTCCCCAGGCCCTTAGTACAGTGCTCTTCCCACGGCAAGCACACAATAAATACCATCGATTCTGAAAATTTTAAGAAGAAAGGCAGTTCTGGGGTAAATGGGCTGAGATTGAAACAACAGTCAGCCCCTAAAACAGTAGTGCAGTTGCTGGATTAGCTCAGATCCAGGCTGCAGGAGAGGGAGACCTTCCACAAACTGAAAGATTTGGCGGGGAGCCCACCTTAGATCAGTTCAGGGGCTTCTTGGCCCTAGGCGCAGTCATGTCAGGCTGAGGTTGCCGCAGGCTACAGGGGCCCACAGAATTCTTTTTCATGCATTCCCAAGGCTGGGGGTGGGTTCCATGGTTTCTCACTCTCACTGTGCAGATCGTCTTTCCTCACCCCGCCTGCCGCCTTCTCATTGCAGGAGCATAAAATGGTACAGCTACAATTGTGGGAGAGTCATAAAGTATAAAATGCTCCATTTCTCCATGAAAATGGAATCTCAAAGAGACGTAGAAAGGCCACCAGTGGCCCAGCCTGCTTTCTCTGGATGGGGAGGCTGAGGAGTCTGGGTGGAGAGCAGGAGGTCTGCTGATGGAGGGAGGGAGGGTGGGAGGAAAGAAGGAACAAGCCTCACTCAGCTGGCCCCGGGGCTGTGATCTGAGATGCTCCCCCGTGTCCAGAGCTGCTGCCTGGTTGGCTGGTCGATGGCCCGTCAGCTCTATTTTGCCCTTTGGACTTTGGACTTTGGACTCTGGACTTGGGGCTGCCCTTAAGGGGCAGTCTGGACAACGCTGCGTGACTTTGCTTTGGGGTTTTGGTTGAGGAAAGGAGAGTTGCTTTTCAAATGTTTTCGAGAACACACCCAATGCAAAAAAAAAAAAAGTCTTGTGCGAAAGCAATCTTGGGCCTTGGGGCCAGAATGGCAGACCCCAGGTGGGACTGGGGGAAGAGGCCGGCTGCCTGGAGGGAGTTGGACTCAGGACCTACAGACAGCTGGCTGCACCATTAACAATAATAAAGACAATAATAATAGTGGTATTTGTTAAGCACTTACTATATTCCAGGAATAAGAGCCTACTATATGCCAGGTACTGTATTAAGCACTAGAGTGGTTACAAGCAAATTAGGTTGTACACACTCCCTGTCTGACAAGGGGCTCACAGTTTTGGTCCTCATTTTATAGATGAGGGAGCTTAGGCATAGAGAAGTGAAGTGACTTGCCCAAGTCACACAGCAGACAAGTGGCGGAGCCAGGATTAGAACCCAGGTGCTTCTGACTCCTAGGCCGGGGGTCTATCCACTGGGCCACGCTGCTCCTAACATTAGATATGTAACAAGGAGACAATAGAGGCAAAGTGTAACCACTGTTTACAGAAAACAGTGTCAGAGATTTATTTATTGGAAGGTGACTGAGGAATATGAATTCTACACTCCATTTAAAATGCTTTTTATTTCTCACAGCCTTGGGCCTCTGAGTACATCTAATTTCACCCATAGCTATAATTCTCCACCAAACCGTTCCTGCTTCTCCTCTGGGTTCCAGAGGAGTCGTTTTAGTTTATGTCCTCTCCTGATGAAGCTCACACTGAGGCTGGAAACGGTTACATGATGGTGAACTTTCAAACCCCCGCCCCCCTACTTCTCACTCATGCAAGCCCAGGCATGCAGGGCACCCACCTCTCCCACTAGGGTCCCAGACCAAGATGGGCTTCAGGGTGCCGGGGAGGTCTCTGTGCCAGCTCGTTCATGGCAGTGTATTTGTCTGCGGCAATAAAATTGGGGAGGTCTTTGCTGTACAGCGGATAGGTGGGGGGGGGGTGGGCGGAAGGGGGGACTGGGGAGGAAGGGAGGAGCGGCTAGAAGGGGGTGGTGGTGGGCGAAGAGCCGGTATTTCACTCTGGACGTTTTGATTGCCCCAACCTTCCAGCTACAAACAATTAGTTTGTTAGTTTATTTATTCCTCCGAAACTGGAGCCTGGGATTACAAATCCAATCCTGGGATTGCAGCGGGATCCGCATATAAATCTGCCTCCCCCTCCCAACCCAGCCCCGGGCTCAAAGCGCAGGGTGGGGGACATGACGTTGTCTGCCTACCCCCCTAACCATCTCCTGCTTTGGGGCCAGTGAGTCCTTTCTCTTGGGACTGGTTGGCCTGTGTCAGTCCACAGTCCTGTCAGCCCAGAGATCTCACCACCAATGTCGGGGGGTTTATCCCATCCCAGCCCTCTGCCGGGCCACCTCGGTGCCCAGTCGCCCCCTCTCCTCATCTCCTCCCCAGATTCCTGCCATCACTTCCTTCCTGCGAGTCCCTCTTGGCTCCCAGACATAGCCTACACCTGAGTGCTTGGGGGAATGTCTTCTTCCATCCTCTCTCCAACCCCATTTAATTGTACGCCCACCTGCAGACATGCTCACTCCCCCGTGGACACACACCTCAACCCCAGAGCTATGATCCCTTCATATCTCATCGTGGCCTAGTGGAGAGAGCACAGGCCTGGGAGTCAGAGGACCTGGGTTCTAATTCTGGCTCTGCTACTTACCTGCTCTGTGACCTTGGGCAAATCACTTAACTTCTCTGTGGCTCAGTTCCCTCATCTGTAAAATGGAGATTAAAACTCTGATCCCCATGTGGGACATGGTCTGTGTCCAACCTGATTATCTTGTATCTACCCCAGTGATTAGTATCGTGCCTTGGTACACCGTAAGCACTTAATGAATACCATTATAAAAAACAAGCACAAAAAAACCCCAGAGCTAGTGATCCCTTTCCCCTCCTCTTCAACCTGGTGGGAAGCCCAGATTGTTTAATCTGAAAGAGCTTCCTAGAGATCATTTAGTTAATACCTCTGATTCTAGACAGTTGTGACCTAAGCCATCCCAGACTCCCAACACCTCCTACCGTGGCATAGAGGATAGAGCCCGGACCTGGGAGTCAGAAGGTCATGGGTTCTAATTCTGCCTCCACCACTTGTCTGCTGTCATGGGTTCTAATCCTGCCTCCACCATTTGCTGTGGGACCTTGGGCAAGTCATTTCAATTCTTTGTGCCTCAGTTACCTCATCTGTAAAATGGGGATTGACACTATGAGCCCCATGTGGGACAGGGACTGTTTCCAACCCGATATGCTCGTATCCACTGCAGAGTGAGCACTTAATAAGTACCATAATAATTATCGTCCTGGCCCACAAGGAGCTCATGGTCTACAGGGGGAGACAGATATCAAAACAGATTACAGATATGTACATACGTGCTGTGGGGCTGAGGGTGGTGTGAATAAAGCATTCAAATCCAAGTGCATGGGTGACACAGAAGCAGAGTACCGTAGAAAAAATGAGGGCTTAGGGAAGGCCTTGTATCTACCTTGTATCTACTCCAGCACTTAGAACAGGGTTTGGCACATAGTAAGTGCTTAACAAATACCACAGTTATTATTATTATTATTACTGCCCCCACTGGCTATGCCAGTCCTGTGGACTGTGCTGATGTGGGCAGCGCATTCTCCCAAGTCCCACTCCTCTTCCTCTGTACACTGCCCACTCCCTTGCAGTGCCTTTCTTCCAGTTGTAAGCTTCTTGAGGGCGGGGATCATGTCTCTTAATTCTGTTGTATTCTCCCAATCACTTAGTACAGTGATCTGATAGAAGATTATCAGGTTGGACACAGTCCCTATCCCACATAGGACTCACAGTCTTAATCCCCATTTTACAGATGAGGTAACTGAGGCATTTCCTCTCAGGGTTGAACCTGGAGAGTTTCCAGCACTCTACCAGTCTCAACTACAGGAGGGAGAGTCAAGCAGAGGCGTACCCATTCCATTCCTAGCTTGGGCAATGGCTAGCGAGTGGAAGGCAATCTGCTACAAGTCAAAACTCCCCTGTGCTGGGCAGCAGTGGCATGGGAGAGAGTCGAGGGTGGAAACCATAAGTTTACTTCATGGAAGGAGGCAATATTTTTACCAAGAAAACTCTATGAATATATCACCAGAATGATTGCAGATGGAGGTAGGATGTTCTGGGAGAGATATGTCCATGGTGTTGCTATGGGTTGGACATGACGGCATAAGACAAGAACTAAGGCATAGAGAAGTTAAATGACTTGCCCAAGGGCACACAGCGGACAAGTGGTGGAGCTGGGATTAGAACCCCAGTCGTCTGACTCCCAAGCTGATGCTTTTTCCACTAGGCCACGCTGCTTCCGTTGATTGATTGATTGCACACACTGGCATCCACAGTGCCCCTTTGTGATGCATATTTACTGGATGAAATGTCTTCAATAAATATGAGCTGCCTCCACCTTCTCTTCCTCCCCACTTCTTGATTCCTCCTCCTGAAGGCCAAGGAGAAGTGTAGGGTAGGGAGAGGGGGCTCCCAGGTTGGGCAAATCCAGGTGACAAACTTCACTGGAGAAGTGAATTCCAGCAAGCATGGCTCCCACATCATCAAGGGGCTCATGTAATAATAATAAAAAAAATGTGGCATCTGTTAAGTGTTTAGTGGTGTTATTGAGCACTTACTATGTGCAGAGCAGTGTACTGGGTGCTTGGAAAAGTACAATACAACAGAATTAGCAGACATTTCCTACCTGCTTACTATGTCAAACACTGACAGGCTGAGTGAGGGCCGGCCTGGGATGGGAGGTGAGGGCTGGCCTGGAGCGGGTGGGTGTTGAGGGAGAACAGTTAGTTTCACCAATTCCTCTGGTGCCCTGGAGATCATAGCAGTGGAACACCCAAGGGAGAGGTTCTGTCCACAGAAAGTAGAAGGAAAGGGAAGAGGATGTCATGCTAGGAGTTTATTATGGACCTTCCGCTCAGCAGGATAAGGGGGATGAGGACTCGGGTCGATTTATCAAAGCGGCTTCAGTTCAGGATGTGTTGGTGATGGGGGAACGTTAGCTATCAGGTGTCTGATGGGAAATCAATACAGCGGGCCAGATTGTCAAATGACTTCTCGGAGAGTACCGGGAACGGTACCTTCGTTGAGAAGGTGGAGGGATCAACTAGAGAGATCAAACAGGGAGAAATGAATCAAGGATTTAAAAGCAGGTAGGAACAGGGAGAGGAAGTGGCCGCATGATGATAGAATCAGGATCCAATGGAGAGGAAGGCTGTAACTGGAAAACATAGTCCTTTATAAAGACAAGAGGGAAACTGAGGGTAAAAACTTCCACCTGACAGGGAGGGACAATCAATCAATCGATAGCTTTTATTGAATGCTTACTATATGCAGAACACTGGACTAAGCCCTTGGAAAAGTACAATACAACAGAAATGGTAAAACACTATCCCTGCCTTCAAGAAGCTTAGGGTCTATGGGGGAGGCAGGCATTAAAATAAATAAGGATAGAGGGAATAGTAGAGTATAAGAATATTTACATAAGTGCTGTGGGGCTGGGGTGAGTATCGAAGTGCTTAAGGGGTACTCAGTCAAGTTCTTAGTATGTACAGAGGGGAGGGCGGATAGGGGGAATAAAGGTCTTAAAGAAATAGCTGTTAATAAATACTATGAAAAGGAAGGGACTCTAAGGCTTTTTTTTTTTTTACAACGGTTCATATGAAAGAAAGTCAACTGGGATCTGGCATACAGACAGTTTCCTCGTGATGGAAGGGTAAGTCAGAGTAGAATAGGGAAGACAATAGTGGAAAAGCACTTTGCCAAGCTGGATGTATACCAACCAGCTTTACCCAGTTCCTGGGAAATCTTAAGAATTGGTGGATGCTACAGCAGAAGCACTATTATTTCTAATATCTTTAAAGGCCAGAAGTTCCTACAGGTTGGGAGAGGACAAATGTAGTGCCCATCTAAAAAAAAAAAAAAAGCCTGACCCTAGTAATTAACAGACCGCTCAGCTTAACTCTGATGCTTGGGAAGATATCAGAACACATTATCAAACAATCAATTTGCAATCTTCTAGAAGAGCCCAAGGTGCTGGGAAGCAACCAACATGGCTTTGTGAAGGAAAAATCGTGACAGATCAATTTAATTTCCTTCGATGATAGAGTGACAGCCCATGTAGATAAGGAGAAGCAATAGATGGAATCTAGCGAAGCTATAGTAAGGCTTTAGATTCTGTCCCACCTGACATTCTCATCCACAAGCTGTGAAGATGGAGTGGAGGGGGCACAGGAGAGGAGCACCCTGCTGGATCCTGGAGTGCACCCAATGGGGAGCCTTTGATGGCTCGGTGACCCCTTGAAGGTAGAAAGTGGTTTCCCGGCAGCAGCTCCAGCTGATATCTTCAGTGATGACCTGAATAGAGAATTAGGGGCCGATGTGTTAGTCCCCTTGGCTAAGGTGCAGTTTTTACCCCTAGGAAGGCAGGAGTAATAATTAAAGTGATCCTGCCAGAAACTGGCCCAAAATCCATAGGGGTTATTGAAAGAGGAAGGCTGAGGCAGAGAGCGAAAGTCCTTAGAGTTGAAAACCAAATAGCAAAAAATCAAGGTGGGGAAGACTGGCTTGGGCCCAGTACAGTGAAAAAAAACCAAACCAAACATGGGTCATAGTGGTCCAGGAGCTAAATAGGAGTCAGCAACAAAGCACAGTCAGTTCTCCTAAAATGTTGGTTTTCACTACGCATTTTGTAGGATGTGAGGAAGAATCAGGGGACAATCACCTGCCAACATGCAACCGCCCAAGTAGAACGAAATGTGATGTCGAAAGCAACAGTTGTGCGTGGGTTTTCAGTGGCAGACAATTTGTTAATATTATAACCGAGTTCTTAAAAATTTCACCCCCTGCATTATAGGAAACAACCCCTATTGCTATTGGAATGTGTCAGCAGGAGTGGGACATACAAGAGTTGGGAAATAATCTTTCCTCTAGTCTCAACTACTCTGCCCCTTATTGGAGTGGTGAAACTGGAGAGGGTCCTGAGAAATGGAACAAAAGTGATTAAAGGGATCTAAAATCCAGTTGTATAAGGAAAAGTTCAATCAATCAATGAATCAATCAATCCGTGGTATTTATTGAGCACAGACTGAGGTCTGTGGGGTTTATCTTCTCTTGGGCCAAGGACAGGGGTTGGGGAGAAGGAAGATGAAGGGGAAGGGAGCTGGATTTTTCCATCTTGAGGCTAGATGGCTTTCTTCCCTTCTGCCCATGATTCCTCACTCCCTAAGCCAGGCAGGGCCCAATTCTAGGTCTCCTCATTGCTGGAGGGACCAGGAAGCCAAATGGAATAACTGATACCATCAAACACTGGCTCATTCACTGATCTGTCTTGAGCCCTGTGTGGATCAAGACCTGGCTGGATGCTGAGAGTAAGATCAGAAGGAGAAGAAGACACAGTCCCTGCCCAGGAAAGATACTCCCTTACCCCCCCCCCCCCCCCCACCACACAAGCTCCCCCACTCTCCCATACAATGTGCTTTAATAATGTTGGTATTTGTTAAGCGCTTACTATGTGCCGAGCACTGTTCTAAGCGCTGGGGTAGACATAGGGGAATCGGGTTGTCCCACGTGGGGCTCACAGTCTTAATCCCCATTTTACAGTTGAGGGAACTGAGGCACAGAGAAGTTAAGTGACTTGCCCACAGTCACACAGCCGACAAGTGGCAGAGCTGGGATTCGAACTCATGAGCCCTGACTCCAAAGCCCGTGCCCTTTACTTGGGGGTTGGATGAATTGAACAAAGAGGTGCAGACTACGTGATGGGGGAGAAAGCCTAAGCACATGTGTACATGCACCCCCCCCCCCCATACATTACACCCAAGTGCTGAGGGAAAGGGCAGAGTGAAGAGAAGACATTGTTACATTGTTCCTGCTGTCAATGAGCTGACAGTCTGTTGGGGAAGGTGATAAGTCCATTCAATAGTATTTATTGAGTTCTTACTATGTGCAGAGCACTGTACTAAGCGCATGGAGTGTACAAATCGGTAACAGATAGAGACGGTCCCTGCCCTTTGATGGGCTTACAGTCTAATCGGGGGAGACGGACAGACAAGACCAATAGCAATACCCATACTTGGTCAGATCAATGCATGGTCTAGTCCAGGATTCTGACTGTGCCATTGGGTTGCTTGGAGTAACAATGGGTGTGGGAGGATTTGTGTTTACATGGTGGGGGGAGTTTGTGTGTGTGCGTGTGTCCCTGAGTGGGTATTAGCTGTATGTGTGTGGAGGGAATGTGTTTGTATGCACATGTGCCTTTGTTTCTCCCCTGCTGCTGGTGAGGCCCTGCTCTGATATAAACATAAATACAGCTGACTTGCTTGGCAATGGAGCACTGGGCCCGCTGTTGGCAGCTCAAACGGTGGACGGGGGGAGTTGATAGATTTCAATTACCGTTGGCTTGATACGCTGCTGGGCAGCGGCTTGGCCTGGCATCAGCAGTGGGTGCGTGGAGGGTGGCATCCCCGTCTCTCCTCTTCCAGGGAGCTGACCCGCCCTCCCCCGGCCCCAGCCTGGCTTCAGTCAGCGGCCTCCTGCCTACTCTCCCACTATCCCCTCTGTCATATCTCCCATGATCCCAGTTTGACATTTATTTAGCAGATGCTTTGTCGTAGCAAAGTATTAAAGCCATCCCCCTCACACTACGGTTTTTCAGCTCTTTGGCTCTCACCTGGATAGGGGACACTGTTAGCAACATGAGTGGCATCAGCATCATCCTCATTTCCCTTGGTAAACTGTGACCCACCCTAAGCAAGGAGCCGAGTGGCTCTCCTCCAAGCTGAGTTATTGGCTACAACGCAAGTGCTCAAGTGAGTTATGTGGAAGACCCGTGAGAGAACATCTCTGTACGTCTCACTGTAGGCCTCAGGGGGTATCTATGTCTGAATCTGTGTCTGCCAGTGGATAAGAGTATGAGATTCTGAGCTGGTATGTGACAGGGAGGGTCTGTGTATGTATATGTGTGTCCAAGTGTGGGTATGTATTGTGTGTGTGTGCCTGTGTGTGTTTAAATTTGATTTATGTATGGTTGCTGGAAAGTGTTGGACTGTGTTATCTGTATACTTGTGTGTGTGTGTGTGTGTGTGTGTGTGTGTGTGTGAGATTGATATCTCAGTCATTGGGCTGATATTTTGTCCAAACACGCTCCCTATAGATGGCCGAGTTTTCTTGACTTTATTTGAACGCCTAAGTTATTTCTTGCAAAATGCATCCAACACTTGGCTTAATAGACCTTCACGAAGTGTATTCCCAGCTCCACACAGCTCCCCAGTGGCTCAGGACCTTTTGTCAAGCACATATGAAATTAAGTGAAATAAAAATCATATTAAAAATTATTACCATCCAACAGCCATTAGTCTGTACATTGCTGTCATCGCTTGATGGATTCCTCACTTACTTCAATGAATGTTCTAACGACAGTGATAAAATCACTCAGAAAAAATATAATAAACTGTTAACCCTCTCCCCATCTACACTTGTTTTTCTTGGAAAAATAAAATAAGAGAAAATTTCCCAGTGGAATGGGCAGGGGAGCCAGCCGTGACCCACGCCAGCCCCACGGGGGTTTGGAGCCTGGCTGGGCCAGCTCCAGGAGAGCAGGCTGTGGATTTTCTCCTCCCAACCATTCCAGAACCTGCCACTTGACTTGTGGAAGCCTCCTCTTCCTTTGCAGGGTCAGAAGGCATGGTTTTGGCTTCTCGCGGCACCACCCCCTTACTTGATCTAGTGGTTGTTTGCCAGGTGTCTTGCCAACTGAAGTTTAACTCAGAGTTTGGATGTGAGAAGCAGCGTGGCTCAGTGGAAAGAGCCCGGGCTTGGGAGTCCGAGGTCATGGGTTCTTATCTCTGCTCTGCCACTTGTCAGCTCTGTGACCGTGGGCAAGTCACTTAACTTCTCTGTGCCTCAGTTACCTCATCTGTAAAATGGGGCTTAAGACTGTGAGCCTCACATGGGGCAACCTGATTACCCTGTATCTACCCCAGCGCTTAGAACAGTGGTCTGCACATAGTAAGCGCTTAACAAATACCAACATTATTATTATTATGTGGAGGATGGAGGTGAGGGAGAGAGACTTGGCCTGGTACCCACTCAGTGCTGTCCTAAAAACAGGGGAGTTCCTGGAGTCTCTCCAGAGGCAGGGGAATGGCCACATTAACTCCTCCGTGACACCTTGCATGAAGGGTATTGTTCATAGGAGAGTCTGGAGAGATTCCAACACTAATCTGTTTTTTGGACCCTCCCACCTCCTAAGGTGAGAGGAGAGGCTAAAGTTTGGGTGGAATTTAGCCACTCGACTTCACTCCAGAGGTCGATGTACTTCAATTGTGGGTGAGATAATAATTGTGGTATTTGTTAAGCGCTTACTATGTAGCAGGTACTATACTAAGCGCTGGGGTGGATACAAGCAAATCAGGTTGGACATATTTCCTATCTCACGTGGTGCTCACAGTCTCAATCCCCATTCTACAGATGAGGTAACTGAGGCCCAGAGGAGTGAAGTGACTTGCCCAAGATCCACAGCAGACTTGTGGCAGAGTGGGGATTGGAACCCATGGCCTTCTGACTCTCAGGCCTGTGCTTTATCCATTATGCCATGCTGCTTCCTATCTTCGCCTGGGTGGTTTGTCTCCTCATTCCCACTTCTAGAGGGCGACCGAAACTAGTGGGAACCCAACAGAAACTGCCATTAGACAGGCCCCAGAAACCATAAGGAGACAAGAGGCTATATAGGTGTGTGGTAGAAAATGCCATTTCTAGTTTGTTCCTTCATCTCTCTGAAGCTCTGGAGTCTGGCAGCAAGCCGAAATGATATGCATTGGGATCTGCCAGAAGCTCAGGTTCAGTGTGTGAACCTGGTAGGGGTGGTGATATGGTTGTAGCCAGGTTGGGTCCCAGCTTGGGGCAGCAGGTGTTTCTGGGAGATTGCTGGCTCTGGGGATATTTTTGATGGTGACAGCGGGGACTGAAGCTTAACTGGCAGGAATAAAGAGGACAACCCTGGGGTGTTGCTTTTCATCTTGCATTGGGGGTGGGAGCATGCATGTGCATGTGGGAATGAGAGAGAGAATGAGTGTGTGTTTGAGTGTGTTTGGGGGTGATGGCTATTGTGTAATTGTGCTGGTGTCTTTGTGTGTAAGTGTAAATGGCTGCCAGCTTTGTGGGGATGACAGTGATATTTCCCTTCCCCAGGATATTGGACTGCGGGAGCCCCATATAGGATAGGGATTGTGTCTGATCTGACTGTATCGTAGTACCCCAGTGCTCAGTACAGTGCTTGACACATAGCGAGCACTTTACTAATGCCACAATTATTAAATCACTCTCACAAACTTCCTGGCCAAGTGACCCAAGCCCTGGCTACTGCCCCTTCCCCTGTCTTGGAGGCAAATGGTGAGTGGGAACAGGAGCCCAGAGCGCACCAGCCTAGAGGCTCAACCAACCCTTGCCCTGTCCTTGTCCTCCCCCTGCCCTCCCGCTGCCCTCCCACTGCCCTTCCTCTGCCCTTCCCCTGCCCAGGCAGCAGCTCCTAGGAGAACCAGCAGGTCAGCAGGGTTAACAAGGAAATCAGATAAAATGCAAGGAGAGATTAACATGGGGGAAGAAACGAAAACTTAGAGCCATGTCTGTCTCCCTCCCTCTGTCAGCCTCTATCCCCTGACACTGTGATGGATGAATGAATGAATGAATGAATGAATGAATGAGTAGCCACTCCTGTCTGGATGACTGTGGTAAGTATTGGCCAGGACTGTGCCACAGGCCTTCTTGAAGCTGCACCCCTTCCTCCTTTTATCTTCTTCTCCTAATCCTGCCCCTACCTTGCCCCTATCCTGCCCACCCTCCCCCCAGCCATCTCCGCTGTGCCCTGAAGATGGCACAGGTGGCAGGCAAGCAGGCCAAAAACCACTCTGTATCTGGTCAGGCCCACGGGGCTGTGTGGGTATTAGCAGCAAAGCCGTGGGTCAAGTAAGGGGGCTACAATCAGTGCCTGTGCAGATCTCTAACTCTGTCCTTCTCCTCTTGCAAAACCAGAAGTTGTCACTTGTGTAAGTCTATACCAGAGACAGTGTCTCTGAATATGTGGGTCTGTGAACGTGGGTGTGCTACTTGTGCCTGGAGCTCTGGTCCCAGAGAGCGCTCTCCTGAGTCTCTGGCTGGGTCTCAGACCTCATGGTGGAGAACACTGGCAAAAGAGTGGAGAACAAACAAATACACACACACACACACCACCCATCCACCCCACCTCTCCCTGCTCCCTCCTCCCCCCTAGCCCAGCCCACCTTTGGAAATCAGATGATCCCAGCCTGGGTGACAGTGCCTTCTCCAGTCCCAGTGCTGGGACAGGGAGCCAAGATTGGGGTTCAGCCATGGAAATGAATTGGGAGCAGAGAGGGTCAGGGTCAAGGCTGCCTTTTCCTGGGATGGTAATGGGCAAAGGTAATGACCATACAGGAGGGTGGGAATGGGGATAGGGAACCCTCTTTGAGAGCTCATGTGAAATCTGGGCAGGATCCTGGTTCTGTGACCTGAGAAAGAGCAAGGACTGGCCAAAATCAATGGGCCAGAATTTACCATCAGTGAAGACACCACTATCTTCTCTGTCTCACAAACCAATAACCTTGTAATTATCCTTGACTAATCTCTCTCTCTCTCTCTCTCTCTCACTCAATCTGCATATTCAGTCCATCCCCAAATCCTGTCCATTCTACTTTTCAAATCTCTACAGTTCTCCTCTACCTCTCCATCCTAGCTGCTATCATGTTGTTCCAAGCCCTTGTCATATCGCACCTTGACTACTGCATCAGCCACTTGGCTGACCTCCCTGCCTCCAGTCTTTCCCATCTGGTCCTTACTTCACGCAGCTGCCCAGATCATTTTTCTAAAAAAAATTCAGTCCACATCTCCCCACTCCTGAGAAATCTCCATTGGCTGCCCAGCCACCTTTTCATCAAGCAAAAACTCCTTGCCATTGACTTTAGGGCACTCAATCGGCTTTCCCCTTCCTAACTAAACTCACTAATCTCCTTCTACACCCAGCTCAAACACTTTGCTCCTCAACTGCCAACCTACTAATTGTAGTTCAACCTCATCTGTCTTGCCACTGATTCCTTGCCCACATACTCCCTCTGGCCTGGACTCTCTCCCCCTTCATTACTAACAGACCACCATTCTTCTTATTTTCAAAGCCTTCTTAAAAGCACGTCTTCTCCAAGAAGACTTCCCCAACTAAGGCCTCACTTCCCCTACTCATTCTCCCATCTGCATTGCCCTTGCACTTGCATCCCAACTCTGCCCCTTGTCAACTGTGTGACTGTGGGCAAGTCACTTCACTTCTCTGTGCCTCAGTTCCCTCATCTGTAAAATGGGGATGAAGACTGTGAGCCTCACATGAGACAACCTCATTCCCCTGTATCTACCCCAGCACTTAGAACAGTGCTCTGCACGTAGTAAGTGCTTAACAAATACCAACATCATTATTATTATTATTAACTGCACCCATTTAGCACTTGATACATACCCCACCATCAGACCCACAGTATGTAAATATTGTATATGTATATAAATAAATATATATATAAATATATATATAAATATATATATAAATATATATATATAAATATTGTAAGTATGTATATATCTTTGTACCCTGCCATTTCCCCATCTATAATTTATTTCAATGTCTTCCTCCTCCGCTAGTCTATATAATAATATTTGTTAAGCGCTTACTGTGTGCCAAGCACTGTTCTAATAAACTCCTTGTGGGCAGGGATTGTGTCAACCAACTTTAATGTGCTTTCCCAAATGCTTAATACAGTGTTCTGAACAAAGTAAATGCCCAGTTAAAAAAGTACCATTGATGGACTGAGGGCCTGCTCTGGACTTCTATTCAGTCCTAGGCTCTGCCCTCCACCCAGTCCTGCTGTCCTGCCAAGAGGGATCTTGAGAGAGGTTGGGTGAGAGAGAGAGAGAAAGAGAAGAGAGAGAGAGAACAAGTGAGCTCAATTTTGGGAGAGAAAGGCATGGGATGGATTGGGCTCAGAGGGGGACCCTAGCTTATTCCTGGCTCTCTGACCTGTCCCCTGGCCTCCCAGCCCCCAAAGGCAGGATGAGTGGAGCTGGGAGTTAGGGGTCTGGCTGGGGCCTGGCCTGGCTTCCCCCTGGAGGACACTCTTTCCACTCAGTCCTGAAGGCGGGGAATGGGCAGGAATGCAGTCCCTAAGATCCCCAGGAGGATCTCACACTGTGTGGAGACTGAGTCAGCTAGGACAATCAGTCACCCCCAGCACCTTCCTGCTGGGATTGGGAGCAGGGGAGGCTGGTAGTTAGTTTCAGCTCTCCAGCAGCTAAATTCTCCCATTAACAAACTTCACAGGCAATTCTTCAACAGTCACTTGTGTATGTATCATTTTTTTCTTTCTTTCTCCTCTCTGTAAATTGTTTTAGTGTCTGTCTCTTTTGCTAGATTGTAAAATCCTTGAAGGCAGTGAGCACGTCTACTAACTGTATTGTGCTCTCCCAAGTACAGAGTTCTGCACAAAGTAGGGGTTCAGTAAATGCTATTGATTGATCAAATGATTAATTGAGAAGGGGAGAGGAAGCCAGCAGGGTGTCCCAGGAAAGATTCCTCCCAAAGAGACTTTGGACCCAACAGTCCAGGGAAGCCAGAAGCCAGTTCTGCTGGAGAAAGGCACACAAATTTGAACTTGGCAACTAAAGATATGCCTGAGACGGGGAACCAGCAGGCTTCCCGGCACAAAGGGGTTAAATTGCCATGGAAACATCCATGCATTATTTACTTGGCCTAATGAATAAAACATTTAAGGAGTAGGCTAATAAATTTCCAAACACAAAGCAAAGTACGCTCTGATTTAAATATCCGCCTCTGATGAATGTAAGTTGAGTTATAGTGGTGGCGCTCTGGGACGGCAGCTCCGTTTCCCACCTCGATCTCACTCATACGCGGGTCTATCCTCTTGGCTAACAAATGAGTTTCCCTTTCCCTCCAACCAGCACAGCAAATGGTTCAAGATTCCCTCTCCTCCAGAAGCCCCCAAGTCACCCGATGGCTGCTCCCAGGGATTCCCGGCCTGACCACTCATGCAGGAGCCCAGATTTCTGAGTGGACGGTTCCCAGCATCTGAGGAGCTGGGGCTGGGTGGGTCTAGGCCATGTACAGTAGTGAGTTCCTGGGGTGGCACAGCCGGGCACACCGGTTCCTGGGACAGAGCGCCCTGGGCAGGTTAAGGAATGCCACGGGTGCTGAGCGGGTGATGAGCGACGTATTGATTTGCTAACGAAGCCTATCGACTGGGGGTGCAGATGCCGGTTGGCAGGCTGCTTGATGGGTGAAATACCGTGTGCGCCTTTTATGACTGGCTTGGTCTATGTGGGGGATGTGCTCACTTGCACCGACGGGGCATATCAGCATCACTCATTCCAAGCTTACCGGCTGCTCAGCGACCCGATCTGGGCTGAGACAGGGTGAGGAGGGAGAAGGGTGGAGCTAGAGGCTGATGGGAAGGGCCAAGGTCAGGTGTTCTGTTGGGAGATAAGCTGAACCTGCTTGGACCTCTCAAGCCCAGCCTTGCAGATAAGAGAGAAATCCATCATCTCTTCTACCCTCCCCACTCAGCCTGCATTTCCCAGAGAAGACTGGAGGAAAAATCCCCTTTGTCCCCTCCTGACCTCTGGGCCTCCAGCCAGTAACTGACTGTTGGGCCAGCTTAGCCCCTTGGTACTCAGGTTTGGTTTCTCCGGTATAATAATGATGATGGCGTTTGTTAAGCACTTACTATGTGCAAAGCACTGTTCTAAGCACTGGAGAGGTTACAAGGTGATCAGGTTGTCCCACATGGGGCTCACAGTCTTAATCCTCATTTTACCGGTGAGGTAACTGAGGCACAGAGAAGTTAAGTGACTTGCCCAAAGTCACACAGCTGACAAGTGGCTGACCTGGGATTTGAACCCATGACCTCTGACTCCCAAGTCTGTGCTCTTTTAACTGGGCCATGCTGCTTCTCCAGGAACGCTGGTTCTCTGGCCAGAGATTGGGAAGACTGTACCTCGGTCTCGTCTATTTCACCACTGACCCCAGCCCATGTCCTGCCTCTGGCCTGGCACTCCCTTCCCCTTCATTTCTAGAGGACTATCACTCGCCCTACCTTCAAAGCCTTATTAAAATTACATCTCCTCCAAGGGGTCTTCCCAGAGTAAGCCCTCATTTTCCCTACGCCCTCTCCCTTCTGCTTCACCCTTGCACTTGGATTTTTACTCTTTAATTCACCCCACCCTCAGCACCATAGCACTTAGTGGAGATAACCATAATTTATTCAAATTTATGTCTCCCTTTCTAGATTGTAAGCTCCTGTGGCAGGGAACATTGAGAAGCAGCATGGCCTAGTGGAAAGAGCACAAGCCTGGGAGTCAAAGGACATGGGTTCTAATCCCAGCTCTGTCATTTATCTGCTGTGTGACCTTAAGCAAGTCACTTAACTTCTCTGCTTCAGTTACCTCAACTGTAAAATAGGGATTGAATCCTCCTCCCTCAATTTAGATTGTGAGCCCCATGTGGAACAAGGAACTATGTCCAACCGGATCACCTCATGTCTACCCCAGTACTTACTACATTACCTGGCACGTAGTAGTTATCTAACAAATACTATAAAAGAAGTCTACCAACTCTGTTATGTCGTACTCTCCCAAGCACTTAGTACAGTGCTCTGCACACAGTAAGTGCTCAATTAATCTGATTGATTGAGGAGGGGTGCTGGAAGGCTCAGCTCTTAAGTGGGGTTTTACCATCCCTGGGGGCTGTTCACCACACAGGTCTGGGCAGCGGGGAGGTGACCCCGTGATGAGCCTCTAAGAAGAGGTCTGCCACCTGGTCATTCTGTCCTGTGAGCAGAATGTATATGAAGGGGGCAGCCCACCTGTCCAGAGATCAAAGAAGCAATGAACAGTACCTCGAGAGGCTGGGAGATTGTACCTTGCAGGGGCCAGCAACTGGGAGTCCAGAATTCAGAGGTAAAGTGGTACCTGACCAGCTTAGATGCACGACTCTCATGACGGGGAGGATGACTGTAATTCTCCCTGCTCCACTGGGAGTTTCCCTTGGTAGAGAAGCAGTGTGGCTCAGCGGAAAGAGCCCGGGCTCGGGAGTCAGCAGTCATGGGTTCGAATCCCGGCTCTGCCACTTGTCAGCTGTGTGACTGTGGGCAAGTCACTTAACTTCTCTGTGCCTCAGTTGCCTGATCTGTAAAATGGGGATTAACTGTGAGCCTCAAGTGGGACAACCTGATGACCCTGTATCTCCCCCAGTGCTTAGAACAGTGCTCTGCACATAGCACTTAACAAATACCAACATTATTATTATTATTATTATTGTAGGGCAGAAGGCATGAAGGCACCCGAGTGGAACCAGTCCCAAGGAGGAGGACAAGGTCGTCTTGATGGCCTTCAGACATTTATGTCAACAGACAGGTGGTGAGGTGTTGGTAGAGGCCAAGGGCCAGATCAAAATGTAGGACTAGCCTGGATAGAGGCCCAAGAAAGGAGCAGACCGATGGGGTCTGAGGGCAGAGGTCTGGGCAGGCGGCAGGCAAGTCAGGGCAGTCCACCAGCAGAGCCTGGTCAGGCAGCAGGCAAATGGGAACTGGCAGAAAGGCTGGACCCAGGAAAGAAACCCCAACGCCTGGCAAACGTGGTCTAATGGATAGAGCACGGGCCTAGGATTCAGAAGGAGCTGGGTTCTAATGCTAGCTCTGCCATTGTCTGCTGTGTGACCTTGGGTAAATCACATCACTTCTCTGGGCCTCAGTTACCTCATCTGTAAAGTGGAAATAAAATGGGACAGGGATTTTGTCTTGCATCTACCCCAGCACTTAGAATAGTGCTTGACACAAAGTAAGGGCTTAACAAATACCATCATCATTATCATCATTATTATTAGGAGCTGAGAAGGCCTCATAGGGCTCTGACAAAAACCCCAGCACGTGGGCACTGACCAGCTGCGGGAAGCGTCCCCTTGGAGAGGGTACTAAGCCAGAGTCCTCGATAAGTTGTAGTATCCCCTGGACTTTTCTGAGCAGGGGGCATCTGCTCTCAAAATGGAAGTTGGCATTCCTGACCTCTCCAGCTGATGAGATTGTCCTCAGGGATGAGTAAATGAGAGATTATGCCTATTGCTTCCTTTGAACATTACTCAAGCGACAGTCTTTGTGGAGGAGGGGGCAGTGGACAGTCAAAGGCTGCTGTGGCACCTGAGCTCTGCCTGTCTGGTCCCTGGATCCATCGGGCCCTCTCACCTTGCCCCAGCCCTCTTCCTCCATAGGCCCAGAAGGAGCTTCCTTCGGCCTCCGAGCCAGGCACTGAGTAGCAGCAGGTCAGACCCAGGGGCCGTCCCCAGGACACTCCCCAGCCTAGGACGGCAGTACCAGAGGGAGAAACTTCGAGGGTCTCTCTCTGTCCCCTCATTCCCTTTCCATCTGGCTGCCATTCCCCCTCCCTTCCGCACATTGATCCAGCAGCATCGTGGGCACTGAGTAACGCAGTAACTGAGTAAACGTAATGCAGCCTGTCACGTTTCCCCCTTCTTGTCCCTCCTTTCCCAGTAGTGAGCTCTCTCTCTGGCTTTGAGATTCAGGGTGTGGAAATGACGGCGAAGGCGAGCCCGACAGGCGAGCGGCAGGGCGGATTTACAGCGGCGAAGCTCGAGAGCTGAGCCCTTTGGCAAGCACATTTCTTGCCGCTCCCCAGTGAGCCGGCCCATCACTCTTTCTCCCCCTTTGCCCACCACCCCATTACGCTGAAGGTGCACAGAGTTACATCTCAGAACCGTGACTTCCGTGTGAGCCAGTTATTTATAACCTCTGACAGCAGAAATTATGTGAAATAAACGTAATTTATGACCGTTCCAGGAAAAGCTATCAGAATGGAAACTAATAAGGATTTCTTTCAGCTAAAAAGGTGTCAATTGCCAGAAACCAACGGCCTCTGCTATTGCATCTGACAGAATTATTCATGTATTTTCAAACAATGTAATTGTTTATAAGCAGTTGTCCCGGTGCTGACGCTGCATCCAGAGAAGCTACTGGCTGGCCTGGGTTGACTGGAAAGGGCCATTTGGTCCGAGCAGCTACTGGGCCACCATCGTGGTGGCCACTGCTATGCTGAAGTGTAGGATCAGGAGGAAGGGCAGGGGAGTCCTGAGCCACTTGGGAGCTCTGCAGACATGCTCAGTGTATGGGCATCTTGCTCCTATCCTTTTTGTGATCAGGGGGCTGAGAGATACTGGACTAGGGGGTGGGAGGGTGTGTGTCCCAGCAAGACGGGAGCCACCCAACTCACTTAGGGGCATTCATGTCACCAAGAGAACCAAGACCCGAAATGATCCCGCCAAGCAAGGAATCTGAGTTCATGTTTCATTTTGTTTGGTTTCCTTTCCTGGCCCAGCAGTGGCAAGCTAGAGAATCGTCCCCACCTCTCCTGGGTGTGGAGGCCCAGAGTTGGATACATTCATGGGTGAGCAGTTTATAATAGGTTAATTCATCCCTAACCATGAAGATGGAGGCTCAGGAGGACAACCATAGCATACCGCTGCCACTGTCAGAGGATTGGCCAGTGAATTGCTTGAGCAAGGTACCCAATCTATCTCTCTCGGCCTCCTGTTCCCTGAGAATAAATGTGTGCGGAAGTGTGATAAAGTTTGAGAAAGTCCCCTGAGCTTTCTGTAGGGAATGGTCCTATAGAAATTTCAGATTGCCTCTTCCTTCTCCCATTCCTTCCTCCTCCTTTATTTCCTCCTCCCATACCTCCCTCCTCTTTTATCTCCTCCTCCCTCTTTTATGCCCTTCCCACACATTTTCTCCCAACTCCCTTCAGATCCTATTCCTGGAACACCTACAACAATCACTTTCATTCACTTGGGAAGCAGTGTGGTTTAGTGGATAGAGGACAGGCCTGGGAATCAGAAGGTCCTAGGTTTGAATCCTGTCTCCACTACCTGTCTGAATTGTGACTTTGGGCAAGTCACTTAACTTCTCTATGCCTCAGTTACCTCATCTGTAAAATGAGGATCAAGACTGTGAGCCCCAGGTGGGACAAGGACTGTGTCCAACCTGACTAGCTTGTATCTGCCCCAGCACTTAGAACAGTGCTTGACACAGAGTAAGCCATCAAAACCATCATCATTATCATCATCATTCACTTCTCTTTCTTCCTTGCTCTGTCCCTGGGTCTTTCTATACTCTGTGGGGACTGTAGAAGCGTCTTGGATATTTTTGGGCACTGAACCTTGTACCCGGGGGTCTGGTGGATTTGACTTTTGGGCTGTGTATGCCATCCAGAATGGCATCAAGAGACCTACCAGTCTGACCTTTGTTGGCATCGACACTGTTCTTGCTCACCAGGCCGGACGAAGCAAGGTGGGTTGTCTCTCAGCTCCAAGCTGCCCCATCACAAGGTCTCAGATTTCACAAGATCCTATGGGCAGGAGAGTACTCTCATCACTTTTTTAAAAATAGTATTTTTTTCAAGTGCTTACTACGTGCCAGGCACTGTACTAAGTGCTGGAGTAGTTATAAACTAATCAGGTTGGATACAGTCCCCGTTCCATGGAAGGGTCACAATCTTAATCCCCATTTCACAGATGAAGTAACTGTGGCAAAGAGAAGTTAGGTGACTTTCCCAAGGTAATACAGCAGACATGTGGCTGAGCTGAGATTAGAACCCAGTTCCTTCTGACTCCCAGGCCTGTGGTCTAGGTCACCCTGCTTCTCAAGGTGCACCGACCCCTCCTCCCCAGCCCCTGCTTCATTCACAGCTCCCCTGACCCCCTTGCTATCAAGGCGGTTGTGATGGGTCCTGAGAGGGTCAGTTGTCAGAGACCAACACTGCTGCTTTGGCCTCTGGCAGAATTCTTCATGGATTTCCCAACAGTGAACAATTATTGATAATAGTAATAATAATAATAATCATACTTGTTAAATGCTTATTATATGCCAAGCACTGTAGTAAGCAATGGGGTAGATACCAAATACGCAAATCAGACCGCACTCTCCCATCCCACATGGAACTCACAAGCATAAGTAATCCTCATTTTACAGATGAGAAAACTGAAGCACAGAGAAGTTAAGTGCCCAAGGTTATACAGCAGGCAAGGGGTAGAGCTGGGATTAGAACCCAGGTCTTCTGACTCCCAGGCTCATGAGCTTTCCCCTAGGTCGTGTTTATAAACTAGCTCCTGTGCTGTGCAAGGGCTGAGGAAACTTGGAGGAATTTTGTCCCATTGTCCTTCTTCTTTCCCCTGGGAATGGAGTATTGAAAAGTATAGAGGAGTGAAAAGAAAGGGGTAATCACTACATAGTAAAATCCTTGTGGTCAGAGAGCCTACCTACCAACTGCATTTTACTCTCCAAAGAGTTTAGTACAGTGCTCTGCAAACAGTAAGTGCTCAGTAAAGGCCACTGATGGATTGATTGAACTTATTCATGGAAACCCTGGTAGGGAATTTTGATGTCACTCCTGCCTCAATTGGACCTGTCTTTTCTCTCTCTGTGCCCTCTTCCTGCCCCCTAAACCAGGCTCCAGCTCCAGAATGAGGCTGAGAAGTAGCACGACCAAATGGAAAGAGCATGGACCTGGGAAACAGAGGACCTGAGTTCTAATCCAGCCTCATCCACTCGATGATGATGGTATTTGTTAAGTGCTTACTCTGTGTCAAGCAGTGGCGTTGATACAGGCTACTCAGGTTGGACACAGTCCCTGTCCCACATGGGGCTCACAGTTTTAATCCCCATGTTACAGATGAGGTAAGAGGCATAGAGAAGTTAAGTCACTTTCCCAAGGTCACACATCAGACAAGTAGTGGAGACAGGATTAAAACCCAGGACCTTCTGATTCCCAGGCCTGTGCTCTATCCACTAAGCCATGCAGCCTGAGCTACTTGTCTACTCTGTTACCTTGTGTAAATCGTTTAACTTCTATGTGCCTTAATTTCCTCATCTGTAAAATGTGTGTTAAATCATACTCCCTCCTACTTAGACTATGAGCCCCACGTGATTGTGTTTGACCAGATTACCTTGCAGCTACCCCGGCACTAGGATAGTACCTAGCACATTGTAAGCACTTAACAAGTACCATTAAAAAAAAAATTAATTGACCAATCATTAGTGTTTTCTGAACACCTTCTTTGTACAGAGCATATGGTTAATATGGTTAATTGAGGCAGTGTGGCTAATTGAAGCAGCGTGGCTCAGTGGAAAGAGCCCGGGCTTGGCAGTCAGAGGTCATGGGTTCGACTCCCGGCTCTGCCACCTGTCAGCTGTGTGACTGTGGGCAAGTCACTTAACTTCTCTGTGCCTCAGTTACCTCCTCTGTAAAATGGGGATGAAGACTGTGAGCCTCATGTGGGACAACCTGATGACCCTGTATCTACCCCATCGCTTAGAATAGTACTCTGTACATAGTGAGTGCTAAACAAATACCAATATTATTATTATTATTGTTATCAATAGACTTGACTCCTGCCTTAAGGGAGCTTACAATCCAGTGGGGAGACAGACAAAAAATAAATTGCAGATGGGAGAAGGAAATATTATAAAGATGCGCACATTAGTGCTAAATTGGGGTGTGAGTACCCAAGTGCTTAGACAATTCCATCCACTAGAATGGAAGCTTGATGGCCAGGAGGGGTCTGGTCAGTGGCCTAGAACTAGGGCCAATAGCTCTTCCCCTTTCGCCTTCCTCTTGCCCTCTGAGGCTGCCTTGGCCCCATAGCGCCTCTGAGAGCCTTCCCTCAGTGAGAATAATCAGTTTGAGTTCATCAGGGCCCTAAACCTGACCTGATATTTTCACTGACCCCACAGACAAGGCCAGGGTTGCCTGGCTGGCCGATCGATTCAGTGAGCGGCCATCTTCACGGGCAGCAATTGGTGGGGAAAGGTGATGCCTCCAAGAGAAGTGGTTTCACTGATGCCCAGGGCCCTAAGCTGGGTGGGACTGGGCTTTCTTCTCTGGCTCTGACTTAGCAGGCTTCTTCACAGGGAAGCATCATGGCTAAGTGGAAAGTGCACGGGCCTGCGAGTTAGACAACTTGGGTTTTAAACCACTGAAATTGATTCTTCTATTCCTATTCACTGTACCTTGATCTTGCCTGTCTCACCACCATTCTCTCACCCACATTCTGACTCTGGCCTAGAACTCCATCCCACTTCATCTCAGTCAGAGGCATTTACTGAGAAGCAGTATGTTGTAATGGATAGAGCACAGGCCTGGAAGTCAGAGATCATGAGTTCTAATTCCGGCTCTGCCACTTGTCTGCTTTGTGACCTTGGGCAAGTCACTTCACTTCTCTGGGCCTCAGTTACCTCATCTGTAAAATGGGGAATTGGGATTGTTAGCCCCACATGGGACAGGGACTGTGTCCAACCCAATTTGCTTGTATCCACCCCAGCGCTTCGTTTGAGAAGCAATGTGGCTTGGTGGAAAGCTCACGGGCTTGGGAGTCAGAGGACGTGGATTCTAATCCTGGCTCTGCTACTTGTCTGCCCTGTGGCCTTGGGCAAGCTGTTTAACTTCTCTGTGCCTCAGTTATCTCATCGGTAAAATGGGGATTAAGACTGTGTACTCCACGTGGGACAACCTGATTACCTTGTATCTATCCCAGTGCTTAGAACAGTGCTTGGCACATAGTAAGCACTTAAAATGCCATTATTATTATTATTATTGAGCACTTACTGTGTGCAGAGTACAGTGCTCTGTACTAAGAGCTCAGGAAAGTACAACACAACAGAGTTGGTACCTGTGAAGCAGCATGGCCTAATGGAAAGACTAGGGCTTGGGAGAGGGCTGTGTGCTTGGGAGTCAGAGGGCCTGGGTTCTAATCCTGGCTCCACTACTGGTCTGCTCTGTGACCTTGGGGAAGTCGCTTCACTTCTCTGCACCTCAGTTCCTTCATCTGCAAATTGGAAGTTGAGACTGTGAGCCCTTTGTGGGACAGGGACTGTGTCCAACCCGATTATCTTGTATCTACCCCAGTGCTTATTACATTACCTGGCACAAAGTAAGCACTTAACAAATACCACAAGTATTATTATTATTATTATTAGACATATTCATATCAGACAGATGATCACTCTCCCCACCTTAAAAGCCTTATTAAAAACTCATTTCCTCCAAGAGGCCTTCCCCATCTAAGCCCTCTCCTCTTCTTGCTTCCTCTTTCTTCCTCCTTCTTCTTCTGCTTCCACATGGGCCTCACAGTCTAACTAGGAGGAGAACAGGTTTTGAATCCCCATTTCACAGATAAAGTAACAGAGGCACAGAGCAGTTAAATAACTTGCCCAACACCACACAGCAGACAAATGATGGAGCGGGAATTTGAAGCCAGGTCCTCTGATTCCCAGGCCCATGCTCTTTCGACTAGGCCATACTGCTTCTCCTACTCCCTTTGGTGTCACCCTTACACTTGTATTTGCACCCTTTATTTACCCTCAGCCCTACAGCACTTATGTAGAGCCCCTGAGAAGGAGGGTGGCTTGGTGGAAAGAGCATGATCTTGGGAGTCAGAAATTGTGAGTTCTAATCCCAGATCTGCCACTTGTCAGATTATGTTACTTTGGGCAAGTCATTTAACTTCTCTGAGCCTCAGTTAAGTCATCAGTAAAATGGGGATTTAGACAGTGAGCCCCATCTGATTACCTTGTGTCTACCCCAGAGCTTAGACCAGTCCTTGGCACATAGTAAACACTTAACAAATACCATCATTATTATTATTATTATGGAGAAGGCACATGGCATAATGGATAGAGCACAGGCCTGGGAGTCAGAAAGTTATGAGTTCTAATCCCGGCTCTGCCATTTGTCTGCTGTGTGACCTTGGACAAATCACTTTACTTCTCTAGGCCTCAGTTCTCTCACCTGTAAAATGGAGATTGAGACTGTGAGCTCCACATGGGAAAGGGACTGAATTCAACCAAATTTGCTTTGGTCTACCCCAGATCTTAGTATAGCACCTGGCATATAGTAAGTGCTTAACAAATGTCATTATTATCATTGTTACTATTATGCACATCTCTGTAATTTATATATGTTAATATCTTTCTCTCTCTCTCTCGCTCTACTGAAAACTCCTTGGGAACAGGGAGTTGATTGATTGATTAATCTGGGATTCATCTGGGCTTCACTACTCGTTTTCTGAGTGACTTTGGGCAAGTCACTTAACTTCTCTGTGCCTCTGTTTCCTCACCTGTATAAGGGGGATTCAATATCTGTTCTCCCTCTTAGACTGTGAACTCCATGTGGGACAAGGACTCTGTCCAATTTGATTAATTTATATTTACCCCTGTGCTTAAAATAGTGTTTGGCTCAGTGGAAAGAGCCCGGGCTTGGGAGTCAGAGGTCATGGGTTCATATCCCGGCTCCATGAGTGTCTGTCTGTATCTTTGCATGTATTCATTGGTCTCTGAGCCTGTCTTTACTTGTCTCCACAAGTCTCTGGATCTCCATATCTTAAATAATTATTACGGTTCTTTGTAAGTGCTTACTAAATGCCAAGCACTATTCTAAGCACTGGGGTGGATACAAGTTAATCAGGTTGAACACAGTTCCTGTCCCACATTGGGCTCATACTCTTAATCCCCATTTTTTGCAGAAGAGGTAACTGAGACACGAAGTTAAGTGACTTGCCCAGGTCACACAGCAACAAGTGGTGGACCTGGTCTTTGCAAGTCTCCATGGGTTTCTTGGTCTCCATGTTTTTGCACGACCCAGCGGGTCTCTGGGTCTCCATATCTTTGTATGTCTCCATGGGTCTCTGGTTTCAGGTGTGTCCAAATCTGTGCCTACGTGTCATCTCATTCCCCTGCCCCCAGATGCCACTGCTGCTCCCATCATGCCATCCTCAGCCTCAGCCTCAGTTTGGCCCAACTCAGCTTGATTCATCCCCGACTAGGGCCCGCTGCTGTGGTTTTCCAGGCTGGGATCTGCCACCGGGCTCCCCCTCCCTGCCATCGCCACTTCACAAGTAACCAATTTGTTTCTCTAAGTATGAACCAACTCTTCCCTCAAAGACATCAAATAAATCGGCTTCATACATTATTTGTTAACTTCATCAAATAAAGTACAATTTTATGGCGTAAATGTCAATCTCTACAGCTCATTGAGCTCTTTAAAATAGTGGAGCCGCGTTGCCTGTTTAGAAGGGAAAATTAGGACGAGCCCGGGAGAGAAAGCCTTTGATTCTCACCCCAGAAAGAACCATAAAACATATTCAGGGCTGGAGCGCGTCCACATTTGACAAAGACAATTTGATTTGTCCACGGCTTTTAAAATATTCACACCGCTGTGATGGCCTCTGGTTTTATAAATATGGATTATCGTTAACTGACACTGGCGGTGCATTGCCTACAGACCCAGCTCTGCAAGGCTTGTTTGGAATGAAGATGTCCAAGAAAACAAATCATGATCTCTGTGGACGAACCCTAATCAGTAAGGTTTGGCTAGTATGCTGAGCAGGGGTCAGTAACTCACTTTAACGACCTCCATTTGGGTCTGCGGGGAAGAAAAAGCTCTTCGTGGGTTGGAGTTGGTGCACCAGGAAAACGGTGCAAATATCTTGGAACCCTGGGAGTGCAAAGATGAGCTGGAGCTGGGTGGGCCTAGGGGAAGACTGGACCTCAAAAGTTCTCAGGGCAGAATTAAGCACATACAGAAGATGCCCAGAGAGCAAGACTCGAGACACAAAATGGGCTCAGGCTTGTGAGGTGATAAAGGTTCTAATCAAGCTTTTGCCTCCCCCAGTGCTGCCACGATGGGCTGGCTTGTCCGGGACAGCAACCTGAGGGTGGGGGGAGCTGAGCAGAGTGGATCAAATCTGGGGAAATGTTAGCTGGCATGTGGAGCGGGAGCCTGCTTGCCGAGGAAACCGGATGTTTCTTGAGGCGATTTCTGCTCTGAGCCACGTGAGGTGCAATTATCTTGCAAGGAGGCAGAGCACACCATATACATTATGTACCTTTGAGTCACCGTGAAAGGGGGTGTGTGAGGACTGTGCATTTATTAGAAAATTACCCAGGTCTGGGGCAGTGACATGCAGTGTGGAATCATTGTAAGGGCGGCCTCTGAAATGGCATCTGACCCTCAGGGGGTTTCCTCCCAGAATTTCAGCTGATTTTTTTTGAAAAAAAGAAAAAGGAAAGAGCAGGTTTTTTCCCTTGGAATTTCTAGGGGAGAGCTCTCCTGAAGGCCCCTGAGTGGATGACCCCAAGTGTTGCTGGACAGACTCCACAGGCCTGGAGCTGGAATCTGAGTTTGGGACAGATTTCCAGCTTGTGGCAGAACCAGGTGGTGAATCTTAGCCTCCAGGTCTCCCTTCCGTTTGGGCATGGCCAAACGAAGCTCTTTGGGAGCCTCTGGATGGAGGAGGGAGAGAGAGAGAGAGAGAGACAGAGAGAGAGAGAGAAAGAGTGTGTGTGTGTGTGTGTGTGTGTGTTATGGTTTGTGTTAAGCAGTTACTATATGCCAGGCACTGTGCTAAGCGCTGGGGTAGATACAAGCTAATCAGGTTGCTCTTGGTCCAAGTCCCACGTATGGCTCACAGTCTTATCCCCATTTTACAGATGAGGTAACGAGGCCCAGAGAAGTTAAGTGACTTGCCCAAGGTTACACAGCAGATAAGTGGTGGAGCTGGGACTAGCAGAGAAGCAGCATGGCATAGTGGATACAGCAAGGGCCTGGAAGTCAGAAGATGGTGGGTTCTAATCTTGGCTCTGCCACTTGTCTGTTATGTGGTCTTGGGCAAATCACTTCATTCTCTGGGCCTCAGTTACCTCATCTGTAAAATGGGGATTGAGACTTTGAGCCCCATGAGGTACATAGACTGTGTCCAACCCGATTTGCCTGTAACCACCCTAGCGCTTAAAACAGTGCCTGGTACATAATAAGTGCTTAACAAATACCATAAGTATTATTATTCATAACTCAGGTCCTTCTGACTCTCAGGCCTGTGCTCTATCACTAGAACAGGCTTCTCCTTTGCACGTATGTGTGTACATGTGTGTGTGTGCACTTGTGCATCAATCTGGAAGAAAGGACTCAGAGTTTCAGATGATCCCTTCTGGCTCGTACAGGAACCTTGGGTAGCCCTCAGCATTACCCGCCAGAACTTAACAGGAAAAATGGCTCGAGCGTTGAGCCCCAAAGTTTATTTAAGTTAAAAAACCCATCCCCAGATTAAAAGGAGTGTTGCACGACTGTCAATTTTCAGACGTCGCCATCAAGAAAAAAAAATTACATTTCAGGCTGACGAGCGACTAATCAAGGCGAGTGAAACGGCGCTGCAATAAATTACTCCGGAGCGAAATAAACCACACAAACAGACCGATGATAATAAATGTAAATTATTTCTCTGAAGAAATTTTCTTGGTATATGAGTAATACGAACCATCAGGAAGGCGTCTTCCTTAACATTAATTACAGAAAATGACAAGTGAGCTGATGACTGCGAAGGCTCATTATCTGAGAACATATTCACAACTTTGCAATTTGCGCGAGATGTACTCGGGCTAAATTAATCTCCCTTCTTTGCATGAGCCTCTTCTAATTTTCATGTTATTAACAGGTTTGCAGTATCACTCAGTGCTTGTCACTCTAATCAGGTTTCAGCATGTTCGCGAAAGCGGAGCGTCATTTATAAGGATAAGCCCTCATAATGGCGCTCTCTTTCATGTGGAGAATTCTACAAGGTTGCTTTTAATAAGGTCCCTTAATCATCTCCCTCTCCTCAACTTTTGGCCCCTCTGTTTCTTTATGAAGAGTCATTAAAAGACTTTGAAGTTCATCAAGGATGAAAAATTCATGACATTGTTGGGATTGAGGGGGGTGCGGGACCCCGGCGGGAGCGAGCTCTGGGGAGTGAGTGGGTGCTTGGTGAGACTTTATGGGACTCCTCTGATGCCCTGACCCCTCCAAAGAGTGAGCCCACCCAGATGCGACTGGCCCCCAGGCTGGCTGGTTTAGACTTGCAGAGTTCCTAGAGGGTGTTAAGAGTAGTTAGCTACTGGGAAATGGTCATGGCCTACAGCACAGTTTGGTGGTGGTTGTGGTGGGTTGGGGGTGGAGAGGAGGGTTGAAAAGGGCTGGGTCTGACTCTTTGTTTATTCCTAAACCCCCAGGGACCCAGAGGGAAAGACTGACCATTGTACTCTCTAAGCCTTTAGTACAGTGGTCTGCACAAAGTAAGCGCTCAATAAGTATGACTGGTTGATTGACAGCAGAAAGGATTCCCAGACTCCAGCTGGACTCCACCTCCTCATCCACCATTCCCACAGTTTGGGGTGGTCATTCGGAGAGGGAAAGGCACAGCCTTCTCACTGTTCTTTGATCTTGTCTATCTTGCCTCTGACCCCTTGCCACATCCTCCCTCTGACCTGGAATGCCCTCTCTCCTCAAATCTGACAATTACTCTCCCCTCTCTTTAAAGCCTTATTGAAGGCATATCTCCTCCAAGAGGTCTTCCCTGACTAAGCCCCCCTTTAGTCTACTCCCACTCACCTCCGTGTCACCCTGATTTGCTCCTTTTTTTATCCACCCTCCTAGCCCCACAGCACTTATGTACATAGCTGTAATTTATTTACGTATATTAATGTCTGTCCCTCTAGAATGTAAGCTCGTTGTGGACATGGAATGTTTCTGTTTATTATATTGTACTCTCCAAAGCACTTAGTTCAGTTTCTCTCACAGTAATTGCTGGATAAATACAATTGAATGAATAAATGAATGACTGGTGAGAGACCCTCAGGGTAGGAGCTCATGGCATTCAGGGTTTCTATCCGAGAGGTTCCAGGTAGGGAGGTCACAACTCCCTGTTGCTTCTGGGGGAGCCCTGGGATGCCCAGAGACTGCTGATGGTCTGTGCGTAGCAACGGCCATGCCTGAAAGGCTCTGTGAACCCCCAATCTCAAAACACTTTTCCCCTAGCTGAAATGTATTTTCATGTCTCTCTCCCTAACTAGATTGTAAGCTCCTTAAGGGCAAAGATCATGTCTGCCCACTCGATTGGACCGTATTTTCACAAGGGTTTAGTACAGTGCTCTGAACCCGATAAGTGCTCAATATATACCATTGATTGACTGGACTGACCAGTTTCTACAGTTCCCTGCAGCAAGTGGGGCTCCACCCCGTCCCCTTCACTCTCCCAAATGTGCTGCTGAGCTGATGAGTCTTGACAGGGTTTACTACTGTGGAACTCCCAAACCCAGAGGTGGGAGAGGGGAGACACTATTAAATTTTTGAAATTCATTCAAGCAGGGATCGCATAATGAATTACCAGACACCATGGACACAGTGTCCCCTAGAAGCAACAATAATTTAGGTGGACATAAAGCAATATGTAGATTAAAAATGTTTAAAGCCAAGTGTCGTAAAATATATAAAAACATAAGGCAGAATTAACATATCAAAGTTTAGCATTATAAGTAATGACGGGTCAGATATAAGGTTAGGCCTACAAAATTGCATTTCAATATAATAAATCCATTCAAACCCGTTCGGAGATACAGATTGAATCACTAGATGGGGCAGCCAGTGAGAATCCATGGGATACCAGAGTGCGGTTTCAAAGGGAAAATAGGGGATTTTCCCATGAAATGTGGGACTGGGGCTTGCTTTTCAGCTCACTGGCTCCTGCACCATGCCTGGAGGCTCTTGGGCAAAGGAGAAGGAGTACACAACACTTATGTACCTGTCTATAAATTATATATTATGCATTATTTATATTAATGTCTGTCTTCCCCTCTAGACTGTAAGTCCGTTGTGGGAAGGGAACTGTATCTACGAAGTCTTGTTGTATTGTACTCTCTCAAAAGCTTAGGACAGTGCTCTGCACACAGAAAGTGCTCAGTAAATGCTATTGATTGATAATAGTAGTCACAGCATTTATTAAACACTTACCATGTGCACAGCACTGTACTAAGCCTTGGACGGAGGAGTTCCCAGGTAATGCTCATTAGGAGCACGGAACATGTCTACTAATCCTGCTGTATTGTGCTCTCCCAAGCAGTACAGTGCTCACACACAGTAAGTGCTCAGTAAATACCACTGATTGATCGACTGATTGATAATGCTGGTCTGGGGGGCAATGGTAGATCAGGACACTGAGGCTTTGATGAAGCTATATGAGGGTCTCGTGTCTGTCTGTATCTGGCTCAGTTTCCCGGCCAGGACCAATGAAGTCTGGTGCCACAAGGAGCAAAATCTATCACGCAGCCTTGCAAAAAGATGCAGCCCCAGAACCAGATGTAGTCTCTGACAGGCCAGGATGGGCAGAGGCATATTTCTCTTTTCCTCACCCAGGGGTCTGGCCCAGTAGGTTTCTGGGGACCGGGATGCACAACGGGCTCATTTGAAAGCAATTTAGCCATACTAATGGTTTGGCGTCCCAGTGACCTCAGCCTTTTGTCTCCCCCACCATCACTGTGGGCGACACCAGGGCAGATTTTTACATCCACGGGCAGATTTTTACATCCACGAAATTATCAAAATCACCCTGTTCCTAAGAAAGTCCCAGGAAGAAGATGCTTCATTAGTGAGTGGATCCCGATAATTACTGGGAGAGCTGGAGGGTGGGATTGTACAGACAGCAAGGATGAAAAGCAAGAAAACTCAAAAAAAATCTCTGTTCTAGGTCCACTGTTTTACTTTCCAAGGCCCAAGGGTTCAATGAATCCTCTGCATCCACTTCCTCTCCACATTCCTTCTTGACCCTTTCTAATTCAGTTTCCTCCCCCTTCCTTCCACAGGGACTACTGTCACCAAGGTTACCAATAACCTGCTCTTAACCAAATCTGCTGTTCTCTATTCCATCCTAATTCACTTCCATCTTTCGGTTGCCTTTGGGACTGTGGACCACTCCCTTCCTTTGGCAGTGCTATTGAACCTTAAGTTTTCTGACACCGACTTCTTCCGGGCCTCCTCTTTCCTCTGCAGCTGATCCTCCTCGGATTCCAACACTTGTTCTGCCTTTGCCTTGCATTCCCTGCCATGGGTGCCTCTTTAGGTTCTATTTTGGGTCCCCTTCTCTTCTCAATCTATACTTATTCACCTGAGAAATTAATCTGCTCTATGCAGATGACATGCAGATCTACCTCACCTGCTTTGACCTCTCTGCTTTTCTAAAATCTCACGTTCCCTCCTGCCTTCAGGACATCTATACACGGATGTCCTGCTGAAACTTCAAACTCAGTGGGTACAAAACTAAACTGCTCATCTTCCCTCCCAAAATCTTTCCTCTAACATTGTCATCACAAGTGACACCTCCACCATCCTCCATGACTCTCAAGCCTGTGTCCACGCCATTATCTTTGGCACAATTACATTCATAAATACATTCACAAACACAAATACATTACATACATCTTTGACACAATTTAGCCTCTCCTCTATCTAGTCCACACTCCACTCTACTGCTTTGATCATTTATCTAAAATTTCATTTGACACACATCTCCCCAGTCCTCAAAAGCCTCTAGTATTTCTCCATTCCTTACCACATCAATCAATCAATCAGTGGTATTTATTGAGCACTTACTGTGTGCAGAGCACTGTACTAAGCCCTTGGGAGAGGACAAAGGCATTGGAGGAAACACTCTGTCCCTTCCAGGAGCTTGCATATCAAGTAGAAACGTCTGACACTGGCTTCAAAGTGCTCAGTCAGCTCCCTCCCTCCTACACATGCACTCCCTTCCATTTCCACCCCATCTTGCATAATAAAAAAAAAATAATAATACTAATAATGGTATTTGTTACACACTTACTATGTGCCAAGCACTGTTCTAAGTGCTGGGGAAGATACAAGGTAATCAGGTTGTCCAAGGTGGGGCTCACAGTATTAATCCCCATTTTACAGATGAGGTAACTGAGACACAGAGAAGTTAAGTGATTTGCCCACAGTCACATAGCTGACAAGTGGTGGAGCCGGAATTAGAACCTATGGCTTTTGACTCCCGATGCTGCTTCTCTAAGCATGCTTTGTCCCTCTTAAGCCAACCTACTCACTGTGCCTTGTTCACCAAAACCAACCTCTTGCTTATGCCCTCCCTTCTACCTGCACCTCCCTTTCTCTTTATTCAGTCAATCAATCATATTTATTAAGTGGTTACTGTGTGCAGAGCACTGTACTAAGTGCTTAGAGACCACTGCTCTCTTAACATCTCATATTATCCTTCTTTAATAAATAAATGCATTTGGATTTGAGCCCTTCATTCACCCCTCCCTCAGCCCCACAACTCTTAGGGGAAGCAGCATGACGTAGTGGATAGAGCCCTCGCCTGGGAGTCAGAAGGTCATGGGTTCTAATTCCAGCTCTGCCACTTGTCTGCTGTATGGCCTTGGGCAATTCACTTCACTTTTTGTGCTTCAATTACACAGGTAATGGGGATTAAGACTTTTAGCCCCATGCGGGACAGGACTGTGTTCAACCAATTTGTTTTTATCCACCCCAGTGCTTAGTACAGTGCCTGGCACATAATAGCATTTTACAAATACCACAATTATTATTATTATTATGAACACATCCATAATTTATTTATAATAATATCTGTCTCCCTCTCGTAGACTGTAAACTGACTGTGGGTAGGGAACGTATCTACCAACTCGATTATATTGTACTCTCCCAAGGGTTTAGTACAGTGCTGTGCACACAGTGCTCAATAAATATGATTGACTGATTGATGGGCACACCTCACAAAATAAAGGCTGGGGTAGGTCGTAGGAGTACAGTAAAATTGTATTTCTCATCTGAGACAATGCTGCCAACTCTGAGACTTTATCCATGAGTGGGAGTATTATTCAAAGAGAATCTCTTTAGCACTTGTACACTCTGTGGAAATTCAGGAGTGCACATTTTTGCACCCCGTGCTATTCGAGGTGAGATAACAGTGGCCAAAGGGAAGGGACAGGATATACATTTGAACTGTTTTTGCAGTGGTTGTGATGATTTGTACCGAGCCATCCACACTTCTCTGTCCAGTCCCCCGTACCCAGTGGTCTTCCTCGCTGATAGGAAGAATGGGTGTAGTTACAGAACAGACTATCTCTGAGACCTCAATGAAAGGAGACAACACTATAATAATAAAAATGGTGGTATTTGTTAAGCGCTTGCTATGTGCAGAGCACTGTTCTAAGCGCTGGGGGAGATACAGGGATATCAGGTTGTCCCATATGAGGCTCACAGTCTTCATCCCCATTTTACAGATGAGGTAACTGAGGCACAGAGAAGTTAAGTGACTTGCCCACAGTCACACAGCTGACAAGTGGTAGAGCAGGGATTCGAACCCATGACCTCTGACTCCCAAGCCTGTGCTCTTTCCACTGAGCCACGTTGCTTCACTCTACCCTCACCCATTTGATAAACTGTTGTTGAGCCTGATTAGAATAACCTAATCTAGGTTGGGTTTTTTTTTTCCACTTCCTTGTGAAAGCCAAGGGAAAAGCTAAAATGAGAAATGAAAAACAAAGCCAGCACTACAAAAATAGCAAAAATATAGATAGTTGTCCTCCAAACAACTGAACAGATCAAATCTGGAAAACAGCTGTAGCTTCAGAGCAGGGCATAGATAGATAAGGGCAGATGTCAAATGCTTAGTACAGTGTTCTACACACAGTAAGAGCTCAATAAATACCATTGATTGATTGGTTGATGCTTCAGAGGGCAAGCTTCTGACCCTGGGCAGATGTGGAACTGATCCCAGCAATTGTCTGACTAAAACTCTCCTTTGCATCCCATATCTGATGAGGAAAGTGCTCTCCATATAAGGGGCATCTGCATTCCCCCCCACCATGAGCCATTGTTCCCCAGATTGTCCAGCTTCACTCCAGAATTGGGATATAGACTCCATCCCCCAGCCAGTCCCTATGCCACAAGTGATGACCCACTGTTGGGTGATGTAAAGAAGCAGCGTGGAAAGAGCCTGGGGTTGTGAGTCAGAGGGCTTGGGTTCTAATCCTGATTCCGCCACTTGTCTGCCGTGATCTTGGGCAAGCCACTAAACTTTTCTGTGCTTCAGTTTCCTCATCTTTAAACAGGAAATTAAGACTGTGAGCCCTATGTGGGAAAGGGACTGTGTCCAACTTTATTATCCTGTATCTGCCCCAGGGTTTAGTGCACTGCCTAGCACAGAGCAAGTGTTTGACAAATACCATGTAAAAAAAAAGCGTCATCATATAGTGGCCTGTGAGGAAGGGAGTGATCTGGAAGTGACACTGGAGATGGTGAAGGAGTCAGATATAAAAAGGGAAAAACCCCTGCTCTGTACCACACGAGCTAGGATTTGGGGGAATTATGCTTCTCCAGTATCTACTTTTCTGGCTCAGGCCAGGGGAAGAACACATATAAACAGAAATGGTTTACCCACTCATATTGCTTTCTTAAATCAATCAATCATTGGTAGTTATTGAGTGTTTACTGTGCGGACTTGGGAGCGTACAATGTAACAGAGTTGGTTTTGTTCCCTGCTTCCAGTTTTTACACTATGATTGCATGAGACTCATTTCCAATACACATACTATTGGCAGTGAAAAGGGGTTCAGGGATGGAGGTGCCTATGGCAGATAGTGAAAGAGTAGGAAAGACAAAAGTATATTTAAAAATCAATCAATAAATCAATCACTGGTCTCTATTGAGCACTTACAATGTACAGAGTGCTGTACTAAACACTTGGAAGAGCACAGTATGAAAAGAATTAGCACATACATTCACTGCAAAATGTGGAGATAATAATGTTGGTATTTGTTAAGCGCTTATTATGTGCAGAGCACTGTTCTAAGCACTGGGTTAGATACAGGGTAATCATGTTGTCCCACGGAGGCTCACAGTTAATCCCCATTTTACAGATGAGGTAACTGAGGCACAGAGAAGTGAAGTGACTTGCCCACAGCCACACAGCTGACAAGTGGGAGAGCTGGGATTCAAACCCATGACCTCCGACTCCCAAGTCCGGGCTCTTTCTACTGAGCCACGCTGCTTCTCTTCCAAGCTGGGATAAGTATTACTGTTTCCTGGAGTGAGGCAGTAGGGGGAGAGGAAGCTCATATATATATATTTAAAGAGGGAGCTTCCTTTACCTGCGTGGCTCAGTGGAAAGAGCACGGGCTTTGGAGTCAGAGGTCATGAGTTCGAATCCCAACTCTGCCACTTGTCAGCTGTATGACTGTGGGCGAGTCACTTCACTTCTCTGTGCCTCAGTAACCTCATCTGTAAAATGGGGATTAAAACTGTGAGCCCCACGTGGGACAACCTGATTCCCCAGTGTCTACCCCAGCGCTTAGAACAGTGCTCTGCACATAGTAAGCGCTTAACAAATACCAACATTATTATTATTATTATTATTATCCTTCTCCTGCCTGGTCCTAGGCCCGATGGCTCTAGAATGCAAATTGGGCAGCAATTCATCAGGTGACCAGCAGGGGGCATGAAGTGTAATTTTGGCAACCAGGACAACTGAAACATTGTAACTCCAAAGTGGGTGGAAGGCAGGGTGATACAGGGGAGAGAGGGCACGGGGCTCATAGAGGCTGGAATTTATCTTAAAACTTTATTTTGCCTTGAATCCTATCCAGGTGACAGGTGGTGTTGATATTTGTTAAGCGCTTACTATGTGCAGAGCACTGTTCTAAGCGCTGGGGGAGATACAGGGTCATCAGGTTGACCCACGTGAGGCTCACAGTCTTAATCCCCATTTTACAGACGAGGTAACTGAGACACAGAGAAGTTAAGTGACTTGCCCACAGCCACACAGCTGACAAGTGGCAGAGCGGGGATTCGAACCCATGACCTCTGACTCCCAAGCCCGGGCTCTTTCCACTGTGCCACCTTTACATAGGCGCAGCCCCCTAGAGAAGTCGCACGGTGTAGTAATAATAATAATAATGTTGGTATTTGTTAAGCGCTTACTATAATAATAATAATATTGGTATTTGTATTTGTTATCTATGTGCAGAGCACTGTTCTAAGCGCTAGGGGAGATACAGGGTCATCAGGTTGTCCTACGTGAGGCTCACAGTCTTAATCCCCATTTTACAGATGAGGTAACTGAGGCACAGAGAAGTTAAGTGACTTGCCCACAGCCACACAGCTGACAAGTGGCAGATCCAGGATTCAAACCCATGACCACTGACTCCCAAGCCCAGGCTCTTTCCACTGAGCCACGCTGCTGAGTCTCCTTTACATAGGCGCAGCCCCTAGAGAAGCCGCAAGGTGTAGCAATAATAATAATAATGTTGGTATTTGTTAAGCGCTTACTATAATAATAATGTTGGTATTTGTTAAGCGCTTATTATGTGCAGAGCACTGTTCTAAGCGCTAGGGTAGACACAGGGTAATCAGGTTGTCCCGCGTGAGGCTCACAGTCTTAATCCCCATTTTACAGATGAGGTAACTGAGGCACAGAGAATTTAAGTGACTTGCCTACAGTCACATAGCTGACAACTGGAAGAGTGGGGATTCAAACCCATGACCTCTGACTCCCAAGCCCGGGCTCTTTCCACTGAGCCACACTGCTACCAACTCTATTAGATAGAGCATGGGCCTGGGAGTCAGATGGTCATGGGTTCTAATCCCAGGTCCACCACCCATCTACTGTGTGACCTTGTCATTTCACTTCTCTGTGCCTCAGTTACCTCATCTGTAAAATGGGGATTGAGACTGTGAGTCCCACGTGGGATTTTATCGTGATTATGTTGTTTTTGTCCATCTGCCTCCCCCGATTAGACTGTAGCCCGTCACTGGGCAGGGATTGTCTCTATCTGTTGCCAAATTGTACATTCCAAGCTCTTAGTACAGTGTTCTGCACATAGTAAGCGCTCAATAAATACTATTGAATGAATTAATGAATGACAGGGACTGTGTCCAATCCAAGTTGCTCGTATCCACTCTAGTGCTTAGTACAGTACCTGGCACATAGTAAGCACTTAACAAATACCATAATTATCATTATTATTATTATTAGTGATGTTACCGCTCTAATGTCTTAACTGCAGTACAAAATACATGGAGATAGATGGAGATTCATTGTGGGGAAGGCAGAGTTAAAATGGAAAGGGAGCAGGTCGGGAATGATCCATGGGTTATGGAGTAGAAAAAGGAATCAGATTAGAAAGGCATCCTGGGAGAGAGAAAGAGGAAGACTCACAGGTGGGGTGACAAATACCCAGTGATGGAGGTATAATCAATCAATTAGTGGTATTTATTGAACACTTTGTGCAGAACACTGTACCAAGTGCTTGAGAGAGTACGATACAACACAAGTAGCAGACACCTTCCCTAGTCAGAACTAGTGGAGACAGACATTAAGATAAGTAATGTATAATGAAAGAGGTGCTGGATCTGAAGCAGGTTTGTGATCTTGTGTTTTAAATTGCTGAACTTTGAGTGTACAGCAGTATTACTGTCATTATTACCAGTATCGGGATACTGTCGGGTGCCAGAGCTGAGCCCAACAAACCCTAGCTCAGATTATATCCTGAACTCACACAGCTGGTCCAACCTCCACCACCCTACCTGGGTGAGCATCAATTCAACAACTGCACGAGTTGCCTGCCTCCTCGCCCTTCTCACTTTGCCCCGTGGGGAACCCTGGCTGACGGAAATGAGGAAGTGAAAGTATCATTACCCAAGCCACTAGCGCTACAATTATTTCCTCTGTGCTGATTCTCAGTCCTCAAGCCTCAGGTTTGAAGCTCATTCCTGAGAAGAGACTCCACCACTGAGGATGAGGGAGGGAATCAGAATGGCTGTGATAAGGGTCAGGGGCAGTCCTGCCAGGAGGAAACCTGATACCTGCCCAGGTGGGTCTAGGCTTCATCCACCCAGCACACATTTGTAGGGTAACCTCCTCCCTCTTCAGATTTCCTTTCCCTGCTAGAGGAATCACAGAGTGATTTGAAGTTCTTCAAATGAGGTTCAGGAGAACCCAGGTCAGGCAAGTCCAATCTTCCCACCTTTGTCAGAGGAGAGAGATGTGATTACCTTCTCCCCTCTAGCAGGTGGGTTACCCACACCCTAGTAATCTGCTACTGCCAATCATCAGGGAGGTTGGGGGAAGGGATGGTATCTGTCTGAGATCCCAGTGGCCTCCCCAGCCAGTCTTTAGGAAACCCTCTCCTCAGTCTTCCCTCATTTCTGGTAAGGCTTGGGGCATTATGTGAATCGGGGCATGAGTCAGGGAGGGCTAAATATTGTGTCTGTCCGACAGGCCTGGGCAGCTTCCAGTTTTCCCTGATTGTACAGCTATCAGGCTGACCAATAGGCCAATGTGGTCCTGTCTCAGCCTGGTGAGTCCAAGGCAGGGGCAGAGGGTGGTCCGGCTGTGGAGCCCAGCGGGCCCTTGGCTCTTTGCCAAGGAACGAGTCACGCTGATTAACACAGAGCTCTAGACCTGATCAAAATCAAGTTGAGGACACATCAGAACCTTGATAACAATGGAAAATCATCCCCTCATGTTGGACCTGCCAGTTTCCAAGGCTCACAGTCATGTGAAGATCTGCTGGCACAGCTGGGTCAGGGGAGGAGGGAGCAGGAGAGGAGAATGCGGAGAAGGGGGAGTTTGAGTGAATCAGTAGTGTATATTGAGCGCTTACTATATACAGAGCACTATATTAAGCACTTGAGAAATTACTTTGCACTTGGACTTGCACCCTTTATTCATCCCTCCCTTTGCCTTGCAGCACTTAGGTACATATCAGTAATTCATTTATATCTCCCCCTCTAGACTGTAAGCTCCTTGTGGGCAGGGAACATGTCTACCAAGCCTACTATAATAAATAAATAAATAGTATTTATTGATTGGAAATCCAGGCTGAGAGGCAGGTTGACTCTGCCAATCTCACATTTGCTAAATAAATGAGCTCAGTAAATACAACTGATGGATTATAATAATAATGATGGTATTTGTTTAATGCTTACTATGTGCCAAGCACCGTTCTAAGTGCTGGGGTAATACAAGGTAATCAGGTTGTCCCATGTGGGGTTCACAGTCTTAATCCCCATTTGACACATGAGGTAACTGAGAAGTTAAGTGACTTACCCAAGGTCACACAGCAGACAAGTGGCAGAGCTGGGATTAGAACACACGACTTCTGACTCTCAAGCCCGTACACTTGCCACTGAGCCATGCTGCTTCCCCTGGGTGCTTACCGTGTGCAGAGCACTGTATTAAGCACTTGGGAAAATACAATACAAAATCAGCGGTGACATTCCCTGCCCACAACGAGCTCACAGTCTAGATCCTCCTTGCTCTTGCTCCTACTTGCTTCTCCTCCTCTTTGCAATTAAATCAATGAATAGTTGTATGTAAGTGCTAAAAGTGGCTGCTAGGATGACATTTTCAGGGATGTGGGATAGGTTGGAAATGCTTCCTGGAGGAGATGATTCTTTAGAAGGACCGAGCAGAAGGAGGGAGGTGGGCAGACAAGGCAGGGTGGAATTCCAGGCAGGGAGCAGGGAGTGAACAGTGGGTCAGACATGGAGAGCCTTGAGTGTAGTACAGTTAGAAGGTTAGCTGGGGAAGGGTGGCAAGTGTGAGCTGGAGGGAGAGCAGGAGAAGAGTTTGGAAAGGTAAGAAGAACCAAACAACTCTGGAGAACCATAGAGCCAGTGGTGAGGTGATTTGTTTAGGGCGGAGGAAAGTAGGTCACTGCTGGTCTTTCTGAGGAAAGGAACAATGCATTCTGAATGACATTTTAAGAAAGTCTCTATCACCTCCTCCTCTCCTACCTCCTCTTTTTCTCTTCCTCCTCATCTTCTTCCTCCTCTCCTTCCATTCTCTTACTGAAGGAAAGCTCTGGGAATTAGGAGGGAATTAAAGGAAATTAACAGTAACTCAGAGCTTCTGGGATTGTGAGACACAGGCAAGCCACTCTAATAGACATGTTCTTTTCAAGGGGAGAATTTTACCTGTAACAATGTCAGGACCCTTTTCATTCTGGCAGAAATTCCTCAGATAATTGGAGGGAACTTAAAAATGAAAACATTAAAATTTGCCATGTCATATGTTAACTTTTTATTATTGTCTGATACCCACGGTCCACTGACAGATGCTGTGTTATTAACATTTGATTAAAAATCACTTCAGGTCTGAGCCAGCCTGTTCAGAAGAGAACATCTTGACAAGCCTGGTGGTTTGTGATTGACAATTAGTAATATTCTGTGTGTCACAACACAGATAGTGTGACTTATTGGTGCTGGTGTAATGCAACACATTTCATCTGAACTCTTCAAATTGGTACATAGAAATAAGAAAGAAAAGAGAGTCTAATTCAACCGACTTTGATTACAAACAAAGGAGATATTGTACATACCTGTCTGTACTCGCCCCAACCAGATTTATATCAATCAGTCAGACACACTGCTATTCTCTGGTTCTCTGAGAAGGAGAGACTTTACAGAGTTCTGTCTCATTATGCAACTCCCAAGTTCTCACTCCACAGTAAAGCCCTCTTTGTCTGGGAATATTAAAATGCTCAGCGCCAGCAAACCCTCAGTGGCTGAGAACTCCCAGCCCACTTTTTCAGAGAAAGGTTTCTCGTTGTTAAAACAACTCCCATCCCCCCCTTGATTGGCATCCACGGCACCTCCAAACCCCTGTGTCTTCCCCGCTGATCTTCCTTCTGCACCAATCCCAGTGGATTGAGTGTCAGCTCTTGACCTGTTTTCTTCCTACAAACTTTCTAAGGCAGTGAGAATGTGGGTCTTGGCCTGGTTTGGCTCTGATCCAGAGCATGCCATCGCTAGGCATGGAAGCATTTATCGAGAGCCTACTTGGTCTGGTGCACTGTACTAGTTGCTTGGTTTTCTTCAGGATAATAGCTATCACCACTGGGAAGATGTGGTTTTGGCTTTCAGGGGCAACAGGGAGATCAAGGGAGGCTTTTTAACTTTCGAACAACTCTGGAGTAGAGGTCAGGAATGGCTGTAATCTAAAGCAGACCTGATGAGTGGAGAATACTGATGCTGTGTGCTGTGGGTGCTGGCGAGTAGCAGAATTTTAGGAGGTGTCATGGAGAAGGCGGGGGAATGCTTTGTGCACAAAATCCCATGCACTCTCATTGAGTGGGTTGGTCACATCGGGTCAGGAAATTATTCTTTTCCCAGATTTGTGAGCAGGACACCCGTCTGCCAACTCTGTTGAATTGTACTCTCCCAACTGCGTAGTACATTTCTTCGCACAAGTAAGTGCTCAGTAAATACCATTGATGAGTTCATTTTGGAAGTGGCAATTTTTCAAGTCAGGAAATAAAAGTTTCAATGACACTTGAGCCTCCAGCTGGACAGGACATACAGTGAGGAGGGGATTCCCAAAAGGACCTCCCAGTGGCTCCCTGGTGCCACTTCCCAGGATCCCAGTCCCTGCCCCGTGAGTGCCCCACCTCCCACCTGCCCACCTCTGAGCTCAGATGCCTATGTGGGGAAAGGACCACACCCAGGGGCTGTTGTGGTTCCCTGCATACAAGAGGTCACAGCAAGACCCAGGGGCTGAAATACTGTCAGAATCTTTCCCTAAGATGCTGTGTGGACTAAGACAAGTCACTTGCCCTCTCTGAGTCTTGGTTTTCCCATCCATAGAAGAGAATGATGATCCAATCTGCATCCCACTTATCCTGCAGGAAGATCATGAAGGCAAGTGAGATCACGGAGGGCCGGGGCCGTGGAAAAAGAAAGCACTACAGGAATTTGAGGAATGATTATGGTGATGATAACTGCTTTTGTTACTATGGTTATGATGAGTACTACCTATAATGAGAGCGGAGAACTTGGGTGGATCCATGATTTGGAGAGAAGGCAGTGGTGAAGCCAGGCCAAAGTCTCTGCTGTTAGGCTCTCCACCTTGAGGTAGTGCTCTCTGTTTGTCCTTGGAGCAGAATTTGGGCCTGGTGGCCTCACCTATAGCAGGGTTCAATCAGTTGTGTTTATTTAGCGCTTACTGTGTACAGAACACTGTTCTAAGTGCTTGGAAAAGTACAACAGAGTTGGTAGCCACATCCTCTATCCACAAGGAGCTTAGAGTCTAGAGAGTTTGACAGCCAGAGGTGCTGTTAGCCTTGCGAGAGTGAGGATCCCAGCAGAGCTGTAATGTGCCTCCTGGAAACACTGCCTTGGCTGAAGAGAGAGCAGGGCTCCCAGAGCAGTGATGTTTTTCCATAGATGAACTGGAAAGCAAGGCCCTTTGGGAACCAGGATGAGACCAAGCTTTCATTCATTCAATTGTATTTATTGAGCACTTACTGTGTGCAGAGCACTGTACTAGGCACTTGGAATATACAATTAGGCAACAGATAGAGACAACCCCTGCCCAACAACAGGCTCACAGTCTACAAGGAGGAGACAGACAACAAAACAAGTAGTCAGCCATCAATCATTACCATCAATGTAAATAGAATCATAGATATAGACTACTACTACTAATAATAATGTTGGTATTTGTTAAGCGCTTACCATGTGCCAAGCACTGTTCTAAGTGCTGGGGTAGATACAAGGTAATCAGGTTGTCCCACGTAGGGCTCACTGTCTTCATCCCGATTTTACAGAGGAGGTAACTGAGGCACAGAGAAGTTAAATAACTTGCCCAAAGTAACTTGCCCAAAGTCACACAGCTGACAAGTGGCGGATCCAGGGTTAGAACCAAAGACCTCTGACTCCCAAGCCCGGACTCTTTCCACTGAGCCATGACATCATTAATAAAATAGAGTAATAAATAATAAAAAATATGCACAAGTGTGTGGGGAGGGGAAGGGCAAAGAGCAGAGGTAGGGAGTCAGGGGAATGGGAAGGGGAGGAGGGGCAGAGGGAAAGGGAAGGCTCAGTCTGGGAAGGCCTCCTGGAGGAGGTGAGCTTTCAGTAGGGCTTTGAAGAGGGGAAGAGAGTTAGTTTGGCAGATGTGAGGAGGTAGGGCATTCCAGGTCAGTGGTAGGATGTGGGCCGGGGTCGATGGTGGGACAGGCGAGAAGGAGGCACCATGGGGGCTGTTGTGAGGCCAGAGACTAGACCTGCAAGTCGTCATGTCCCACCTGCACACTCCCGCACACCCTCATACTCACAGACCTTAATTGGGGATATTGATGGCAGCTCCACTGGGTGCTTGAGCAGGCAAGGGCGGTTTGAGTCCTGCTCATTGCAGGTCTCTGACAAGGCCTGAGCACATCCAATCAGGATTGAAAAGACCCAAAATGGTGGCTTTCTGACCTGTTCACTCTTTGAAACCTGCTCCTGCCCAGGCCCCACCCTCCTATTTTCATTCCTGCACTCAAAGTGAAAAGTTGACACCTATATACTTCCTATTGCACACACACACACTCACGCACACACTCACATTCATTAATCTATTTGTGCCTATATCTTCACACCCATATATGCCTCTCATGTGCCCAACTTTACCTGTATATACCTACATTTGCAAACTCCCATATAGAAACCTCCACGTATGCCACCCATCTGTAAACCCATACGATTTAATCTCAATCCTGCTGTCCTTCCCCAGCCCCTGCCTTGGTTATCGTAGCATCTCTGTTGGCCTGCAGCTGGGTTAATCCCCAGCTCCTAACCAGCTGAGAGCAGCGTGGTGGGTCAGGGTAGCTTTTGAGTGGAGCTGGACCCAGAACATAGTTCCAGGAAGGAGTTAATCCTGCCCTTCAGTACATCTGGCCATGGGGCACTGGGTCCCTCGCAGCAGTGCCAGCCAAGATGGATGAACTCTGCTGCCCTGCCCCTGCCCCTGCCCCCTCCCCCGACTTTCTGAACCCTCTAACACATGGCGAATGATGATAGCTCCAGAGTTTCTAAGGGGAATTCTTCAGTGCAGTGTGTCCTCCGCTGGGATTCCCAGAACCATTTAATCTAATTTTTCTTGATGTTTGGATCATTCTTTTAAACAAGGAATTGTCACTTAGCAGCTTGTCTCCTCAGAGCTAGACATGCGACTCGGCGATAACCCTGACGCGGAGGGATTTCCCAGGCTGCTGGCTCGGGAGGCCCCAGAGGATGGGGATCCACAGGATTGAAGGGGTGAGGGAGCATGGCGGGAGGAGTCAGTCTTCTTTGTGCCTGCCCTGTCCTGGAGATGGCACAACCCCAGGCTCTTGGGGATTCAAGAGTCATTTTGGGAACCCGACAGAGAGAAGCATATATAAACCAGGGGAACCCTACCCAGAAGCATGGGGGGACTCGAGAGCCTAAAGAGACGTTTTGGGTTGGCTCAGGGCTGCCCTAACCAGGCTGTGTCATTCAGGACCCAGACCCCGGCAGCAGAGGAGTGTCCTTGGGTGAGCTGTTTCCCAGCTTGAGCTGTTGTTCCTGCTCCACTCTTGGCTGCAGTTCCCAGTGGGTGGATGCTGGCCATGACCCTGAGCTGGGGAGAGGTCTCAAAGGCTGAGGCTGCAGGATGAGGTCCAGGTGGCTGAGGGGCAGGGGCAGGGGCTCCTCAGAGGGGAGCAGGGGAGGTCAGCAAGTGCATTTAAAAGATTGATCTTTCCATATTGATATTGATACTGATTGATATTGATATACCAATAAATAATGGTGTTTATTGAATGCTTAGTGGATGCAGAGCACTGTACTAAGTGCTTGGGAGAGTACAATATAACAGAGTTGGTAGACACATTCCCTGCCCACAGTGAAAGAGTATCAGCAGGAAGAGACCCTCTCTCCCCTCTCCAAGCTTCGCAGACTCTCCAAGATCTGTCTCCTTCCCATTTGCCCCCCGACTCCCGAACTTGATTTTGCAGACCAGGGAACCAGTCAGAGAGAGACACAGAGAGATTCAATAAGAATTGATCAATCAGTGGTCATTAAATACCATTGATTGATTGATTCAGAGAGGTAGGATGGGGAGTGATCAGGGGAGGGCCATGTGCATAGACCTGACCCTGCCCGGGGTCTGACTGGGGATAAGGTGCAGCCCAGTGGACCAGCCCCTCCAGAAACAGAATTCCTTTCTCTTAAATGGCTCATCGAGGTCTTGGAGGGCAGCCTTGATTAGAGATTACATTGTGCTCGGAATCTTCCCTGTGGCTTGACTTGAGAGCACAGCCGTGCTCTTTGGGAATAAGTGGATGGAGGGAGGGGAAGGTCACGGTGGGCCCTGACTCTGAAATCTGATTTGGCTCAGAGGTCCCCTCGGGGTCCCCAGGCCCTGGGGCAGTATAAACAGATTTCAGGGAACAACACTGAATGTCACTCCATAATGGACAGCTGCGGCACAATGAGGCCTGGGATTCCTGGAACAGGCAGCCGCTTGAAAGGAACACTGATGTATATTTTGGGGCTGCTTCTCCACAGAATGGCATTTGCATCCATCCTGTGAGTGTCAGGAGAGGAACTCACAGACTAAGGCAAAGTGGGAGGAGAAGAGGGTTTGCTGCTCAATCCCTGTCTCACCCACCAATCTTCCCACTCCTGCCGCTTGGTCTCAGTGGAGGTGAATTGTTTGGATGCTGTACATGGAGCTGCCAATCTGGTGGTTCTACTATAGGAATCTTTCCTTCTCATTCATTCATTCAATTGTATTTATTGAGCACTTACTGTGTGCAGAGCACTGTACTAAGCTCCTGAAAAGTACAATTCGGCAACAGATAGAGACAATCCCTACCCAACAACGGGCTCACAGTCTAGAAGGGGGAGACAAACAAAACAAAACAAAGACAGGCATCAATACCACCAAAATAAATAGAATAATAGATATATATATATATATACATCATTAATAAAATAGAGTAGTAAATATGTGCAAATATACACAAGTGCTGTGGGGAGGGGAAGGGGGTAGAGCAGAGGAAGGGAGTAGGAGCAATGGGGAGGGGAGAAGGAGCAAAGGGAAAGGGAGGCCTCAATCTGGGTAGGCCTCCTGGAGGAGGTGAGCCCGCAGTAGGGCTTTGAAGAGGGGAAGAGAGTTAGTTTGGTGGATGTGAGGAGGGAGGGCATTCCAGAGGTATAACGTGGGCCAGGGGTTAATGGAGGGACAGGTGAGAATGAGGCACAGTGAGGAGGTGAGCGGCAGAGGAGCGGAGTGTGAGGGGTGGGTTGTAGATGGAAAGAAGGAAGGTGATATAGGAGGGGGCAAGGTGAGGGAGAGCTTTGAAGCCAATAGTGAGGAGTTTTTGCTTCATGTGAAGGTTGATAAGCAACCACTGGAGATTTTTGATGAGGGGAGTGACATGACAGGGTTCTTCCAAACGCTGTCCCCATCCCCACAGGTCTGGTGAGCCGAGCGCTGGGGCCCATCTATGCTGGTGACAGTCAGGGTCAGTGAGAGGGTGGGGGGTTTTCAGGAGCTCATCCCAGTTGGAGGTCTCTAGGCTAACAATAATAATAATAATAGTAAGTGTGGTATTTGTTTGGCACTTACTATGGGCCCAGCACTGTTCTAAGCACTGAGGTAGATACAAGCAAATCAGATTGGACACAGTCCCTGTCCCACATAGTGTTCACAGTCTTAATCCCCATTTTAGAGATGAGGTAACTGAAGCACAGAGAAGTTAAGTGACTTGTCCAAGATCACACAGCAGAAAAGTGGTGAAGCCAAGACTAGAACCCTTTTTCTTCTGACTCCCAGGCCTGTGCTCTATCCACTACGCCATGCTGCTTCTCTAACCAGCTTATGGAATCACAGTAACCTTGAGCCCCTAACCTAGTAACCTCAGCCCTACACAGCTCATCATCCACTACAGCTCTGACCCCTGGGGCCCAGGTACATGCTTCCTGAAGTGAGCTACGGGCCAGGGCAGAGTCAGGCTCAGGGCCAGGGCAGGTTTAGATTGCAAGGGCTGAAGCCTGGTACATGGAATATTTCCCCACTTGCCAGTCCACCCTCTACAGTCTACACTGGCAGCATGCCTTTGGGATAGAATGTTTAGGATTCTTTTCAACCATTCAATCAAACAATAGTATTTATTGAGCACTTATTGTGTGCCAAGTACTGTACTATCTGCTTGGGGGTGGGTGGGTGCAGGGGGAGTACAATATAACAGAGTTGGTAGAAACGTTCCCTGCCCAGAGTGAGCTTAGAGGTTCGCGATCCACCTTCTTCTCTTCTCTACTAAATCATTTGACCTTCTCCAAGAGGTCTCCCCTGACCAATCTTTCATTTCTCTTCCCTTTTTGCCTTCCCTTCTGTGTTGCCTATGCATTTGGATCTGTACCCCCTTAAGTAATTTGATATTCACCCCACCAATCCCGAAGCACTATGTATATATCCTTCCTCTCAGCCATTTCACCCCTCTATAATTTATTTAAATGTCTGTCTCCCCCTCTCAATTGTAAGCTCCTTGTGAGTAGGGATCATGTCTACCAACTCTGCTGTATTATATTCTATACTCTACTGTATTATACTCTCCCAAGTGCTTAGTACAGTGCTCTGCACACAGTTAAGTGCTCAGCAAATGTCACTGTGTGGGCCTAAATTCTGCACATGCAATTGACAAAAGTCAAGAGGATAGTTTAGATGCTACTTGACTAATTCAAGTTTAGAAAATAGTATTAGCCTATCTTAGAAACTTGATTTTCTAACAAACTCCTCTCTGTCTCTGTCTCTCAGTCTGTCTCTGCCTCCCTCTCCCCTACTCATCCCTCTCTTTCTGTCTCTTCCCCCCACACCCGCCCCCCTCCAGCCCAGGCCAATATTATCTCCGGGATAGGGAGGTGGGTTTGCAGGGAGCGGTTCTTTCCTGAAAACAGATGCTGAGGGATTCTGTTTGGGACTTTCAGAGGGAGCGGGTGAGGGCAGCTGGGTGAGGTGTATGTGGGGCTTTCGACACCCCTGTGATTTATGCCCCGTTTACGTTGGGTATACTGTATGCAAGCTTATTTTTCTCTTAGCTGCTATAAAAATTAAAGATTTAGGTATATACAGCAAAGGTACCACCAATTTTATGTACTGGCATTTCACTTCTCTGATCTGGATATAAATCCAGGGGTTTCAGCACATCTATAAATTATAGTGTATCAACAAGGCTGTTACGGGTCAACTAAGCAAAGCCAGATAAACCTTTTAGTAGTTCAGGCTGGGCCGATTGTGCTCATAAACCTCTCCAGGGCTCTTCAAGACGGCTTCTTCTCTGTCTTCCCTTATGGCCAGGCCTGCCTCCTGCCTCTTCCTGGAGAAGGTTTCCTGATGATGAATTAGGGCTGCCATGCAGGCCAGTTCAAAGCATCCCCCAAGCTCTTATGGGTTCCTCCCTCCCCCGTTTCCACCCCTCCCTCACCCTCTTCCTCCTCTTTCTGGAGCAGAGATGATGTCTCTGCTCTGACCTTCAGAAGCAGTGGGAACCGAGGCTTCAGGGCATTGTCAACGTAAATAACAATTCTTCCTTGCCCCTAACCTGGTTGCTTTCTGGTCTGTAGCCTGAGCCAGTACCTATCTCCAGCCTGAGCCCATGAATGAAACTTGGGTACAGCATCAGTATTTTTTTGCTTTGGGGCATTGGGGAGCAGTAGGCTGGGGCTGTAGGGGTTCCCAGACCCAAACCGCTCCCTGGACAGCCCTCCGTTGCCCTTTGATGTCTCTGCTGCTTGGGCAGGAGATCTGGAACGGGAGCTTTATGGAGGCCATGAGATGATGAATGCGGCAGGAAGAGAGAGCCACTCCCCACCAGGCTGTTCCTGCTCTGATTCCTCCATGATCCAAGAATATGTAGGAGAAACGGGAGTCTGGTGAGCCCTGTTGCTTCTGCCACATCCCCAGATAGCAGGAGGTGATGGGAGCCTGTGCTTGGAGCAGACTCCTACCTCAGCCAGGGGATCTTAGGGTCACCAAATCTGGTTTTATACCAGATAGTCCAGTTTTTAGCTGGTCTGGTTGGGTATAAATTCAGCACCAGATGTGTTGATATCTGTTATTTTAATTTAAATCCAGTGTTCTCCCACCTTACCTCCTGCCACTGGTTTCCACGGCCCGGAAGTAGAGGCCGGGTTCAGAGAGTCCTGGGAGGAAAATGCAGTGGCTCTAGAGCACTAGGAAGCAGTTGGGTATCCCAGAGAAATGCTCTAGGTTTGGCAGATTTGGCCAAAATTGGAACCCCATTACCCAAAATGGTGACTAAATGACACCAACATGTTACATTAGGCCAGTATAGCACACTCTGGGCTGGTGACTTTGAGTGCTGTCTCTAGCCACCCTATCCCTAAGATTTCCACCCGAGGGGCAAGCAGGATGAGAGCTTTCTGACTCACTGACATGTAGATTGATGGCATGCCCAGAGCCCATAGGCAGTTGCATGTGGAGGCCCACCCAAAGGGGGCACGTGCCCAGGAACCTCTGCTACTGAACCAGCACTATACTCTGCTAGCCATGGCATGGTATTGCAGGGCTCAGGGCTGGGGATTTTGCTCGAAAACTGCCTGTGTTCTAGGTGTGCCCTTGGGGAGTTGGGATGGGCAAGAGGAAGCAATTGGCTAGTGCTTGGATCCCCAGCCCGGCAGGCAGACCTACCCCCAGCACAGCTTAGTCAGGAAGAGCAGTGGTTACACTTTGATTTTGACTAGAAGCATCCAGGAAGCAGTAACTGTGACTTTCTAAAATCCTGTTGTTTCTGCATGGTACTAGACTCTCTGTAGGGTGTCAATACTTGGTAATGTGCTCTGCACATAGTAAGTGCTCAATAAGTACGATCGAATGAATGATTGAATGAATAATGATGGTTTTGCCGGTAGAGATAGGGGTGATTTTGTTTTAATCATAGGGCCACCAAGTTGGGAGGAGTTGCAAGATCTGGTCCATCCATTACCACCCCTAGTGCCTCTCCCCAAGTCCCATATAAGCAAATAACTCAACCATTCAACACAGAGATGTGTCAAAGGCAGAAACTCCACAGCTTCACTTTGTAGCCCAATCTGGCATTTTCTCCTCCTGTCAGTCTAGAAGTTCTTTATATCCCACTGTCTCCGGCTTTGATTTAATCCCATTCTTCTTGTCTGATCTTCCGTGAGCATGGAGAACAGCTGGGCAAATAACCTCTCCATGAAAACTCCTGGGGAGGAGGGCTGGGGATGCTGAAGGTGATGGGTTTGGGATGGCAGTGCTGGCAACAATAATAATAATTAATACTAATTATGGTATTTGTTAAGGGCTTACTATGTTCCAGGTACTGTACTAAGCACTGGGGTGGATACAAATAAATCAGGTTGGACACACTCCCTGTCCCACGTGGGGTTCACATCTGTAAAATACCCATTTTACAGATGAGGTAACTGAGGCACAGAGAAGTGAAGTGACTTGCCCAAGGTTATACAGCAGACAAGTGGCGGAGCCAGGATTAGAACCCATGACCTTCTGAATCCCAGGCCCATGTCCTATCCACTACACCATACTTCTTCTCTGTGATGATGTGTAGATGACAGAGATGATGGCAGCAATAGGGAGGAGGGTAGGGGGAACAGAGGGTAGGGGGATGAGGAGCTGCTATTCCTGCCCTCCCTGGAACTGCTGATCCCTCTGGATTGTGTCACCCAACATCAGGGCTCTCACACCTGAAAGTCAGGAGTAAAAGTAAGCAGTCCTTTTCTGGAACAGCACTCCTTTTCTGAGGTGAGGCATGGTGAGTGGCAGCCCTGGTCAGGAGCAGATCGGCTAGGGGGAAGCTTAGGCCAGCACCTCCCCTGTTCCGCTTAACTGTATCTGGAGTTTGAGGAGTGGGCTTGGGGACCTCTTCCCCTTGCTGGGACAATGGACCCAGCCATTAGGGCAGTCACCGAGGGGTGTCATCCCGGGACCTCTGGCTGGTGGGGAGGATGGGGATGGGGTGAAGCAGAACTGCAGCCACCCGTGACAAAAGCAGCTGCACACCAGGGGCTGCAGGAGAGGCCGACATGGGGGATGGTGGAGTGATAGGGTGGGGGTGGGGGTCACAGCTCCTCCAAAGCCCAGGGAAAAAGCCTGGAGCAGAGGGACACTCAGTTCTTGGCCATTTCTCTTTGACTGGAACTGAGTCCTGGTCCTTTCTGCCTTAGTCTCATCCCCACTGAAGGTGCTGGCCATCTCTTCCTAGTGACCTAATATTGTACTTCTATTTCCCCCGATTCCACATCAGAGGACCTTCCCATTTACTGTGTTCACCATGAAGAAATGAAAATACTTTGTAGTGCCAATGAAAGCAAATATTTGCCAGCACCTGGCATTTTTCGGTGCATTAATTAGCAATTTGCTGAATAAATATTGCTATGTAAACCAACAATCACTTCCAGTAATGAAAATCCTGCAAAATCCCCATGCTGAGACTCTGCCAGCTCCGGTGGTGGGAGCGGGAGGTGGGGAGTGGCAAGGAACCCAGGGGTACTGAGTTCTCTCCTGTTCATGAGGGCTCCAGGGGTAACAGGGAGAGGTGATGGCTGCAGTAGTTGTAGTGGAGGTGGGTGACCCTCCCAGGGAACTGGGGATTCAGCGTTGTTGGGTCCGTGGGAGAGGGTACCAGCCACCCCGCTCCCCAAAAAACTCCCCCGGGTAGAAAGATATGTCACTTGTTAGTGCCTGAATCTCCCCTTTCCCCTCCAGAGTGACTGAACCACCCCCCATTCACCAAAGCTTCCTACCCTGTAGGCCCAGCTCTGGCTCCAGGCAGCCAGTCACCTTGCCTAAAATCGGAAGCCGGGTCTGAGCCTACATCTTCCACGCTGCAGTAATAGTAATAGCAATCATATCTGTGGATTTGTTAAGTGCTTACTATGTGCCACGCACAGTACTAAGCACTGGGGTAGGTAAAAGATAAGCAGATTGAACACAGCCTCCATCTCACATGGGGTTCGCAGACTAAGGAAAGCCCTACTGACATCCTGATCAGTTGGGCCTCAGTGGTGTCAGAGCCTTAGGACGCTCCCTATGGGTTGGGACCCTCGCCGCTCCGACATAGAGGGATTTTTAATTGGCTAAGACCCCTCACAGAGAGAATGTGTTTCGGACTTGGTCTAAACAAAGTCCTGGGACCTCAAGAAGTCATTCCATCACCCCCTACCTAAACCACTTGAAGTAGACAGCAGAGACACTGTGTGCTCACTCCCTGCCCTCCGCCCAAATGGGAGAATGGGGAGGGGGGGTCTTCTGAGACAGATTCAGGCTCTCAGCGTCTATCTCAATCCTGCCTTCTGGCTCCCTTGCATAAATCCATGCAGTATCTATCCCATATGTCTTCTCTGAGCCGAACCCACAGGTGTCACCATTGACACCACTAAAGCCACCATTTTCTCCCTCACGACATACAGTTTGATATGCCAAATGTCCCGTTCCTGGGCATCTCTGTGCCCTGATGGGTTTGCATGCAGAGAGCCGCATTTTCAAGGCTGAGAAGAGGGAAGGAAGTTCATTGATCTGTTGGGTGGGAGAGACTGTAAGCTCGTTATGGGCAGGGAACATATCTGCTCAATTTGTTGTATTGTACTTTCCCAAGTGCTTAGTACAGTGTTCTGCACATAGTAAGTTCTCAATAAATACCATTGATTGATTGGGAGTCAATCTCTCTCTCTCGACAAATCCCTCATCACCCAAGTGGTGCTAACAAAGAAAGTTGTTTCTCAACACCAGCCATTCAGTTCCAAGAAAACTGACAAACAAATAATTCCGCTAAAACCAGGGAAAGGAAGGAATACAGCTTTTAATTATATCATCTTTTTGGATGAATTTATTTCTGACAGTTTCATAGGTTGACAAGAGAGTACATTTTATATGCAAAAACCCATTATTCATTCTAGGCTGTTAAGGCATAAAAAATTGTCAAAGGATTTTAATACAGTTTTAAGTTTTATGTTTATTGTCAAGAAAAAAAGTCCACAGCAATTACCCAGTCACATGTCCCTTAAATCTTTATGTTTGTGACAGCAAGAACAATAAAATATGTTTTTTGCCCAAACCTTTTACCATTCCGATTGACGTGGGGGAAGAGACAGCTGCTTTTCTCTCATTCTGTGAACTGATTATGAAGAATCAGATTGAGAGCAACTCAGGAGGGCAAAGAGGCAACGACAGGTTGCTTCTTTGCGGGCTGAGCAGCCAGGCAGCCGGCAGGAGATAGAGCGGGTTTCTCCCGAATCACTTGGGTCTGGATTCTCCAATGGGTGAGTCGTGCCTGGCCCACCCACTTGCATGTCGTGTATGGCATGCCTGCCCCATTCATTCATTCATTCAGTCAATCGAATTCATTGAGCACTTACTGTGTGCAGAGCACTGTACTAAGCACTTGGGAAATACAATTCAGCAACGAATAGAGACAATCCCTGCCCACAACGTGCTCACAGTCTAGAAGTGGGGGGGAGACAGACATCAAAACAAGTAAACAGGCACTGCTCAGTGACACATCCCTGGCTCCTCCCTGCATCTCTGGGTCCCACTGGCCCAGACCTCCCTCTCCCAGCTCCAGATCCTGGCCCCACTGTCAGTGCTCAGCCTGGAGTTTGGACTCCAAGCAGGTGTGCAGATATCAGGGGAGAGAGAGAGGCTAAGGTCAACGGCTTTACAGTTGTGATGGGAGGTCGGCAGAGGTGCAGAGTGAAGCTCTCAGTAGGGTCAGGAAAGGCTTGGATATATTCATGTGTGAGAGCTCCGTGGTAGGCCGCAAGGGGGAAGAGTTAGAGATGTTAGGGGGAAAGTTATTATCTCATCTATGTATTGTATATTTGTCCAGTTTTGTCTAATATCTTCCAAGTTATACTGTAAACTCCTGAAGAGCAGGGAATACATCTTTAATTCTTCTTTATGTTTCTCAAGCACTTCATAATAGTGCTCAGCCCACAATAAGCAATCAATTCTGCTGTTGACCTTTGCACTTGAGTCCTCCCCACAGCACATATGTATACATCCTAATACTTGGTCTCATCCCCTACTTGTAATTTATTTTAATATCTGTCTCCCCCATTAGATTGTTAACTACTTGAGGGCAGGAATTATGTCTACTCTGTTGAACTCTCCCAAGTGCCCATCACTCTGCACATGGTAAGCATTCAATCCTGTTGATTGATAGACTGTTAAGCTTGTTCCTTCATTCATTCAATTCAGTAGTACTTATTGAGTGCTTACTATGTGCACAGCACTGTACTAAGTGCTTGAAATATACAATTTGGCAACAGATAGAGACAATTCCTGCCCAATGACGGATTCACAGTCTAATCGGTGGAGACAGACAACTTGTTGTGGGCCGGGGAACATACCTACCAACTCTTTCGCACTGTATTCTCTCAAGTACTTGGTACAGTGCTCTGCACACAGTAAGCACCCAATAAATATTATTGATTAATTGGTGGTGATTCAGGGGTCAGAGGAAAAATATTTCTTACCAGAACGGCAGGCACATCAAGCTGCTGCCAGCAGAGCAAGCAGACATTGTGTGGTCGGGGGAGGGGAGATGGATAAGGAGGTCCTGCAACCCGGTGAGGGTGAGGAGAGCCCCACAGGTCCTAGCTCAGGGGTTGTGTACTTTCAGCCCAAAGAGCTGGAGCAGAAGGAGCACAGACTGTACCCCTCGCCTGGAGCCCTGCCGTTTCTTGGCGGGATCAGGCAGTGTTGTCGGGAGCGGGGGGGCAGACTGGCTCCCCAGCCCACTGCAGCCCAGGCCCCGTGGCCTCAGAACAGGTCTTCCACCACCATGCTGGGGTCACGTCCTTTCCTCTGCACCCATACTGGGCACCCCAGAGCAGCGAGGGACTGTAGGCTCGTTGTGGATAGGGAATTTGTCTCTTATATTGTCATATTGTACTCTCCCAAGCACACTGTACAGTGCTGCTGCTGCTGCTGCTGATAGTTGCTGCTGCTGATGATAGTATTTGTTAAGCACATACTATATGCCAAGCACTATTCTAAGTACTGGGGTAGATACAAGGTAATCAGGTTGTCCCACATGGGGCTCACAGTCTTAATCCCCATTTTACAGATGAGGTAAGTGAGGCCCAAAGTCACACAAGCTGATAAGTGGCAGAGCTGGAATTAGAACCCATGACCTCTGACTCCCAAGCCCGGGCTCTTTCCATTAAGCCACATAGTAAGCCCTCAATAAATATGATTGATTGCCTGATTGAGGGGTCCAGCCTGCACTGCCAGGGAGTCCCCGGGCCATAACCCACTCAGACATGCTAGCCCCTCTCCCAGACCATGGCTGAGCAGCCAAAGAACAGAAAAAAAGGGGTAACCACTTGGAAATCACCAATGCCAGAATAGTAGAGAGAGAGAGAACTGAAATTACATCTGGTTGTTCCTCCTCTTTCTCCTTCTCTCCCTTTCAACCACCACATCAGCACAGTTATCGGTTTGCCGTTGGCCCAATTCCCAATGGCCCAGGTTATTTTCACCTCTGATGATGATGCTGATGATGGAGATGTCACCTCGGTGGGCCAGCTGAGCCAGGTCTGGAAAGAGACTGCTCTCCCTCACACACACTGGAAGTAAGAACTAACCCTGTTCCAGGGGCCAGGTGCTATGCACACCACTAGTGGCTGCAGGTGAACTGAGCACTGGGCAAAAAAACACTGAGTCAGTGGGTGAGTTTGGCCTCTGTGCTGGGTGCCCCAAGTAGTAATCACAGACTCTCTCCTGTGCCCGATCCAGGAGCATTAGGGCTGGGTAGTGGAGGCTGAGAAGGAGTGGAGGAACAACCAGATGTAAATTCAGTTCTCTCTCTGACTGATTCCCACTATCTCTATATCCCTCCCCTTCTCCCCCGTCTTTTCCCTCGTTAACAGAGTAGGAGAAGGAATGCAGGTGTTGCTGGGTGCTTCCTCCATCTGCTATTACCCCAAGGAATTCTTCTGCTTGGAGCACTCTAGATGGCATCCATTACCAAACACCTGATCAAGAGGGCCACTACGTTTGAGAAGCAGCATGGCAGAGTGGATAAAGCACCAGCCTGGGAGTCAGAAGGTTATGGGTTCTGATACCAGCTCTGCCACTCGTCTATTATGTGAACTTGGGCAAGTCACTTCACTTCTCTGTGCCTCAACTTACCTCATCTGTAAAATGGGGATTGAAACTGTGAGTCCCACAAGGGACAGGGACTTTGTCCAATCCGATTTGCTTGTATCCACTCTTGTGCTTAGTACAGTGCTTGGCCCATAGAAAGTGCTTAAGAAATACCACAATTATTATCATTATTATTATTATTATTAATGGAAAGAGCATAGATCTGGGAGTCAGAGGACCTGGGTTCTGGGACTCCACCACTTGTCTGCTATGTGACATTGGACAAGTCACTTCACTTCTCTGTGCCTCAGTTACCTCATCTGTAAAATGGGAATTGACTATGAACTCAACGTGGGACATGGACTATGTCCAATTTGATTAGTTTGTATCTACTCCAGCAGTTAGGACAGCATCTGGCACATAGTAAGTGCTTAACAAATATCCTTGAGCTCGTTGTGGGCAGAGAATGTGTCTTTTATTGTTGTATTGTGCTTTTCCAAGTGCTTAGAACCGTGTTTTGCACACAGTAAGGGTGTCGCGAGCAAGCTGAGCCCTCTCTTCCTCCAGAAGCATGGGTGTTTGATCTCTTATGCTCCCCCCATAAACGGACCCAGAGCCCTGTACAGACCTGGACCGTCCCCTGGCCTTCGAGGACCGCACGGTTAATGTTCGCAGGGAAAGATTCCTTTCTTCGAACAAGTATTTACTGAAGCACCCTCCCCCACAACAGCAGGTGGGTTCTGATCAAGAAGGTGCCATTTCTCTGAGAGTTTTACTCTTTCACTCCTTAGATGCATCCAGAATCTTAATTGAAAACATTTAAGTCTCATTCCATCCCCAAGCAGGAGTACATCATTTTTCTTTTCGTTTCCTTCTCTAACACAGGACCTCAATACCCATTACAGGAACTCCGATGCATCTTGGAAGTTAGCAGCTAATTATATTTCTAGAAGTTATATATCTGGAGTTTTAGATGTGGGAAAGGCAATTACCTTTTCGCTCTCATTTAGCATAACAATCTCCCAAAGCTTTATTGAAACTCCAGCGAGGGAGCCATACGTCAAGGCAAGGAGTGGGGTGGAAGGGGAGGAGGAGGTCGTGGGGATTCTGCAGGCACTCTGCTTCCTGGACCGGTGGCCACGACTGGGAGGAGGTCACCCGGAACATTTGGTTTTGTGGCCAGCGCCACTGGGCTGGGGGTGGTGCCTCCCTAGGTGACTCAGTCAGCCAGTCTGGCAGTCAGTCAGTCAATCGTATTTATTGAGCACTTACCGTGTGCAGAGCAATGTACTAAGTGCTTGGGAGAGTACAAAATAACAATAAACAGACACATCCCCTGCCCGCCATGAGCTTACAGTTTAGAGGGGGAGACAGACATCAATATAAATAAATGAATTACAGATAGGTACATAAGCAAAGCAGCATGGCATAGTGGATAGAATGCAGGCTTGGGAATCAGAAAGTCATGGGTTCTAATCCTACCTCCACCACTTATCTGCTGCTTGACCTAGGGCAAGTCATTTCACTTCTCTGGCCCTCAGTTACCTCATCTGTAGAATGAGGATTAAAACTGTGGGACAGGGATTGTGTCCAACCTGATTTGCTTGTATCCATCTCAGCACTTAGTACAGTGCCTGACACATAGTAAGCGCTTAACAAATATCATAATTATTATAAGTACTGTGGGGCTGGGGTTTGGGGGAAGGGAATGAATAAAGAGACCAAGTCAGGGTGACACTGAAGGGAAGTGGGAGAAGATGTGGCTTAGTGGAAAGAGCCCGGGCTTGGGAGTCAGAGGACGTGGATTCTAATCCCAGGTCCGCCACTTGTCTGCTGTGTGAGCTTGGGCAAGCCGCTTAACTTCTCTGTGCCTCAGTTACCTCATCTGTAGAATGGGGATTAAGACTGTGGGCCCCTCATGGGACAACTTGATTACCTTGTATCTACCCCAGAGTTTAGAACAGCTTGGCACATAGTAAGCACTAAATAAATACCATTATTATTATCATTATTATTATTATTAGGGAGGAATGGGGGGCTAGCTCTCTCTGAGGTCCAGGCCCATCAGCACAGCGAAGGAGGCCACTGAGGCGGGAGGCTTTGAGGCACAAGTGAAAGGTCTTATTCTTGGGGCAGCTGGTCCAAGCCCCCTAGTTGGAGAAAGGGGAATAGAGGGGATAGGGAAATGGGATAGTCGGGGGGAGGGGGGTCTCTGAGCTAGGAAAGGTCTGATTCCAAGTGGGGAGATTGTGGGAGTTCGGGAGCATTCACTGGGCCCAGAGACCACCACCCCCTTGCCCAGGTAGGGAGGGAGGCAGGCCATCTAACCCAGGCATCATGAGAGCCCAGCCCACTCCCTTGGCTCTCCGGATGGACGGCCCAGTCGGTAGCCGCAACCCCTGCAGTGGGGGGTGAGAGGGGGCTCAGGGCAAGACGTCCCCAGCCCCTGCCACACCCAACCCAGGCAGGGGCCCCCGGGGAACCACTGGTGGCAGCAGCAGTAGCCAGCAGGGCCCCGGGGCGATCTCTGGAGACGTCAGCCTGGGAGACCGCAAGCTGGAGGGACGACGCTGGGAGGCCGAGCGCCAAGTTCCAGATTTTACTCCAGTTCTGACCCGTTCGCAGCCCAATTTCTCCCTGACCACTTTCCAACCCCAAATCAGCTTAGGTCGAGAAGGTGTGAAGTTGGAAGGGATATGGGGGTGGGAGTCACCAGGGTTAGAGCCAGGTTGGTCTGGGAATGAGGACAGGAAGCACTGATTGCCAGGTGGGGCAGCCACCACTGGAAGACATCTAGCACTGCCAGTCTCAACTTGGGGTGGGGAGAGGGAAAGGGCTTTTACCTTGGTCCTCAGGAAGAGGTCTTTGGCCCTCATCGCCCTCCCCTTATCCATTTCCTTTCTAATCTCTGCAGCCAGCGGCTGGATTGTGCACCTTCAATCAAACATTTATTGAGCACTTACTATGTAGTCACTCAGTCAGTCATATTTATTGAGTGCTTACTTTGTACAGAGCACTGTACTGAGCACTTGGGAGAGAACAATATAATAAAGATGCAGTGTAGCCTAATGGATCGAGCATGAGCCAGGGAGTCAGAAGGACCTGGGTTCTAATCCCGACTCTGACACTTGTCTGCTGTGTGACTTTGGGCAAGTCACTTCACTTCTCTGCACCTCAGTTGCCTCATGAGTAAAATGGGGATTGAGACTGTGAGCTCCATGTGGGGCATTGACTATGTCCAATCTGATGAGCTGGTATCTTTCCCAAAACTTAGTATAGTGCCTGGTACTATTATAAGTACTATTAAAAAAACAAAAGGAGTTGATAGACACATTCCCTGCGCACAAGGAGCTTACAGTCTGGAGGGGGAGACAGACCTTCAGGGTCCTGATGCCTCTCCTCTGCTAATCCACCTTGACCTCTCAACTGCCTTCAACAGCGTTGATCATACCCTTCCCCTGAAAACTTTATTCAACCTCAGCATGACTGACACTGTCCTCTCCTGGTTCTCGTCTTATGTCTCAGGCTGTTCATTCTCAGTCTCTTTCACAAGCTCCTCTTCTGCCTCCTACCTCCTACTGTGGGGACCCTTCAAAGTTCAGTTCTGGGCCCCCTTCTATTCTCCTTCTACACCCACTCCCTTGGAGAACTCATTCGCTCCCTTGGCTTCAACTACCGCCTCTATGTGGATGATTCCCACATTTACATCTCCAGCCCTGACCTCTCTCCCTTTCTGCAGTCTCACATTTCCTTCTGCTTTCAAGACATCTCTATTTGGATGTCCCATTTATCACCTCTAATTAACATGTCTAAAGCAGAACTCATCTTCCCACACAATTTCTGTTCTTTCCCCTGACGTTACCATCACTGTAGATGGCACCACCATCCTTCCTGTCTCACATGTCCATAACCTTAGTGTTATCTATGACTCCTCTTTAACCCACATATTCCATCCATCACTATATCCTGCCAGTTCGACCTTCACAACATCACTAAAATCTGCCCTTTCCTCTCCATCCAAACTACTACCATGATAATCCAATCACTAATCCTATCCCACCTTGATTATTACATCAGCCTCCTTGCCGACCTCCCTGCCTCTTGTCTCTCCCCACTCCAGTCCATACTTCACTCTGCTGCCTGGATCATTTTTCTACAAAAACATTCAGGCCATGTTTCCCCACTCCTCAAGAACTCCAGTGGTTGCGCATCCACCTCTGCGTCAAACAGAAACTCCTCACCATAGGCTTCAAAGCACTCAATCATCTTGTCCCCTCCTATCTCAGCTTGCTACTCTCCTACTACAACCCAGCCCGCCCACTTCACTCTTCTATTGCTAACCTTCTCACTGAACCTCGGTCTCATCTATCTTGCCACTGACTCCTAGCCCACATACTGCCTCTGGCCTGGTATGCCCTCCCTCTTCATATCGGACAGGCAATTACTCTCTCCCCCTTTGAAACCTTGTTGAGAACACATCTCCTCCAAGCCCTCTAAGCCCTCTTTTCCTTTTGTCCCACTCCCTTCAGCATCACCCTGACTTGCTCCCTTTATTCATCTCCACCCTCCCAGCCCCACAGCACTTAGGTACATATCTGTAATTTCATTTATTTATATTAATGTTTGTCTCCCCTTCTAGACTGTATACTTGTTGTGGGCAGGGAATGTATCCATTATAGTATACTCTCCCTAATGCTTAGTGCGGTGCTCCACACAGTAAGTGCTCAATAAATACAATTGACTGACTAACTTTCCCACCTCCATCCCACGCTGGTCAAGGGCCTCACTCACCAATCAGGCTTTGCAGGCATCACAAAAATCTCTAAGCTCCAGTAGAGCCGCAGGAGTCCTGTCTTCCTTTATTTTTTTTAATGACATTTGTTAAGCGCTTACTATGTGCCAGGTACTATACTAAGCACTGGAGTAGTTACAAGATAATTAGGTTGGACACAGTACCTGTCCCACATGGGACTCTGAGTCTTAATCCCCACTTTACAGATGAAGTACCTGTGGTACAGAAAAGTTAAGTGATTTGCCCAAAGTCACATAGCAGACAAGTGGTGAAGCCGGGATTAAGAATCCAGCTCCTTCTGACACTCAGGCCTGCTCTATCCACTAGGCTTCACTGCTTCTCCCAAGGCAGGGACCTGGTCTAGGTGACCTCCTCAAGCTGAGAGGCCAGATCAGACTCTCTTCCTCATAAGTTGAGAAGAGTTTTGGCACTTGCCCTCTTCCAGCACTGAAAAGGAGGCAGGGACCCCATTCTTCAGGACTCCTTCGGAAAGCCACAGGAATGTGGGGTTGTCTAGCCCTTCCTAAAAGTTTTAGGGACCAGTCCATGCCCTTTGCTCCCTACAGGAGGTCCATTTTGAGACTGGGGGTGCACAGATGTGAATATGGGAGGCAGAGTTGTAAAGTCACTGGTGCAGGGTGGACAGAGAAGCTGCTCTGTTGTTTTCCATATTCAGAGGCCTTCCAGTCACTTTCATCACCTGTTGCCCCAAGGGTTCCTACCCAACTGTTCATTCTAAGCCAGGGAGAGGGAGGGGTCAGAAAGCCTCTCCAGGGAGCAAGCAGACAAGTGACCAACTCTCCAACTGCAGCACCTCCATAATATATGTCCCCACTCTTTCCATCACCTGCAGCAGGAGCTATTATTAGTGATGACAGCTCGTGTCACATCAGAGCATGTTCCTATGGGCTGGCAGTCTGAGGAGACTCACCTCACCTCCGCAAGCCCCCTTCCCATTTTGTGGATTCCACCCACAGAACCCCAGACTCCCCACTGCCTGGAAAGAGGAACCCACCCTATGTACATGGTTCCAGGAGGGGACTGGGAAGGTGACAGGAGCTACTGTGTGCCTGTGAGAAAAAGGAGAGAAAAAAGAAACTGGATGGCATAAAACTTTTAAAAGTTTCCACCTTCCCTGCGTGTTTGTGCGGGGGCTAGTCTGTGGCTTCAGATGTGAAGCTAAAATTGCACATCAAAAAGGATAATGCATCTTTAAGCTGTTACAATGACTTCTAAATTTTTCATTTACTGTCAGGGAGGGAGAAGGCCCCTCCGATGGCTGAGTTCCTCTGGTGAGATGCCTGTTTCATTCCATAAAGTGTCTGCAGTGGGCTGGAGCGCTAGGAAATCCAAGGGTGATAAATAGCTATTTCTAAGTAAATTTCATGCAATTGCCCTTTGGTTAAAGTCTTTCCTCTCAGCACTTTTCCTGTGCACACAGCCCAACTAATAATATTCAGGAGCAAGTGCTTTCCAGTGTGACAACTGATTGCACTTTGAAGCAGTAAATGGCTGATTTCATAATTGGTATAATTTTTCACAAGTACCTGAATGTCATATACAGAAAGAATAAGCAACCTGGCCCGAATACAGCAGCTTTTTCAATTCTCCTGAAAATCAATAATGTATTAAAGCCCCCGAACTGATTAAAATACTGTGGCCTGGCATGGATGCTAGGGAGAGGCAGGTTTCTCCAAGGCACCTAGATTTATGGCAAAAGGGTTAATTCATGGGGAGAGTGGGGGCGGGGGGAGGGGGGTGGGGAGGGGGCAAGGGAGATTATCTAGGCTGAATCCGTTTTCCTAATTAAACTTTTTTCTCAGGTGAGACCACAGAGAATGATCTGGTTTTTTGCTTGGTTTGGTCTCCCAGGCAGACCATTATACTGGTTGGTCAGAATCACGGGGAAAAGATCAAAAGGCAGCAAGGAAGAATCACCTGTAGACCCTGTAAACTCCTTCCAGGCAGGGAATCTGCTAATTCTTTTGTATTGTTTTCTCCCAAGTGCTTAGGTACTCTGCATGTAGTAAGTGCTCTGTAAATACCACTGATTGATTGATTGATCGATCACGGGCTGACCAGATAGTCAGGGAAGCAACAGAGCTCATGGAGCCCAACCAAGTCCAACCAACAGACTGCAGGAGGCTCCCCTGACCAGAGGGGCTCAGTAGACCAGGATACCCACCAGGACAGATGGAGAAGATACTTGTGGGGTAGGGTCTGAGAGGGAGCACAGCTGCTCCAAGCCTATGTGATCAGGAGGTTCACGAAGGGCTCAAAGGGCGCTTCAAGATCAGATGGGCCAGAGGATGCATAAAGGGACATTGGGGTTGATCTTAAACCTGGATATCTGAGTGCTTGTGAATGTGTTGGGCATGTATGTCTATCATACTTGGGTCTCTGATGGGTATCTATGTGACAAGACCCCAGAAAACCCCTCCATACAACCTTATAAGAATTTTTAATTCATTTCCCTAAAGTGAAAAAGGATAAAAGGAAAAGGAAAATCATAAATACAAATTCACTTGGAGATCTGTACACATGCACTGATGGACAACTTTATCTAACTCTCATCATGAAAATACAGCAAAGACCCCAGCCTGAGATAGGATTAGTGTGTGTCTGTGTATATGAGCCCTCATACTGGTAGGGAGACATGGGGACCCCAAAAAGTTGGCAAGTTTCCTAGAAGAGACTGCCATGTACATTCCAAGCCCTTAGTCCAGTGCTCTGCACATAGTAAGCACCCAATAAATACTACTGAATGAATGAATGTGCCTCCAGTCCATCACTGCCTCCTCCCCACCTCCGCTGCCTGTAGTCTGCTTGTCTCCAGAAGCTGAGGAATCTACTTAAACTTCATCTCCTCTCAAAGATCAAGCATCTTAAGTGATATTATTCACGTTCCTCTATTGTTCCTAACACATTTCCCATTTTCCAGTTGAAAAACTCTGCCAGAAGCACTCTTTGCCAGAGATTAAAACAATTTAGGAAGCAGACACCCAATTCTTTTCTTTGGATAGTAAGCAAATTGGATGTCTGGGAGAGGCAAGCAGCTTTTATTAGAGACAGATAGTTTGTTACTTAACTACCCTTAGGAAGGGGCGAGGGGTTCCAGCCCCTGGAGAAGGTCCAACTGCAGAGGGCTCTAGGGGAGAAAGGTGGAGGCAGGGAGCCTGGAAGGTCCTGGAGAAGCAGTGAGACCTGCTTGGGTCCCCAGTGGTTCCCCGGGGCCTGGATGGAACCACATTGTGGTGGCTAAAACCTGCAGGTCTCCTAGCTGCTCATCACCAGCCCCAAGCCTGGGGACCCTGCCCTGTACTCCCTGCAACCTGCAACATTGCCTTCCCATTCAAACACAGTCAAGTGTGGAAATCCACTAGAGCACTGCTGCAGACCAACTGACCAGTGGTAATCCTTCCCCCCACCCCCACCCCACACTCCCCTGCTCTTGGACAGTCCAACCCCCTAATCTGCTCAAATCACACCCCTTGCTGCTCTGGTGCTCCAGCCTAGCCCCCAAAACAGGCCAATTCTCCCCATCTCTCTTCATGTCTCCTTTCCCTCTACTCACTCCCTGCTTCCCCTGTCACCCACACACTCACCACCTGTAGTGCCAGGAGGAGGAGAGTAGGCTGAGTGGGTCAGAGGATGAAATTCCATTGTTCTTCTTCTTCTCACTTCCCTACTGCCCAACTTTGTTCATTCTCAAGTTCATCAGGATAATTGGGCCAACCCTGGTCTCTTTAGTCACTCTGGTTCCTGATTATCCCCCAAGCCCTAGTCAGGGCAGCAGAAACGCTGAGCCCAGGAAAGGATTAGAGGAGTTGACCAATTGGTTATTAACTCCTTGAAGGCAGGGATGGGATTATGTCTACCAACTCTATTTTGTACTCTCAAATGCCTGATACAGTACTCAGTTCATAGTAAGCACTTGGTACATACCAGTGATTGTTTGAGGAGCTGATTTTTGAGAAACAACATGACCTAATAGAAAGAGCAAAGACCTGCAGTCAAAGGACCTGGGTTCTAATCCCAGCTCTGCCACTTTTCTGCTGTGTGACCTTGGGCAAGTCATTTAACTTCTCTGTCTCAGTTACCTCATCTACAAAATGGATATTAAGACTCTGAGCCCCATATGGCACATGAACTGTGTCCAAACTGATTAGTTTGCATTTACCCCAGCATTTAATACAGTGTTTGGGACATAATAAGTGCATAACAAATTCCATAAAATAACTCCAGCCACTGTCCATTCAATTTATTTAATCTCAACACACCCCATAGAACATCCCCAAGTTCCATCAATGTTTCTGATGTTCTAATCCTCAGCAACGCACCTTCTCCAGTCCTATTCTTCAATGATGAGGGCGTGGGAAGCTGGGGCCAGCTAGGATTCAGCAGCCCTCCATCCCTGCCACCACCAGTCAAGATAGTGGAGCATTGGGAATAACCCATCCAGTCTCCCTGGCAGAGTAGGCAGGGATTCATGTGGGTAAGCATGTACACTGTTGTGGGTGTGTAGTCTGTATGTATATGCACACATCAATTTGCAAATATGCCAATGTAACAGAGCAAGTTCCTGAGTGTGGGTGTGTGTATAAGTGGGCATCTGTGCCCAACAGGCAGGTGGCCTTCCCTGACTGAATCCTCATTTCCCCTACTGCCTTCCCCTCTATGTGTGTTGCACTTGGCTAGGTATCCCTTTGATACTCATCCCAGCCCCACAGCACTTAAATACTTATTTTCTGCTATTTCCCCTATCTGTAATTTGCCTTAATGGTCTTCTCCCCCTGCAGACTGTAAATTGATTGATTGATAGAATTTTGTCCAGGTGATTTCTGTCCCATTGGACAAGCAGTGGGTCAATCCCATTGGGTCTGTTAGTCCCCTCCCCTTCAACCACCCCTACCTCTCCCTTTTCTTTCAGGATGACCCCTTCTTCCCAGTACTTCCTAATTTTTGCTCTCCATTCTGCCCCTGGAAGTAAAGAGAAAACTTACCTTGGACAAGATTCTGATCCCAATTTCTTCTCAAGAGGAGGAAGATGCCCTCAGAATCCTATCTTTCCTCTCCACACCCTTTCTAGAGGGGAAGCAGTCTGCAGAAGTGCTATGGTTCTGCAACCAGGATTTGTGGCACAGAACCAAGGGGCAGAGGAGAGAAGTGGAGGAAGGAAGGAGGTAACACTGTTGTATTGAGTGGTTGTGGCTAGGGCTGTCACTCTTGTCTGTTGGGATTACAAGGCCCAAGGAGGTGGCTGACCCCTGGGCTACTTGTTTCCTCGCCACCACATAGCTCCAGCCACCCTGCCTGGCTCACCTGCTCACCTGGCTTCACCTGCTGCCACTGCTGTTCCAATCAATCAATCAACCAGTCCTTATCTTGGGCATCCGATTTGTGAGTACTGAAGCCTGTAGGTCAAAAGCTACCACTTTTCCTGCTAGGCTCAGGAACTGAGTCGCTGGGGATATTCAACAGTGCCCCCACCCCAAAGCCTGCTGATATTATCTCCCAAGGTTCTGGTTTGTTTCATTGTCAGGAGTGACTTCTGTAAGATTTTTCTCTGGTTTTTTGTTTGAGGGGGGATGCTGGGGAGAAAGGGAAAAGGTGACCGTGATCTGAAGAGTCAGGAGTCCAGGGCCCTGATGGGCTATAATGGCTAAGTGACAAGGGAAAAGGAGCAGGAGTGTAGAGTAAGGGGAGCTCAGGACTGAAGTGTTGAGGGGAATTTAGGGGGAGAGGAAGAAGAGGTGGATAGGCAGAGAGGTTGGGGAACTGAGAGAGTACAGGTAGGGAGTGGTCCAAAGTGGGAGCTTGTGCCTCAGGATGTTGCTATGAATACTTGGAAGGCAGGAGAAGAGGTGGGGCAAGAGCAGTGAAGTTTGAGGGTGGTGGTGACAGGAGGAGTGGTGGGAGTAGTGTTGAGATGTGCTTGTCCTACTGCTGCTTTTCTCGTGGAGAGCTGAGCAGTGCAGTAAGCACAGAGCGACTGGGGCTGGGATCCTGAGCTAAGTAAAATCCACTTTGTTTAATCCTGCAGCAGCCCCCAATGGCAGGCGGGGAGAGAGCTGCCCTCAGATGTTGGGTGGTCTGCCCCTGACCTCCCTGATTCCAGGCCCAGCCTTCTCTTTCTGCCCCTTTCTGTCTCCACAGGCACAGAGAAAGAGGGCAGAGAGATTGGAAGGGGCCTTGGAGGGAGGCTGAGCCCTCTGGGCACTTTGGGAAACTGGCTGAGGTAAGGGGCAGTTGAAGGGCTTGAAGCAGGGAAGGCGTGGGACACAGGAAGTGAGCTGGGTGCAGAATGGCTCAGTGGGCAGTGCGGAAGTGTCTGTCGAGGTCTAGGAAGGAAATTGGATCTTTTTTAGCTCCTAAATGGGAGGGATGGCAAAGGTAGAGGGAAAGCTGCATTTCAGATTTCCATCCTGTGTGAAGCACTACTCAGCTCTGGCAAGAGCTGTGAGGGGTAGGTCAGACTGACCTTCCCAGATCAAAGCTCTGGTCTTCCCATGTGGCGGTCACAGCTCAAAAAGCAGGAAAAAAAATGTAAAAATACAAGGATGAGAAAATCCAGGACCCTGTAGCTAAAGGAGGAGTTTTATGTGCTTTCCCTCTAGGCAGAGCTGTTCCAACACTCACAACCTTCTCTGCCACAACCATCCCAACCTCAATATTCTAAAAGTTGGCATAGCCACATGATGCTGCCTGCCCCACCCCCTCTGGATTGAAGAGGACAAGAAAGGGCCCTGAGGTCAATCAATCAATGGTATTTATTGAGCTCTTGCTCTGTGCAGAGCACTATATTAAGTGCTTGTGAGAGAACAATGCCACAGAGTTGATAGACACATTCACAACCCACAGTGAGTTTACAGTCTAGAGAGGGAGACACACTAATATAAAGAAATAATTTATAGATAAGTACATAAATGCTGAGGGGACGGGGACAATACCAAACGCCCAAAGGACACATATCCGAGTGCATAGACAACGACACAGAAGGGAGAGGGAGCTGGGGAAAAGAGGGCCTAATCAAGGAAGGCTTCTTGGAGGTTTTGAAGGTGGGGAGAGTGGTGGACTGACATAGATGGAGAGGGAGGGAGTTCCAGTCCAGAGGGATACTGGGGTACAGAGAGAGGTGATGCTAGAGGAACGAAGTGTGCAGGGATAGGCTGACGTAGGAGATCAGTGAGGTAGGAAGGCTGGGGGAATGTCGAGGGGGACTAGTAGCCATAGATATTGGCTGAGCGATGGTATCTGGGAATGTTTATAGGAATCAGTGGCTCTGAGCATCTGGGTGGGTGTTCTTTGTCTGTGAATTTCAGGATGCTTTGCTTGTGAATCTGTGCCTCATTGTGTAAAAGTATGTTCATTAAATCATATTTATTGAGCACTTAGTGTGTATAGAGCACTGTACCACATCCTTGGGAAAGTACAATACAACAATAAACAGTGACATTCTCTGCCTACAACGAGTTCACAATCTAGAGTGGGGGAGACAGACATCAATATAAGTAAATAAAATTACAGATATGTACCTAAGTGCTTTGGGGCTGGGAAGGGGGAAGAGCAAAGGGAGCAAGTCAGCGCCACACAGAACCGAGTGGAAGATGAGGAAAAGTAGGGCTTAGCCTGAGAAGGCCTCTTGAAGGAGATGTCCCTTCCATGTGTCCATACGTGTGAGAATATATGCTTATGTGTTGTGGACGATTTTTGTGTATGTCCTTGTCAGGGAGTCTGATTGTGGATGTTTGTGCCCAAAAAGCGGCATGGCTCAGTGGAAAGAGCCAGGACGTGGGAGTCAGAGATCATGGGTTTGAATCCCAGCTCTGCCACTTGTCAGCTGTGTGACTGTGGGCAAATCACTTAACTTCTCTGTGCCTCAGTTACCTCATCTGTAAATTGGGGCTTAACTGTGAGCCTCCCGTGGGACCAACCTGATGACCCTGTATCTACCCCAGCACTTAGAACAGTGCTCTGCACATAGTAAGCGCTTAAATACCAACATTAAGTGTCCAGCTGTGTATGCGAGAGTTTACCAGTTTAAGGTAAAGAGCTTCAAACTCCTCGAGGTTTCACCAGGGGCTGGAGTCCAGGTGGAGAAGCCTATAGTCAGGGGTGGGTGGGGGCAGGATGGCCTGGGTCTTCTTTGGACTGCAGGACCTGTCATAGGAAGCAAGAGGCTAGTAGCTGAGGGCCGAGGCTGGTTTAGTTGGAAGAGGAGGCCTCCCTGGACCCACCTGCCAGTTCAGGTCCATTTCCACTCCTAGCTCTATATTCCCTCCCCTACTCTCCCCTCCAGCCCAGACCTGAGCCACCCAAGGGCCTGCTGAAGATGGGGTCTGTGTTCCTAGCAGTCTCATCTGTCCTTTCCAAACATGGCCCTACCTAGGGCCTCCACCCTATAATGAGGATCTCCTTCCACTATCCCCATTGCCCTGAAACACTTCCCAGTCCTGCCCCAACTGGGTCATAGATATACATACTCTCTTCTTTCCCCCCTCCCCCACTCTCAACCACCCATATATATCCTACTCTGCCCCAGACTAAAGTCAAATCTCAGCCATGGAGTCCTTTCACCCGCTCCTAGCCCCGGTTTGTGCATTAAGGACAGAGCAGGAGCAGGGCTGGGGCAGCATCCTCTGGCATCTCCAAGCCCGGCCAGCAGCCCAGGTGCTCCCACCAGGCCAGCTGTGGTGCCTCTGTCCCCGATACCCATTGTATTTGAGATCTGTCTGTCTCCTTATGCCTTTCCCTGGCACTGAGCACCGCAGCATCTCCCTGCCAGCCGTACTCTGTTCTCGGGGAGATCATGTATCTTCATGACAGCTGTGTGCCTTGCACCAGTGCCTCGGCTCCCCACTGACAGCCCCCTGGGTCCCGGTGCCCAGTGGCTCCAAAGCAGAGGGTGGAGGGAATCCAGACCTCCAGGCCTTCCTAGAGAGGGTGTCCTGGGCTCCCTCTCCCTGCAAGTTCATCTAGGGACATGCCTTCTGCCCCAGGACCACAACCCACCAGGGAGACTCACCAGCCGTGGCCAGAACCTCTCTGGGACTTATGTTTCTAGCCCAAGTGGAGGCTCCCAGCTCTGTCTCCTCAGCTGCCCCACTCCCCTGAGTCCCTCCCTTGAACTCGCCCCACCGATGGTCCTGGAGAGAGATGGAGGGAAAACCCTTGGGCCTGGAGGGGCTGACTGGCTGGCTGTCTGGCTCTCCCCAAGGCAGGATCACAAAAAGAAAGGGCCTAATTACATCTGCCACTGCTGCTTAGTTACTTAATCATCCTCACCCCCTTCTTGTTCAGCTTTTCTCCTCTGAGGCGCGCGATAGAGGGCAGATGCATAATCTGGGACACATTCCAGATTCGTCCTTAAAGGAAAGGGAATGCCGTGCGCTCAACTTCGAGCAGCAGCTGATGGCAGGAAGGTCACTGAAACAACAGCAATTTGTCAGCAACTCTGCCTTTTTCCCTGACACGCCGGAGAGCTCACCTGCGAGGGGGCTCAGCCAAATCCCAGAATCCCCTGGGCTGCAAGGGCCTGGAGTCATTTGGGTCAGCCCCCGGCCTCCAGTCAGCTGAAGACTAAACTAACCAGGATAAACAAGCATCTCTTCTTTAAAATATGTTCCAATCTGATTTATCTTGTATCTACCCCAGACACTTAGCATAGGGCTTGGCTTAGAGTAAATGCTGAATAAATAAATCAACTAACTTTAAAGTACTCTAGGGAAGCTGATGCCACATTCTTTGTGTGCTTGACCCAGGGTCTGGTCTTCCTGGAAGTTAAGACCTTTCAAGAGGTTACTGCGAATGAGGCCCAGTAAAGGACAGGAGAGGTGGAAAGTGCTTAGTACAGTGCTTTGCATACAGTAAGCACTCAAAAAATACGATTGAATTGAAGTGATGCAGACCCCACAGCAGTTTTCATCAGTTAAAAGTACTGGCTAACAGTCCTAATGACTCAGAGGCTCAGCTTCTCCCCTGCCTATGGTCCAACCCTCACTATCCCAGAGTGGGTGCACGACTGGCAGGAAGGAGAGAGTGTGAGTGGCACTTTGCAAGCCACTAGTACTAGAATTCATTCATTCAATTGCATTTATTGAACACTTAGTGTGTGCAGAGCACTGTACTAAGAGCTTGAGAGTACAATACAACAATAAACAGACACATTCCCTACCCACAATAAGCTTATAGTCTGGAGGGGGGGAGAAAAAATTCCTTCACCCAGATCCTCAGTCCCAGAGTCTTTGGGACTGGACCAAGGCTCACCCCTTGTCTGTCATGGGACCTTGCCTCCCCAGGGCAGCACTAATGTCCAGCTGGTGAGGGGAGGAGAAAATGTTGGGAGGTCCCGGTCCTGGGCCCAAAAGGCCAGAGAAGATTGATTTCACTTTGGAGGAGAGATACTGAAATTTCTCAATGGCCCACTGTCTTTTCTTAATCTATCAATGGCATTTATTGAACACTTATTGTATGCAGGGCACTGTACTAAGTGCTTGGAAAAGTACACTAAAACAGTGTTGGTAGATGCATTCCCTGCTCACATGGAACTTAAAATCTATGGAGGGAGACAGACATTAAGGTAAGTGAGGGATAAGCAAAAAAGTAGAGTATGAGAATATTTACCCAAGTTTTGTGGGGTTGGGATGAGTATCAGAGTGTTTAAGGGATAAACAGCCATGTTCATAGTCAATGCATAGGAGAGGACAGATGGGGGAAATAAGGGGCTTAGTCTGGGAAGGCTTCTTGGAGGAGATGTGATTTTTTTTCTTTTTAGGAGGATTTTGAAGGTGGGAAGGGTGGTGGATTGACATGGATAATGAGTCAGTGGTGGGATAGACAACATCGAGGTACAGAGAGAAGATTTTCATTAAAGGAGTGGAGTGTTTGGGTTGGGTTGTAGTAGGAGATTTGCAAAATTGAGGGAGAGAGCTGATTGAATTCCTTAAAGTCAAAGGTAAGGAGGATCTGTTTGATGTGGAGGTGGATGGGCAGCCTTTCAAGGTGTCTGAGTGGGGAAACGTGGGCTGAACGTTTTTCCAGGAAAACACTCTGGGCAACAGAGTAATGAATGGACTGGAGAGGGTAGAGACAGGATGCAGAGGAGTCAGTAAAGAGGCTGGTGCAGTAAAGAAGCAGCGTGGCATAGTGGAAAGAGCACAGGCTTGGGAGTCAGAAGTCGTGGGTTCTAATCCTGGCTCTGTCAGTGATCAACTGTGTGATTTTGGGCAAGTCACTTGACTTCTCTGTGCCTCAGATACCTCATCTGTAAAATGGGGATAAAGACTGAGCCCCACATGGGACAACCAGATTACCTTGTATCTATACCAGTACTTAGAACGGTGCTGAGCACATAGGAAGCACTTAACAAATGCCATCATTATTATTATTATTATTAGTCAAGGCTGGAAATGAGTGTTTGGATAAGCAAGGTAGTAATTTGGATAGAGAGGGAAGGGCAGATTCTAGAGATGCTGTGAAGGTGGTACTGACAGGATTTCATGACAGTTTGAATGCATGGGTTAAATGAGAGATGAGTCGAGGATAATGTCAAGGTTATGGGCTTGTGAGACGGAGGATGGTGGTGCTGTCTAAAGTGATGGAAAAATTATGGGGAGGACAAGGTTTGGCTGGGAAAGTGAGGAGTTATGTTTTGGACATATTCATGCAATAATATTTATTGAGTGCTTACTATGTGCAGAGCACTGTATTAAGTGCTTGGAATGTACAATTTGGCAACAGATAGAGACAATCCCTGCCCAATGATGGGCTCACAGTCTAATTGGGGGAGACATACAACAAAACAAAACAAAAACAAAACAGCAATATGATAAATAGAATCAAGGAGATGTATATCTCATTAACAAAATAAATAGGGTAATAAATAATATATACAAATGAGGACAGTGCTGAGGGGAGGGTAAAGGGGGAGGGGGAGTAGTAGAGGGTGGGGTGGGGAGAGGGAGCAGAGGGGAAGGGGGCTCAGCTGAGGGGAGGTGAAGGGGGAAGGGGGAGGAGCAGAGGGTGGAGTGGGGGAGCTCAGTCTGGAAAGGCCTCTTGGAGGAAGTGAGCTCTCAGTAGGGCTTTGAAGAAGGGAAGAGAGTTTGGTGGACGTGAGGAGGGAGGGCATTCCAGGACAGCAGTAGGACGTGGGCCAAGGGTCGACGGTGGGATAGCCGTGAACGGGGGTCCGTGAGGAGGTGAGTGGCAGAGGAGCAGAGTGTATGGGTAGGGCAGTAGAAAGAGCAAAGGGCGGTGAGGTAGGAGGGGGCAAGATGATGGAGAACTTTAAAGCCAAGAGTGAGGAGTTTTTGTTTCGTGCAGAGGTTGATAGGCAACGACTGGAGGTTTTTAAGGAGGGGAGTGACATGCCCGAGTGTTTCTGTAGGAAGGTGATCTGGGCAGCAAAATGAAGAATAGACTGGAGTGGGGAGAGACAGGAGGAAGGGAGATCAGAGAGAAGGCTGACACAATAATCCAGTCGGGATATTATGAGAGCTTATACCAGCACGATAGCTGTTTGGATGGAGAGGAAAGGGCAGATCTTGGTGATATTGTAAAGGTGAGACCGGCAGGCATTGATGACAGAGTGGATTAGTGGAACATCATAGTAGAGATGTCCTGAAGGCAAGAGGAAATGTGAGACTGCAAAGAAGGGGAGAGGTCCTTATTATATTGTTATTACTATATTGTACTCTCCCAAGTGTCTGCACACAGTAAGTGCTCAATAAATACTACTGAATGAATGAAGATCAGGGCTGGAGAGGTAGATTGGGAATCATTCATGTAGAAATGGTAGCTGAAGTCATGGGAGCAAATTTATTCATTCAATAGTATTTATTGAGTGCTTACTATGTGCAGAGCACTGTACTAAGCACTTGGAAAGTACAATTTGGGAACAGATAGAGACAATCCCTGCCCAACGACAGGCTCACAGTCTAAATGGGGGAGTCAGGCAGCAAAGCAGAACAGAACAAAACAAAAACAAGACATCAAGATAAATAGAATCAAGGAGGTGTACACTTCATCAACAAAATAAATAGGGTAATATATACTAATGAGCACTAATGAGGGGAGGGGAAGGGGGAAGAGCAGAGGGTGGGGGGACATTGAGTTTTAGGTGGCGGGCAGACAACCAGCTGGAGACATCCTGGAGGCAGGAGGAGATACGAGCCTGGAGGGTGGGGGAGAGAACCTGCAAGAGGATGTAGATTTGGGTGTCATCTGCGTAGAGATGATAGTTGAAGCTGTGGGAGCAAATGAGTTCACCAAGGGAGTAAGTACAGACAGAGAACAGAAGAGGGCCAAGAACTGACCCTTGAAGAACCCCTACAGTTAGTGGATGGGAGGGGGAAGAGGAGCCCGCAAAGGAGACCAAGAATGACAGCCTGTTTATTTTGTTTATTTTGTTTAATGAGATGTACATCACCCTTATTCTATTTATTTGCCATTGTTTTTATGAGATGTTCTTCCCCTTGACTCTACTTATTGCCATTGTTCTTGTCTGCCTGTCTCCCCCGATTAGACTGTAAGCCCGTCAAAGGGCAAGGACTGTCTCTATCTGTTGCCGACTTGTACATTCCAAGCGCTTAGTACAGTGCTCTGCACATAGTAAGCGCTCAATAAATACTATTGAATGAATGAATGAATGGCCAGAAAGATAAGAGGAGAAGCAGGAGAGGACGGAGTCCGTGAAGCCAAGTTGAGATAAAGTGTGGAGGACAGTGTCAAATGAATTATCCAAGGGAATGATTGTGGATGGAGAATAGAAGGGGACTCAGAATTGAGTCTTGAGGTACTTGCACAGTTAGATAAAAGGAGGTAGAGGAGGAGCCTGCAAAAGAGATTAAGATGGAGCAATCAGAGAGGTAGAAGAACTAGGAAAAGAGTGTCAGAGAAGTGAAGGTTAGACGATGTTTCCAGGAGAAAGGGTAGTCCAAGGCATTGAAGGCAGCAGAGAGGTCGAGGAGGATTAGGATGAAATAGCAGTCATTGGATTTGGCAAGAAGGAAATCATTGGTGACCTTTAAGAGAGTTGTTTCCTTGGAGTGGAGGAGGAGGAAGATAAATTGCAGGGGATCAAGAAGAGAGTTGGAGGAGAGGAAGTGGAGTCAGCGAATATAGACAACTTGCTCAAGGAGTTTGGAGAGAAATAGTAGGAGGGAGATGGAGCAATAATTAGAGGGAGCCATGGGGTCAAGGGAGCGTTTTCAGTAGCACAGAGGATTCATGGGCATGCTTGAAAACAAGAGGGAAGGAACCATTGGAAAGTGAGTGGTTGGAGATGGCAGTCAGGGAGGGAAGATGGAAAGGGGCAATTGCTTTGATAGAGAAGGGATGGGGTTAGTAGCACAGGTGGAAAGGGTAGATTTTGAGTGAAGGTGGGTGATCGCCTCTTGAGATACTGCTGTGAAGGATGGGAGAGCCAAAAAGGGAGGTTAGAAGAGAAAGAGACAGTAGAAGAGCTGAGGAGATTTTAGGGAGACTTTGCTTGATGGTTTCAATTTTGTCACTGGAGAACATGGACAGGTCATTAGGGGCAACAGATGATGGGGGCAGAGAGACATGGAGTTTGAGGTGGGAGTTAAAAGTCTGAAACTGCTGTCATGGGAAATGAATATGGGAGTCGAGAATGGATCAATCAATTATACTTACTGAGTGCTTACTGTGTGCAGAATAGTGTCCTAAGTGTTAGGGAGAGTACTGTATAACAGAGTTGATAGACATGTTCCCTGCCCACAGGGCACTCACAGTCTATAGGGAGAGCCAGACATTAATATCAAATAAATTATGGATATGTACACATGTGCTGTGTGGCTGGGGGTTGGGGGAATAAAGTGTGCAATCTAAGTGCAATGGCAAATAATACAATAATTATTATTGTGGTATTTAAGTGTCTACTGTCTGCCATGCACTATACTAAGCATTGAGGGAGATGACAAATCCCCTATCCCACATGGGGCTCGAAGTATAAGTAGGAAGGAGTAGGATTAAATACTCATTTTACAAATGTGAGAAAGTGGACAGTGGATGTCATCATGAACATCTGTGTGGATGCTGAAGTCCCTGAGAGTCAATGTAGTGATGGAGAAAGAGAAGGAAAGTGAAAAGAGGCTGAAATTGTTCAAAAAGCTATAGGTGGGGTCTGGAGGAGAGGGGAGACAGTAATTAATGGCAACAAGTAATTGTAGTGGATGATGCGTGCAGGTGGTGATGGTAGATACAGATGGTGTGGACTTCAAAGGAAGAGAGAGAGAAGGACGTGAGATGGTTCGAAAGAGGCACTGGGCTGCTCTCTGGGAGCTCTTCAGGATGTCAGAGGAGGGAAGAGAAGGATCCTATGGCATTTCCCAGATTCTTTCTGATGCCCACCTGCCAGCCTGGCTGTCTGTACAGGGGGGTTATTGATCACCTGAAGCCCCATTCCCAGTGCTGTGAGCAGCCGGCTCAACGTTTTCCACAGAAAAATGTGGGACTGGTTCACTTCTGACTCTGTTCCTGAGGAGGGGTATAGAGGGAATTCTGCAGGGAGAAAGAAAAGCAAGCGAGTTGTTGCATACCAGCTCCTACTAACCTCCAGCCCACCCCTAGGGGTGCTGAGAGTCAACAAGAGACAGAAACTGGGTTAGAGACAAGAGTCTTTCCAAATGTCCCACAATCTGGCAGAAGCATTGCTGATCCTTAAATTCCCTAGCAGTCTCCCAGCCTGCTTTGTCTTCAGGGGTTTCTGTTCCCTAGCAACTCCTGACTCCACATCCTCCAGCCTTTCAGTTGCTTTCCAGTCAGGGCCTTGGGCTTTAGGTTCTTCCTGAACTCAGCTGGGACAAGTTTTTGGGCTTGGAGATGGGAGACTTGGGATTTTACCTTGAAAGTCCCACCTTTTCCTGGAAGAATACTCATTAAGAGTCCCAGAGGTAGGAGCAGACTTGTTCTGAGGCAGGGGGAGGGACGAGATGACCTCTGAAGGAGACTTTAATTAAATCACTTTTCCCCCACCCACGGCATCATCCTTGCATTTCCATCCTATAGTTAATGGGGCTGGGGCTTCCCTCAAGACACAAGTGACTGGCCGTGGACTGTCCATTCCCCTGCCTCTGAGCAAGGTGACTTCTAAACTAGGTGAGTCAGATTCTCTTTCATCACTGTCTCCCTTGAGGTAGCCTGTTTTGAGGTTTCACAGCCCTCTCTGAAGCCTCTCTGAGAGCCCTTGCAACAACATAAGCCCATTTCTTCAGTGAAAATGGAGGTAAGTAAGATTCTTCTCCTGCCCTCGATAATCTCCTTTATACTTCAAGGCATTTATTGAATTATCCTCCAGGCTTCTCTTCTCTGGATATGCTGGCAGTGGAAGCAGTGAACTGCTGAGGGCGGAAGAGGTGGGAAGCCATTCCTTCCTCTCCCCCATCCAGCTCAGGCTTCATGACAGGGGGACATGGAGGGAGCAGAGATGAGGGGGGAAGATTTTAAAGAAAGACATCCAGAAGGGCATCTGAGAGAGATTGTGAGACTTTTCAAGGAAGAAAAGGAAATATACTTTTTAAAGGAAATAGATGAAAAACGCATCTGATCTGGGCTTTAATAACAAGCAAGACCAATACAAGATAAATTACTTCAAGAAACAACCGACGGTGGTGAGTGAGCAAAAGGGAAGGTCTCCAAGAGCAAAGGGGAAGACAGGCAAAGTGCAAGACATTTCATTACGTGCCTGGAAGAGGAAGAGCAAATGACAGTGACTCTGAAAGACAAAGAAGGGCAAATGATGGACAGGGACTAAGTCCAATCTGATTAGCTTGTATCTATCCCAGTGCTTAGTACAGTGCCTGGCACATAGTAAGTGCTTAACAAGTACCATAAAAGAAAAATTAAGAGTGACAGGAAAGAGGTCCTGGGCATAAGCTCCGATTTTTATATATGTGTATTCTCTCCCAGCGCTTAGAACAGGGCTCTGCACACTGTAAGTGCTTAATATTACTATTATTACTATTACTGCTATAAAAAGTTATTTCAGGAAAAGGGAAAAGGTAGAGCCATTACAGGAGGGGATGGGAAGGTTATTTGCCCAAGATAAATCTGACAGAGGTGAAAATCTTCCCTCCCAGACCTTCTCTTCTATCTAACTTTCCCATCACAGTAGAAAACATCACCATCTTTCTTGACTCTGAAACCCACAAACTTGGTATTATCCTTGACTCACCACCCCCACCCCTTCAACTCTCATATTCAGTCAAATCCCAGCACAGTGTGCTTCCACAACCTTTTATGTACCCTTCCCTGCGTCTTTAATCCAAAAAGCTATCATCCTGTTCTAGGCACTCATCATATCCCAACTAGAGGTCTCATCTCCCTCAGTGGTTTCCCTGCTTCCTGTCTTTCCCAGTCCATAGTTCACTTTGCTCCTGGATTTTTTTTCACCATGTGACTCCTACTTTTCAAAAACCTTCAATAGTTACCCATTCCTTTCTATATCAAGCAGAAACTCCTAATCATTAATTTTAAGGTGCTCGGTGAATACTCTCTCTTTCTCTGTTATTCACTCTCTTCTCCCAGTATAGCCCAGCTCACACTTTTCATTACTTTCAGGAAAACCTTCTCAGAGTACCTCGTTCTCATCTCTCTTCTCTTTGACCCCTTGCCCTCTTTGGGCTTTATCCTGCCAGGAATTCCTTCCTCCTTCAAATCTGCGAGACCACAGCTCTCCCCTTCTTCAAAGCCCTCCTGAAAGTACTTCTATTCATGAGGTCTTCTCCAATTAATTTATTTTTCCCCCGACTAACAGAATAGCAGAATACCTCTGTTATTTTGTTATATTGTACTCTCCCAAGTGATTACTGCACACAGTAAGCACCCAATAAATACAATTGATTGAATGATCGACTGATTGAACCACCACCTTAACACTGTATTATCAACAATGAACTAAGGTAATCGTACCTACCTATAATCATAATGGCATTGATTGAATGCTTACAGTGAGCCAAACATTCTATACAAACTGACATACATACCCTTATAATTAAGTGCTTACTCAACTATATATGTATTTTTCTCTTTTCTTCTATTTGTTAATTATTTTAGAATCTGTCTTCCCCAATAGACTGCAAGCTCAGTACCCTCCCAAACACTAGGTATAGTCTTCTACATGCAGTAGGTACTAAGTGAATACAACTGATTAATTGATAAAATGAAAAGCTTGTAGGCAGGGAATATGTCTTCCTACTCTCTATTGTTCTCTCCCAAGTGCTTAGTACAGTGCTCTGCACACAATAAGTGCTCAATAAATGCAGTTGATTGACGAAAGGAGAGATTTCAGAAGGGGAGGAAGTTAGCTTTGTGAGAGCAATGGACTTTTGGTGGAGTGTTTTTAAACACACAGTTGTGCTGTGCGAAGAGTTAGCCTGAATTTTAACAAGATCAGGAGGAAGGGCAAGATGGTGAAAATGAGGCAGGGTACCCTTCGTCTCCTGAATAAGAGGGTTGAGAAGTGGGGACTTGAGAAATCAGAAGCCTCTCGCTCAGTGGAACACAAATTAGAAGACCTACTGAGGCTGGGGATAGTGGCTGACGAGCTCATCTACAGACTGCAGAGAAATGCGGTCAAGCAGGAATGACTGTGGACTATTTGCATGTGCCAAAGAAGGAGGTTGGAATGGATACTTCATCAGCCTGGATCAGGAGAAGACTTTTGGGAGAGAGTCATGGTTTTTAATTCACAAACTGGAGACTTGCTGCGTGTCAGAAGGGATCAGAAGAATCAAGGCCTCGATGGACAAGGACATGATGAGGAACCCCAAACTGAATGGGTGGTTCTGCAACAGGATAGAGGCTGGGAGGGGGTGAGGCAGGAATGGCCCTGCAGCCCCCTCCTGAATGCCCTAATGATTGATCCATATCTATAATTGTACCTGCCATGTTAAATCCCATCACATTCAGAGAGGCAGAGGAGAGACTGTAAGCTTTTTGTGGTCAAGGAACATGTCTTCCAACTCTGCTTAGTGCTTACCAAGTGCTTAGTACAGTGCTCTGCACACTAAGCAATCAATATAATAATGACGATATTTACTAAGCACTTATTATGTGCCAAGCAATACTAAGTGCTGGAGTAGATTCAAGATAATCAGGTCCCACATGGGGCTCGCACTCTAAGTAGGAGGGAGAAGAGGTATTGAATCCTCACTTTGCTGATGAGGGAACTGAGCTACAGAGAAGTTAAGTGATTTTCCCAAGTTCATACAGGAGGTATGTGGTCGACTCAGAATTAGAACTTAGGACCTCTGACTCCTGGCTTGAGCTCTTTCCATTAGGTCATGCTGCTTCTCAATCAAATACGATTGATTGACAGTGTTATAATAGCCAAGGAAGAAGGGGGACTTTGCTTACAGGTGTATGAGAAGTACATGTGAGGTTTAAAGGCCCAAATAATTGATTAAATCAATCAAGAGAATTTATTGAACATTTACTTTATGCAGAGCACTTTACTAAGCACTTGGGAAAGTACAATAAGGTTAGAAGACATGATCCCTGCCTTCAAGGAGCTAGCAGGAGGGAGATAGACACTTAAATATGTGACAGGAGGAGTAATGAAGTATAGAAGTAATGTACGTAAGTACTTTGGGGGTTTGGGAACTTTAGTGGAGGGGTCATGGACTCAGAAAACCTCATTTGCCACTCAGATTACTCATTGCAGCTGAAGCCAAGAGCCAGAAAACTAAGATAAAATTGGATAAATTTCTTTTTCACCCCTTAAGGCCTGGTGCAACTCTCTAACAAATGGCCCTGATATGAAAACCTCCAATGGCTCTCCATTCCCTCAAAATGTATTTTAATTTATTTTTGGTGGTATTTGTTAAGCCCTTACTATGTGCCTGGAACTGAGGTCAATACAAAATAATCAGGTTTAACACAGTCCATATCCCACAATCCTAATCCCCATTTTACAAATGAGGTAACTGAAGCATAGAGAAGTTAATTTGCCCAAGGTCACTCGGCAAACAAGTGGTAAATCTGGAATTAGAACCCAGGTCCTTCTGATTCCCAGGCCTGTTCTCTATCCACTAATAATAATAATTATGGTATTTGTTAAGCAATTACTATGTGCAGAGCACTGTTCTAAGAGCTGGGGTAGATATAGGGTAATCAGATTGTCCCACGTGGGGCTCACATTTTTTAATCCCCATTTTTACAGATGAGGTAACCGAGGCACAGAGACGTTAAGTGACTTGCCCAAGGTCACACAGAAGAGAAGTGGCAGATCTGGGATTAGAACCCATGACCTCTGACTCCCAAGCCCATGCTATTTTCACTAAGCCATGCTGCTTCATCTGAATGGAACCAAAACCTCCCCCATTGGTTTCAAAGATGTCCCCCTTTATCCTATCTGCTCTCTTCACCTACCCTACCTCGGTTTGCCATTTTGTTCTTTCCAAGCTCACCTTCTCACCCATATATAGCTCACCACGGCTCAAGCCCTTCCCCCTGCCTGGAACTCCCTTTCTTTAAACCAGCCAAACCAGCATCCTTCTCCTCCTTCAAAGTCACTTACAAAGCCCTCCTACAAAGTCACCTCCTCCAAGAGGCTTTCCCTGACTAATCCTCCATCTTTCTAATCATGTCACTCCCATCAGCCCAATAGAACTCATGGGTGTGTCTATTTCTAAATTCTTGGCTTTCTTATTCATTCATTCATTCATTCAATCAATCAATTGTATTGAGCGCTTAATAATAATAATGTTGGTATTTGTTAAGCAATTACTATGTGTCGAGCACTGTTCTAATCATTGGGGTAGATACAGGGTAATCAGGTTGTCCCTCGTAAGGCTCACAGTCTTAATCCCCATTTTACAGATGAGGTAACTGAGGCAGTTACTGTGTGCAGAGCACTGTACTAAATGCTTGGAAAGTACAGTTCGGCAACAGATAGACAATCCCTACCCAACAAGAGGCTCACTGTCTAGAAGGGGGAAACAGACAAAACAAGTAGACAGGCATCAATCCAACTGTTCGTTATAATTTTACCCCTTTACCTGTAATTACCAATTAGCCTCCATTTGTCTATTGTCATGTTAAAAACTTCTGCAGGTTTCTCGAGCCCCAATACAGCACTCTGCATACACTTGGTGCCCAGTACAGCCCTCTATATAGAGCAAGTGCTCAGAGAAATGAAGAATAATAACACTGAATCAGGTGGCCCCTCAGAAAAGGACTCACAAGCTTAAAGACAGAATATTGACTAGTCAGAATTTTTAGACACTTGTTTGGGGTCAAGATGACATCCAAGAGAATTGTGGGGACACCTGGGAGTGGCACAAAGGACAATCAATGCCCTGAGAGTTATGGAAACTATCACTTGTTAGAGTGAGATTGATAAAAGAGATTTTAATCCCAATGTTTTTTTATATGACAGCTATGTATGGATGGTATCCAGGACTCTTCTAACAGCTTTTTTAAGACCTTCTTTCATGCTCTATTGGGACACAGGATTGATATTACAAAGCAAGAGATAACTTATTTTCATGTGAAAGATGGGGGAATTGGGGATGATGAATCTGGATATTTTTTACAGTCTGAATTTTATTCATTTTCATGTGTGGAAGGTGGCAAGCGAAGTGGAATGGGAATGAAGTTTTAAAGGAAAGGGGAGGAGTAGACATGATATCTATCAAGTTCCCAAAGGATACAAATGCACTGTCCAAAGTGTTTGGTAGAGTACACTAGAGCTACCAGACATGATCCCTGCCCTCAAGGAGATTTCGATCTTGTGACTACCTAGGACATTTTTAGACAGAGGAATTTAAAAAAAATTTAATTCAAGAGAAACCGTAAAGAGACAGATGCAGGAACAACTTTTTATCAGAATGTCGGGTGGCAAAAGATTTCTGAAATGCTTGACTGGATTTCGGGACCTAAAGTTAGGGTTTGATTTTTTTTTTTTTAAACATCAAGGAAATAGTATACAATGTTTTTCAAATGAAGAGGCTGGGAATTGTAATTAAACTTGTCCTGGGGATTCATTCATATTTTATGGGAGAGCCAGAATGAAGAAGTGTTCAGAGGCAGACCTGAGGATGGATACGAAGTGATGAAGAAGGCAATGGTGAACTGGAAAGGAAGGCAGGAAAACAAAGAGAACAGTTTGTTCTTTAAGAATTTTTAATGCAATTTTGTTTGTATGAATTATTTTTAATAGATTTTAGTAATCTCAAGGAAAGGAAAACTTACCTCTATACTGTAAACTCTTTATGACCAGGGAATGTGTCTACCAACTCTGTTATACTGTAGTCAGTCAATCATATTTATTGAATGCTTACTATGTGCAGAGTACTGTACTAAGCCCTTGGGAGAGTACAGCAGCAGCCACATTCCCTGCCCATAATGAGCTTCTCTCCCAAGATCTCAGTACAGTGCTCTGCATACAGTAAAAAGCACTCAATAAATACGAATGACTGATTGATTTTCTTCTCCAGGTTAAATAATCCCAATGCCCTCCCCATTGCCAGACTCCATGGTGGCTGGGAGGCTTGGAGGTTGACAGTGTGCCTTGCCTCCCGACTCTGCCATATCCATGCTGGAAGAAGAGAGGGAGATTTAAATCCAACACTACACTCCAGCAGTGGGAGCGGACAGAGGTAGGCCACTGAAGCGTTCTGCTATTCTGCTGCTCTTTTTATGGTGTCTTTTTCTTATTTAAAAAAATGGAATAAATTTACCAATTTCCATCCTCACTTTGTCCCAGAAAGAATATTTCTTCATTGAAAGAAGGAAGGAGAGGAGGAAAAAAAAGAGAAGAGATAGGAAAAGCAGTTAGCATTGGCTAAAAGTTTGCAGTGAAAGGCAGCTGGCAACCTCGTCGAGCCGGTGAAACGATATTAACATTTTATTATTCTAAGGTGAGCGTTTTAAAACGGAATTTTAAATATTACCCTGCTGTTCCAGAACACAAAAACCTTTAATTTTATGCAAATGAACAGCGAGGAGCTGAGCGCTTAATGTAAACGAACACTTTCTTTGTAGGAGAGGTTGGGAGAGAAAAAAAAATTTCCCCTGGATTCTTTAATTGCTGTCTGAAATTATGTAAATCCCACCGCTAGGCAGAACACAATTACCGGTGCCCCTCTCTGCCAGCGCTCTAATGTCTAACAAAATATCGGTGGGTGACATTTAGACGAGGTAATGCAAATGAGAATTCATTTTTTTCCAAGACAAAGGGCAGCTAAAAGATCACCTCGTTTGTACTTTGGAAAAGGGGGGGGCAAAACAAAAATGGGCCTAGGGCCGGGACCAGGCTGGCGGAAAGCGAGCGAACCCGGTGACCATCGGTTGGAGAAGGGTGAGCGGTCAGCATTTATGGGTAATTTATTTATGACTTCCCGGGATGGGGGAGCATCCAGCAGGAGTTTGGTTTAGAAATAGTGCACATGCACGTGTGAACATGCACGTGTGTGCACACACATACACACTGTTTATCCATTTGTTATTTAATCTATTAGTTATGTCTTTTATATTATTCTCAAACTCTATAATTATCCACTTGCCTTTCCCCTTAAAAGGTAAGCTCCTCCAGGGCAAGGACTGAGTCTTATATTTCCAGCGCTTTCCAAATGTGCAGTACAGTGCTGGTCAATCCTCGTGACCCCCTAGATTTAGCATTTGGTAAGTCTTTAAATTTCATAAAAAATTACTGTTGCTAGTTCTAATGGCTTTGCCCCAGACTGTAGGGGAGTCTGGAGCATTTTCTCCCAGAGTGGTGCTGAGAAGACCAGAAATAACTTGATCATGGTCTGGAGTGCTGCCTTTGCAGCACCATGAGAGATAGGAGATATTTGGAGGGAAAATAAAAAGTTGCAGAAATCTTTGTGGAATGAGGGGGACTGAGAAGAACCCAGGCACCAGGGGAGTGCGGATGTGTGTGAGAGATGTGTGCACTTTGATTCTAATTTCCACCTGTGTAGTCTTTGTCCATCCTTAGTACAGTGCTTTGGACATAGTAAGCTCATAATAAATACTATTACTACTACCTGGTGACTGGACAGTCAATTGGCATCCCAGGTTGATAACCATTCAACCAGTTGCCCCCTCACCATGTCTGTCCCGCTCAAGACTGTAAGCTCATTTTGGGCAGGAAACAAGACTACCAACTCTGTTATACTGTTGCGTTGTACTCTCCTAAGCACTTAGTACAGTGCTCTGCACACAGTAAGCATTCAGAAAATATGATTGATTAAAATATAATTGATTGATCACCAGGGGAGTTACAGATCTGAGTAGGAGAGAATATGTCTGCAGTGAAGAAAAAGGGCATAGAAGGCAGTGGGGAGTGGAGAACCAGGATGAAGACAGTATTGAAAATCATACTTTGAAAATCAATTTCCAAAAACTTAATAATTGGCTCTCATCCCTTCCTTGCCCCCACTTTCTTTCTCTAGCTTCCAAGGCAGATCAATATCATTAGAGTCATAGCCACACCCACTCATAGCTTTTTGAGGAGGAAAGAAGACAGGGAGGAGGAGGAGAGGGACGGGGGAAGAGGACAGAGGTGAAGCAAGGACAAAGCAGGACAGGCACACCCACATCCATCTCTTGCCACTCCCCAGAAATTGGCTGGGGAAACTTAAGCCTTTGAGCTCACACTATTTTATCGCTTTCAAGCTGTAAGAGAAAGGGATGAGTTGGTGAGGGAGAGGACCCTCCCCTTGGCTACCTGGAGCCCAGCAGCTGTGGGGATGCTGGTGCCACATCCCCTGGGGGAGTTGAGTCTGCCCCAGAAAGTGAGCCAATTCCTGTGAGCAGATTTACAGTCTGGCTGGTACTATGCAGTGCTCTACCTGCTGACCTCTGATCCCTGACTTTGGCTCAACCCTGCAACCAACTGGCTAACAAACTGGGGTCAGCCCCCAAGTCTGGGCCCACAGGACACAGAGGCGTGTTAGGGTCCATGTGTGCCACACTCGCCCACATACTGGCCCAAGTGAAGTATGCAGGAGCAAATCCCTCTTGGACTCCTCAGTTACCTTAATCGATTAGCTAATTGGAGCCCAGGTCCAGCTCCCTGGAGTAGAGGCTGACCATGCCTTACCCAGCCTTCTCACCAGGAAGGTACTGACTGACTATGCCCCACCCACACCCAGGCCCATTCACCCCCAGCTCCTCCCAGGTCAAAGAGGTGCCCATTCTCCTGTGGTCTCCAATGCCTGGGGCTGTGACCTTCCTCAGCTGCAGTGGGAGCTGGGGCCTGGATGCCAGGGTCTCCATGCTGGAGAGGGTGAACCAGATGAGCTGGGAACAGGTAGTAGAGTAGGTGGGCAAAGCCAATAGGTAACTAGCTAGAAGATAGGAAGAAAAATCCCTTTCCAGGGCAGGAGAAGTGATTCCCTACCCCCCGGCCTCCCTGAGTCAGGGTGGGAGCACTGACTAGGAGTGAAAACTGGGCCCTGTGGGGAAGTTAGCCGGAATCAGTCTGTCAATTAGTCAACCAATGGTACTTGTTGAGCATATACTCTGTGCAGAGGACTGTACTAAGGGCTTCATTCAGTAGTATTTATTGAATGCTTATGATGTGCAGAGCACTGTACTAAGCACTTGGAATGGACAATTCAGCAACAGTTAGAGACAATCCCTGCCCAATGACAGGCTCAGAGTCTAAATGGGGGAGACAGACAGCAAAGCAAAACAAAAACAAGACATCATCAAGATAAATAGAATCAAGGGGATGTACACCTCATTAACAAAATAAATAGGCTACTAGAGCGAGGTCTTGGGAGTCAGAGGTCATGGGTTCGACTCCCGGCTCTGCCACTTGTCAGCTGTGTGACTGTGGGCAAGTCACTTCACTTCTTTGTGCCTCAGTTACCTCATCTGTAAAATGGGGATGAACTGTGAGCCTCACATGGGACAACCTGATGACCCTGTATCTACCCCAGCGCTTAGAACAGTGCTCTGCACAAAGTAAGCGCTTAACAAATACCAACATTATTATTATTATTATGATATACAAATATATACAAATGAGCACAATGCTGAGGGGAGGGGAAGGGGGAAGAGCAGAGGGTTGTGGGGAAGGGAGGAGGAGCAGAGGTAAAAGGAGGGTTCATTCTGGGAAGGCCTCTTGGAGGAGGTGAGCTCTCAGTAGGGCTTGGGAGAGCACAGTAGAGCATGGCTCAGTGGAAAGAGCACGGTCTTTGGAGTCAGGGATCATGAGTTCGAATCCCAGCTCTGCCACTTGTCAGCTGTGACTGTGGGCAAGTCACTTAACTTCTCTGTGCCTCAGTTACCTCATCTGTAAAATGGGGATTAAGACTGAGCCCCACGTGGGACAACCTGATTCCCCTGTGTCTACCCCAGCACTTAGAACAGTGCTCTGCACATAGTAAGTGCTTAACAAATACCAACATTTTTTTTAAAGTAGATAGGCATGATCCCTGCCTACAAAGATTGTACACTCTAGTGGGAAAGACAGACACTAAAATAAATTATAGGCAGAGGAAGCAACCATGTATAAAAGATAAGTACATAAGTGCTGTGGCATGGTGAATACCGTACTGATTTAAGTCCCTGCAGGAGCTCGGAGAGGGTTGGTATCAATCTTGGGTTGGGTCCAGGGTGATGCCCGCTACCTGGCCCAGCACACTCCACCCTCGTGATGCCTGGCTCTTGGGACTAAAATCAAAATTTGCCCAGCTAAACCAGCCAGTAAGAACATCTTTCAGGTCTGGGATCCCTGTCATTTTTTTTTTTTTTCATTTTCAGCAGTTGCTGGGCTCTGTTCTCACTCCAAGGATTAGAGAGATAATTCTATTACATTTAGTAACGAGATTAAAAGAGCCAGTTATCCCGTTACGGAGCCCATGGAAACCGGCTGTGCCCGCAGGTGGGGCCCAGGGAGGGGTGAAGAGGACCGCTAGGAGAGTCAGCAAAGGGCAGGGCCCATGCTGAGGCTGGAAGGGAGAGGACAGCTACCCTGAAGTAGCCCAAAGGGGATAAATGAAAATATTTAGGAGGAAAAATAAGAATTGCTGAAGCAGAGGGGCCAGGAATAGGACAGCCAATAAAGGAAAGGCTGCCCTCCAGCTCTTGGGCACTGTCAGGAGTGAGGCTGGTTGCTTTAAGTGGGAGACATTCCTTTACTCATTGAAAATCCCTGCAGCCCACTGTAGCTCAGAGATTCTGAAAAGGGTAGAGGTTGGCAAGGGTGAGTAATAGTAATATTAATTGTGGCACTGGTTAAGTGCTTACTGTGTGTCAAGCACCCTTCTAAACATTAGAGTAGAATGAAAGTAATAAGGTTGGACACAGTCTCTGTCCCACAGGGGGAGCTTCGATTCTTCACAGGAGGGAGAACAGGTATTCAGTTCCCATTTTTACAGATGAGTAAGCGGAGGCACGGAGAGGTGAAGTGACTTCCTAAGGCCACCCAGCAGGGAAGTGGTGGAGCCAGGACTAGAATCCAGCTCCTCTGGCTCCCAGGCCCATGCTCTTTCCATTAGGTTATATTGCTTCTCTAGTAGAAGTAGGAGCAGCCCCCCCCTCTTTTGAGCCTCCCATTCTAAGAAGAGGAGGGCAGAAATGATCGAGCCTGCTGCTCCACATTTTTTCATACAACTGTATTTATTGAGAGCTCACTGTGTGCAGAGCACTGTACTCTTAGAGATGCTGCTCTGTGCCGGTGTGGAATAGCACGATCTTCCTGAGGTGGTGAGCTTGTCATGGTCCCTAGCTCTTCTCAATCAATCAATGGTATTTATTGAACATTTATTGTGTGCAGAGCACTGTACTAAGTGCTTGGTAGAGTACAATACAACAGAGTTGGTATACATTTTCCCTGCCCACTAGGAGTATAGAGGCTAGAGGTGAAGACAGACATTAAAATAAATTCTGTGCATGTGTGTGGGGGTGTGTGTGGGGTGTGTGTGTGTGTGTGTGTGATGGGACTGAGAATGGGGTGAATATCAAGTGTGTAAACAGTACAGATCCGAGTGCATAGATGACGCAGAAGGGAGAGGGAGTAGGGGAAATGAGGGTTTAGCTGGGGAAGACCTCTTGTAGGAAATACAATTTCAATGAAGGTGGGAAGGTTGATGGTCTGGAAACATGAAGGGGGAGGAAGTTCCAGGGCAGAAGGAGAAAATGGGAAAGAGGTCAGTGATGAGATAGATGGGGTCGAGGTACTGTGAATAGTTTGGTGTTGGCAGAACAAAGTGTACAGGCTGGGTTGTTGTAGAAAATCAGGAAGGTAAGATAAGAGGGGGCAAGTGATTGAATGTTTTAAAGCCATTGGTAAAGTTTATGTTTGATGTGGAGGTGAATAGGCAATCACTGGAGATTTTTGAGTGTTTTTTATTTGGTTTTTTTGTTCTGTTTTGTTTTTGTTTTTAGAAAATGAGCTGGGTACCAGGGTGAAGTAAGGACTAGACTGGGGAGAGACAGGGAGTTCAGCAAAGAAGCTGATGCAGTAATCATGGCAGGATATAATAAGTGCTTGGATCAGCATAGTAGCAGTCTGGATGGAGGGGAAGGAGTGGATTTCAGTGGCATCATGAAGGTAGAACTGACAGAGCACTGAACTAAGAGCTTGGGAGAGTACAATATAGAATTGGTAGACATGATCCCTACCCGTCCCTCAAGGATTTTGTGATATAATTGACACAATTTTCTCCTCTCAACTATCACCTCAGCAATTTTAAACTCACAGCTATCTGTAACATATCAAGTTATGTACTTTATTTCAGTGTGTTAAGCTACTGGCAGTTACCAGCCCTAAATTTAAGCTGAAAGAATCCCCAAAGTCACTTTAGGAGTCCCTGGACCCCAGTAAGCTTCTACTGGGCTTACTGGGCCTGAGTGCCTTCAAATATCTTGTTCTACCACAAGTCTTGGGGCATCCCACTCACTTCCCCTAAATTCCCTGCACCCCTTTTTGCTGCCACCACTCTATGGCTAAAGTCCTGACATCTTCCTGAAGCCCTAGAGGTCATCAAGGACTAGCTTACCGCCCCTATCTCAGGGCTAGCTGCAGAAAGCCCACAGACAAAGTGCTCCAACCCATGATACTCCTGGTAAGATGTCTCCCCAGCAACCTGAGTTCTTCCTCCAGCCCCTACTATAGCCAGACACCAAGATCTGACATCACTACAATATTTAATAAACTCTTAACAAGGTAGCAACCAAAGTAAGTCCGGTTTAAACAACCTTTTCCTGGATTATTACTTCCCTTTCAGGACTCTCTATACTTCCCTATAGGTGTCCTAGGGGTTCTTCCTCAGGGGCAGGAGTTCTGGCCACCCGATCCCTCCCTGTGCCCTTTGTCTATCCAGGGTTCATAGCACAAGCGCTCTGTGTCCTGCTTTCTCAGGCCCACAACTTGCTTCCCTTTTTCTCAAGATAGCCAAGATAGCCCCTCCACTTGCTCTTCAGTCCTTCTCTCTGATTGGCTCAATTTACACTTCAGGGAGGGGCATTCTTGGCTTCCTCCTCCTCCCTCCCCTAAATGTGGGAGGAGAGTGGAACTGGTCCTCACACAGTGTTTTTCCATCTTTGCCTTCTCTTTTTCTCCCCAGCTGTAAATAACTTTATGTAAGGCTCCCTCATTAGATTGTAAACTCCTGAGGGCAGGGATTGTGTTTTTTAACTCTATTCTACTTTCCCATTTAGCCCAGTCTTCGGTCCAGTGAAAAGAGCATGACTCTGGGAATCAGGAGGGTTGGATTCTAGTCTCAGCTCTGCAAGTAGGGCAGTGCTTTCCTGGGCCATGCCATCAGTAGAGAAGGTTTCTAACTTAAGACTCATCTAGGTGGTTCAGTGAGATGGGTAGGCCCAGCAGGAATCCTAAAAATATCTGCATTAAAGCACACAGCAGTTCCCAAGGTAGTCAGTCAATCAATCAATCATATTTATGTGCAGAGCACTTACTAAGCACTTGGGAGAGTAAAATATAACAATTGGTTGACATGTTCCCTGCCCACAATGAGCTCACAGTTTAGAGGGAGAGGCAGACATCAATATTAATAAATTGTGGATATGTACTTAAGTGCCGTGGGCTGAGAGAGGGGTGAATAAAGGGTGCAAATCCAGGTTCGAGGGTGATTCAGAAGGGAATGGGAGAAGAGAAGATGAGGGCTTAGATGGAGAAGGCCTCTTGGAGGAGATGTGGTTTAAATAAATCTTTGTTGATGGAGATAGTGGTTGTTGGATATAAAGAGGGAAAGCATTCCAGGCCAGAGGCAGGATGTGGACAAGTGGTCAGAGTTGAGATAGATGAGAACAGGTTACAGTATGTTGACATTAGAGGAGCACAGTGTGCAAGTCTGGGTTGTAGTAGGAAATCAGGAAGGTAAGGTGTGGGAGGGGCAAGGTGATTGAGTGCTTTAAAGCCCATGGTAAGGCATTTTAGTTTGATGCAGAGGTGAATGGATAACCACTATAGGTTCTTGAGAAGTGAAATAACACGGATTGAACCTTCCCAGACTGAGCTTCACCCTTTCCCTTTGTTCCCTCTGCTGCCTCTCTACCCCCAACTTCACCTCCCCTCAGCTAAGCCCCCTTCCCCCACCCCCCTTTCCCTCTTCTCCTCCCCTCAGCACTGTGCTCGTCTGCTCATTTGTATATATTTTTATTACCCAATTTATTTTGTTAATGAGATGTACATCCCCTTGGTTCTATTTATTTCTATTGTTTTTGTCTGTCCGTCTCCCCCGATTAGACTGTAAGCCCGTCAGAGGGCAGGGACTGTCTCTATCTGTTACCGATCTGTACATTCCAAGCACTTAGTACAGTGCTCTGCACATAGTAAGCGCTCAATAAATACTACTGAATGAATGAATGAACTATTTTATAGAAAAATGATCAGTGCACCAGAGTGAAGCATGGCTCGGAGTTGGGAGAGACAGGAGGCAGGGAGCTCAGAAAGGAGGCTAATGCAGTAGTGAAGGTGGGATTGGATATATGGTTGGATTAATGTAGTAGTTTGGGTGGAAAGGGAAGGGCAGATTTTAGAGATGTTGTAAAGGTTGAACCAGCAAAATTCAGTTGGTTTAGGGATTAAACAAGGCTATGTTAATAGAGTGACTTTAGGGGCCTTGGGATAAACCCCCACACCTCTGCCCCCATTGAACACTGCACTGTTAGTAAGGAAACAAGAAGAAGAGGAGAACAAGAATGGATGGAGTTCCTGGAAGGAAGTAGCAAGTCTGCCAAAAACTGAGGCTCCGCATACCCCCGATCCCCAGTCCCCACCCTTTGCCTCCACCCCTCCTCGTGTGGTGCTTGGACAGTGCACTGACTGTCCTCTTGCATGAAGCTCTAGGAGTACTGGATGGTGGCTGTACCCACAGCACGTATCTGGTTTTCCAGACTGCAGACTCAACACCATGTAGGAGGTAATGTTAAGTGGGCCAGGAGGTGGCCTTACCAATAATAATAATAATAATGTTAGTATTTGTTAAGCGCTTACTATGTGCCGAGCATTGTTCTAAGCGCTGGGGTAGACACAGGGGAATCAGGTTGTCCCACGTGGGGCTCACAGTCCTAATCCCCATTTTACAGATGAGGGAACTGAGGCACTGAGAAGTTAAGTGACTTGCCCAAAGTCACACAGCTGGCAAGTGGCAGAGCTGGGGTTCGAACCCATGACCTCTGACTCCAATACCACCACTGATTTTCTGGGAAGACCTTGATCCCCGGCTCCTGGAGGTCCAGGCTGGGGGTACTCCTTCCAAGCCTCAATAACCAGGGCCAAACATGGGGGTGCTGGGAACACATGGAGCCTACGGCAATGAAGATACCGTGCTTGCCCCTCTTGAGAGAAGCAGCTTGGCCTAGTGGATAGAGCACGGGCCTGGGAGTAAGAGGACCTGGATTCTAATCTAAAATCTGCCACTTGTCTGCTACATGATCGTGGACAACTCATTTTACTTCTCTGGGCCTCGGTTCCCTCAACATTAAAATGCGGGATTAAGACTGTGAGCCTTATGTGGGACATGGATTGGGTCCAACCTGATTATCTTTTATCTACCCCAGTGCCTAGAACAGTGCTTGGCACATAGTAAGGACTCAAGAAATACAGTTATTATCATGATGATAATGGTAATGATGTTGCCTAGGAAACAGTGCACCAGATGAAAGAAAAAGTAAAATGTAAATTCCTGCTGTTTGTAGTCCTTGACCACCCTCTGGGGTAGCTGTTGCTTCCACACCTGTGACTTTCTGTTGACATCTCATTCTCTGTGTGCATTCTCTATCCTGTAAAGAAAAACTTCCTCTTCCCCCTCCCCCTTAGACTGTGAGGCTCTGTGTGACACAGCCTGGGGCTAATCTAATAATGATAATAATTATTGTATTTGTTAAGCGCTTACTTTGTGCCAAAGCACCATACTAAGCACTGGGGTGGATACAAGCAAATTGGGTTGGACACAGTCCCTGTGCCACACGGGACTAACAGTCTCAATCCCCATTTTACAGATGAGGTAACTGAGACATAGAGAAGTGAAGTGTCTTGCCTAAGGTCATAAAGCAGACAAGTGGTGGAGCTGGAATTAGAACACTGACTCCCAGGCCCGTGCTCTAGCCATTATGCCACAATGCTTCCCTGATGCCAATCTGATGGCACATACCAAGTGCTTAACAAATACCATAATGATAATTACTACTACTTTCTCCACCCCACTCACTCTTTTGCCCCCCCCCCCCCAAACCAGGAAGGAATTGTGGGGTTTGGAGACAGGGTCAGCTTTGGGTCTCACCTCCCCTTGCTGGCCTGGGTCTGGGGTGGAAAGGGCAGAGTTTCCTTCTGAGAAATCTTAGCCTACTTTCTCTTCTTCTTCCTTCCTTCTTTCCTTCTCTCCCTCTCCTATGTGCATCAGTGTCTCCAGTCTGATCCTGGGTGTGCTTCATAAGGAGCTGGTTAGCGCAGGGCTGACATATCTGTGATACAATGATCATATACAGGAAACCGCTTGACCCCAAAGACTGCTCTCATACTGTTGGATTGACACTCCACATTGACTTTGCTTCAGGCTTATCAACAAATCTGAGGCTGTTTTATTAGAGCCGTGGGTGCTGTCTATGTGCACATGCCAGTTAGAGACAACTTTATTCCTTCAGGCTGGTGGGGGCAGCTGGAGGGACGAAGTCGGGGAAGAGAGGAGGAACTGACTTCTGTAGCAATATGAACCTTAAGGCCAGGCATGGTTAACTACACATATACACAAACTCCCTCTCCTCCCTCTCCCTCTCCCTTTCCTCCCCCTCTCCCCCTTTCCCCTCCCTCCCCCTTCCCTCCCCCTCGTCCCTTCCCTCCCTTCTCCTCTTCTCTTCCGTCCCTTCCCCTCTCCCCCTCCCTCTCTCCCTCCCCTTCTTCCCTTCCCTCCCTTCCCCTCTTCTCTTCCCTCCCTTCCCCTCTCCCCCTCCCTCTCTCCCTCTTCCCCCTCTGCCCATCTCTACTCCCCCTTCTCTCCCCTCCCCCTCTCTCCCCCTCGCTCTCCTTCTCCCTGTCCCCCCACCCCTTTCTGTCATTGACACATACAGAGACACTCATCCACAGTCAGTCAATCCCAGCTCTGCCAATTCCTTGCTGTGAAACCTCTGGCAAATCTCTTGACTTCTCTTTGCCTCAGTTTCTTCAATTGTAAAATGGGGATGCAATACTTTTTCTCCCTCCTACTTATGCTATGAGCCTCATATGGGATAGGAACTATATCTGACCTAATTGACTTGTATCTACCCAGGGCTTAGAACAGTTTTTGACCAATAGTAAACACTGAACAGAAGCAGCATGGCCTAGTGGCTAGAGCACAGGCCTGGGAGTCAGAAGGTCATGGGTTCTAATCCCAGCTCCACCATTTGTCTGCTGTATGACCTTGGACAAGCCACTTCACTTCTCTGTGCCTCAGTTATCTCTTCTGTAAAACGGGGGTTGAGACTGTGAGCCCCACATGGGACAGGGCCTGATCCAAACAGATTTGCTTGTATCCACCACAGTGCTTAGTACAGTGCCAGCACATAGTAAGCACTTAAATTATTATTACTAAGTGCCATTGAGTCATTTCCAATTCTTAGCGACTCCATGGATATACTTTCTCCAGAACGTTCTCTTCTCTGCCATAGTCCACAACCTTTCTTACGGTTCTTCCGTTATCGTTGTTATGGTCTCTATCCATCTAGCACTTGTTTTGTTTTGTTGTCTATCTCCCCTCTTCTAGACTGTAAGCCCGTTGTTGGGTAGGGATTGTCTCTATCTGTTGCTGAATTATACTTTCCAAGCACTTTGAACAGTGCTCTGCTCACAGTAAGTGTTCAATAAATATGATTGAATGAATGAATGGTCTGCCTCTTTCACGTATTCCCTGGACTTTTCCTAGCATTAGTGTCTTCTCCAGAGAATGTGTCCAAAATATGCTAATCTAAATTGAGTTATTTGGCTTTCCAGAGACCCCTTTGGTTTAATTTGCTCTAAAATCCATTTGTTTTTCGGGCAATACATGGTATTCGCAAAAACCTTCTTCAACACCACATTTCAAAATAATCGATGTTCTTTCTATCCTGCTTTTTCACTCTCCAGCTTTTGGATCCATACATTGTCACTGGAAACACAATAGAGTTGACAATTTGTATTTTTATGGCAATTGTTACATCAGCACATTTCATGTCTTTTTCCAGGCTCTTCATAGCAAGTCTTCCTAACATTAATCTTTGGCATTATTTCTTGGCTACTAGTTCCTTTATTATTGGTTATCGATTCCAGGAGAGAAAAATTGTCAACTATGTCAATCTTCTCTCCATCCACTACAAATGTGTTAAAACTTCCAGTTGTCATCCATAATTAAATACCATAAAATAATTACTGGTAATTATTGAACAGTTACTATATGGGAGGATAAATGCAATAGAGTTGGTAGACATAATTCCTGCCCTTAAGGTATTTATAGTCAAATGAGAGAAATAGACATTAAAAAAAATTACAGCTAGGGGAAGTGGCAGAGTATAAGGATATGTACTGTATTGTACTTTCCCAAGTGCTTAGTTCAGTGCTCTGCACATAGTAAGAACTCAGTAAATATGATTGACTGCTCTGGGTGGAGTAAGTAACAAAGTGCCTAAGGGGTATAAGTGCATAAGGAATGCACTGAGGGAATTGAGACACTAGTCAGGGAAGGCTTCTTGGAGGAGATATGATTTAGTAGGGCTTTGAAGATGGAGAGAGTGGTGGTCTGTTGGATGTGAATGTGGAGGGAGCTCCAGGCCAGAGGAAGGACATGGGCAAGAGGTTGGTGGCGGGACAGATGAGATTGAGATACAGTGAGTAGGTTGGTGTTAGAGAAGTGAAATATATAACCTGGATTGTAGTGGGGGATGATCATGGTAAGGTAGGAGGGGGAGAGCCATTCGAATCCCTTAAACCAGATGGTGAGGAATTTCGGTTTGCTACAAAAGTGAATGGACAACCCTTGGAGGTTTTTGAGGAAACCTGTACAGATTTTTTTTAGAAAAATTGTCTGTGCAGCAGAGTAAATTATGGACTGGAGCAGGGAGACAGGAGTCAGAGAGATCAGCAAAGTGTCAAGGTGGTATATGATATGTGTTTGGATGTAGGTTCTAAACCCAACTCCAACACTTATCTGCTGTGTGACCTTGGAAAGTCACTTCACTTCTCTGGCCTGTTACCTCATCGGTAAAATGGGGATTAAGACTGTGAGCCCAACGTGGGACAACCTGATTACCTTGTATCTACCCCAGCACTTAGAACAGTGCTTGGCACTTTGTAAGCACTTAACAAATGCCATCATCATTATTATTATTATTATTATTATCCACCTGGTAGCAGTATGGGTGGAGAGGATGGGCTGGTATCTAGAGATGCTGTAAAAGTAGACTCGACCAGATTTGGAGACTGACTATGTGGGTTCAATGAGAGATTTAAGTTGAGGTAATGCCAAGGTTGAGGACTTGGATACAGGGTGGCCAGTGTGGTCTAGGATAAATGGGAAAGTCTAGGGGAGGACAGGATTTGTGTGGAAAGATGAGGTGTTCTGTTTTGGACCTGTTAAGTTTGAGGTCTTGGCAGGACATCAAAGTAGAGGTATACTGAAGGCAAAAGGAAATATGAATGAAGAGAAGGAAAGAGGTTGGAGCTGGGCAGATAAATTTGGAACCACAAGGCTGACTTCAATGGCAGGCAAGGTAAACAGTCACCTCAGGGTGGCACAAGACAGGGGAAGCAAATCTCCCCTTCTTGCCAACCTCGATGCGGTTGCCATTGCACAATGGTCATATGTTTCAATTTTCAGTAAATTTCTCATCCCCATTCTCCCTCCCATGGTTCCCTCCAAGAAAAATGTCTCTGCCACAAGGTTTGTTTTTTAAATACTGTTATTTAATCAGCCTGGACGGTGGGGCAGGAGAAGATGGCATCGAGAGGAGCAGGTGCGGGGGGAGCCAGGCAGGCCCTGAGTGGGACATAGAATCCATTGGCAGCCCCATCCAACTGGTTGTGCGTGAGGCCCTCTGACCTCAGAGCCCCCAGGAGTCCCTACTGATACCCTGCCCATCCTGTCCCTGGAGCTGGGTGCCAGGGGTTACTGTTTGGTGGATCTGGGGGCTGAGGGGATGGAGTCCTGTGCCCTGTGAGCCTGAGTGGTTGGAGTTGGGAGCCCAGAGCATAGGGGAGCCTGGCATGGGGCCAACTACAGGGTCAGAGCCAAGAAGGTGGTGGTTGGTGGGGCAGAGAATGGCCCACATAGGATGGGCTGCAAGTCCCAGTGAGAGGAATAGGTTCTGCTCTGTCCTGGGACTGGATAGTGTTTTCTTCCTCTCGTGGGGTATCTGGGAACAGGTTGATTGGAGCATCCTTCCCCTAAATCTGCAGCAGCTAAGTAACTGGTGAGCAGCATGAGGGCTGAGCTGGGAAGTCAGGTCATCCTGAAGCTGCCACTGCACATGTATGCTTATCGGGCACCCATAGGCCCAAAATGATGATGATGGTATTTGTTAAGCACTAACTATGTGCCAAGCACTGTTCCAAGCATAAGCACACCTAGAGTCACATGCATGTGTACACATAAAGATTTGCATGCATATATACGCACACTAAGATGCTTACAAAAATACAAAGGAACACAGTCATTCTCCCACACCTCCACAAATAAGCTGAGACACCCCAATCACTCCCCACCTCTCCCCCGTTGCTGTCCAGCTCATTTCCCTGGAGACTGATTGAACTTTGAAGGGAAATAAAGAGCCGTGTTCCCTGGCCACCTGCTCAAAAGAGCTGGAATTCTGCTTTCCTGTTCTTCGGCTCCCAGGGTCTGCCCGTGAAGGAGCAGCATCTGCTCACAGGATCAAGGGCTCTGCTGGCTGTGCCCTCAGAGATGGCATGGGAAATCCCTCGGGAGAACGGGCCTCCTGGCTCTCTAGGGCTCAAGCTCATCTTTGCCGATGCTGAAGATTTGGGAAATCTTCCCAGCATGGCAGTGAGAAAACACAGTGAGGCACCAAGAGGCAGAGGGGTAAAAGGTCAGGATCAAACAGGGAAGGGGCTCCTACACCCAATGCTTCTAGCTGGGACTGACAGCTCCAGGGTCCCAGGAACAAGGCTGTGCTGGAGTTGCTCTTTCGTGGAAGCACTGCACCTGATTCTGGGGAGGAAACTGGAGGGATGGCCAGCTACATTGGAAGCCCAGAGAAGAGTCTGAGGCTCTCAGTGGCACCCAGGAGTCTGCAGGGAGAGGTGAGAGGCTTGAACATTCCACCCCACCAACTGCTTCAGGCCCAGCTTCTCTGCTCCCAGCCTGCTTGTGGTATAGGAATCAGGGGTGGAAACAGCAGTGTGATGACCCTGAATGAGCACATCTGGATTCTAAGGGCTAATGCACGGGGCCCCGAGAATGGGGAGGAAGGTCAGTGCCCTGGGAGCTGAGGGCTCTTAGGTCTCTGGTTGGTCTACACTCAACTCTGCTTGTCACTGTAGCTGTCAGTTTGTTCCAGGAACAGAGATCCCAGGCTTTCCTCATTTCTTGGCTTGACACGTAATCCATCAGACAGGGGGAATTTCTTTCTGATCTCTGATCTGATCTCTTGCTTCAGTCCTTGTGTTTGATCCTCTGTCAATATGGAGAAGACTTGGGGGCTTGTGTCCCCCAAGATACTTCCCAGCCTTTTGAGAGTTTGTGGGAAGAGAGGAACCTCTCTCTGGGGGCCAGTGGGTCAATCTCTCAAGGTCAGGCAAGTCCTCTGAGGTAGAGTTTCAGGGGCACCCCTTGCCTACCTCTGCCCTGGTCCCCGACCCTTGTCCTTGGACTGTTTGACTGTATCTCAGGTGAACCATCACCATACCAGAGAATTCTGGCAGAGAATTTCTGTCAGTGAATGCCTGCTCCCTCCTTAGGCCCCAGCTGGTAGGGCCTGCCAGCCTTGCAGGCAGTAGCTTCTCCCTGGAAGCAGTGTGTCTGCTTTTGGGACCAGCAGGGAAGTAGGAGGGTCCTGGATCCATGCAGGATGAGAGGGTGAGGTGGGCTGGGCTGGGGCCCTGCTGCAGCCTTGGCCCCATTCATTGAGTGGAGGCTGAGGTGCAGCAAGGAGGGCTACCCTTGAAAGGAGACCTGGGAGCAGAGAGGGAGACTAACTTCCTCAAAGCATCCCCTGGCCTGGGCTCAGTCCCAAATCGAGTATAATGTCCAGCCTTATAGCAGGGAGGGAGAGTCCAGGCCCATCCCAGCCCAGGGGGTCGAAACAGGAGTGAAAACAAGGTGAAAACCAGACAGATGGGTGGGCAGGGTTGGGTGGATACAGAGAGACAGACGGGTTTAGACAGACAGCCGGCAGACAGATGGAGGCCTCAAAAATGCTGATTTTCAAGCAGTCAAGCCCAGTCAGCCTCCCCAAACTTGCTCGGGATTCTTAAAAAATCCTGGCTAATTTCTGCCTGGTATTTTCTGCTGCGGAACAGGCCAAAGGTGGCGTCCCTGAAGATGTAGCGTGGAACAGAAAAGCAGCCAACGGGAACCAGTGACTCTGAGCATCATCTGGTAATTATAGCTCCTTTTACTCATGCAAATTTGATCAATATTATTTATATATTCCAAGCCTTGTAGGAATAATAGATACATTGATGCTGAAGTAATTGTCCTAGTTTTTATTGTCTATCCAGATGCTGAATATTAAACTCCAGTGCTGATGTATGAGGGGTTTTTCTTCAGAGAAGCTGGGTCCTGGCCTCCCCCCATCCCTATCCCCTGTCCTCTCCCACTGGGCATAGGGGAAGTTTCTGGGCTTCTAGGCTTCCTAAGCATGAAGTGGGGAGAATTTAGAACATGGAGGGAAAGGGGAGTTAAGCAAAGAAAGAGGAGATAAGGGAGATGACCAGAACTGAGCAGTAAACAGGATATATATGTCTGGGCAGGAGTTCTGGGTGAGAAGAATAATAAATGATTGATAGTAGATTGATGGATGAGTAGATTTATTGATCACTGGGGTCTGGTGTAATGCAGCCTAAGGTGTCTGCCTGCTAAGTGTGACAAATGGATGTTATTGCTTCTGTCCCTACATACCTTTCTTCTTCCCCAAACCACACCTCTTCCCTCTTTCAGAACTATGGAAATTTACCACATCCTCTAGGAAGCCTTCCTGACTGGTTCTTGTTAGGACCGCCCCCTGTCCTTGTGTCTATCTCTATAAATATCTGCTCATTTCTGGTGGTTTTTCAGTGACCTTAGCTGTCTTTGACATGCTGTGGTTTGGATCTCTGATATTTAGGTATTTCAGTTGGCCCTAGGGTCCCTTCCTACTGGATGATGAATTTGGCAGTAAGAGGTAGGGATGGTCCTTTTAATTCAAAGATGCTGTTGTTGATGGTGGGATTACTACTGAAATGTGCAGATGTGGCTGAAAAGGCTGATGCCTAACACAGTCCTTTCTTCATGTTAGTGTGGCCTAATGGAAAGAGGCCTGGGAGTCAGAGGACCTGGGTTCTAATCCTAGCTCTGCCATTTGCCTGCCTGGAGCAAGTCACTTAACTTCTCTTTGCCTCAGTTTCTTCCCCTCTAAAATTGGGATAAATTATCTGTTTTCCTTCCTTAGACTGAACAAGTATTTTATCCCCATTTTACAGAGGAGGAAACTGAGGCATAGAGAAGTTAAGTGGGACAGGGATTGTGTCCTACCTGATTATCTTGTATCTACCCCAGCTCTCAGTACAGTACTTGGTACATAGTAAGTACTTAACAAATACCTTAAAAATTCACAATTCTTTTTCTTATTATTATTATTGGAGATTTTTGTCACCATTTCCTGCCAAACTGCCCTTTCTACTTCTTTGAAGATCCAGGATCTCTGGGTTGTGAGGAGCCTGGTTGCTGGAGGGAGATAGTAAAGGGACCCTCTCCATAAGAAAAGTTGCCCAAAAGGTAGGAACAAAGGCTCTCACCGATCCCAGCCCCAAACATTTGCCACAGAGCGAGGGTCTCCCTTTGCTGCTGCCTCCATCTGCCTTCCCCCTCTGGTTCTCCCTCCTCCTCTTTACTTTGACATCCCCATGAAAAAGGTTTGCTGCTTTGACAGGCTTGGGAAGGTGACAGCTCCAGGGAATTATGGAGCCATCCTAGTGTCACTGGGCCCATTAGGAGTCTAACGTTGCTCCCCACGTGCCTCCCCCGAGCCTCCCATCCCTCACCTTCTCACCCAGACTGGCTGATTCATGACCGAACCCACTTCATGATCTCATCAGTGCTCACCCTTGGTGAAGAAAGGAGCCTGGTTCTTTGGCACTTAGCCCACTAGGCCTCACATCACTCCTGCTGCCCGTGCCCCTAGACCTCCAGTAGTTGCCTGAGGAATCCAGAGGGGTAGAGGGGACTAATTTGCCCCTCTTAGGGGATGGTGTGCTCCTAGGAGTCCCGACCCCTATGATGATCAATGGAATTGGAGCGTTTACAATGTACAGAGCATGGTACTAAATGTTTAGGAGCGTACAATACGAGTTGGTAGACACAGTCCCTTCCCATAAGAAGTTTATAGTCTGGAAGAGGAGATAGACATTAAAATAAATTACAGATAGGGGAAATGACAGTATAAGGATCCATACATATATTCAAAAGTTCTGTGGTGATAGGCAGAAAGGGTTGGCTCCATGGGTGAGGTGAGGTAACCTGGTACCATTACCAGTTTTGCCCATGTATTTAGACTATGCAGCCAGTCTTTATTTGGTTAACTGCTAGAGGTCAGTTTTCTAGTGAACTGTGTTTCCATCTGGGCTCAGCCAGGGTTTCTGATAGCACAGCTAGAGACAGTAACAGGGACTGACCTAAATCTTCTCCTTGGTGAAGAAGAAAAAATAAGGGTAGGATCCTGAAGAGCCAGAGTAGGGACAGGGGCCAAGACCACGATGCCAAGATCATGGGGTCCAGACCACAGGACACCTGGGGTTGCCTGGCTCACACATGAAATTGATAGTGATTTCTCATTGAATGCTCACAGCTAGGCTTCCAGCAGGCAAACACCTTGCTTCCCCTTTCTGCAGGAGGAGCAATATTTAGATTCCTGGGGAAATCAATCAATCATATTTATTGAGTGCTTACTGGGTGCAGAGCACTGTACTAAACACTTGGGAGAGTACAATATAACAGAGTTGATGGACATGCCCCCTGAGGTTAAATCAATCAATCTTATTTACTCAGCTCCTTCTGTGTGCAGAGCACTTTACTAAGCTCTTGAGAGAGTATAATAGAATTAATAGACATGAGCCTAGCTCTCAAGGATCCTGCATCCTAGTGAGGAGACAGACACTAAAATAAATTACAGATAATAGAAAGAGGGTGAAGATATGTTCATAAGTGGTTCCAGAGTGGACATGAGTACCAAAGTGCTTAAGTGGTGCAGAAGTGTTGAAGTGGCAGCTAAAGAAGTGTAAGGTGAGGAGATGAGAGATTAATCAGGAAAGGCCTCCTGGAGGAGATGTGATTTCAGAAGGGTGTTGAAGATGAGAAGAGCAATCACCTGCAGATGGAAGAGAAGCAGGAATTCCAGTAAGAAGGGAGGGCTTGAGCAAGAGGATTAGACTAGAAGATTCTTGAAGGCAGAGACCATGTCTACCAACTCTACTGTACTGTGCCCTCCCAAGTGCTTAGTAGCAGTGCTCTGCACATAGTAAGTCCTCAATAAATACCACTGATGAATTTATTGATTAATTGAGGCCAGCCGTGGAAAAGATGAGAACAAGGCACACAGTGAGTAGGTTGGAATATAACAAGCAAAGTGTGTAAGCTGGGATGCAGTGGAAGAAAAGCAAGGTTATGTTGGGAGAGGGAGCTGATAGAGTGCCTTAAAGTTCTTGTGGCCAGTGACCGTCCAAGTGCTTAGTACAGTGCTTTGTGCCCAGTAACTGTTCAATAAATATGATTAATTGATTGATTAAAGCTACCGGTTAGGAGTTTCTATTTGATATGGTGTGGAATCGGCAAACTTGGGAGATGTCTGATAGACACAGAACTCAATTTCTGTCTGGGACTGGTGTCCATTGATCTTCCAAAACGAGGAGGTCCTGGAGATGCAGTTCCTATAGCAGTTATCTTCCCTCCTTCCTCTCTGCCTCTCTCCATCCTGCTTCCTGCTCCTCCTAGAAGATTTTGGGGCCCTTTGTAAGGGAAGTGGGAAAGGCATTCCTCTGACTGCAAAAACATTCCAAGATGCTGCCTCCACAAATCCCTCTCCTTCTCTTTCCTGTAGGGTCTGACTTTCTCCACCCACCAGAGGAGACCTATACCGCAGCCGGTCGGACCCCTTAAGTCACTCAGCATACCTGACCGGGCACAGTCCCAGGTCCAAGGAGGAGTTTCCAGGACTACAATGTTTTGGAAAGATGCTAATCATGAGCCCCATGTGGGACCTGATTATCGTGTATCTACCCCAATGCTTAGTACGGTATTTGGCACATATTAAATGCTTAACAAATAGCACAGTTATTATTATCACTGTCTTCCCTCCCACCACCCTGATAGCCCAGTCAGCCAAGCATCTCTTCTCTCCACCCCTATGCCCTGGGGTCTCATCCTTGATCACCAGGACCCCTGGCATTTCTCCTGTCCAACCTAAGTCCCTCTTGCTGGAATTTTGTCCCATTTTACATTCTCGGTCAGTTCATTCATTCATTCAATAGTGTTTATTGAGCGCTTACTATGTGCAGAGCACTGTACTAAGTGCTTGGAATGTACAATTCGGCAACAGATAGAGACAATCCCTGCCCATTGATGGGCTTACAGTCTAATCAGGGGAGACAGACAGACAAAGACAATAGCAATAAATAGAATCAAGGGGATGTACATCTCATTAACAAAATAAATAGGGTAATAAAAATATATACAAATGAGCAGATGAGCACAGTGCTGAGGGGAGGGGAAGGGAGAGGGGGAGGAGCAGAGGGAAAGGGGGTGAAAAGGGGCTTAGCTGAGGGGAGGTGAAGCGGGGGCAGAGAGGCAGCAGAGTGAGCAGAGGAAAAAGGGGAAGCTCAGTCTGGGAAGGCCTCTTGGAGGAGGTGAGCTCTCAATAGGGCTTTGAAGAGGGGAAGAGAGTTAGTTTGGCAGTGAGAAGGAAGGGCATTCCAGGACAGCGGGAGGACGTGGGCCAGGGGTCGATGGCGGGATAGGCGAGAACGGGGGATGGTGAGGAGGAGGGCGGCAGAGGAGCGGAGAGTGCAGGGTGGGCAGTAGAAAGAGAGAAGGGAGGAGAGGTAGGAGGGGGCAAGGTGATGGAGAGCCTTGGAGCCTAGAATGAGAAGTTTCTGTTACGTGCCGAGGTTGATAGGCAACCACTGGAGGTTTTTAAGAAGGGGAGTGACATGCCCAGAGTGTTTCTGCATGAAGATGAGCCGGGCAGCGGAATGAAGAATAGACTGGAGCGGGGAGAGACAGGAGGAAGGGAGATCAGAGAGAAGGCTGACACAATAATCCAGCCGGGATATTATGAGAGCCTGTACCAGTAAGATAGCCGTTTGGGTGGAGAGGAAAGGGTGGATCTTGGCGATATTATAAAAGTGAGACCGGCAGGTCTTGGTGATGGATTGGATGTGTGGGGTGAATGAGAGAGCTGAGTCAAGGATGACACGAAGGTTTGCAGGCTTGAGAGACGGAAAGGATGGTCGTACCATCCAAAGTGATAGGGAAGTCAGGAAGAGGAGAGTCAATCAATCCTATTTACTGAGCACTTACTGCATGTAGTCCAGTATACTAAGCACTTGAGAGAGTACAATATAATAAACAGATGCATTCCCTGCTCAAAATGAGCTTAATAATAATAATTATGGTATTTAAGTGCTTACTGTGTGCCAGGCACTGTACTATGCACTAGGTTAGATACAAGTGAATCAGGTTAGACACAGTCCCTGTCCCACATAGGGCTCACAGTTTCAATGCTCATTTGACAGATGAGGGAAGTGAAGCCCAGAGAAGTCAAGTGTCTTGCCCAAGATCACACAGCAGACAAGTGGCAGAGCCGGGATTGAATGCATGACCTTCTGACTCCCAAACCCATGCTCTATCCACTACAACATCATGCTGCTTCTCACTACACCATGCTGCTTCTTACAGTCTAGAGGGACAGACAGACAATATAAATAAATACATTACAGGTATGTACGTAAGTGCCTTAGGGCTGGAAGCGGGGATGAATAAAGGGAGGAAGTCAGGACGATGTAGAAGAGAGTGGGAGAAAAAGAAAGGAGGGCTTAGTCAGGGAAGGTCTCTTGGAGGAGATGTGCCTTCAATAAGGCTTCATTTGTCTGAAATGAAGGGGGAGGGTGTTCCAGGCTAGAGGCAGAACACGGGCGAGTAGTCGGTGGTGAGATAGATGAGATCAAGGTATAGTAATACATTGTCCCATTTTACGTGGTCAGAAATATGGAAGAAAGAAGCCAGCTGCCTATCTGAAGGGTTACTGGGGCTGTGACTGCCTTGACTTTAAGTTATGATTACTTCTCATTTTCAGAGCTGTTTTCCTCACTGTTTGCTTTGGGAGTTCAGAATTGTCTGATCTCTGTCACTCCTCAAGCTGAGGCCTGGCAAGAACTGGAGTTGAGCCCATTGGGTGGCAGGGAAGGATGGCTTGGCTCACCCAACTCCACCCTGCCCCTGTCTTCAGACCTGGTCCCTGCCCTCAACTCCTGTGATGGAGTCCCCAGTGGCTGGGATCAAAGTCTGGGCAAGGCCAGGACCCAAATCTGGGGGTCAGAGAGTTCATTTGTATTTGCATTCTTCTTTGCCTTCAGTCTGATGATTTCCTTCCGGCTTTGTAGCATGATCTATGTTCATATTTTAGGTGGGCTGAGGGCTGTGAGTGTCGAAAGTATGGAAGCACAGAGGGGCTAGTCCTCTGTAGTCATCCTGTGAGGTTTCTTTTCTCCTCTCCTCCCCTGCTCACAACCATGGAGGGGATAGGCTTGGGAACTTGCATGATCCTCCAGTTCCTTAGGCAGACTTTTCACCTCTAATAATATGCTAAACACTTACCAGGGGCCAACCACTGTACTAAGCACTTCAGTAGATACCAGATAATCAGTTCAGACATAGTCCCTATCCCTTAAAGGACAATCCAATTAGGAGAGAAAACAAACACTTAATCCCCATTTTACACATGAGGAAACAGAGGCACAGCCAAGTCAAATGGCTTGCCGAAGACCACACAGAGGGCAGTTGTCAGAGCCAGGATTAGAACCCAGGTCTCGTGGTTCCCAGGACCGTGAACCTTCTAGTAATGCACAGCTTGCTGAGAATGGGTCCAAGGATCCTTCCTGGGAGCACAGAGACTAATAATACCTCACAGAGATTAATAATACCTCAGTTTTCATGGAATGCTTTTATTCCCAAAGTTGTTCTCATTACTCATTTCATTTTTGCTCCCATTACTACCCCTTGAGGTTGGTAGAAAAACAATTATAATTTTCTTCATTTAGCAGATGAGGAAACTGAAGTACAGGGAAGGGAAATGACTTTCCCACAGTCACTCAGCAGGCAGGTGGCAGAATTCGGGTTTGAACCTTCTTCCTCTGGCTTCCAGACTTGTACTCTTCCTCTTCGGCACACTGTCCCCGCCTTGGTTCCCCCAACCCTAAGGCTCACTGGGTTGACACGTTTCTGCTGGTGTAGGCAACACCATCGTCACAGTCGGCTTCACACTGCTCGGCAGACACTGCCCCTGACCCGCTCCGTCACCCAGGAACCAGTCCAACTGGGGGATTGCCCAGAGATCCCCCAGGGGGCAGAACAAATAAATGAATGAATGGATCTGCCAGGCCACTTCAGAGCCTGCGCCTCCTTTCTGACTGCTTCTGCTCCTCCTCCTGGGGATGAGGCTGCCATCCGCTCACCGCAGGGAAATAGCTGTTTTGGTGTGCGGGAAGGGGCTGTCCTTCCTGGACACAGACGAGATGATTACGCCCGGCAGCTTGTGCTCAGGCATTTCGTTGTCCAGAGTCCGTAGTGCTCCAGCCCCGTACAATCCAATTGCTGCCATCAGAGATAATTGATGACCCACCGCTTTGAAGGGCTTAGTCAAATCAATTGAGATAGCTACTGTATATTGATTAATGCCCAGAGCTATAAAAATGGCATTGATTATGAGGAGAGCGCAGAGGTAAAGCACTGAACTGACTGCACAACTGTCTAGCGACAGGTCAATATGCTGCATTCACAAGCCTTGCCCCAGAGTGGGAGAGGGAGTCGGGGAGAAGTGGCGGGCCGGTGGGGGGGATGTGGGGCAGGGGCAGGGGCAGGATTGGGCCCAAAATGAAATCTTGGAATGGGATTTTCCTAAGAAACAGTTAGGAAGCTGGTGGATCTATCCCTGGTTCCAAGTTGGAATTTTGTCCACTCCAGAGGCAGGAACGGCTCCTGTTTTTATCCGGGAATATGAGGAGAGTGGTCCCCGGGGTGTGGATTATCCAGCCTGATGGGTTGGTGCCATGCTTCCCCGCCCACAGTGCTAGCTGAGGGTGAGAAGGGAGCAGCCGGAGAATGATCTATGTTGGAGTAATAACAATGATGGCGATGATGAGAATGATTCCTTAGCCTGCTGAGCACATTTTAGCTTCTGAATGTGAACTACCCCTTTTCCAGGGGAGCGAATAGCAGTTCTGACGCTGTGATCAGTCTAGGCTTGGAAGACAGGGACGCCTCCCCGTGGCTATGGATGGGATCTCTTCTCCCACATGGCTGAGGGGCCGGGGCTGGCTTGGGTCCCAGCTCCTAATTCCCTGTCCCCAGCCTCTCCCCTGGAGCCAGAAATCCTGCCCTGGAATTCCCTCCCACAGAGGGAGGGAGACCTGGTAGGGATGGGGGCAAGGGCAGCTGAAGGGCAAGTTTCACTAATATCCAAGCCCCCGGGGGGTATGCTGTGCAGGCCATGCCCTTTCCCAGGCTCAGCTCTGTCTGGCAGAGGCAAAAGTGGTGCAGCCCCCAGCCTACACCCGATGCCTCCAACTCTGTGCTGTCCCTGGGTTTGGAAGCGAGGATCCAGTCACCCACCCACCCACCGTCATGGTCTAGATGTGAGGCCTGGAAGGGCCTGGGTTGCCAGACTCCCAGAGAGGCCCCAGGGGGCCTGAGACCTTCTCCTGGACCCTGCTCCTGGCCCCCACAATTCCCAGAGTGATGGGGCAGGGGCCACGGTGACTCACCAGCCCTGCCGAGGCCCAGTAGGGATTGGGTGGTAATTAGTCAGGCGAACGGCACGATTACCAAATGCAGTGAAATCCTTAACCTCCCCTCCAGCCCGGTGTAAATCAGACTCGCCTCTGACAAGGTGAAACTAAAGTGATGAAACCCATCCATCCTGCCCGGGGAATCGATTTCCCACCGCGGGGCCGGGGCTGGGGAGCCATCGATCCCCGCTCTGCAGTCAGGGCATGCCAAGCTGCCTGCTCCATGTTCCTGTCTGCATTGCTCCCACCCAGGGACCGAGAGGCCCATCTCGAGACCGCCCATCACCTGCCCATCACCCACCGGGTTCTTCTTGGGAGGGTAAAGGTGACCTGATTCTCTGGGACCCTAGGGAGGATGTGATTAAGAGTGCCAGGAGGTGGGGCCAAACAGAGGTCAGGGAACAGAAGAAGAGCAGGGTGGGATGGGGAGAGAAAAAGACCAGAGGCACTGAGAAGAGAAGGGGGAGAGGAGAAAGGAGCAAAGACATCTTTCCTCCTGCCTCCAGGTCCGTCCCTAGATTAATCTGTCAATCAGTCAATCAGAGGTACTTATTGAGCACTTGCTGTGTGCAGAGCACTGTATTACACACACAGTACAGTAGAGTTGGTAGACATGATCCCTGCCCACAAGGAACTTGCAGTCTGCAGGGAGAGACAGATATTAAAATAAATTACAGATCGGGGGAAATAGAGAACAATAATACTGGTAAAAGTGCTGTTGCACTGGAGTGATTATACAGACAAGTGGCTTGACAAGTGATGCCAAGGGGAGGGTGAAGAGGGGAAATGAGCACCCAAAGACATCTCAAGCTTAATATGCAAGAACTGAGCTATCTCCTTCCCTCTAAATCCAATCCTCCTCCACCCACTTTTCTCATCACAGTCAACAGTGGCACTATCCTCCCTGGGCCAGAAGCTCACAACCTAAGTTTTCTCTTTGATTTTTCTTCCACCTCCCACATTCAAGCTATTTCCAAATCCTGATGGCTTTTCCTCCACAGTATTTCTTGGATCCCCCTCTTCCTCTTCAACCACTCATCCCTCAGCTTCCAGCTATGTCCCCTCTCCAGTGTAGAGTAATGATATTTGTTAAGTGCTTACTATGTGCCAGGCACTGTACTAATTGCTGAGGTAGATACAAGCTAATCAGGTTGGACACAGGCCATGTCCCACACAAGGCTTACAGTTGTTATCCCCATTTTACAGATGAGGTAACTGAGGCACATAAAAGTGAAGTGACTTGTCCAAGGTCACAGAGCAGACAAGTGGCAGAGCAGGATTAGAACCCAGGTCCTTCTGACTTGCAGACCCATACTCTATCCGCTAGACCATGTTGCTTATTATTATTGCTCTGAGCTCATTGTCTAGACTGTGAGCTCATTGTGGGCAGAGATTGTTACTGCTTATTGTTGTATTGTACTTTCCCAAGTACTTAGTACAGGGATCTGCACACAGTAACTGCTTAATAAATATGACTGAATGAAAGAATAAATAATAATGGCATTTATTAAGTGTGTGACGTGCTGAGGATACCGTTGCCCAACAAGGGAGACCAAGCCAGCTTCCGGCTCCAGCTCCTTGGAAGAGGACAGAAGCCCAAGACAATGATGCTCTTTATGCAACTGGGAAGCTAAGTCAGGGCAAGGAAGACTGGGGTCAGGACCAAAACATCTGGTCCCAAGCCCATCTCAGAACCATTGCCAAGCAGTTTCACTCAGGGCCTCCCCCAGCCTTATCTGGTTGGACAGCTCCATTTAGACTCTACTAGGGGGGATGGGAGAAACTGGATGGGAAGGGTCCACCTTTTGGGTGGGCGAGAAGAGAGGGACATGGACTTGACATACCGATAGAAGCAGCATGGCGTAAGGGATAGAGCACGGCCCTGGGAATCAGAAGGTAATGGGTTCTGATCCTGCCTCAGCCACGTGTCTGCTGTGTGACTTTGGGCAAATAACTTCACATTTCTGTGCCTCAGTTACCTCATCCGTAAAATGGGTATTGAGACTGAGAGCCCCATATGGAACAGGGATTTTATCCACCCAGTGCTTGTTACAGTGCCTGGCACATAGTAAGTGCTTAGCAATTATTATGATGATGGCTCAGTTTAGACCAACGAGTGGAAGGAAGGGAGGGGCCAGGGATGGTTTTCTAGGTCTTATGTTGTTCCCAAAAGGTTCCCTCCACTGCACCTGCAGTATAACTTGTCCGCAGGGCAAGGAAGAACTGTAATTGAAGCAGAAACTCTGCCCCCATCATGGTGGCTCTGGGGTCCTGCTGTCCAAACTGTGATGAGTTTGAACCCTGGTAACCAAAGAGACCTAGCTGGCAAGTTCAGTCCTCCCCATCAAGGATAGCCTTGCTGGATTTGGGGGCAGAAGCTTTCTCTTCTCCAGCCTGCTTTGACTCCTTTGCTGGCTCCAACTCTGCCCCTTTCCATGTTTAGAGTGTTAATGCTTTAGGGTTTACCTTCCTTCAGGGCCTATCAAGGTGAGGTGGCCCTCCAGGGCAGGGCCAGAAATGGTGATGGATGGAGCGGGGAGAGAGAAAAGGCACTGGCAGGAGCAAAATGGCCATCACCACCAATTGTGAAAGGGCCCTGCCTGTTGACCCCAGGTGGGACCCTTAGTGGATCCTGCCTCAGGTCTCTCAGATGGTGGGACAGGACCCCAAAATCATGACCCTCCTGCCAAAAGCAACACATCAAGTCACTATAATTTGGGGTGAGCAGAGGTTGACCCAATTCTGAGAGCACATCATCTTCAGGAGGGACAAGGAGAAGGAGCTGGGGCAGTGTTCCTGTCTTATGATACCTTGCACATACTTTTCCATCTCTCTTCCTTTCCCTCCCTATCTCATACCTTCCTCTTCCCCTTTATCTAGCTTTTCTTCCCTTCACTCTCTCTCCCCCACCCCTCCTCATCTTGTCTTTTCTCTTTCCTTCCTTTCCATTCCCTCCCATCTTCCTTTTTCTCTTCTGGTTCCCTCAATGCCCCCCTCCATGATGACCCCCTCCTTCTCTATCCCCTCTCCTTCCTTTTTCCCCAGCATTGTCCCTGAGGTTGCTGCACCTTGAGGAAGATTCTTGTTTCCCATTGGGAAGAGCCTCTGCTCTGATTCCCAAGGGCCTGGGTGAGTCAGAGCTCAATAAATACTATTGATTGATTGAATGATCGATGGACTGACTGTGTCCCCTCATTTACTTTTAGTTGGAATTAAATCCTTGTTAAGGGCCTGGTACCAGAGGCGCCAGGTTTTCAGGTGTCGGCGAGTGGCCCGTTACTCTCCAGCTGTAAGTAGTTGTTGTTATATCTTATTCATCTGGAAAATAATTCCAAACAGCCATGAAAATCGCAGCTTCCTCTCCGTTAAAATGATCGTCAGGGCCCGGGCCGCTGACATATAGTAACATGATTCACTTGGACGGTTACTGACTGCACATCCAATTCATTTCTTCTCCGGAGCACCAAGTTATTATCTGAAATGCACAAGGTGTCTGGGGGTGACGTATGATCAGCTGGGGACGCCTCTGACGGCTTGAAGAGCAATCAATAAAAATGGTCTCCAGCAGGTTCCCCAGGCAAGGAGCTGCTAGAGAAATGAAGGGGGTGAAAATCCAGTGGGGAGGCCGGGCTCAGTGCTGGTCTCCTCCCCGCGGTCACAGTCCTCACCCTGCAGCCTTCCCTGCCTGATGCTGGGGTGGGGAAGAGGCCAAGTTCAGCCTGCTTGACCCAGAGGAGCATGGGGGCACTAGCTAGGCTCCATCTAAGTTGGGGGCCAGGGTTGCCCCTGGTTGGGGTGGGACCAGGCAGAGCTGCTGTTTCTCCCACACTCAGTGTGCCAGTTTGACTCAAGAAGCCATCCACGGGAGCACCGGCCCAGGCTTGAACTCGCCTGATAGAAACCAGGTTCTGGGAAAATTGGAATGCAAACTCCAAGCCAACCCCCATCCCCTTGACTGTAAGCCCCTTGAGAGCAGGGAGCAGGTCTAACTATTGTATTGTGTTTTCCCAAGCACTTAGAAAGGGGCTGGCATACAGGATGCTCAGTAAATACTGTTGATTCATTGATTGATGCCATAGGCTGTTGCTGCTCAGGCTCCTCCACGACCTTGTTCAGGGGCCTTAGGAGTGGCCAGGTCTGTGGGGAGAGTTTGGGAGACTCTTCCAGGGCCTCTGGGAGCCCAGGGGACCAGGCGTGGGCAGCTGGCAGCTCTTTGTTTATGTGGCACTCTTTCCAAGAAACAAGGGCTAGAATGTGGACAGAAGGGGCTTAAGATTCCCCAATAATGCCTCTTTGGAGATAAAGCTGGGCGGTCTGAACAGGTGTGTGATGGAGGTCTGGTAATAACAATAATAATAATAATGTTGGTATTTGCTAAGCACTTACTATGAGCAGAGCACTGTTCTAAGTGCTGGGGTAGATACAGGGTAATCGGGTTGTCCCACGTGAGGCTCACAGTCTTAATCCCCATTTTACAGATGAGGTAACTGAGGCACAGAAAAGTTAGTTGACTTGCCCACGGTCACACAGCTGACAAGTGGCGGAGCCGGGATTTGAACCCATGACCTCGGACTCCCAAGCCCATGCTCTTTCCACTGAGCCATGCTGCTTCTCTGGTAGAGTGGCTGGCTCTTTAAACACTGCTGCCTCCCCAGTCTCTCAGGACTGGGTGAGCCCCAGGTGGGTGAGCTCTTGCGTGACTGTGGGCAAGTCACTTAACTTCTCTGTGCTTCAGTTATCTCATCTGTAAAATGGGGATTAACTGTGAGCCTCATGTGGGACAACCTGATTACCCTCTATCTACCCCAGTGCTTAGAACGGTGCTCTGCACATAGTAAGCGCTTAACAAATACCAACATTATTATTATTATTATTATTCTGAGCCCCAGATGTGTCTACTTTTCCACGGGCAGCACAGGAAGAACATACTGGTGCGTTCTTACAGAAAAGCCATGCTGATGGTTGGACTCCTAAGCCCAGCCAGGGTCTTTCTATGTTCATTGGTAACTGTTATGTGTTGTACCTGCCTACTCCATCTGACTCTGAGCCTCTCTAGGGCAAAAACCTTATCTTTTCCTTCAGAGAGAGAGCCTATTAATGTACAGTCTTCATCATCGGAATTTATTGAACAAATACTATGTATAGAGACCACTGTACTAAGTGCTTGAAAGAATGCAGTAAGAGTAGAAGAGTCTATGCACTTAGAGAGCTTGCAATCTAGTGGGGGAGACAGGCAGACACAAATAACACATCAGCATTGGCTGCCTCCAATCAATCCATAGTATTTATCATTCACTTACTGTGAACAGAACAACATAGGATGCAGTAGAGCAGGTCTGTTGCTTCTAGACTTCTTCTTCTAATCTTCTAAAGTTCTAGTCTTCTAGATTTTGAGCCCGGTGTTGGGTGGGGATTGTCTCTATCTGTTCATTCATTCATTCATTCAATAGTATTTATTGAGCGCTTACTATGTGCAGAGCACTGTACTAAACTCTTGGAAAGTACAAGTCGGCAACAGATACAGTCCCTGCCCTTTGACGGGCTTACAGTCTAATTGGGGGAGACAGGCAGACACGAACAATGGCAATAAATAGAGTCAAGGGGAAGAACATCTCATAAAAACAATGGCAAATAAATAGAATCAGGGTGATGTACATCTCATTATACAAAATAAAATAAATAGGGTGATGAAGATATATACAGTTGAGCGGAGGAGTACAGTGCTGAGGGGGTGGGACGGGAGGGGGGAGGAGAAGGAAAGGGGGGAGAAGAGGGTTTAGCTGCGGAGAGGTGAAGGGGAGGGTAGAGGGAGCAGAGGGGAAAAAAAAGGGCGGGAGCTCAGTCTGGAAAGGCCTCCCTCTCCCACTTCCCCTTTTCTCAAATCCCACTGGGTAAATAGGGATTTGAAGAGGGGAAGAGAATTAGATTGTTGGAGGTGAGGAGGGAGGGCGTTCCAGGACCGCGGGAGGACGTGGCCCAGGGGTCTATGGCGGGATAGGCGAGACCGAGGGACGGTGAGGAGGTGGGCGGCAGAGGAGCGGAGTGTGTGGGGTGGGCAGTAGAAAGAGAGAAGGGAGGAGAGGTAGGAAGGGGCAAGGTGATGGAGAGCCTTGAAGCCTAGAGTGAGGAGTTTTTGTTTTGAATGGCAGTTGATAGGCAACCACTGGAGGTGTTGCCAAATTGTACTTTTCAAGTGCTTAGTACAGTGCTCTGCACACAGTAAGCACTCAATAAATATGAATGAATGAATAAATGAATAGAGTTTGTAGAAATGATCCTTCCCCATAAGGAGCTAACAGTCTGGAGGGGAAGAGAGACTCTAAAATAAATTACAGATAGTGGAAATGGCATGTAATGTAAGTGTGGCGGGGCTGAGGGTGGGGTGAATATCTAGTACTTAGAGGATAGAGAGCCAAGTGCACAGGTGATGTAGAAGGGATAGTGAATGGGGAAATAAGTACTTAGGCGAAGAAGCCCTCTTGCAGATATGATTTCAGGATGGCTTTGAAGGTGGGGAGAGTTGTGGCCTCCATTCCTTTGCTCATGCTGCCCACACTTCTTGGACCTCCTTCCCCACTGCCACCTTCAAAGCTGCCAAGCCACAGCTCTCCCCATCTTCAAAGCTCTCCTGAAGTCATTCATTTCATTCATTCAATAGTATTTATTGAGTGTTTACTATGTGCAGAGCACTGTACTAAGCACTTGGAATGTACAATTCAGCAACAGATAGAGACAATCCCTGCCCAATAACGGGCTCACAGTCAAAATGTGGGGGCGGGGGGGGGTAGGATAAATAGCAAAGTAAAACAGAACAAAACAAGACAAGATCATCAAGATAAATAGAATCATAGAGATATACACCTCATTAACAAAATAAATAGGGTAATAAATAATATATACAAATAAACATAGTGCTGAGGGGAGGGGAAGGGGGAAGAGTAGAGGCCGGAGTTGGGGGGAAGGGAAGGGGAAGAGGAGCAGAGGGAAAGGGGAGCTTAGTCTGGGAAGGCCTCCTGGAGGAGGTTAGCTCTCAATAGGGCTTTGAAGAGGGGAAGAAAATTCGTTTGGTGGATGTGAGGAGGGAGGGCATTCCAGGACAGTGGTAGGTCATGGGCCAGGGGTCGACAGCAGGACAGGTGCAAATGCGGAACCGTGAGGAGGTGAGTGGCAGAGGAGCGGAGTGTATGGGGTGGGCAGTAGAAAGAGAGAAGGGAGGTGAGGTAGGAGGGGCAAGGTGAGGGAGAGCTTTGAAGCCAAGAGTGAGGAGTTTTTGTTTCGTGCGAAGGTTGACAGGTAACCACTGGAAGTTTTTGAGGAGGGGAGTGACAGGCCCAGAGCGTTTCTGCAAGAAGATGATCCGGGCAGTGGAATGAAGAATAAACTGGAGTGGGGGAGAGACAGGAGGGAGATCAGAGAGGAGGCTAACACAGTAATCCAGTAAGGCTATTTTGAGAGCTTGTACCAGCATGATAGCAGTTTGGATGGAGAGGAAAGGGCAGATCTTGGCAATATTGTAAAGGTGAGACCCGCAGGTGTTGGTGACAGATTGGATTTGTGGGGTGAATGAGAGAGCAGAGTCAAGGATGACACCAAGTTTGCAGGCCTGTGAGACGGAAAGGATGGTAGTGCCGTTCACAGTGACAGGGAAGTCAGGGAGAGGACAGGGTTTGGGAGGAAAGATAAGGACCTCTGTTTTAGACATGTTGAGTTTTAGGTAGCGGACAAACATCCAGGTGGAGACATCCTGGAGACAGGAGGAGATATGAGCCTGGAGGGAGGGGGAGAGAACAGGGGAGGAGATGTAGATTTGGGTGTCATCTGCGTAGAGATGATAGTTGAAGCTGCGGGAGCGAATGAGTTCACCAAGGGAGTGAATATAGATGGAGAACAGAAGAGAGCCAAGAACTGACCCTTGAGGAACTCCTACAGTTAGTGGATGGGAGGAGGAGGAGGAGCCCGAGAATGAACAGCCAGAAAGATAAGAGGAGAACCAGGAGAGGACAGAGTCCATGAAGCCAAGGTGAGATAAAGTTTGGAGGATAAGGGGATGGTCGACAGTGTCAAAGGCAGCTGAGAGGTCAAGGAGGATTAGGATAGAGTAAGAGCCATTTGATTTGGCAAGAAGGAGGTCATGGGTGATCTTTGAGAGGGCAGTTTCGGTGGAGTGGAGGGGACGGAAGCCAGATTGAAGGGTGTCCAGGAGAGAGTTGGAGTTGAGGAATTCAAGGCAGCAAGTGTAGATGACTCGTTCTAGGAGTTTGGAAAGGAAGGTTAGGAGGGAGATATGGTGATAACTGGAAAGGGAAGTGGGGTCAAGAGAGTGTTTTTTTAGGATGGGGAAGACATGGGTATGTTTGAAGGCAGAGGGGAAGAAGCCATTGGAGAGTGAGTGGTTAAAGATAGAAGTTAAGGAGGGGAGGAGGGAAGGGGTGATAATGTTTATAAGGTGAGCAGGAATGAATGAAAGTGGCAGGAGGCAGAAGAGCAGCCAGCAAGCCTTAATCTCCCTCTCCCACTTCCCCTTTTCTCAAATCCCACTGGGTAAATTCTAACTGCCAATCCATCCCCTTCCCTGCTCTTTTAGGCCCAGGCTTCAGTCACCCAGTCCTTTCCTGTGTCCCACCTCCACCCAGTCATTGCCTCTGAGTGGGGGCCGAAGACAATGCTGGCCTGAAGGACATCGGAAACTGGCACTTCCCCTGGGTACTGAAGAAAGGAGGACCCCTAGATTCTTGATGCCTCGGGAGTGCCCCCCAATAAATGGTATTTATTGAGTGTTTACCATGTGCAGAGTGCTGTAAGAAGCACTTGGGAGAGTCCGCTACAATGCAATAAGTAGAGAAGATCCCCACTCTCCTGTCTCCAGTCTTTGCCATCTTCTTCCCTTGAGCATCTCTGCCACCCCAGGCTCTGGGATGGAGCAGGGGTGAGGTGACCAAAGGGACAAAATCCCAGAATTACTGGGAGCTCTCAAGTCTCCTCCAGCTCTTTGTCAAGTCTCGTTGGGACTTCACTGCTGCTTCGCCTCATTCATTCATTTATTCATTCAATCATATTTATTGACTGCTTACTGTATCCAGATCACTATACTAAGCACCTAGGAGAGGACAATACAAAATTAAAAAGTCACATTCCCTGCCCACAATGAGCTTAGAGTCTAGAGAGGGTAGACAGACATCAAAACCAATAAATAAAGGGATAATAATAGTAAAATAAGATCTTCCCAGGATGGGCTGGGCAAGCAGAGCAGGGTAGGGGTGAGTTGGGCCAACCACCTCTCTCCGACCCACTGACTTCTCCCCTGACCCTATATGGGCCTGGTGAGTAGGGGGGCTCTCGTGGGCCAAATCCTCGCTTGCTCCCGTTGGCTCAGCCCCCAACCACCCACTAGGATGGGCTGCCTGCACCAGTGTGAACTATGCCACTTGGCTTAATAAGAAATGTATAAAAATAATAAAAATGGAAACCCGCGGATATTATTTTTCAAGTGTGTGCCCAGCACCTCCCTGTTATTCCACATATCGTTCTAGGGGGAGCGTAAGGAGAACACATTAGCAGTAATTTAAAGTTGCTGTGTGCATTGATTATTTATGCCCTTACATAAAGCCCGGCCTCCCCGTGCAGAACACCGGCCTTGATAAACTGTGTATGTTAAATCACAATCTCCGAATATGTGGACAGAATCTCCAGGCGAAGATTGTGGGGTTTTTTAATATATATAGAGAGAGATAGATCCCGTCTTTGGTGGTGACTTGTACAACTCTAAATCAAGCTCCACATATAAATAATAAATAAGGGAGACTCATATCCTTAATATTATTCTCATGTCTTATTAAACTAATATTTCAAAAAAACTTTTATTTTTCCTTTCTTTGCAGGTCAGGAAAGAAACCCAGGCTGCCTGGCGCTCCTGACTCCGGGAGTCCAGACAGGAGAGCTCCCTCCAAACCGGGCGTGAATGATTATTGTAATCGGAGGAAAGGCCGCTGCAGGGTGGAATAATGAAGCACTGGAGGTACTGAGCTCTCCAGCCCCTTTGTCTGGGTCTCCACCCCCAACTCGGCCTCCCCGCCACGCTCAGCCGCCAGCAGAGACGATGGAGAAGCGGAGGCAGCGGGAGGAGGGAAGAAGGGGCCATTTTCCTGCCAGCCCCAGCCAACACTTGATTTAATTTCTCACCACGGAAACCCCTGCCTGGCCTGGGTGGCCGCCCACAGCCGGAGGGAGTGGTTGCATTGAAGGACACCCAAAGCAGAGCTGTTCAGACATTTGGGGGTAGAAAATCCATCCCTGCAGACTGGCCTGGAGCACCCTTTACCCCAGAGGTAGAAACACCACGAGGAAAACCTCTTCCTCCATCCCCAAGAATCCCGGCTTCCTCAGCATTGAGCTGAAAGGGCTTCCTGTGGGTCACCTCATCAGACCTCTGCTTCTGTCCAACCAGATGGGAGTCTCTCCTCTGGCTTGTGAGATTCCCCAGCCTGCCTTAGGCATCTGCTCACCTTCTCCACTCCCTTATTTACCCATCCCATTGCTTGCTATGCAGTCTCACTCTTGGAAAGTTCTTCCTTATGTCTAACCAAAGTCCCTCGTGCTGCAGTTTCATTTTGTTCCTCTGGTCAGCTCCCAGGAGAGCTGGGTCCCAGCCTCCCTCCAGGGACTCTCTAGAGCCTGGAAGGTGCATGTTCACCCCCAGTTTCTTTTCTCCAAGACTGTCACCCTGATCCAACAGCCTTTCCTGGTGGGGAAGGAAGTGGAGATGGACAAAGAGTTCTTTCTAAAGTCAACAGATCTATGCCTTCCCCATTCCAGCCCAGTGACAGGTGAGTGTGTAATCAGACCAGAGCCCTCCCCTATTTCCCTTTACCCAGCCCCATTACACACACACCACACATACACACACACACCGGCATCCCACCCCCAAGACCAGAGTCTGGGATAGGTGTTCCCTGACTCGACTGGTGAGGCAGGTGAGGGGGGTTGGTCGAGCTTGTGGAATGGGTGGGTGGGTAAGTGGGCAGGGTTTGACCCAGTTGGCGAGGTGGGGGAGGGATGGGTGGACAGGTGGAAGGGCAGGGGCTAATCTGGCTGATGGGGTGTGTAGGTGGATGAGTAGGTCTGGGGGCTGGTGTAGCGGGGTGTTTGAAATCTGGTCTGGCAGAATGGGTAGATGGGTGGGCGGTTAGGGGCTGGCCTGGCAGAGGGCTCTGCTGGCAGATAGGTCCCTAGGCAGAGCCAGGCGGGTGGGCGGGCAGCACTGCACCTGTTTTCCTGTTCGTGGCTGCAGCACGTTCTCTTCTTTCAGAAATGATTGCTGACACCACTAAGCTGCTGGATCTGAATGGGCCCAGTGGGCCCTGGGGGTTCTGGGGCCTGCAGGATAGGCATGTAGAGCCACAAGCAATTGGATACGGCTGCGCACACCAAACCAGAACAGGAAATCAGGACCATCTGAATGTTGCAGCCCAGCCCTAGTTGAGCCTTCCGCTTGTCCGGCTATGTCCCCATCTGCCCGGTCCCAGCAATCCTTCTGGCCGGCTGACCACATGTCCGCATTCTTCAGGCCCCCTGAGCCTTCCGGCCATTTGGCCATGTCCCCATCCGCCCCAGCCCCAACTAACCTCCCAGCCAGCCATATCCCTAACTTCCCTGGCCCCAGAAAACCTCCTAGCCGGCTATGTCTCCATCCACCCCAGCCCCAACAAGCTTCCCAGCTGTCCGGCCATGTCCCTGTTCTCCTTGCCCCCAGCTAATCTCCTCGCTGTCCAGCCTTGTCCCCATCTGCCCAGCCCCAGTGAACCTCCTGATTGCCTGGCCATATCCCCATCCCCCTCATTCCTAGCTAGCTTCCTCGCTGTCCGGCTATATTCCTGTCTGCCCCAGCTAGCCTCCCTGCTGTCCAGACATGTCCTAAACTTCTCCAACCCCAACAAGACTACCAGCTATCCAGCCATGTCCCCACCCTCCCAAGCCCCAGAAAGGACTGAAGTTGCAATTTCTGTCCAGGGACTCTGGCCAAGATCTGCATGGGACAATATAGCCCAAGGCCACCCCTCAGGGGGCAGCAGGGCTAGGACTCCCCCACCTGAAGCCAAGCCTCCCTGGAATGTGAAGCTGGAAAGAGGCTGGAGCTGGACTGTGGAAATAGTGTGAGGCTTGGCAGGAAGGAATTGAAGCCATAGAAGGGCACAGAGGGGCAGGGGCCTCCATCTGTGAGCACAAGGCGGGAGGTCGGGACTTGTGTCTCCTGCCGTGAATACAAAGCTGGGAGTCAGGGGGAGGGCTCCAACCATGAGCACAAAGCTGGGAGTCCCCAGCCATGAGCTTGAGACTGGGGATCAGGGGTCAAGCATCAGGACCCTCCAACCATGAGCAGGAGTCTGGGGGTAGGGGTCAAAGTGCAGGAGCCTCCAGCTGTTAGCACAAAGATAGGGATCTCGGTCAGGGGTCAGGAGCCTCCAGCCTGAGCTCAAGGCTGGAGGTCAAGGGGAGCTGTGCAGGCAAGAAAAAGCTGCTGCCAGGGGGAATTGAATCTGATGTTGGTGGCGAGGGCTGAGGGTGCGAAGGTCTCCTGGGATGGGGAAGAAGACAGTTGACGCCCTCCTTATGTGACTGCTGCCCTGGAGAGTGACCTAATCCCAGCCAGTGCCCAGCTGAAGTGGGTTAGTTTCCCCCTTCCTTACCCACCCTTCACCTCACCTGAGCCCTTGAGCCCTAAGCAATATAGTAATTTATAACTGTGACATTTGGTAAGCGCTTACTATGGGCCAAGCCTTGTACTAAGCACTGGGGAAGACATAAGATCAGATACAGTACAGTCTCTATCCTAGGTGAGGGTCACAGTCTAAGTGGAGAGATGAGAACAGGTATTGAATCCCCATTTTACAGATGAGGAAACTAGCACAGAGAATAATAATAATTGTGGTATTTGTTAAGCTCTTACTATGTGTCAGGCTCTGTTCTAAGCGATGGGGTGATACAAGGAAATTGGGTCGGACACAGCCCAACTTTACAGAGAAGTAAAGTGACTTGCCCAAAATCACCCAGCAGACAAGTGGCAGAGCCGGGATTAAAATCTAGGTGGCTTGGGTGCCAGGCCCCTGCACTTTCTTCTAACGATAATACTAATGGTATTTATTAAGCACTTACTATGTTCCAGACACTGTACTAAGTGCTGGGGTGTATACAGGCAAATCGGGTGGGATGCAGTCCCTGTCCCACATAGAACTCGCAGTCTCAATCCCCATTTTAGAAATGAGATAACTGAGGTCCAGAGAAGTAAAGTGACTTGCCCAAGGTCACACAGCAAGAAAGTGGTGGAACTAGGAATAGAGCCCATCTCCTTGCGACTCCCCAGCCTTTGCTCTATCCACTACACCATGCAACTTCCCTGCTTCTCTGGGCCACGCTGCATCCCCTCTGAGGCATGGTCCATCCAGTCAAGCCTGGCCTAAGCATAGGTGGCTCTTTGGGTCCCCATCAGTTTCTGAATAATAATAAGGATGGTATGTGTTGAGCACTTACTATGTGCCAAGCACTGTTCTAAGCACTGGGGTACATAGAGAATAATCAGATTGTCCCACATGGGGCTCACAGTCTTACTGGGCAGGTCTGGCGGGGTGACATCGGCTCCTCTCCCCTGTCTGGCCAAGGACCTGGCCTGGGAGTCAGAGGGCATGGGTTCTACTCCCAGCTTTGCCACGTGTTTGCTGTGTGATTTTGGGCAAGTCACTTGACTTCTTTGTGCCTCATTTACTGCATCTGTAAAATGGGAATTAAAACTGTGAGCCCCACGTGGGACAACCTGATATTAAGATATTAAGACTGTGAGCTCCGTGTTGGAGCGGGGACTGTGTCTTACCTGATTACCTTGTAACTAGATTACCTTAGAATACTGCTAGGTACATAGTAAAGAGCCCGGGCTTGGCTGTCAGAGGTCATGGGTTCTAATCCCACCTCTGCTGCTTGCCAGCTGTGTGACTTCAGGCAAGTCACTTAACTTCTCTGTGCCTCAGTTACCTCTTCTGTAAAATGGGGATTAAAACTGTGAGCCCCATGTGGGACAACCTGATCACCTTGTATCCCCCCAGAGCTTAGAATAGTGCTTTGTACATAGTAAGTGCTTAACAAATACCACCATTATTACCATTATTATCAACAAATATCACAATTATTTTTATTTATTATTAGGGCAAGGGGCTTTTAGCAGCATGGCATAGTGGATAGAGCACAGGCCTGGGAGTCAGGAGGTTCTAATCCCTACTCTGCCACTTTTGTGCTGTGTGACCTTAGGCAAGTCATTTTACTTCTCTGGGCCTCAGTTACCTCATCTGGAAAATGGGAATTGAGACTGTGAGCCCTATGTGGGACAGGGACTGTGTCCAACCCAATTTGCTTGTGTTCACTCCAGCGTTTAGTACAGTGTCATATAGTAAGCGCTTAACAAATACCATAATTATTATTATCATTATTATTATCATTTTAGGGTTGAGAAAAGCACAGTAGAAGGTAATGAGTGGGTGCCACCCACTACTTCCCAGTGATGGTGGGAAACCCCCCCATGAGGAGTGTCTGGAGCTCCAATGCACAGCTTAACCCAGCTCGCCGGCAGCGGGTCTGCTTGAAGCTTCCCCCAAACCCTCCTGGACTTAGGATGTTCTGGGGTTACAGTCCTCGAGAGTGCAGGCTCGTTGTGGGCAGGGAATGTATCTGTTCATTGTTATATTGAACTCTCCCAAGTGATTAGTACAGTGCTCTGCACACAATAAGCACTCAATAAATATGATTGACTGATGGGGTGGGTATAGTGGGTACAGAACAGCTTGCCCAGCTCTGCCTAGGGACCCATCTGTTGGCAGAGCACCTGCCAGGGCCCTGCCAGGCCCACCCCCACCACCTCAGCTGGGCACATACTCTCCCAGCTCCGCAATGCATGTGCAGACCATTAAGCCCAGGTCCCTCAGGCCTGGGAAAGGGTGAGAATATGTGTGTGTGTGTTAATGTAGTATTGCCAAGGTGGTGGTCTGATCACCCACTCACCTACCACTGTTTGGGACCCTGGGAGAGCATAAACCCAGTGGGTTGGAAGAAAATGGCCCCTTCTTCCATCCCCTGTTTCTGCCTTGCCAGGAAAGGCTGTAGGGTATGGGGCTATTAGTCTTGGGAAAAAGAAATGGAGAGACAGAGAGACTGAATAACATCCACACAGGATACAGGAGACTGGGAGAGCTGGAGGAGGCCTTGCAAGATCATACAGTCCAATCCCCTGCCTCTAAGCAAGATGACAGCAGTTAGGATTCCCCGGGTCTCTGTCCCATCCCTAAAACAACCCAAGTTCACTTCTGAATGAGATTGAGATTGGAGACAAGCACCAGTGAGAGATAACTTGCCATATTTATGTTGCTCCCATAGAGCTGGGTGACTGGCTGGCTGGCTGGCTGGGGGGCCTGGGGCCTGGGGCCTGGTCCTGGGCAGGAGAATCTCAAGGGGTATCCTGGTTAAAGAGGCCACTAATGGCTCTCAGATGTCCCAATCGCCCCTTTGCCCACCTAGCAGGAATAGACCAATGTTACGATGCTCATGTTCCACAGTAGATGGAATGATGTAATGATGTCATCTGTAGGTCTTAGAGCTGTCTGGTGATGGGGGTTGGGGTTTGGGAGCCTCTGTCGCCCCACTCCCCTTTGCTCTAGAGCTCTACCATCCCTGGAAACATGGGTGCTGCTTCCGACTGTCAGAGTTGGCATAAGAAGCCAAGGCAGAGAGGGGCTGGACATTGAAAATAAAACCAGACAAGTCATCTGGTGCTTATTCATATTGCACTGGTCACAGCCCAGCTGAAAATTGGACTGACCGGTAGAAAACAGGACAGCTGGCCTCCCTAATCCTGGAGCTGGTGAGGCAGGAACTGCTGGAGAAAGCACAAGAAAGGAAATCCACCCCGTGGGAGGGGACCCTAAAGACATAGGGGTTGGATTTTCACCTAGTGGGGCAGGAGACAGACCTAGAGAGCTGACAAAGAGAGAGGGAAACAGAGGGACCAGAAGAATAACCTGGGGGAGAGGGGCATAAGAATGTTTCCCCCCTCTGGGGATGTGTAGCTCCACTACCCCCATCCCCAGCCAGATCAAGCCAGGTGGAGACAGCACACACAAGTCCCCTGCCTGAGAGAGTGAGGAAAGTGGCTGTGAGGTGACCTCTATCAGGCCTAGAATTGCAGCACTGGGCCAAAGCCTGCTTTCAGGGGCTGGTAAAAGCCTGACTTTGGCTGCAGCAGGAGAGAATCTGGCCAGGCCAGACTAAGGGGGACGCTGCCCCAGAAATGGGGAGGCCTAGTCTTGGATCCAGCCCTGTCCAGCTCTGAGCTGGATTGGGCTGGCTGCAGCTGCTCACCTCCCCAAATACACCTGAAGGACCTGCTACCGTCCCAGCAGGTCTAGCCCGCCAGATTCTCTCCGGCTCTCTACAGCAGCCAGTCGAACATTCTGTAGCCCAGGGATTTGGCCCCGTGCGGGCTTCCCTTCACTCCCCAGACTACTGCGGTTCCCACTCTGTCGGCTACACTAACTTGGGCCAAGACTTGGCTCTGCTCTGCATGCTCTGCCCTGCCCCTTTCTCTCCCCGCCCTGTCCTTCTGTGCCCTGGCCCTGCCCAGCCCTATCCTGTTCCTGCCCCTCCCCTGCTCCGCCCCTATCAGGCCATGCCCTGTCCTGTCTTCCACTGAAAATAATCAAGAGGCATGAGTTTCCGTCCCAATTCAGTCTGCTGTAGTTCTTCCCTCAGTGGTGAAAGGGCCTGACCCCAGAACCACATAGGGCATCCTACAAGTTGCATGGGTCCAGCCCGAATCTGAAATGATCACTGGCTGCAAAGTGGGCTTCAAAGACCACCATGGTGACCAAGGCAAGCACCTCCCAGGCACAGAGCTACAGGGCAGCATCAGCACTTCCCCGGGTCGGTATGTGGGCACCGCAGGTCGAACTCCTCTGCATGCACCTTCCCATGTGCTGCACTGCTGGCTGCCTACTCCTTCATCACAGCCCCTGTGGGAACATGGCCTGCGAGAGGGGGAGAGTGCGAAAGTCCCTTATCAAGCCACTAGCACTAGAATCAATTCCTCTGTCAGCTCCGGTCCTGAAGCGTCAGGACTGGAGTTCTTGGTGGAAACCTTCATCACCGTCAGTTCTGCCCCCACAGTGCCAACTCTGGGGGGAAGAGGAGAGGATGATTGTCTCCCTGGAGTTTGCCCTCAGTGATGGGGTGGACCCCAAAGATAGTTGTGATTTCTAATAATAATAATAATTATGGTATTTAAGTGCTTACTATGTGCCAGGCACTGTACTAAACGTTGGGGTGGATACAAGCAGATCAGGTTGGATACAGTCCAACCCCATATGAGCTCCCATGTGGGGCTCACCGTCTCAATCCCCATTTTCCAGATGAGGTAACTGAGGCCCAGAGAAGTGAAGTGACTTGCCCGAGGTTACATAGCCGACAAGTGGCGGAGCCAGGATTAGAACCCTTGATCTTCTGACACCCATGCCTGTACTCTAACCACTATGCCATGAGTGTCCTGAGGCTGCCTTCCTCCACCCTCCATCCCCCCCAACCCCCCATGAACACCTAATTTCCCAGCCAGAGAAACAGGTGAAGTAGGTGTCAGTGAGGAAGGCAGTCAGGCCTGACCCTGGGCTTTCAGTGCTCTGGCCAAGGGCCTACTGGGCCGTGGAAGGGCCTTCCCCACTGCAGTTCTGCACTGGTGGTCCAGTGGGGAAATCCAGAGCTCATCTGTCCAGCCCTAAAGCCAGAGCTCAGAGCATGGGACACAACGAGCCTTGTGGTCCAGGACCAGGGGTGGAAGGTGGGAATGGGGGCTCACTGGGTGGGGATGGCATCCCCGTGACTCAGTATAACAATAATAATAATAATAATGGTATTCGTTAAGCACTTACTATTTGCCAGCCACTGTTTTAGGTTGTGGGGTAATAAAAATGAACAATTATGGTATTTGTTAAGAGTTTACTATGTGCCAAGCCCTGCTCTAAGCTCTGGGTTACATACAAGGTATTCAGGTTGTTCCACATGCAGCGCAGTTTTAATCCCCATTTTACAGATGACGTAACTGAGGCACAGAGAAGTTAAATGGCTTGCCCAAGGTCACACAACAGAAGAGCCTGGACTAGAACCCATGACCTCTGACTCCCAAGCCCGTCCTCTTTCCACTAAGCCATGCTGCTTCTCAGGATCAGAAGTCTAGAAGGCACCAGAACTGGTTGGTGGGGCAGAGGGAGGGAAGTGGACACGACCCCACAGTCTCATCCACACAGTGTGTGTTCCTGTTCCTCAGCCTGTTTGAGGTGACTTTTCCACCCTTCCAGAGAGGGAGAGCTCCAGTGTCCATAAAGTCTTTGGGGGTTTGGGAATTAGTAAACTTGTTGTGGGAAGGGAACGTTTCCTTTAACTCCCAAGTGCCTGGTACAGTGCTCTGCACATAGTAAGCACTCAATAAGTACCATCAATTGATTGTTGGATTGATAGTGCTGCCATAGGGGTGTGGTGAGGTCCCTACTCTTCTCTCCTTTTTCCTCCTTTCATTCTCGACCCCTCTGCCTCAGCCATCCAGGTACCTGCACCCCACCGAGGATGTTGGTGATGCTGGGGTGAGAGCCACCCCCCCACCCCCCTGCCCTGAGATCCCAGCTCCTGCCTGGTTCTTCCAGCGCCTCCTCTCCACTCCCCCACATCAAAGTGTCAGTGGTGTTTATCGCCCCGGCCCCTGAGCCCCTGCCCCTGTGTTCTCCTTTTATGAACCAATTTATTAGCGGGCTGAGAGCACCAGGTGAAGGTGGAGGCCCCTCACTTTTGACCCCGTTTTTGCCATCACCCTAATTATTTATTGCTGCCCAGCTCGGCATTTCTATAAATTAAGCGCTGCTCCTGCAGCCGCCCAAAGACTGGAATCAATACCGTGTGGCTCACCTAACACACAATTATGAGTGCCCAGTGTGGGGGAACGGCTGGTCATATTTCTTCCCCGCGCCCGGGAATGGGAGAAAGGACTGACCACGCTGGACGTCCCGGCTGGATGAGCCGAAGGCACTGATGTGCTGGCTAGAGCCCAGGTCCCTGGGGAGCCAGAAGGTCTCTGTCCCAGAGAAAGACAGGTCTGGGTGGCCAGTGGCCAGGGAGGCAGCCAAGTACCCAGGTGTCAGCCACAGTGGCTCAAGAAGAGCGTCTGGAGAGAGGCAGAGCCAGGGGTCGGAGGAAGTCGGAGTCCTAACCGAGGCTGAGGGTCAGTGCGGCTGTTTCCAGCCTGCACAGAGAAGGAGTCTGGCTGGAGGATGTGAGGCCAGGGAGGAGTCAGGGTCTTCCAGGAAGTCCCCGGCAGCCCGTTCAAAGAGGTGAGAACTACCCCGACACCCCTCCTAATGATGCTACGGTGAGTGACCCCTCTCCCTGGGTTTGCGAAGGGACTAAGAAGGAACATAATCCCTTCTTTGAAGCTCCAGACGGACCCTAGACGCACAGGATCACAACTCCCGCTCTCAGCCACTGCTAATGGGGCAGTCGTCCGGTTTCCAGCTGGCCTGGCTATGCTTGGTTCTGTTACAGTACTGGACATTTCAGTGTCTCTGAAATCCATATACTCCCAGAAAATGGTGCCCGTGATATTGTCACATTAGGCAAGTGCACCGGGCATAACCTGTGTGGTGTTGCATATATATCCTTGTCTGGTGTATGGCCATGTGGTGTATGGTGTATGGTTTGGTGTATGTCAGTGTCCCCTTGAAGCACCCACGGTGACACCGATTTGGTGCCCACTACCCAGACTTAGCCTTTCCCAGAGAGCGTGGATCCAGCCGCAGCCTGATTTCTGCAGCCCCAGCACTGGGTTTCTGGCTGGTTACCACTGTGATTGATGGCACCTGCTGACTGCTAACTGCAGCTCCCAGCTCAATGCCTGGCAGAGGGCTGGAGGCCAGGAGGGCAGCACTGGCCCTCCCTGGCCCTTAAAAACCTCAGCCCTGGCCCACGCTCTCAGAAGTGGCCTCCTGGAGCAGTTCAGGCTGGGAGGTGAGTGGCTGGCTGACCGGCCCTCAGGAGGTACCTCAGAGCCTGACCTTTCTGCCCAGGCCCCAGTTCAACCCCCCTGAGCCTGTGGCCACAGATCGGGAGGGAGGAGTGGGGGAAATCTATAGGCTATGGGGTCAGGGGTGAGGGGCTAGGCCTGAGGAAAGGTTCTCCTCTAGGAGAAGCAGCATGGCCTAGTGGCAAGAGCTCTGGCTTGGGAGTCAGCGGACTTGGGTTCTACTCCCTGCTCTGCCATTCGTCTGCTGTGTGATCTCGGGCAAGTAACGTCACTTCTCTGTGCTTCAGTTTCCTCATCTGTCAAATGGGGCTGAAGACTGTGACTGTGTCCAACCTGATTACCTTGTGTTTACCCCAGTGCTTAGAACAGGGCTTTGCACATAGTAAGCACTTAACATAGTTTGTAATAAACAAATTGGGAGCAGCATGGCATATTGAATAGAGCACAGGCCCAGGAGTCAGAAAGTCATGGGTTCTAAACCGCACTCTGCCACTTGTCTGCTGTGTGACCTTAGGCAAGTCACTTCACCTCTCTCTGCCTCATCTGTCCAATGGGGAATGATATGGTGAGCCCTCTGAGGGACAGGGACTGTGTCCAACTCTGATTTGCTTGTATTCAGTCGTTTGTATCCACCATAGAGCTTAGTACAGAGCCTGGCCCACAGTAAGCGCTTAACAAATACCATAATTATTATTAATAATTCATTCATTTCATTCAGTAGTATTTATTGAGCGCTTACTATGTGCAGAGCACTGTACTAAGCTCTTGGAATGTCCAAGTGGGCAACAGATAGAGTCCATCCCTGCCCAATGACGGGCTCACGGTCTAAACATGGGTTCGAATCCCGGCCCCGCCGCTTGTCAGCTGTGTGACTGTGGGCAAGTTACTTAACTTCTCTGTGCCTCAGTTCCCTCCTCTGTAAAATGGGGATTAAGACTGTGAGCCTCGTGTGAGACAACCTGATGACCCTGTAACTACCCCAGCACTTTGAACAGTGCTCTACACATAGTAAGCGCTGAACAAATACCAACATTACTGCACATAGTAAGCGCTTAACAAATACCAACATTATCATCCCCTTGATTCTATTTATTGCTATTGTTCTTGTCTATCCTTCTCCCCCGATTAGACTGTAAGCCTGTCAAAGAGCAGGGACTGTCTCTTTCTGTTACCGATTTGTACATTCCAAGCGCTTAGTACAGTGCTCTGCACAGAGTAAGCGCTCAAAAAATACTATTGAATGAATGAACGAATTAGTAGCAGTAGTAGTAGTATTAAACTACTACTAGTTTAGTTAGTAGTAGTTTAGTACTAATAATACTAGTTTAGTAGTAGTAGAGAAGCAGCGTGGCTCAGTGGAAAGAGCTCGGGCTTTGGAGTCCAAGGTCATGAGTTCGAATCCCAGGTCTGCCACTTGTCAGCTGTGTGACTGTGGGCAAGTCACTTCACTTCTCTGTGCCTCAGCTACCTCATCTGTAAAATGGGGATGAAGACTGTGAGCCCCACGTGGGACAACCTGATTCCCCTGTGTCTAGCCCAGCGCTTAGAACAGTGCTCTGCACATAGTAAGCGCTGATCAAATACCGACATTAAGTACTAGTAGTAGTACTAAACGGGGGAGCCAGACAGCAAAGGAAAACAGAACAAAACAGAAACAAGACAGCATCATCAAGATAAATAGAATCATAATTATTGAATATTATTAGTAGTAGTAGTAGGGCGGTGGAAGGAATCTGGCCGCGGGGGAGGGGAAAGTAGCCACTACTTGGGGGTGGGGGGCAATGAATGGTCCCGAGGCGGGGAGGGAGCGCGGGCCGGGCCCCACCGCCTCCCCAGGCCTCCACAACAGCGCCACCGTGTGGGACAGTGGAGACACTGCGCCCTCCCGCGCGGAGCCGCGGAATCCCGATTGGGGACGGGCCACTTGGGGTGGCCACTCTCAGAAGGCCCGAGGCCGCTCGGAAAGGAGATCAGATCTCTGGGTTAACTCCACTCCTCTCCCCTCCTTCCTCACTCTCCTTGCCTTCACACTCCCCACCACTGAGGCTGAGAGGGCTCTGAGTTTCCAGGGTCTTTGGGAGCCTTGTTCCTCCCTCTGTGTTTGGTTCCCTAGCTTCTTCCTCCCTGCCCAGGACTCCTAACCTTCTGGCCCGGTGCTTAGGGCCCTTGAGGTGTGGTCCTCTAGACCTGTAAACTCATTATGGGCCAGAAACACATCTGCCAACTCTGCTGTACTGTAGTCTCCAAAATGTTTAGTATAGTACACTGCACATAGTAAGCACTCAATCAATACCTTTGATGATGACTGAGACAACCTGGACCCTCCCCTCCCAGAGATATCAGTCTGGAATTCGCCCCCAGCCAGGTGTTAGCAACGCCGTCCCCTCCTCGTTCATCCATCCATAATAATAATAATGATTCATTCATAATAATAATAATAATGTTGGTATTTGTTAATGTGCCGAGCACTGTTCTAAGCACTGGGGTAGATGCAGGGGAATCAGGTTGTCCCATGTGAGGCTCACAGTCAATCCCCATTTTACAGATGAGGTAATTGAGGCACAGAGAAGTGAAGTGACTTGCCCACAGTCACACAGCTGTCAAGTGGCAGAGCAGGGATTCAAACCCATGACCTCTGATTCCCAAGCCCGTGCTCTTTCCACAGAGCCACGCTGCTTCTCATTCAGTAGTATTTATTGAGCGCTTACTATGTGCAGAGCACTGGACTAAGTGCTTGGAATGGACAATTCGGCAACAGATAGAGACAATCCCTGCCCATCGACGGGTTTACAGTCTAATCGGGAGAGACAGACGTACTCTGTGGATGTTACTTAATTGGCCTTGTGTTTCCTCTTCTAAAGATAATCAAGAGTTGGTGGCATTTGTTAAGTGCTGGATACAAGGGAGGGATACAAGGGGATCGGGTTGTCCCATGTGGGGCTCATAGTCTTAATCCCCATTTTACAGATGAGGTCACTGAGGCACAGAGAAGTGAAGTGACTTGCCCAAAGTCACCGGCAGAGCTGGGATTAAAACCCATGACCTCTGACTCCCAAGCCCGTGCTCTTTCCACTAAGCCATGCTATCCATCCCCCTGTACCCAGGCCCAGCCCAGGCAAGTGGGGTCTTTCAGGGCTGAGATCTGAGGGGAGAAAGGGTCCTCCAGTCACACTGATCCCAGCCCCTAACTCTAACCACAATCCTTTCTGCTGGCAACCCCCCCCCCAAAAAATTTTCCTGTGTTCATCTGACAGCTTCTAAAAGACAAGGGCAGCCTCCAGGCCCCACCCCCAGGGAAGCCCCCAGGCCCCACCCCCAGGGAAGCCCCCATCCTGCTGGACACATAAGTTTTGGTTTGTATATTTTTATGATATTTGTTAAGTGCTTACTACATTGCAGCCACTATACTAAGCACTGGGGTAGATACAAGCTAATCAGGTGTGACACAGTCCATGTCCCTCATGGGCCTCACAGGTCTTAATTACAGATGGGGGAACTGAGGCACAGAGAAATGAAGTGATTTGCCCAGGGACAAATAACAGACAAGTGGTGGAGCTGGGATTAGAATACAGGTCCTTCCTATGCAACGGCCTTTTGCTCTATCCACTAGGCCACAGATTCCTCCCATGGAGGGGGAGACACGTACCACCATGGGCTGGAAAATGACCCACACTCCTATGCTGGTGCTTTCCCCTCACCTGCCTGGTGAAAGAGAGAGAGAAGAGAGAGAGGGAGAAAGAGAATATATGTATCCATGTACAGGTGTCCAGAGGGCCCCAGCCAGGCTGACCCTTGGAACTGAGAAGCAGTGTGGCTTAATGGATAGAGCACAGGCCTGGGAGTCAGAAGGACCAATTAGACTGTAAGCCCGTCAAAGGGCAGGGACTGTCTCTATCTGTTGCTGATTTGTACATTCCAAGTGCTTAGTACAGTGCTCTGCACATAGTAAGCACTCAGTAAATACTATTGAATGAATGAATGAAAGAACCTGGGTACTAATCCCAGCTCTGCTGCTTGTCTGCTGTATGGCCTTGAGCAAGTCACTTCACTTCTCTGTGCTTCGGTTACCTCATCTGTAAAATGGGGATTTAGACTATGAGACCCATGTGGGAAAGGGACTGTGTCCAACCTGCTGTGCTTAATACATTTACTGACACACAGTAAGAGCTTAACAAGAACCATTAAGAAAAATAGAAAAAATTGCATTCAGCAGAGATCTGGAAGAGGGCCTGGAGCAAGTTTAGATTTTATAATTTCCCCTGCCCGCAGCCTTGTTTCCTTGAGAACCTAGGGGATGGCAGTCAGAATGTTGCTAGGAGTGCATCCATGGGAGTTCCTGGGCTCCCCTATGGGGAATCCCTTCCTCCCCAGGGTTCTGCTGCCATAGTACCCAGGTAGGTATTTCCGGGGCCGCCCGGGGTCGGGGTCAGGCTGGCCATCTGTGGGCCTCCGGCTCAGCTCCCCATGGCACTGGCAGCCTGGTTCAGGTCCTGTGGTTCTTCGAGGGGAGGTTCTGAAGGGTTAAAGCCCAGCCCCGAGTCCCCACTGCGCGTCTTGCCACGGCAGGCACGGCCCCCTTGAGTGACGGGAGACGCCGGCTCCCTCCGCGAGGCCCAGCCGGCTTTGACAAACGCTCACTAGGAAATAATAAAGTGGCAAAATAATTCTGCATCGGACACACTTACCAGAGCATAAAGAGTCTGAAAAGGAGACAACATCTTGTATCATCTATCTTCCTTAAATCCCCAAGCTGTGACAAAGTGGAAAGCAAAATTATGATGAATGATCGGACACATTTAGTCCGTACCTGTACTCTTTAACTAGGCCTGGAGCGAGCTGGCGCTAATAAGAGCCCCGCACCTCCCCAAAAGCGGGGGTCTCTCTTGTAGGAAACAAGTCTTTATTCCAAATTGGCACTTCGTTTTCATAACGGGCATAATGAAGGTGCAGATTGTGACATAAATTAAAGCCGGCAACGGATGGGTCAGTAGAGCGGACGTGCGGCACGGAGACAGATTGCCCGAGACCTCCGCCCCACGGCTGGGGCTCATTTACCATTTTTCGAGAATGTTTTCCGATGGTGCGGGAACACGGCTCGGTTTTGTTCGGAGACGGCGCGCCATCATTTATTTTACTGCCTCATTTGAATATGATGAATACTGGAGTCCTTTATTTGTTCACAACAACCAAATAATTGTAGATCCGCGCGTTTCTGAGCAATTCATCACGTTTTCCCCTCACCAATCCACTATCAACATGACATTGAACAATAAAGTCCATTAACCTCTGCTTTGCACAAAAACTTTGCTTATTTCAACAGTGCGAGGTTATTTGTTCTCATTCGGCAGGAAGTTCCTGCACGACAGCCCCAGAGCCCGCTCTCTCTCCTCCTCTTCCTCTTCTTCCTCCTCTTCCTCCTCCTGTGGATGTCTGCTCCCCAGTGCCCTGCCCCGCCTCCGTCCCCATCTGCTCCCGCCCACCCCGATCCCACTGCCCACTGGCCTCAGGCTGGGTGTGTGTTTGGACCGAGATCCCCTCGCCCCCAACTCACCCCCGAACCCCCTTGTGGAAGTGTGCAAATCTCAGAACTCTGGAGCTGGAGGGACTTGGAAAAATCATCTGGTCCAGCCCCCTGTCTTCAGGTAGGTGAAAGACTCATCCATCCAAAACACAGATGAGTGTCTGTTGTACCTTGAAAACATCTATAGGAATGGAGAATCCACACCCGGCCTCAGTCACTTTTCCAGTGCTTCATGTTTCTGGGTACCAGGAATCCAACCCAATTCACTCTCATGCTGCAATAAGTGATACTTAATGAGCTCTTATTATGGGCCAAGTGCATCTTTTACTATTAATCAATAAATCAATGATATTTACTGAGTGTGTATTGTATGCAGAACACCATACTAAGCACTTGGGAAAGAACACTACAGTAGAAATGATAGACATGTTCCCTCCTCACAGAGAGTTTACAGTCTACAGCAGGAAACATTAAAATGAATTACAGAGAGGTTTCCTTTATGGACATAGAAACCCCAGACATTTGTGGCAGGAGAGGCAGAGGAAGTTTGGCCAAACTCTTGGTTCACATAAATACTTCTTTGTATGTGAAGAAGACTAAACTGTAAGCATTCCTTTTAGACTGTAAGCTCCTTGTGGGCTGGGAATGTGTCTACCAATTCTTCTATACTGTTTTCAGTGCTCTGCACACAGTAAGTGCTCAATAAATGTGATTGATTGACCCAGCTTCTGGAGGTTTCCCAGGGGTGAATAACTGGATGCCTTAACCTTGAGAACCAGATTTCCTACCTATGGTGGACCAGACTAAGGGGGTCTGTGCTTCCACTTAACTTTTCTGTGCCTCAGTTACCTCATCAGTCAAATGGGGATTAAGACTGTGAGCCTCCCCTGTGGCAATCTGATTACCTTGTGACTACCCCAACACTTAGTGCTTAGCACATAGTAAGTGCTTAGCAAATACCATAATAATTATTATTGTTTTTCTACAACCTGAATGTACTATCCCCTTCCTACCAACGACTCTCATTCCTGAGGCTCAGTAAGGACAGAAGGATGCAACGAGAGGTCCTGAAGGAGGCAGTTAAACTGGCAGCAGAGAAAAGGAGGAGACGCAGGAGGAAAAAAAGAGTAGAAAGAAACTTTCATCCTTCTCACTCATTACCCTCCTTGCTCTCCCTCATCTCTCACTTTCCCTTCCTCCTCACTCGCCTTTATCCTCTTCTTTGGTAGCAAAAGTAGTCGCCCCCACTGCCGTTCCCACCATGGCTGAAGCCGTTCCTGGGACTTTCTGGAGTGCTCAGAGTGACATGGTTCCAACATCGCTGAAGACTCCCATGAGCACCCCTTGCCCCCTGCTCCAGCCAGGACAGTTCAGCCAGGGCCACCCTTGGGGACCTTCCCCTCGGTGGCCATAGTTCCTATCCAGCTGGCAGAGCAGTGGGGGCAGAGGAAACCGCAATGATCATGAGCTCCCTTGCCCCTCTTCCATTCTCCTTTTTTCTCCCTTCTGTCCTTTCCCTGTCCCTCTGTTCCTTGTCTCCCTTCCCCTTTCTGTCTCATTTTCTGTCCCATCCATTTAATGCCCCACCCCTATTCCTGTAGCTTCTGTCTCTATCCTATCCAAGATGACCAGAATTCTGGTAAAGTAGGGTTCTAAGGGACATAAGCACCTGGTGGGCAGGGAACATGTCTACCAATTCTGTTGTGTTGGGGTCTCCCAAGCGCTTAGTATGGTGTTCTGCACACAGTAAGTGCTCAATAAGTGCCCCTGATTGTTGATTGCTTTGGTAGGAGGATACCCTGGAGAAGTTGGGGTTCTTGAGGTAAGACCACTGATTGTCTGGGATGGTCAGGGCCCCCTGCCCAGAGGCAGGAGAATGATTCTCTCACTTCTCATCCCAGAAGAGAGTGGCCGAAATGTTCCTTGGCCTCACTGATGCCCAGGGTGGCTCCGCTGCTTCCCAGCGGAGTAGCCGGCATCCAAAGCACCCCCGAGACTGGTTGGTTTAATCTGTGTAATTGAATTTTGGTTCACTGTGCCCTTTGTACGATTCCTCAAACCTGTCCCAATTGGTCCCTCCCTGCCCCCACCTTCTCCAGAAACACCACCTCATCCTCCACACCCTACATCCTGCTCCACATCATGCATTTACCCTGAAAAAGTGCTTTGCACCCTCCTCTGCTCCTGGCCAACAGCCTATGATAGCACCTGCATCCCCACCGTCTGCCAAAACATGCCCTTTCTTCCCTCTTCCTCTTCCTGGTCACCCCTGCTACCCACCTCCAGAGTGTGGGTGCAGCTATGATTTGCCTTGTTAATCTTGTAGACTGTAAGCTCTTTGTAAGCAGTAATCATGTCTACCTATTCTACTGTAGTGCCCTCTCCCAAGTATTTAGCACCCCGCACAGTAAGCGCTCCATAACTTTAAGTGATTGGTTGATTGTGGCCCCAGTGGGGCTCTTAGCGGCCTTGGATCGGGCCATCCTAGATGAGGTAGGCAGTGTGGCCTAGTGGAGCCAGAATGGAAAGAGAAGTCAGGAAAGCCCAAGTTCTAGTCCCAGCTCTGCCATCTGCTGGTTTTGGACCTTGAACAAGTCCCTTCACCTCCTTGTACCTTGGTTTTCATATCTGCAAGAGTAATCGATCATTAGTATTTACTGAGCACTTACCATGGGCAGAGCACATAGTAAGCGCCTGGGAGAGTACAATACAGCAGAGGTGGTACATATCTTCATTGCCCACAATGAGCTGGGGATAGAATACCAGTTCTCCCTCCCTCTTAGACTTTGAGCCTCTGTGGGACAGACCTAGTAGTTAGATGACCTGGGTTCTAATACCATCTCTTCCATTTGTCTGCTATGTGACCTTGGGCAAATCATTTAATTACTCTGTACCTCACTTACTTGATCTGTAAAATGGATATTAAGACTGTGAGCCTTATATGGGACAGGGACTGTGTCCAACCCGATTATCATGTATCTACCCCAGCGCACATAGTATTTAACAAATACCACAGGAAAAAAACAGCAAAACACTGGGGCCAAGGTGATTAGCTCGCATCTACCCCAGGATTTAGCACAGTGCTTGACACCTTGTAAATGTCTAATAAATCCCATCATTGTCATTATAGGTCAGGAAGATTCTTTGATCATTTTGGAAGAAGTGTCCTAAGGAAACTCCCAGTGTCCCCGTCCTTTCCCCACCCCTACTCCCACTTCCAGCCACAGCCACAATCTCACTGTCACTATCTTTCCACCTATAGGTTCTGAGCTGCCAACTTCAGAGTCCAAGCCTAGTGGGGCTAGGACTGGGGAGGTAAGATTCCTTGGTTAAGGCTGGTGTTGGATCTCAGACTGGAAGTCTTGAGCATCTATGGAATGGGGACCTGAACAGGGCAGCTCCTAAAACTCTCCTCCCTGCATTAACTTGCTTCCCAACTACCCTCTCATCTCCCACTCTCTCATCTCAGCTATGAGGGAGGTCTCCTGCTGGAACCATTTCCTGAGGCCAGGCACAGCTGCACTTCCCTATGAAGTCAGTCTGGTCTATTCTTTCATCAGAAGCCCGGGTTGGGAGCCCTTAACCCCAGTCTGCCATCTCTTGGGCCTCAGCTTGTTGACCTATGGCAAGCTGCTTGGCTTGGCAGGGTGGTAATAATAATAATGTTGATATTTGTTAAGTGCTTACTATGTGCAGAGCACTGTTCTAAGCGCTGGGGTAGACACAGGGGAATCAGGTTGTCCCACGTGGGGCTCACAGTCTTAATCCCCATTTTACAGATGAGGTAACTGAGGCACAGAGAAGTTAAGTGACTTGCCCACAGTTACACAGCTGACAAGTGGCAGAGCCAGAATTCGAACCCATGACCTCTGACTCCAAAGCCCATGCTCATTCCACTGAGCCATGCTGCTTCTCCATGGCAATGGTGGTGGGGCCAGGGTTACCTCTTCCCTTCGCCTCTGGAAAACTCAGGCCTATTTGACACTTGCAGTCCCACTCCTGAGCTTGGGAGTGGGGAGGAAGGAGTTAATGCTGACGACTCTGGCCAGTTTTACCCAGCTGCTTGGAGAGACCCAAATCCTGGGCACCAGAGCTGGCCTGGCCAGTCAGCAACCGTGCCCTCATCCACGCCAGCTGCTCAACGGGGGCAAAGCTAGAGAGAAAAGCAGCCTGGTGTTCGGGGAAGTTATCTCCTCCCTTGCTGTTCTAACCTCTTTCTCCCCTCTCTCTCCCTCTGCCCTGCCACATCCCAGACCAACCTGTATTTCTCTCTGAATCTCTCTGGGGATGCCGGCTGGCTGGGCAGTGGCGAGGGGGCGTGAGGCTGGACGCACGCTAACACTGTTGTAAGGTGACTATTTATCTAGTGCAACCGAAGTTGGCACCCACATCTGGCGCCTGGTACTTAGTGCAATTATTTATGATTTCCACCAAGATTTAAAAGCTCATCGCCGGCCTTGTAATGCAGTAACTGATTGCGCTGCTAATGTAATTAAGAAAAGATTATGATGTCCACGTGGCGTACCAGATGGTGGCATTCACAGCGCTCGGCTTGCACAACTGGCAGGGAACTGCACAAGGGCAGTGAAGCTGAGCAGCTGGAGAGCCCCAGTGTCCGCCCTGCCCGCGGGGCGAACGCAGGCACAGAGGGAAGGGTGAAAGGGTGGAGTCCGGGCGGACCCGAAGAAGAGATTCGGGCTGCCACAGGGGCTCCTTGGCCTGGTTTCCTGGTGGCCCTCACCCTACTCCGGCTGGAGTGGAGGCAGAGAGTCTTTGGTCATATCTCTGCTGAGCCTCCACTTTCTCCACTGTCGACTTCACTGTGGACAGAGGCACTAGGGTTGGGGTCCTCATGCTTTGCTGGGATAAGGGGATACCAGTGGAGCGCACAGTGTCTCGGTTAAGGATGGCCACCTAAAGTTGTCTGAAGAATAGGACAAGTGAGGAGAGGGAGGGGAGTGGGAGATGGGGGTAATCCCCAAAGAAAAGTCTCCTTCTTACTCTCCCCAGTCAGACCTGCACCCCTAGTAACAAGTAGAGGTCTTTCTAAAGCCCCCCCACCTCAAGAAGCCAAAGCCCATTATAGCTTTGCAGTCCTCAGAACACCGATTCTGCCCGGAGACAGTTCAAGGGTCCTTGTCTGGCTGCTTCCCGGTCAGAGCTGTTGAGGGGAAGGTACGGGGTGGCAGCCTCCCTCCACCTCTCATAAGGACAGAAAATATGAATATTTGAGCAAATCTGATGTTATTGAATGGGCTCCTTGTCACACGGGTTTAACAACAACTATCTAGGTCACAGCAGCTTGTCCATAATTTACCATTCTAAGTGCTAAATTGGGGGGGAGATGGAGCCAGGAGGAGGAGAAGGCGAGGCAGAAGAAAGGGAGCAGCCATTGCTATCTATGCTGATCATTTCCAGCTGCCCCTGCCCCTGCCTTGCCTGCCTCCACCCAGCCTAAACCCGCCAGCTGGCCCTGCTCCGAGGGGAGGCGTGGTCCTCAAGCTCTCCTTGCCAGTCTGCCAGCCTGCCTGCCCTCCTGCCCTCCTGCCTGGGCTCGAGGGCTGCTGCTCCACCTGCCTGCTCCACTCTGACAGACCTGTCTTCAGCCGCCCCCTGCCTGAGAGCCTCCCTCTCACATCTCCTCTAAACTTTTGACTGTGCTGCCCTTGAGCAACCTGCCTCTTTTTTTTCCAAAGGTATTTGTTAAGCACTTACTATGTGCCAGGCACTGTACTATGCACTGGATTAGACAGAAGATAATCAGGTGGGACACAGTCCATGTCCCACATGGGGCTCACAGTCTTAATCCCCATTTTACAGATGAGATAATTGAAGAACAGAGAAGTGAAGCAACTGGCCCAAGGTTACACATCAGACAAGTGGCAGAGCTTGGATTAGATCCAGGTCCTCTGACTCCCAGGCCCATGCTCTTTTCACTAGGCTATGCTGCTTTTTGGTGCCTCTTCCTATCACCACTCATCCTACTCACCTCCTTGACATCACAGCCAGGGCTGCTGTTGCTCCTGCCTCCAGGAAGTTCTTCCTGATTTGCCTCCCAGTTAATCCCATCATACTCTTGCCAACCTGTTGACACTATTTCTCTTTAGTCTTTCTTTTGAATATTGCACGCACACTTTCTCTCTCTCTCTCTCTTTATCCCTCCACCTTCATTTCTCTCTCTATCTCAGGGTGATGATTTGTCTTACTAAGGAACCTTTGCTCCTAGATTATAAACGTCTAGAGGGCAGGACCTTTTTTTTTTTTTTCTGTGAAGTGTACTGTTGGCTTCTGGCACCAGGCAGTAGAAAGAAAGGAAGAATTGGTGCCAGGGCCTGAGACAAGGTGGAGGAAATGAGGATGCCGAATGTGAATTCTGCTTGTTAGGCTGGCTACTGAGAGACACAGCAATGAAGTCCCTTGACCTCTACAACCCCAGTCTTTTCCTCCACAAGGTGGGATGACTTTGACCTTTCTCAGCTCAGCACTGCAGGCATTGCTGAGGTACTGGAATCGCAGAGCTTAATTAACATTCCCTGCACAGGCTGGAACTGTATCATTTCTTTGGGAATAGCACCAGGGTTAATCCATGTTTTTGGGAAATGAATTAAGTGCCTCTTCTTTCCCCCTTTCCCACACTTCCACTTTGCCCCTCCTTCTCAGTCCAATTCCACAATAGCCTAGAGGATTTGACTTTCAGTCAAAATCAGATTGATATGGTGTCCCACCCTGATGCCCCTGGCTTGGTGTCCAGGTAATTTCCAACCCATATACCCTGTTCCCATCCCCGGGGTCCTCTCTGAAGGCTCCTGTGTACCACCCCATTCCTCCAAACCCCCCTCCCACCCCCTCTGCCCCTAACCTCCCCTCCCTGCCTGATTCAGCTGGGTCAGCCCCACATCTCTATCTGGCTCCATCTGGCCCAGTTTTTAGTTTTAACTTGTTTAGCTTCAACCTGCCCCTTCCCTGGTTTGAGCCCTCATTTCCCAGAACTGCCTAGGGTTAGGGTCTGGTGGGGCCAGGGTAGAACGGGGCAGAGAGGTGACAGGCCCCTTCCAGGACTTCTCCCCCACCCCGGGTCCTGTCTCATCCACGTAACTTCAGGAGTACAGGGGTTGCAAACTGGAAGGGGAACGAGAAGGCAGTAGTAGAAAGACAAGTTGAGGGACAAAATAGGCTCCCTGGAGCAGGGGTGCCCCGCTGAGGGCTGGGGAATGCGAATTCAGATTCATAGGTGTGGGAGGAGTGTGCACAGAGGCGGAGGCTCCTTGCCTCACCCCTGCTCCAACATGCTACTGCACAGAACATCATCTTGAAATGTTGCTCAGCACACATTTTCCACTCCCCAAAACCCATTTCCTTCTACATCAAGCAAAAACTCCTCATCATCAGCTTACATCTGCTCTCTTCACCCACTATCTCCAAGATTGCTCCTTTCCTCCCTCGCTAAACAACCTTCCAGTCATCTTCACTATCCACTGTTCCTCTTCCACCCCCTCACTCCCCTCCCTCCTCAAATCTGACAGAGCCCAACTCTCCCCATATTCAAAGCCCTACTAAAAATCCCACCTTTTCCAACAAAACCCTGATTTCCAACACTTTAAGTCTCATCTATCCATCAGATTCATTCAATTCATTCAATCGTATTTATTGAGTGCTTACTATGTGCAGAGCACTGTACTAAGCACTTGGTATCTCTGACACTAATGTATTTATTTATCCCCATCCTCCGTATTACCCTATCTGTGCATATTAAATTGTACATTCAATTATTTAGTCTGATTACTCTTCATGTAAATATCTTTTGTCACTGTTATAATAATAATTGTGTTATTTGTTTAGCATTTACTATTCATTCATTCATTCAGTAGTATTTATTGAGCACTTACTATGTGCAGAGCACTGTACTAAGCCCTTGGAACTATATGCCAAGCACTGTGATAAAGAGAAGCAGTGTGGCTCAGTGGAAAGAACACGGGCTTGGGAGTCAGAGGTCATGGGTTCAAATCCCAGCTCCGCTGCTTGTCAGCTGTGTGACTTTGGGCAAGTCACTTCACTTCTCTGTGCCTCAGTTACCCCATCTGTAAAATGGGGATGAAGACTGTGAGCCCCAAGTGGGACAACCTAATCATCTTGTATCCTCCCCAGAGCTTAGAACAGTGCTTTGCACATAGTAAGTGCTTAAGAAATGCCATCATTATTATTATTATTACAAGATAATCAGGTCCCATATGGTGCTCACAGCCTACTTAGAAACAAGAACAGATATTGCTTCCCCAGATATTGCAAATGAGGGACCTGAGGCACAGAGAAGGAAAGTGACTAGTCCAAGGTCACACAGCAGGCAAGTGGCAGAGGTGGAAATAGAACCCAGGTCCTCTGGCTCCCAGGTCTGTCCTCCTTCCACTAGGCAACAATGTTTCTCTGTAAAGGGGGAGACAAATTCCTTGTGGAAAAGGGAAATGTCACTTCTTTCCTCTGTACTTTCCCAAGCTCTTAGTACAGTACATTGGACCAGTGAGTGCTTAATACAGACATACATATGTACAAACATATCTACTACTACTACTACTGATATTATTGTTTCTACTACTGTTTTTGTGTAGTTGCCAGCTGGGGACATGGGTGTAGGAAGCTGTGATTGAAATTTGCCAGGTTGCAGGTACCTCACAGTCCAGATTCGGATCATCCTCCTGTTTTCCTCATTATGGCCTCCACTTCCTCTTCATTGTCTTCTCCCACCCCTTTCCTCCTGCCTCAGAGCCTCCTGTGGGAAGCAAGGGAGTAGCCCCCTAGTTTATACCAATTTAGTTCACTCCTAAGAACCTTCTAGCATCCACATGTATTCTTCCCAACCCTGCTCCGACCTCCAGCTTCCTATCCCCACCAGATCCCATGCTTGGCCCAGTCTCCTGTTCAGAGACCCTTAGAATAATAATGTTGACATTTGTTAAGCGCTTACTATGTGCAGAGCACTGTTCTAAGCGCTGGGGTTGATACAGGGTAATCAGGTTGTCCCACATGAGGCTCACAATCTTCATCCCTATTTTACAGATAAGGGAACTGAGGCCCAGAGAAGTGAAGTGACTTGCCCACAGTCACACAGCTGACAAGTGGCAGAGCTAGGATTCGAGCCCATGACCTCTGGCTCCCAAGCCCAGGCTCTTTCCACTGAGCCACGCTGCTTCTTAGAAGCCATTCCCAGCCCAGGCAACCCTCTGTGATAAGGGTGATCCTGCAGAGACCCTCCCCTAAAACTCTCACATCACCAGAGAGTCCAGAGAGTGGACCGCACTCCTGGGCTTGCTGGCCAAGGGCTCTTTCCCTAGACAGTGACTCTGGAGGAGGCTGGCCCTCTGGGGCTGACTGGGCTGGAGAGCTCTTCTCACTCGCAGCCCATCTGACCAACAATTGTCCAGGACAGGAAGTACATGACTGAAATCAATACCCCAAGGACTCAGGGAAAGTGGCCAGCTCCTCCTCCAGGGCCAGGAGCCAAAGCAGCCAGGATTCCCAGGGGAATTGGCTTTGTGATTTTCTGAAAAGGAGGATGTGGCGTGGGGGAAAGAGGAGGGAAACGTGGCAATGATCAAATCATCCTAATTTATAGCAATTACATGCAGCTACAGAAAGAAGAACAGTGTCACTGAGACCATTAACTGTCTGGAGAAAATCATAAAACACCTCCCTCCTCACGCCACCCTCTTATCCCCACCCAGTCACCCTCTGCTCCCATCAACCCCGCTTTTTGAGGTTAGCCTCCTGGAGAGGAAAGTCATGCATACCAAATGGGAAAGTCTAGCCCCCAGCCAGCTGGGATTGCAAGGTCTAATTACACGGAGAAATCCAGTGATTACACGGGGGAGTGGCAAGGAGACTCAGACCCAGTGCAAGCAGCTTGGGCATAAACCCAAACCAAACAAGAACCACAGTGGGCAGTGGGAGAACCACCTGGTGGGTCAAACTATGCTTGGATCTAATACCAAGCTCCCCCTCATAGGCTTCCAGGCCCTTTGGCCCTTTCATTCTGCTAGGCATGTGGCCAGAGTCTGTGCAGGGTGAGCTCGCCATGGTCCCTGCCCACCCCAGGGGGGAGTGAGAGACACAGACAGACCCGTTGTCCCGGCCCACCCCAGAGGGAGTGAGAGACACGGACGGACTGACCGATAAGCAGACATGCTTGTCCCTCCCGAATGGGAGCCCCACCCTTCTGAGGATTGGAACTGGCAGATAATTCAGGATTCCAAGATGAGGCCATTTGAGTCCCCTGGCGCTGTTCTCAGAGTCAGGGAGGCTACTGGGAGGGAGCTGGAGTGAAAGTCTAAAATAACTCTTGCACTAATCAGCTCAGGCTCAGGAAAGGGCGGAAATGGAAGGTTTAAGGCAGCAACCTCTCTGGCCAACGGGAGAAATGGGGAAGCAGGGAGGGGGAAGCTGGGGAAAGGGGTTCTGGGAGCAGGGGCAGACCTCTATGCCAGTGGGTGGACGCATTTCCAGGATGTTGGGTTGCTGGGTGGAGCTTCTGGGAGTTTGGAAACTTCCTGTATGATGTCACTGTTGGGGAAGGGGAAGGAAGGGGCAGAGTGGAAGTGCTGCTAAACCCCAGTTCTCCCCCACCCTTCAGCCCCCCAGAGAATACTCAGTCCTTCCCAGGGTAGTCCGTCTCTGCCAGGGAGTCTGTCCGATGGGAGGGGTCTGCAACTCTGATTTTCCATCCTCTTTGGGCCAAGTGTTTTCCTGATAGAATTCTGCCCAGGCCCTTGCCCACATTCACCCTTCTTCAGGACTTTCCAGATTTTATTGAAGAGAGATAGCAGGCCCAACCATGTCTTTGCATTCAGCCACTCAGTGGTATCTACTGAGGGGGTGTGGAGTACTGTACTAAGTGCTTGAGAGAGTACAATGAAAGTAGATGAGTAGATACGATCCCGGCCCTCAAGAATCTTGCAATCTGATGTGGAAAACGGCCAGTAAAACATGCTATGTAAAATTACACGTAGGACAGGGAAGCAGTGTGGTCAAGTGGAAAGAGCATGGGCCCAGAAGTCAGAGGACATGAATTCTGAAAGACAGAAGACAGGGATTCTAATCCTGGCTCTGCCTTTTGGCTGCTGTGTGACCTGGGGCAAGATACTTAACTTTTTGGTGCTTCAGTTTCCTCATCTGTAAAATGGGGATTAAATACCTGTTCTCCCTCTTCCTCTAGACTGAGCCCCATGTGAGTCAGGGACTGTGTCTGACCTGTTACCTTGTATTAGCACAGTGCTTGGTGTATAGTAAGCGCATAACAAATGTGATATTTATTATAAAGATAGGTATTCATGCATTTATTTCATTGTATTTATTGAGTGCTTACTGTGTGTAAAGCACACAGCACTAAGCACTTGGGAGAGCACAATGTAACAATAAACAGACACATTCCCTGCTCACAACAAGATACATAAGTGCTGTGGGAGGGGTAATGGTGGCGAATACCTAAGTGCTTTGTGGGTATGGACTCAAGAGCATAGGAGATGCAGAAGAGGGAGAGACTAGAGAGAGTAAGTTAGGAAAAACTTTCTGGAGGAGATGTTATGTTTTCATAGGGCTTTGCAGATAAGGTTTTCCTGACTGCAAACCAGCTCTTTGTGGGGATAATAATAATATTTGTACAGTGCTTACTATGTGCTTTGCACTGTTCCCCAGAAATCCCAGAACTCACCCCCAGCTTGGCCAGCCAGTCAGAAGGAGTATGGGCTTCCTGGTATCCATTTTCTGCCTCCCGGAGATGGTCTAAATTGTTCAGTTACTTTGACTGTGAGCCTCTGGTGGGACAGGGACTGTGTCCAACCTGGTTAATTTGTAATTCCCAGTGCTTATAACAGTGTTTGACACATAGTAAGCACTTAACAAAAATCATAATGATAAGTACGACCACCTCCCCCTCCAGCACAAAATCATAATGATAAGTACGACCACCTCCCCCTCCAGCACCACTGCTGTCGCGTCCTAGCAGCCCTTATTGCAGAGTGGGTAAAGGCTCCCAGAAGGAAGAGAGTAGAAACCTGAGATTGTGTATTCTCTGGGGTGCCCTAGGGGCTGCTGGAGGGGAGAAACAAATTGGGCAGGGGTAAAAGCAGAGGGATCAGAATAACAGATGATATTTCTGAATCATGAATCTTGACTGAACCACTAATCTTGACTGTGTGTGCAGCACTGAACTGGGCACTGGAGAGACTGGGATATGCTGCAGAAGTTAAAGACCAAATACCTGCCCTCAGGGAAATTATCATCTAATTGGGAAGACAAGTGGGACAAATATTCCATTGTTAGAGATAATAAACACAAGTCAATCAATCCATAACTACTAAATGATAAGAGAAATAAATACCACAGATAATTAAACTGATAACAAGTGAACAGATAATTAAATATGTGTCCTGAGAAGGCTGAGAAAGGTGGGAGATTCATCGAGGTTCTTTTTGATAAAAAGAAGGGTTGGTGGAGCTGGGGAAGAGATGGGAGACGGGAGAAGAGCAAAGGACCACCAGGAGGTTTGCTTGGGAGAGGCCAACAGCACAAGCCAGGGTCCTAGCTGCAGGCTTGTGGCTGGCAGAATTCTGCTTGATTCCCCTCCCTGTAATGGGCCACTTACTTGGAGATGGGCTGGAATTTTCTTGATGGGGTGAGGAGAGCTGGAGCTACCAAGCCTACCCTCAGCCATGGCCACTTCCAGGACTGGGCTTCCTGCTTGCTGTGGGGAAGCTGAGGCCCCAGGGGCCTGAAGAGAGCACAAGAGGAAGGCCTGAACTGCTTTGACAGAGGTGGTAAGGGCCAACTCTACCAGGCTCTCCCAAGATCCCCCATGGCCTCTCCCTCCCAACTCTACTCCATGAAGCTTCCCAGGAAAAAAGGAGAGCCTGCTCAGGGCTTTTCCACCATGCCCACTTGGCCTCCCTCCCTCTCCATGAATGATTAATGTCTGGTGTTCTCTTTCCTATCAGAGTGCTCCTCAAACTAATATTTCTTGATGTAAACTCTGTTGTCCTGGAATGTGAAACTGTATTCGCCTCAGAGATCTGTATCCCAGATAAATGTATTTATGTCCTGGATCTTGTTAATGATGCTGATGGGCTCTATCGGGCCTGCCTCCCTGGGCATGAGGAGGAAAATCAATAAAGCCCTTTAATCAGAAAGGTGATGGGCTAGATCATTTCAACAAAAGACTCTCTGCCAATTCCCAGTTTTCTGGGTGGGCCGAAAAGGGCTGAGCCTCCCACCTCTCAAGCCCACAGTGGCTGGGGTCCTTTGGAGGGTCTAACTGACCAGCAGGCTTTGCTGCTATGCCTGTGGGTGCCAGCTAGTGCCAATTCCCACCTTTTCATTCCAAGTTCTTCATTTCATCCATCTCCCAGAGTCTAGGTAATACTTCAGAGAAGTTTCAGGATTTCCAGAGTAGGTTTTCTGGGTGCTTTCAATCAATCAGTCAATCCATTAACCAGTATTATTTATTGAACACTCACTGAGTGCAGACCACCTCACTAAGAGCTTGATAAAGTACAGTATAATAGAGTTGGTAGACATGTTACCTGCCCACAGGGGAGTTTACAGTCTAGAGGGCAATGTGGGAGGAGGGGAGACAGACAATAAAATAAATTAAAAATAGAGGAAATAGTAATGGATATGTACATAAGTGCTACGGGGTACAAAACCAAGTGCAAAGGTGATGCAAAGGGGAGGGTAGATAGGAGAAATTAGGGGTTAGTGAAGAAAGCCTTCTTGGAGGAGACATTTTCTTAGGAGGGATGCCTTAGGTGGTGACACACGCCCCAAACAAAGAACAGCAGGAGAACCCTCCACAAACTCACTTAGTTTTGTAGATAAACCGATATTATTTAGCAGCCTGCCCTTCCTTCCTTCTCCAGCTGTGTCAGCAATCCTGATTGTGAAACTACTGTATGCAGAGAGTACTGTACTAGAAGCTTAGGAAACCCACAGAAGAAATAAGACATGATCCCTGCCCCTCAGGAACCTTGCAGTTGAGCCCTCAGACGGTAGGTTTTCCGACCCACCCTCTACTGGGAAAAGTTGGAGCCATTTCTCTGTACTTCTTGATAGGGATAAGGCTGGATGCCCTGCTGGCCTGTCAGTAAATGGCCCCACTATAGATAATCCACGTGCTCCTCTCCATTCAGTTAATGAGGGAGAAAATTGAAACCTCTCCATACATACTTACATGCCAATCTCATGGCAGTGCTTTCTGCATTCCCTTTCCCACCCACCCCATGTATAAGTAAGCACTTAAGGAAGGGTAAGCACGTAGGGGAAACAACATGGCCTAGTGGAAGGAACAAAGCTTGAGTGTCGGAGAATTTGGGTTTTAATCCTGACTCCATGAGGTATCTGTCGGGTGACCTTAGGCAAGTCAGTGCCTCAGTTCCCTCACCCGCAAAATAAGAACTCAATACCTGTGCTCTCTCCTACTTAGAATGTGAACCCAACGTGGGACCTGATGATCCTGTATCTACCCCAGTGCTTAAAACAGAGTAAGTACTTAAAATATACTGCAATTATTATTATTAACAAATATCACTATTATTATCATCATTATTCTCATTATCCTGCTCCCCTCACCTCCCCAGTGCCTCCCCTGGAACAGCTTTCTGAGGGTACCACTCTGTGATCCGGGGACAAACAGCCAGCCATTATTGCAGCTGGACAACACTTGTACTTTTGAGGAATAATAATAATAATGTGTGAATAATATGTGCCAGGCGCTGTCCTAAGACCTGGAGTAGACCCAAGATAATCGGGTTGACATAGTCCCTATCCCACAGGGTACTCCCAATCTTAATCCCCATTTTAAAGATGAGCCAACCTAGGCACAGAGAAGTTAGGTGACTTGCCCAAGAGCACACAGCAGACAAGTGGAGGAGCTGGGATTAGAACCCAGGTCCTTCTGACTTCCAGGCCCATGATCTAACCACTAGTCCACACTGGGGAAGACCAACCTTGGGGTGACAGCAGCCACACCACTCTCCTGAGCCAGATACTGTAAGGTGGTGACCCAGTGAGCTACAGATCCCTTCATCTATTGATCTAATGCTTCCAGGTGGCCCTGAAGCTACCACTAACCTGATGACTGCTCCTGGCTTATCCTTGAGGAACAAAGGTTTCTGGAGTTTGGTGTGTATGCCAGGGGAGGATGGGCAGGGGGAAAGATCTGGGGGAAAGAGTGGCTTGTCCCCCTCTGCCTGAGATTGCCCTTAGCCAAGAGCCCATAAGGACATTTTCCCCGGGACTACTCAGCACCACTGCTCTGAGACTCCAAGCTTTCAGGTAAAATATGACAGGCACAATCCATTCTAGTAATGGACAAGGTGAAAACTGTGTCAGTTCAAATCACCATCATGACACTTAATCTTGATTTAATGTACCTTTTGCTGCAATCTTGAAAGTGCTGAGTCTGTGCAGATGGACAGACTGGCCCCTTGAGGGAGATGAGGCAGTTATTACCTTGATAGAAGAATTTGGGGGGAAAGTTGGGAGGGAGGGGACGGGGATAAAATGACTTCCCAAAAGAGAAACCCCCACAGATCAGAGTCACCCCCCTCCACCCTTCTCTCCTCCATGATTCCAAGCTCCCAGGCTCCAACATCTCAGAAATGGAGGCCCAGTTCAGGACTGAAAAGCTGGGAGTGTGTGTCAAGTGAGACTCTTTTGATAAGGGAAGGGGCAGGAGAGTCTCCATCAGGCCACTAGGTTGTTTAAGTCCACAAAGCCCCTCAGACCTGCCTTTTCCTTCCTCAGAGTTTAGCTTCTGTGGGGAAATGACAACACCCCAGTGAGCACCCCTTTCTCTCTTTGAACTCATTGCGGTCTCTCTTTAGTCAAGGTGGTGGGATCAAACCCTTCAACCCAAGATTGTGATGAGGAGGTGACTACTATTGTTGTTGCTCAAGTATTGCTACTGTGGCTGGGATGATCCTTCTGGAGTATTAGTAATAACTGTAGTATTTGCTAAGCACTTACTCTTTACCAAGCACTGGGCTAGATTTGAGATCATCAGGTTGGACACAGGCCCTATCCCACAGGGGGTTCCTAGTCTAAGTTTGATGAAGAGATTCCTCTGGGTTAAAACACACCCACCAACTGCTCTGCTGTGGAAATGGGTGTTCTGTAATGGCCTGGAAGGTTCAGTTCTGGTGTGATTGGCTGACCAGGTGTCTGGATTGACCCCGGTTCCATTCATTCATTTCAATAGTATTCGTTAAGCACTTCCTGTGTGCAGAGCACTGGACTAAGTGCTTGGGAAAGTACAAAACAACAACTAGCTCACAGTCTAGAGAGAGGTCAATCACTGTTGACCTTTACTCTTGACCACTTTTGCCCACCGCCTCCTGGGTTTGCTGTCACGCTCAAATGGCACTGGATCTGGCTTCCAGTGGCACTGGGGGTGGTTGCCTGAGCCCTGGCAGAACTGTCAAGACCAGAAGAACAATGAAGGAGAGTGAGAAGCAGCATGGCCTAGTGAATAGAGCACAGGCCTGGAGTCAGAAAGTCCTGGATTCTAATTCTGGCTCTGCTACATGTCTGCTGTGTGTCCTTGGGTAAGTCACTTCACTTCTCTGTGCCTCAGTTATCTTATCTGTAAAATGGGGATTAAGATTGTGAGCCCTAGCCAGGGCAGGGACTGTGTCTGACCTGATAAGCCTGTATCTACCCCAGTGCTTAGTACAGTGCCTGGCACAGAGTAAGTGCTTAACTAATAAGAAGGCTTAACTAAAAGAAAGGACAGCAACAGGAGCTGTGGAGGTGTAAGGAAAGCACACTACATCTGTACCCTAATCCTCTTGCTCCACATCTCTTTCCTTTTTCTTCTCTCACCCTCACCATCTCCCCCTTTCCTTCTTTCCCTCTTGTCTCTCCAGTTCTCTTTCTTGCCCCACCCTCTTGAGGTTCCATTCCTGCCCTCCCTGAAATGACTAGATTTAGATTTATGGCCTCCAGTGTTTCATTTCCACACTCCTCTAGCTTTCTGGCCCGGGGTTGCAAATTTTCACTTGACCCCTTCCAAGTGCCCAGAAAGAGGTGAGTTTAGCCATGCCCAAAACAAGACAATAGCTTAGAGGTTAAGGAAAAAAGGAAAGAAGCCTGTGGGGAGAGGGAGAGTCAGGAAGGCCAGGATCAGATGGGATAGAGTCACCAGCATCAGATAAAACTGTGCCAGCCATGGGTTTTTTCATGTGCTAGGCGAGGGACAGGCCACCATGTAATACTGTGGGATTTATTAAGCACTTTCTGTGTGTCAGACACTTTGCTAAGAGCTGGAGTGGATACAAGCAAATCGGGCTGGACACAGTTCCTGTCCCACATTAAGCTCACAGTCTCAATCCCCAATTAACAGATGAAGTAATTGAAGCATAGAGAGGTGAAGTGAATTTCCTAAGGTCACACAGCAGACAAGTGGCGGAGCCAGAATTAGAACCCCAGGCCCGGGTTCTATCCACTATGCCATGCTGCTTCTTACCTCCGTGGCTCAGTGGAAAGAGCGCGGGCTTTGGAGTCAGGGTTCATGAGTTCGAATCCCAGCTCTGCCACTTGTCAGCTGTGTGACTGTGGGCAAGTCACTTAACTTCTCTGTGCCTCAGTTCCCTCATCTGTAAAATGGGGATTAAGACTGTGAGCCCCACGTGGGACAACCTGATTCCCCTATGTCTACCCCAGCGCTTAGAACAGTGCTCGGCACATAGTAAGCGCTTAACAAATACCAACATTATTATTATTACCTCATCTATACTCATTTGTGCTTGGAATGTAATCATCCCAGACCCACCCAACCCTCCATTCTCTCATGGCTGGTGTCCAGGAGGAAAGCCATTTACTTATCCCTCATCCCTCAAGAATTATAGTGCTCAACAATCCTGGACTGGGTGGACTGTGGACTTGCCCCAGGATGGCATTGCTCATAATATGATGTAAACAAAAGGCAAACAACCTTCAGCCTTCAAGGGGCCTGAAAAAGTAGAAATGAACACGCTGCAGGAAACAGCGTGGTGCAGTGGAAGGAGCACGGCCCTGGGAGTCAGATCACCTAGGTCCTAGTCCTGGCTCCACAACTTCCCTCTTGTTTGACCTTGGACAAGTTGCTTCTCCATTCTGAGTCTCAGTTATCTCATCTGTAAATAATACCTCATCTTTGGGAATAAAATACCTGTTTTCCCTCCTGCTTAGACCTTGAGCTCCAAGTGGGCTAGGGACTCTGTCAGACCTGATTATTTTGTATCTACCTCAGCGCTTAGCACAATGCTTGGCACAGAGTAAGAACTTAGCAAATACCACCATTATTATAATTGTTTCCCCACGCCTCAAGAACAGAGTGAAGTATTGACTGGAGTGGGGAAGAGAGAAGAGGCAGGGAGGTCATCAAGGAAGCTGATACAGTAATCAAGGTGGAATAGAGTAAGTGCTTAGATTAATGTAGTAGCAGTTGGGATGGAGAAGATAGGGTAGATTTAGCAATGTTATGATGTTGTCCATGTCACCACTGACCTCTAGACCATGTCCCACCTCTGGCCTGAATTGTCCTCCCTCTTCATGTTCAACAAACTCTCGCTCTGCCCACCTTCAAAACCTTATTGAAGGCACATCTCCTTCAAGAGACCTTCCCCGACCAGGCCTTCATTTCCTCTTCTCCCACTCCCTTCTGCATCCTCTTTGTACTTGTATTTGCACCCTTTATTCACCTCTTCCTCAGTCCCACAGCACTTACGTACATATCTGTAATTTATTTACAGTCTCCCCCTCTAGACTGTAAACGCACAGTGGACAGGGAACCTGTCTACCAACTCTGTTATATTTTTCTATCCCAAACTCTTAGTATAGTGCTCTGCATACACTAAGTGCTCAATAAATACGATTGATTGATTAATATCTCACCCTCCTCTCCCTCACCCCATCAGAGCGACCTTCCCTCCTGGTTTCTGCTCTCTGATCTCTTAGGATTTTTTGGCAGAGAAACACAACTGCAAGCAACCCACTTTACCCAGGTCTAAGAAAGTGGAGTAGGAAGAAGCATGGTAGTAGGCAGAGGCGTGGGAGGGGATATTTGTGTTTTCTTCAGCAGATATGACACCTTTCGGTTCCCATAGCCAGCTTTCTGCCCAAGGTCCACTTTGCTGTGGGGGGACTCTTTTCACAGAAGGAAGATCTTTCCGTGGGAGCAGAATTTTTAAAAAGGAAAGGAAAAAAGGAGGGAACTGGGGTTGGGGGGGAGACATCAAATTAATTTGAGATTTGAAAGGAGACACTTTGTGGAAAGCTAATTAACAGCAGGCTAGACATATGTTGGAGACCATTTAAAGAGTAGGCCAGCAGCTGAGGCTGAAGCTGATTCAGTTCCAACTTGAAACTGTGCAGCATGTTGACTTTTCTGAAAGTGACACAGATTCAGACTTTGTAGGCAGGAAAATGAGGCCAATTTTCAGGCTGCAGTGGAATCTCCTGGTGCTATAGCCAGAACCAGGGAGAGAAGAACTCAGGTCCACCTCTTCATTTGGCATTTACTCTTTCAGAGCCTGGAGCAGTTTTCTTACTGCCCGGCTTGCTTTCAGATCGGTATGATTTTCTGAAGGTTGGGACCTGGCTTTTTCTAGGACGTCCATAAGGCGTCTAAGTTCTGTTTGTTCCTCAGAACCAAGTGGAGTCAGCTCACGGTGGAGTCTGTGCATTAACTATGGATCAACGGCAGCCACAGCAGCAGCAAAAGCAATGACCAATTAGTAGGTACAGAGCCCTGTACCAGGGCACTGGGAGCATTCAACAAGAGTAAAAGCAGGCTTGCTCTCCTTGAGATGCTTACAATCTAATGGGGGACATGAGTGGGCACAAAATGTATATTTATAATAAAGTAAAATAGTACAAGCATAGGGTCAAATGAAAACAAGAGTAGGCCATAATATGGGCTTTCCCACATTTTCATAGAGTAAGCCATCCGACTGCTGGTAGAGAGACACAAATTGCCTTATCAGTAAGAAATAGCATGGCCTAGTGGAACGACTCAAGTCTGGGAGTCAGAGGATCCAAGTTCTAATCCTGACTCTGCTGCTTGCCTGCTGTGTGATCTTGGGTGTCACTTAACTTCTCTGTGCCTCAGTTTCCCCATCTGTAAACTAGGGAGTAAATAGTTTTTCTCACTTCCCCTTAGACAGCGAACACTTCATGGGACAGAGTGTGTATGACCGGATCATCTTGCATCTAGCACAGTGGTTGGCTCATGGTAAACGTTTAACAAATACCATAATTATTATTAATAATAGTAGTAACAACTGCAGAGTCGGTGGGTTTAATCAAAACATTACACGGAAGTTCAGGATACATCTTTTTTATAATAAATATAGGACTATCAAGCAACCATTGGCATTTATTGAGCTCGGACTATATGCAGAGCACTGTATTAAATGCTGGGGACAGTATAATGTAATAGAGTTCGTAGGCAAGTTTCCTGCCCACAAGGAGCTTACAGTCTACACTTGTCTGCTGTGTTGCCACTTGTCTTCTGTGTGACCTTGAGCAAATCATTTCCCTTCTCTGTGTTTCAGTTACCTCATCTGTAAAATGGGGATTAAGATGTGGGACATGGAATGTATCCAACCTGCTTATCTCGTATCACCCCCTAGGGCTTAGGATAGTGCCTGGCACATATTAAGCACCTAACAAATGGCATTTTTTTTTAAAAAAAAAGAGGAGCTTAGAGTTAGTTACGTTAATGTCTATTTCAACTTGGAAATAAATAGTAGGTAGATGTTGGATGAGATCTCTAATTAATGTTTATTGACTCTTCAGAAAAGTTTCCCCCACAAATTAGAAAGCCAAGCAGTTGATCCCCGGTACTTCCTTAGCACAAGATGACAATGGCAGTGTTCATCACTTTGGCTTTCAAGTCCAGATTGCTGATTACCACAGCCTATTATTACTCCAGGATGATGGTAGGAGGAATGGGTGTCATCTGGCAGACTCGCTATCTGACACCGGACAGTCTCAAAGACTCTAAACTATCCTGTTGGAGCCTCTTTGAGGCTCTTATCTTTGATCATTGTATTTCCCTTCCTCAAGCTCTCCATCTTCTCACTAGGTCACACTTTCTCTCTGCCTCCCTCCACCCCCTCTTCCAACGTCTGCACCATGAGTTTCATCTTTCCATCTCCTTCCCCTCCCCAGCAAATTCAGCTTTTTCCTTCCTCCAACTCTCCTCCCACTGCACTCCACTATAGACACCCCCATCTCCTGCTTCCCCTAGAATCCATATCCCTTTATCGAAGTCTTCCCTGACTCAGGGAAAGGTGAAATTAGCCAAAAAGTACCCAATTCTCACATTGATGCAGAAATCAAAAGCAAAAAATTAACAATGGTATTACACAGAGAACTATGACCGTATATATTATATCCTTAGTCTAAAGAGATAAAAGGGCACTCTAATCAATAAGTAAATCAATCAAGTGTATTTATTGAGTGCTTACTCTGCAGAGTACTATATTGAGTACTTGGAAGAGAACAATATAAGAGAGGCGGTAGACATGTTCCTGCCTATAAGAATCTTACACTCTCGAGGGGGAGACAGTCATTAAAATAAATTAAGGATACGTACATAGTGCTATACAGTTGAAGGTGGGTGAGTAAAAGGAACAAATCCAAGTGCAAGGGTGATACAGAAGGAAGAGGGAGTAGAAAAATGTTTGTGGGATCTGGGGTCCTGCATGGGAAACAGGATTTGTTAGTTAATAATAATAGAGCATAACTAAGGTGTAACAAATCAATCAATGGTATTTATTGAGCACTTACCCCATGAGAAAGCTGAAATAAACACTTGGGAGCTTTCACTACAATAGGGCACGATCCTTGACCACAAGGAATTTAATGCACCATAAAGATATAATACCTAGAAAAACAACAGAGGGTACAGTAGAAGAGGTAGACACAATTTCTGTTCTCAAGGAGTTTACAGTCTAGCAGGGAAGATAGTCAAATAAATTTCAGGCAAAGACAGCAGTATAAAAAGATATGTACATAAGTGCTGTGGGGCTGGGCCAAGTACCTAAGTGCTTAGAGAGTTAAACTAAGTACATAGGTGAGGCAGGACGAAGGGAAAATAAGGTGAGGGAATAAGAGCTGAGTCAGGGGCTGCTTCCTGGAAGAGAAATGATATCAGCAGGGCTTTGAAAATAGGGAGGCTGCTGGTCTGTCAGATATGAAGGGGGAGGGAGTTCCAGGCAGGAGGACCTTTGAGAGATGAGGGCGAGGCACAGTGACTAAATTGAGATCAGAGGAGCAAAGTGTATGGGCTGGGTTGTAGTAAGAGAGGAGCAGAGGGCAAGTAGTCAGGGAGAAAACCGATTTAGTGTCTCAAAGCTGATGGGGAGGAGTTTTTGCTTGATGGAGAGGGGAATGGCCAATGAGATGAATGAGGAGTGGGGATACATGTGCAGCATTAATGTTTAGAAACATGATCCAGTCAGCAGTGAAGTATATGGACTGAAGAGGGGAGAGACTGGAGTCAAGATGGTCAGAGAGGAGGATGATGCAGTTAGTAGTCCATACTGGGATATGACAGGTCCTCGAACCAGTGTGGTAGCAGTTTGGATGGAGAGGAAGGAGTGAATTCTAGAGATGCTGTGGATATCAAAGCCCTTTGCACAGCAAGTTCCGCTATCGAATGCCTAACCTATTGCCCTAAGACAACTATGAGGGTCACTGTCCCCATAGATTATTGCCCAGGGGAGGGTGGGGGTGGTGAAACTCTTATTTTCCAGAGCATATTCTGCCCAAACCTGGCAGATTTTGCGAGAGTCTTCTTGACCTGATCATCTCTTCCTCTGTCCACTCCTCTAGCCTCACCTTCTGAAAAAAATTACTGCCGCTCCTCTCAAGTTGGGGTTATGACTAATAAAATTCAACTCTTAACTAGTTTTAAATAGGATGTGGTTTTCTCACATTATTAATACATAAGATCAATTTGCTTTTCTAATAGTGCATTTTATTCTGATTTACCAAACTCTGTTTTTGTTTTTTTCTTAAAATTTCTTAAAATTTTTCTTAGGAATATTTAATGAAAAAATTCTAGAATTGAAATCACACACAGAATTGAAATTTTAACAGGTTGAGCAATCCTGGGTTGCTAACTCCGAATCAAGTTAGTTCCTTTAAAACTCTGAGGAGTGAGGAATTTGAGGAGCGAAATCAGATAAAACTCTTTGTTCAAGTCAAAGCCAAATTTATTCTCAAGGACTGATAGTTGGTGAGATATCATCCGATGGAGGATTCTCAGGAAGAGAGATTTTTATCTGTCTTCCTTCTGACCTGGATGAACATATCAACACTAGAAAATACCTTCAGAAATAAAATGACCATAAATTTAGTCTTTAACCACCATTACCTAGAACAAAGAAATAAAAACCTAGAAAACAAGACAGAAGAGTCTTTTTACTGAAGCTGGACTGTGGATTCATTGTGGGCAGGGACTACATCTACCAATTCTCTTGCATTGTACTCTTCCAAGCAGTTAGTACAGTGCTCTCTGTACACAGTAAGTACTCAATAACCACGACTGAATGAATGAATGATTGATTGGAGAATACTCTACATTACTGAGCCAACATACAAGAAATATGCAAAGATGTGGTGGAAGTGACCTGAAAAACTATCTCCATTGCCTTCCCATCTGCTCCTACTGCTCTCCTCCATTCTCTCTCCCATTCGACTTTCTGGGAGAATTAAGGAAGCTTGGGAATTGGGTATCCGGCCTTCTCCTCAGTTTGTTTGAAAGACATTCTGTCCACACACATCTATGCGACTTAAGTCTCAGTGCCTTTGCCCTCAGCTTTACCCCTCCTGCTTCCTTGGCAACCCCTTTCCTCTGGGAACAGATTCAAAATATCAGAAAAGCCTGGAGTTTATGCAAAGGACCCTCTTCCTCCCATTCAGAGGGGCCTCATTGTTGCTGGGATAACAGTTAGATTGGCCCCAGCAGGAATTTCCTCTCTGATGATCCAGGGTCCTTTCCTGCTGAGCTCCAAGACTGTGTAGTTTGTTTGCAATGCTTTGCACCCCTTCCTTCTTAAGGCACGCCCAGTTCTTGGGGGACAGACAAGTTGCCCGAAGATCCCTCAGGCCAAAACACTGTGACCCCCATCTTTCTGAGTCATCCGCCTGAGAAGCACAGGGAAAAAAGGCCAGCTCGGAGGGGTCAGCGAGCCTGGAGAACGGAGTTGATGGCTTGTCCAAATCAAGATCCTGGGGGAAGGAGAGGTGGGTGGGGAGAGGGGCTGCTAAAATTCCTGTAGTCAGATCACTTTATCCCTGGGGAATTGATTCTAGACATATCTTCTTGGACTGGGCAAAACTTTGCCACAGATTGGGCTGCCACAGATTCAGGGTAATAATCATTATGGTATTTGTTAAGTGCTTTGCCCGGCATTTTCCTAAATGTTGGGGTGGAAATATGCAGATCGGGTTGGACGTAGTCCCTGTCCCACATGGAGCTCACTGTCTCAATCCCCATTTTACAGAGGCCCAGAGAAGTGAAGTGACCTGCCCAAGGTCACATAGCATACAAATGGCAGAGCCGGGTTTAGAACCTATGACCTTCTGACTCGCAGGCCCACCCTCTATCTACTACACCATCCTAGTGTTCAGACCCCAGTATTTGTAGCCTTGAAGCAGCATAGTCTAGTGGATAGAATACAGTCCTGGGAGCCAGAAGGTTATGGGTTCTAATCCCACCTCTGCCACTTGTCTGCTGTGTGATCTTGGGCAAGTCACTTCACTTCTCTGGGCCTCAATTCCCTCATCTGTCAAATGGGGATTGAGACAGTGAGCCCCATGTGGGACAGGGGCTGTGTGCAATCCATTTTGCTTATATAATGTTGGTATTTGTTAAGTGCTAACTATGTGCCGAGCACTGTTCTAAGCACTGGGGGGGATACAAGGTAATCAGGTTGTCCCACATGGAGCTCACAGTCTTGATCCCCATTTGACAGATGAGGTCACTGAGCCACAGAGAAATTAAATGACTTGCCCAAAGTCACAGAGCTGACAAGTGGTGGAGTCAGAATTAGAACCTATGACCTCTGACTCCCAAGTCCGTGCTCTTTCCACTGAGCCATGCTGCTTCTCCCCAGTGCTGAGCACAGTGCCTGCCACATAATAAGTGCTTAACAAATGCCATAATTATCATTATTATTGGGCTAGGACTCAGGCCCAAACCTGCCTCCTGTGAGTGGGGAAATGTGTGTGGTTAGAATTGGGGGTTGGGGTGGCATGCGACCAGTGCTTGATGGTGTTGATGGTATCTGTTAAGTTCTTATTATGTGCCAAGCACTGTTCTAAGCACTGGGGTAGATACAAGGTAAGCAGGTTGTCCCACATGGGGATCTCAGGCTTAATTCCCCTTTTACAGATGAGGTAACTGAGACCCAGAGAAGTGAAGTGCCTTGCCCAAAGTCACACAGCTGAGAAGTAGCGGGTCCGGGATTAGAACCCACGACCTCTGACTCTCAAGCCCTTTCTCTTTCTGCTTAGCCACGTTGCTGGACAGAGCGTGTATATTATTCATTCATTCATTCATTCATTGAATCAATCGTATTTATTGAGCGCTTAATGTGTGCAAAGCACTGAACTAAGCGCTTGGAATGTCCAATTCGGCAACAGATAGAGACAATCCCTGCCCAACAATGGGTTCATAGTCTAAACGGGGGAGACAGACAACAAAAGAAGTAGGCAACAAAACTAGTAGTTAGGCAGTTGATGATAATGAGGGTGAGGATGAGGATGATAATAATAATAATAATGTTGGTATTTGTTAAGCACTTACTATGTGCTGAGCACTGTTCTAAGCACCAGAGTAGATATAGGGTAGTCAGGTTGTCCCACGTGGGGCTCACAGTCTTAATCCCCATTTTATAATAATAGTAGTGATGGCATTTGTTAAATGCTTACTATGTGCAAAGCACTGTTCTAAGCACTGGGAGGGATACAAGGTGATCAGGTTAGGCCCAAACCTTCCTCTTGAGAGTAGGGAAATGTGTGGGGGTAGAACTGGAGGGCCAGGGTGGCACACGACCAGTGTTTGATGATGATGACGGTATTTGTTAAGTGCTTACTATGTGCCAAGCACTGTTCTAAGCGCTAGGATAGGTAGAGGGTGATGAGGTTGTCCCACGTGAGGCTCTCAGTCTTCATCCCCATTTGACAGATGAGGTAACGGAGGCCCAGAGGAGTGAAGTGACTAGCCCAAGGTCACACAGCAGACAAGTGATGGAGGCAGAATTAAGACCACTATGCCATGCTAGTGTTCAGACCCCAGTATTTGTGGCCTTGAAGCAGCATGGCCTAGTGGATAGAACCTGGGCCTGGGAGTCAGAAACCTATGGATTCTAACCCCACCTCCACCCCTTGTCCGCTGTGTGACCTTGGGCAGAGGGTAGAGGGTGATGAAGTTGTCCCCCGTGGGGCTCCCAGTCTTCATCCCCATTTGACAGATGAGGTCCCTGAGCCCCAGAGAAGTGACTTAATAAGGCTGTTAGTATTTTGTTAATAAGGATGTTAGTATTTTGTTAAGTGCTTACTACATGCCAAGCACTGTTCTAAGCGCTGGGATAGAGAGAGGGTGATGAGGTTGTCCCCATGTAGGGCTCCCAGCCTTCATCCCCATTTGACGGATGCAGTCACCGAGGCCCAGAGCAGTGACTTAATAATGATGTTAGCATTTGTTCAGCGTTTACTACGTGCCAAGCCCTGCTCTAAGCGCTGGTATGTGTAGAGGGTGATGAGGTTGTCCCCATGTCGGGCTCCCGGCCTTCATCCCCATTTGACGGATGCAGTCACCGAGGCCCAGAGCAGTGACTTAATAATGATGTTAGCATTTGTTCAGCGTTTACTACGTGCCAAGCCCCGCTCTAAGCGCTGGGGTGAGTAGAGGGTGATGAGGTTGTCCCCATGTCGGGCTCCCGGCCTTCATCCCCATTAGATGAGGTCACTGAGGCCCAGAGCCGTGACTTGCCCAGGGTCACCCAGCTGACGGGGGCGGGATTAGAACTCAGGACCTCGGCCTCCTGGGCCTCTGTCCCGGGCGGCTTCGGCTGCGGGGAGGGAGCGGGGGTGGGCGGGGACGGCGGCGGCGGCAGTGCGGGCTGCGGACGCAGGGGGCTCCCGCTCCCGCTGCCGGGGCCCGGCGCCTCCCCCGGACCCTGTGTCACCGCCCGGATCCCGCCCGCATCCCGCCCGCCCGCCGCTCCCCGGGGTGAGGCTCCCCTTCCTCCGCCCGCCCGGGCCATGAGAAGCTGCTTCTGCGTGCGACGGAGCCGCCGCCACCACCCGCCGCCGCTGCCACCGCAGTCGCCGCGGGGACCAGTTAAGTGTCGGCCCGGCCCGGCTCCCCCCCCCCCCCCCCATCCCCGCCGCTCCGGGCCTGGGACACCGAGCTGGCAGCGCCCTCCCCACCACCCCCCCAGAGGGGGCGAGGGGGCAGTGGGGCGAGGCGGGGACCGTGGGCACCGGGCAGGGACAGGGTGGGCCCTCTGGGTGTGTGTGTTGTGGTCGGGGGGCTGGGACTGGGCCTAGGGGCTGGTGTGGATCCCACGGCAGGACAGTGCGGGCCAAGGACTGGGCCTCCGGGGCTCGTGTGAACCCCCTGGCAGGGCAGTGAGGGGCAGGGATTGGGCCTGTGGGGCTGCTCCGCCCCCACGGCAGGGCAGTGCCCGGCAGGGACTAGGCCGGTGCGGCGGCTGTGGCACCACAGCAGGGCAGAGGGGGTAGGGATGGGCCGGTGGGGCTGGGGGGGCCCCAAGGCAGGGTGGCGGTGGGCCAGGAATGGGCCCGTGTGGCCGGTATGGACCCAGGGCAGGGCAGTGTCGAGCAAGCAGTGGGCCGGTGGAGCTGATGGGGCCCCAAGACAGGGCAGTGTGGGATCAGGAGTGGGCCAGTGGGGCTGATGTGGGCCCATGGCAGGGCAGTGGGGGCAAGGAGTGAGCCAATGGAGCTGATGTGGCCCCAAGGGAGGGCAGTGTGGGGCAGGGACTGGACCGGTGGGGCTGATGTGGCCCTGTGGTAGGACAGTGTGGGGCAAGGAATGGGCCAATGGGGCTGATGTGGCCCCAAGGCAGGGCACTTTGGGACAGGGACTGGGCCTGTGGGGCTGATGTGGCCCTGTGGTAGGACAGTGTGGGGCAAGGAATGGGCCAATGGGGCTGATGTGGCCTCAAGACAGGGCAGTATGGGGCAGAGACTGGGCCTGTGGGGCTGATGTGACCCCATGGCAGGTCAGTGTGGGGCAAGGAGTGGGCCATTGGGGCTGATGTGGCCCCTAGGCAGGGCAGTGTTGGGCAGGGACTGGATTTGTGGGTCTGGTGTGTCCCCAAGGCAGGGCAGTGTGGGCAAAGAGGGGTCAGTGTGGGGCAAGGAGTGGGCCAGTGGGGCTGTTGTGGCCCCTAAGCAGGGCACTGTTGGGCAGGGGCTGGATTTGTGGGGCTGGTGTGTCCCCAAGGCAGGGCAGTGTGGGTCAGGGACTGGGCCTGTGGGGCTGATGTTGCCCCAAGGCAGGGCAGTGTTGAGCAGGGACTGGATCTGTGGGGCTGGTGTGTCACCAAGGCGGGGCAGTGTGGGGGAGGGACTGGATCTGTGGGGCTGGGGTGTCCCCAAGGCAGGGCAGTGTGGGGCGGGGACTGGACCTCTGGGGCTGCCGTGGCCCCACATCAGGACAGTATGGGACAGAGACTGCACCTCTGGGGCTGCCATGGCCCCACAGCAGATTAGTATGGGACAGAGACTAGGCCTGTGGGTCTGCTATGGCCCAGTGTGCTGTGGCCCCAAGGCAGGACAATGTGGGGCAGGGACCAGAGCTGTGGGGCTGGTGTGGCCCCAAGGAAGGAGAGTGTTTGAGGTTGGGAATTTTGGGGTGAGCCCCAGAAGGTGAACTAGAGGGAGGTATTACATGCCTGTTCCAGGGTGTTTGAGTGGGTGAGTGGCTGAGGCAAGCCTGCATGGGATGGGGGAGGAACAGACAGAGTGGCCCTTTGAGAGCTAAACTCCAATGAAAGAATTTCCACGTTTCTCTTTAGGAGTCAGCGTAGAACGGCTGTCCTGTGTGCCAGGAAACCGGGCATCCCTGTTTCTCCCAGCTAAAGGTTTGTCAGTAGGGCCTGCTTCTTTGAAAATTGGGAGGCTACCATAAAGAAAGAGAAAAATGAAAGAGTAGAGAAGTAGGTCGGAGTGAGGAGGCAGTGAGGGGAAGGCTGATGGCTGAGCAGCCATCTGCACCCAGGATGAAGCCCCATTCAGCCTTGTTTCCCAAAGGCACAGTGCGGGATGGCTCCCACACAGAGTCCTTTGTCTCTGATGGTGCCTTCCAAATATAATCTCAAAATGTGTGTTCCAGAAAGCTAGCTGAGTCCATCTCATTTTTACTGGGCGAGAAAAAACCTTAGCAGCAGCAGGACCTGGAAAGACTTGAAAATGTTAAAAGAAGCTCTGGGAGAAAGTGCAGTAACCACAAAAGTAAAATGTGTTTGTGAGGTTAATTGTGGTCACATCCTCCTTTGCAGTTCACTTGCAGTCATTTGCTGGTAGTGTTTTGGATTTTTGTCAAGAACCAAATTACTGCCCTTTTGCCTTCTCTCTTCTTCTTCACGAAGTCTTCCGTGGTTTCCTTGGACCCACAGACAACACACTTAACCCAACCCCCATTTCCCAAACCTTACATGGAACTCTGAAGACTTTTTTTTGGGCAACATCCCTAGCTGCTATGGGAGTCAGCCTCCTGTCTTCATAGTTATTTAATATTTATGAACTTGTACAGGAGGCCAAGTGAGGTCAACATGTGCTCCAAGGCCTTGGTTCCCTCCTCTCAGCTAGCGGGAGGAACCCTAAAATCAGTTACAGTACCCTAAGGGATAGCATCCTTTCTAACACTTCTACAGCATAGAAATGAACCACAGGACTGTAACCAATGGGGATTGGGGTGGATAATTACAATTGTGGTATTTGTTAAGTGCTTCCTATGTGCACAGCCTTAATCTCCATTTTACAGATGAGGTAACTGTGGCACAAAGAAGTTAAGCGATTTCCCCAAGATCACACAGCAGATAAGTGAAGGAGTCAGAATTAGAACCCAGGTCCTTCCAGGCCTTTGCTCTATCCACCAGTCAATGGGCCCCTACATGGAAGTGTTATTATCATGAAAACCCAGATGTGCGATCTGTTGAGCTGGGGATGACCACAGTGAACGGTTTAGTTTCGTCTTAGTTTTGGACTATGGACAGTTTAGGGATTACTCTTGTGGAAGAGATTAGATCAAGCCTGTTGGTTTGAATTTCCTGGAGGGATGAGTGGAGACGTGAACCAAAGCTCCTTTATTATCGAAGACTTGATGACTAGCTGTCTGACTGGTGTCTGTCGTTGATTGAATTTCTGCTGGGTTTTCCTTTGTTGGATGCAGCCGCAGCAGAACTGAGATGTCTCCCAGAGTGGTGAGCAGTTGTCCTGGGCAGGCACTCAGCCCCTTCTCAAAGATATGTTCTTCCTAGAAATGTATACCATTCCTGCCGGGGTTTGGCAACCTCCACCGATTTTCCCTAGCCTTCACCTGGCTCTTCTGGTTATAGGAATTCTGCATCTTTCCCCACTCTGTTAACTGTTAGTTATGTTTCAGGGACCCTCCACCTTTCCATGGTATTAGTTAAGCACTTACTATGATCCAGACACTGTACTAAGCACTAATGAGTTACATGGTCTAAAGGGAACAGAGAACAGGTCTAGAATCCCCATTTTACAGATGAGGAAACTAAAGCCCAGAAAAGTTAAAAGTGACTTGCCCAAGGTCACATAGCAGGCAAGTGGCAGAGATGAGATTAGAACCTTTGTTCTCTGACTCTATTATGCCAAGTTGCTTCTCTGATAGGGAGAGCAAGAGGAAGAACAAGGACATAGGTGGTGGTTGGATAAATAATTAAATAGACAACTGAACATAGGTAAGAGCTGGGGTTGGATATAAATACATAAGTGCTAGGGTGGTGGGAATTAATTGGGGAACGCTTCCTGGAGGAGGTGGGATTTTTGAAGTCTCTGAGGTAGAAAGAGCTGTAGTCTGGAAAATTCAAAGGACCAGGGAGTTCCATGTAGGGTGAATAGCATAAGCAGCGTGTCAGGTGCAGAGATGCAGTCAAAAGGTTAGCCTGGGTGAAGCAATGAATGTAATCTGGACAGTATTGGATGGAGAGAGCTGAAAAGTAAAGTGGGGAAAAATGGTGGAGCACCTTGAAGCCACTGGTAAGGAGTTTTTGTTTAACATTAAGGGAAATGGGCATTACCCTTTGGAGAGTTTTGAGTTGTTTAGAGATTTGTCATGAGCGATATTTTAGGAAGATGATTTTGGTGGCAGCATGGAGGACAGGCTGAAGGGGGCAAACTGGAGGCTGGAGGGCCATCGACAAGACTGAGTCTTTTTTTTTTTAAATGATATTTGTTAAGCACTTACTATGTGCCAGGCACTGTAGTAAGTGCTGGAGTAGATACAAGCTAATCAAGTTGGATGCAGTCCATGTCCAATATGGGGCTCACAGTTTTATTCTTCATTTTTACAGATGAGGCAACTGAGCCACAGAGGAGTGAAGTAACTTGCCCAAGATCACAGAGCAGACATGTGGCGGAGCTAGGATTAGAACTCAGGTCCTTCTGACTCCCAGGCCCTTGTTTTATCCACTAGGCCGTGCTGCTCCTCGAGTGTCTGATTTGCTATTCGAACCAATATATGAGAGCTTGACCCAGAGTGGGGACTATTTCAGGGAAGGGGTAAATCGGGGAAATGTCGTAGAAGAAGAACCGGGAATAATCAGCAGTTGATTATCAGTCAGTCATATTTATTGAGCACTTACTGTGTGCAGAGCACTATACTAAGCACTTGGGAGAGTATAATATAGCAGACACATTTCCTGCCCACACTGAGAGCTGAGCGACAGGGAGGAGTAGAGAATGATGCCAGGGTTACAGGTGTTGGGGCAAGGATTCATAGTGGTGGTGTCGATGGAGAGGGGAAAATTAGGAAGAGGAAGGGACCGAGAGAAAAGAAGGAGTGTAATTTTAGATATATAAATTTCAGGTGCTGGTAGCACATCCAACTATATCCCTGTGGACTCAAACCCCCTCATGGCACTGCTGTCCATATACATGCCCTGCTACCTAAGGTCTAAGTCATAAGCATATTCACTTCTCTGTATTCCTCCTATCTGTAATCTATTTAAGTGTCACTCCCAACCCCCAGCCAGAGAACTCTTTGTGGGCAGGAAGTAGGTCTCCTAATTCTTTTGTACTCTCCAAAAGGCTTAGTACAGTGGTCTGCAAGCAGTGGCTGCTCAGTAAAAGAAGGATTGTGACTTAGCAGATAGAGCATGGGCCTGGAAGTCAGAAGGACTTGCGTTCTGGTCCCGGCTCTGCCACTTATCTGCTGTGTGTCTTTAGGCAAGTCACTTCGCTTTTCTGTGCCTCAGTTACCTCATCTGTAAAATGGGGATTAAGACTGTAAGCCCCATGTGGGACATGAACTGTATCCAACCTGATTACCTTCTATCTCTCCCAGTGCTTAGAACAGCGCCTGCCTATAGTAAGTGCTTAACATATACCATAAAAAAAGTAAATACATCCGATGGTTTCATCCGAGGGGAGTCATCCAAGGGGAGAAAAATATAAGATTGGTTAGCTGAAGAGAGACTGGGGCAAGAAAGGTAGATTTGGAAGTCACCTGCACAGAGGGAGAGCCGCACTGTGAGAGAGGGAGTGGAAAGTGAGAGGAGTAGGGTACCCAGAGAAGAGCCTCTTGGTGGGCACCCAACATTAGTGGATAAAAGAAATGATGTTGGGTGGGAAAGAAATGAGGTCGTGGGCAAGTAAGGATTTAATTAAAAAAACCACCTAGAAGACTGGTACCATCCTCCAGCTGACTCTGGTTGCTCTTTGCCATCTGAGGCACTGTTGTAACACTGAGAGTAGAGGGACAGCTGCCTAGACCTCCTTTTCAGGACAACATATTCTTCATAATTAATGATCATGTGTTATCTGTTGAGTGCTTACAATGTGCCAAGTGCTTTACTAAGCGCTGGGGTAGACACGTGATAATCAGGTTGAATAGAGTCCCTGTCCCACATGAGGCTCAAACACCATTTTATAGGGGAGGAAAATTTTACATTTTATATTTTCCAGAGGTGCAGAGAAGTGAAGTGACTACTTGCCCAAGGCCACCTGGCAGGCAGGTGGCAGAGCCAGGCTTAGACCCCAGATCCTCTGATTTCCAGGCTCGTGCCCTTTCCACCAGGCCAAGCTACTACAGTCTGAAAGGCTGTTTGAAAGAACTTGTTTTCTTGTTTTCTTGGCAACTAGTTGCCAAGTTGCCAGATCTCTACTACCCTCCCATGGATTTCTTCCTATCTCCAGTGTTCTCGTTCAATTTTGTAGTGAGTGGGGGTCCTTAAGTATTACTAAAGGATCCCAACATGAGATACTCTGAAAGATCCTCCCTGGTCCTCTGAGCGCAGCCAAAAGGTTGATGGAACTCAAACTATAGATAGGTAAGGGGTAAGGGACAGACATGTATTCATTTCTGTCTCTCTTTCTAGCTTCATGTCCTTCCGACTCTGCCACCTGAGTCTTTGAGCAAATCCTAGAAAATGGGTACTCACTGGAGAAGACCACCCTTCACCCTCCTTACTGGGTCACCAAAAGACAGTCATAACATGTGGGGAAAGGATTATTGGTTGCAATTTGGAGCATTTTCTGTTGAGCTTCAGACAAAAAGATGGTAGTCCTTGTCAAGCAGCATCACCTTTGAATCTGAAGGGCAGTAATATCCAGGGACTATGGAAGGAGTCCCATGGAGTGCTTCAATACACTGATGCTTTTACAGAGAGCATCGGGTCGGACTGCTGGTTTGAAGCAAAGCTTCTGATGGGGTTATAGTAACCTAAGCCTCCCTTAACAAAAATTTGGATCAGTCCCTGGGCCCACGCTCAGTGTTTCAGAGAGAAGTGTGTGGAAGTTGTCATTTCTAGGTCCCCTTTTACGCAAAGAGTATGGGGCTGGGAGTGTGAACTGGGTCCTAGCTGTGCTGCTGGGTTGTTGGCTCACCTTGGGCCAGTCATTCACCCAGGTGTGAAAGTAAAAATATTTTCTAAGGGCAACACTGTTGTAGACAGCGGTGGTGGCATGAAGGTGCTGCAGGGGACTAGTGGGTATAACAATAATAATAATAATAATTGTAATATTTGTTGAATCCTTACTGTGTACCAAGCACAGTACTAAGTGCTGGGGTAGATACAAGATCATCAGGTCCCACATGGGGTTCATATTGTAAGTAGGAGGGAGAACAGGTATTGAATCCCTAATTTACTGATGAGGGAACTGAGGCCAAGAGAAGTTAAGTGACTTGACCAAGGTCAAACAGCAGAGGAGGGATTTGAACCAGGATCCTCTGGTTCCCAGGCTTGTACTCTTTCCACTAGGCCCTGCTGCTTCTGGGACCAGAGAAAGGCAGCCAGAGCATCTGGAGAAACCAAAATAAAGCATAAATACCCAACTACTTCCCAGAAGGCTAATGAAGATTTAGAATTTGGGTGGTTGGCATTGGCTTGTAGAGCGACTGTGCCTAGAGCCAGGCAGTGTTGGGAGGGGGGACTGGTACTTGGTGGGTGTTCTTGGAGTGGAAGCTGCCTAATAATTGGGGTATTCGTTAAGCGCTTTCTATGTACCAGGCACCATACTGAGTGCTGGGGTGGATACAAGCAAATCAGGTTTGACATAGTTCTTGCTAGCCAAAAGGACCTCTGCTATGGCAGCAAATATTTTTTTTTATGCCAGAACAGCAATCAGGGCTTTTTTCATTGACCAGAACCAAGTTTCAGCCGTGCATTTAACTCTCCATCTGTAAAATGGGGATAATAGTCTCTGCCTCTCTATATGATGATGATGATGGTATCTGTTAAGCACTTACCATGTGCCAAGCACTGTTCTAAGCACTGGGGTAGATACAAGGTAATCAGGTTGTCCCACGTGGGGCTCACAGTTTTCATCCCCATTTTACAGATGAGGTAGCAGGCACAGAGAAGTGAAGTGACTTGCCCAAAGTCACACAGCTGACAAGTGGCAGAGGCGGGATTAGAACCCAAGACCTCTGACTTCCAAGCATGTGCTCTTTCCACTAAGCCACACTGAATGTTATGAATTAAATTGGGGTGAGTATATTTTGGGAAACAGAGCTCTCCCAATCAAGGTACTATTATTATTATTATTATTACTGCTATCAATGTGGTTGTTATTAATTTGGTCTTGAAAATAATAGTCTGGACTCAGAGGTTTTATTTAGGCCATTGAGGCATTTTAGACTTTCCAGGAGAGAGAGGAATTTCTGATCCAGTGGGGGCACAGGTCTAGGTGCTTTCTGTAAACTGAGCTAATGTCTTTTCTGGCAGCTTGATTCAGAGGAGGTGTTTAGGAGCCCACCACCACCTCCCTTCCAGAAGTTTTCACTTCTGTTCAAGGATCCCAGGTCTGATCCAGTTGTGTTTGGTGGGTGACTTATCACCAAGAAACTCTGTGGGATGCATCCACAGGCTCCTGATAGGGTTGAGGCAGGGAAAGCTGTTCAGAGTGTTTGGTGCATTGGAGTTCTGTCTGGAGTGGAAATCTAGGACCTGGACCAGCCCACTTTTGTCCCCATCCTAGTCTCAGTCGGACCCTGGGAAGGACTGAACAAGACTGGAAGTGACGTTGAGCCACTGTTGGGGATCACTTCTGTGGGACCCTTATATACATTTGTGTCCAACCTGATGAGCTTGTATCTATCCCAACGCTTAGAACTTTGCTTGACACATAGTAAGCACTTAATAATAATAATGATGGTCTTTGTTAAGCACTTACTATGTGTCAAGCACAACAAATACTATCATTATTATTATTTTTGTGATTGCTTCTGGGGTGCAGGAAGTTGGAGGCCAGAGATCAGCACATCAACCAATCAGTGATGATGATATTTAATGAGCACTTATTCTGGGCAAAACACAGTACTAAGGGGTCGGGAGAATACAGTAGAGTAAGTAGACACAATCCCTGCTCTCAAGGAGTTTAAAGTCTGTTGGAGAGACAGACGTTAAGATAAAATTGCAGGCAACTGAGTATAAGGATATGCACAGAAGTGCTGTAGGGGTGAGGTGTGTATCTAAGTGCATAGAGGGTGGGAATAAGTGCATAGGTGGGAGGGAAAATATGGGATGAGGATGGGAATTTAGGGAAGGCTTCTCAGAGGAGATATTATTTTAACAGGGCTGTGAAAATTAAGATAATGGGGAAGGGAGTTCCAGGCAGCAGGGAGGCTGTGCGAAAGGAGTCAATTGTGGGGAAACAAGAAGAAGGCACTGTGAGGAGTTTGGTATTTGAGAAGCAAAGTGTGCAGGTTGGGTTTGTAGTGGGAGAGGAGTGATGATAGGCAAGATAAGGTAATGGGGAGAGAGAGCATATTTGTAATAATAATAATATTTGTTAAGCACTTACTATGTGCTAGGCAGGGTTCTAAGCACTGGGCTAGATACATGATAATTGGGTTGGGCACAGTACCTGTCCCACATAGGGCTCATAGTCTTAATCCCCATTTTGCGTATGAAGGAACTGAGGCACAAAGAAGTTAAGTGACTTGCCCAAGGTCACTCAGTAGACAAGTGAAAGAGCTGGGATTAGAACCCAGGTCCTTCTGACTCCCAGGCCCTTGCTCTAGGCCACACTGCTTGTAGCAGTGGCACCTTCCTCCAATGCCCAGTCTCTGCAACTCTCAGAACCACTGTAGGCCTAGGGGCCATTGAGAAGCAGTGTAGCCCGGGGGGATAGAGCACGGGCCTGAGCATCAGAAGGACCTGGGTTCTAATTCCAGCTCTGCCACTTGTCTCCTGTGTGACCTGGGGTAAATCACTTAATTTCTCTGTGCCTCAGCTACCTCATCTGTAAATGGAGATTAAGACTGTGAGCCCTCTTTGGGACAGGGATAGTGTCCAATTTGATTAACTTGTATCTACCCCAGCACTTAGTACAGTTCCGGGCATGTTTTAAGTGCTTAACAAATACCATTTAAAAAAAATTGTATTGCCTAAGCTTTCCTGAAGCCCTCTTGGTGGAATGTCAGCCTGACATGGTCATGCAGGCTTGGATGAGCAATCTACAGTGGGTTACTGGAGGGAAAATTAGGAATGTGAGTTGTGTGGATGGAAGGTAAGGAGGACAAGCTTCAGCTGCAGTGATTGACTCAGCATGTGCTGTCAAAGGCCAGTGACTCAGAAGCCATACCTGGCAGAGAGCCACCCAGGGCCTTGGGCTAAGGGGGGAAATGGATGCTGAAAATCCACAATGCTTGGGGCCACTAATGTGCAGCATGGCTCAGTGGAAAGAGCCCGGACTTGGGAGTCAGACGTCATGGGTTTGAATCCCAGCTCTGCCACTTGTCAGCTGTGTGACTGTGGGCAAGTCACTTCACTTCTCTGTGCCTCAGTTACCTCACCTATAAAATGGGGATTAACTGTGAGCCTCACGTGGGACATCTTGATTACCCTGTATCTACCCCAGCGCTTAGAACAGTGCTCTGCACATAGTAAGCACTTAACAAATACCAACATTATTATTATTATTATTATGGCATTCAGCTGCAACCTACCTGAAAGTTGTGGCGGACAGCACGGAGCTGCTGGGCTCAGTCTGAGCCATCCTTTGCTGGGGGTGAGGGAGGGAGGGAGGTCAGGAGAGTCAGTCCAGGCAGTCTCTCTAATGTCTGTCAGCAAAAAACAGCTCACTTAAGGCCCTCCATTGGGCAGAGTGGGTGAGCATCGAATTCCAGAAGGCCATAGATTTGATTCTGGGGCCAGGGAGGACCAAAGAGATCCAACTGTCATTCAGATCAGGGGAATCTTTGTCCCGTTCTTCTCTTTCGTGGAGAGGCATCCCCCCCGCCCACCCAAGGGGTTCCCATGGACTCAGCAGCTTTTTGGGCCTGGAAGAGGAGGGAGTCGAAGGGCCGCAGGATCATGTATTATAAATTATCTATTTATATTCATGTCTGTTTGCCCCTCTGGACTGTAAACTCATTGTGGGCAGGGAACGTGTCTGCCAACTGTTGTACTCTCCCAAGCATGTAGTACAGTGTTCTGTACATACAAAGCGCTCAATAAATACAATTGACTCATCTCAGGAACAAACAGGAGCGTGGGTGGGAGCAGGTTTTAGACACTTATGCTTACCATGCAGACCTGGAAGCCTTTTCCCAGCCACCACGGCCAAGTAGCCCAGCCCAAACCAGTGCTGGGGACAGGAGGAACATTGCCCTACTCCAAGCTGGAGAGCAGGACCCATCTGGCCCTGAGGATGTCACTGCAGCCCCCATAGAGGATGGGGAGGGGCTCTTGTTCTCTTTGGATTGGTCAGGGAGGCTAGGGAGGGGCCAGGCCGCTTGCTGTCCGTGCCCGGCCACATGACACATGAATGAGTGAGAGATTAAACCTCTGCGAGCGCTGACCCGTTGTGCCACCCAATTCCCTTTCTCGTGTTACATGCAGTGTACATAATGATGTCTTGAGAGGCCCCATAAAACTGAGAAACCCTGGGCCCTCCCAAGGTGGGGTTCAATCCAACCCAAGCAGCACCAAGAGGACATTGCAAAGGTTTGGCGTGGGACATTTAAAATGGCTACTGCCATGTGGGATGAGGGATTTCATTCACAATGAAGTAAACTGCATTAATGTGTGTTTAAATTGTATGATTGGCTCTTTATCAATCAATATTTATTTTTTGAGTGCTTATTGTGTGCAGAACACTGTACTAAGCACTCAGGAGAGTACAGTATAACCCAGTTGGTAGATGTGTTTGCTGTCCACAACGATCTTACAATCTAGGGGGGTAGATAGGCATTAATATAAAAATAAATGATAGATATTTACATAAGTTCTGTGGGGCAGAGGGAGGGTGAATAAAAGGTGCAAATCCAAGTGCAAGAGCAATGCAAAGGGGAATTGGAGAAGAGAAGACGAGGCCTTAGTTGGAAAGGCCTCTCTGTGCACCAGCTGCTGATTAGGTTTCCCTCTCATTGGCTCTTCTCCATAAAGAGATGCTGGCTGTAGTGGAAGGGATGTGGCAGGATGATTGGGAGTTGAAAATTTGAAATCTCCCAACTTCCCTCCACTTTAGTCCATTCTGAAAGAGTACCAGTGTTAACAGAAGGAATCTGGGGGGTAGGTGTCAGGGAGTGGGAATGCAGTGGCTCTAGAGCAAGGAGTGGAGGCTCATGGGTTACCGCAGAGAGAAGCTCTAAGTTAAGGGGCTTTGGGAGAATTGCCATAAGACATCTTTATGTTAGAGTGCATGCCCGGCGTAATGCCACAAAGCTACATGGGCGGGCCCCCAGGGAGAGGGCAGCAGTTTTTTCCCTCTTTCAGTAGCCAGGTATCTTAAGTCAACCCTGATTTTTTTTATAGTATTTGTTATGCTCTTATTACATGCCAGGCACTTTACTAAGCCCTGGGAGTTTCTATTTTATGCTTTCTTTCCAAGCACCTTACATTACATTACTTTAATTTGCTCCCACAACACCCCGGGAGGTAAAGTTCTGTTATTACTATCCCCACATTACTGATGGGGAAACTGAGCCATGAGGGGGTTAAGTGCCTTGTCCAAGTGCACACACTAGACAGGGGGCAGAGCCTGAACGAGAACCCGGCCCCTCTGATTTCCAGGGCCACAGCTCTCCCACTGTGCCACACTGGCTCCCTGATTGTGTGGTTCCTTCAAGCATTCAATTCTTCTATTGCTTCGTTTGTTCTTTCTTTCTTTCTTTCTTTCTTTCTTTCTTTCTTTCTTTCTTTCTTTCTTTCTTTCTTTCTTTCTTTCTTTCTTTCTTTCTTTCTTTCTTTCTTTCCTTCTTTCCTTCTTTCCTTCTTTCCTTCTTTCCTTCTTTCCTTCTTTCCTTCTTTCCTTCTTTCCTTCTTCCCTTCTTTCTTTCCTTCTTTCTTTCCTTCTTTCTTTCCTTCTTTCTTTCCTTCTTTCTTTCCTTCTTTCTTTCCTTCTTTCTTTCCTTTCTTTCCTTCTTTCTTTCCTTCCTTCTTTCCTTCTTCCTTCTTTCTTTCTTTCCTTCTTTCTTTCCTTCTTTCTTTCCTTCTTATCATTCAATTCAGTCGCCGTTGGAAGCCTCCTCACTGCCACGAAACCCCCCACACTCGATCTGCAGTGATTCAGTCAGTCTGTCTCCTCCCAATTTATTGAGCGCTTACTGTGTGCAAACCACTGTTCTCAGCACTTGGAAGAATACTGTACAACAACAAACATTCAATTTTTTGAGTGCTTACTGTGTGCAAAGCACTGTACTTAGCTCTTGGGAGAGCACAGTACAACAACAAACAGACATATTCCTTGCCCACAACGAGCTCACAGTTTAGGGGGGAGACAGACATTAATATAGATAAATTACAGATATGTATATATATATTATTATCTGTAATGTATATACACATATGTGTGGTGGGGATGGGAGGAAGGATGAATGAAGGGAGCAAGTCAGGGCAAGGCAGAAGAGAGTAGGAGAAGAGGAGGGCTTAGTCAGGGAAGGCTTCTTGGAGGAGATGTGCCTTCAATAAGGCTTTGAAGTAGGGGAAAACAATTATCTGTCTGATATGATGAGGGCGGGTGTTCTAGGCCAGAAATGACAGAATACTGGGCTGAATGGACCTTCTGCATGACCCAGCAATGTCATTTTTATATCCTTATGTACCAGGTGCCAGACCCAACCAATGCAAGGGCTCTAATGTGCCTGCATGATAAGGAAAGTGCTCTGTGCTCTTGGACTGTCTGAAAACTCTGTGCCTCATCTGCTCCCAGACCCGTCTGGAGAGTGTTTTTTTGAGATGCCTCCCCAACCCCAACCTTTATCTAAAACTGATTTTGGGGACAGTGGAATTCTCAATTCTAGTATTGAGGTAGGAGCTGAGCTCTCTCTGGCCAGGCATTATTAACTAGAAGCAGAGTTCTGACTGCACTGTTTATAGAAAAATCCCATTACATTAATGAAATGCTTAATAGAAAGATTTGTGCAAGCCTGTATCTTAGGTTAATATTTTTTTTTGCTAGGAAAAAAAAATTCAAACCATGAGTTCAGACATGTGATTCCATTCTGAATGGGAGAAACAAAAACTCATAAATATCCCCACGGGGGAAATAAAGTGTAAGCAATTGTTTGTTTGCCCAGGCAAGAAATTCTGTGTGACCTGAGGGAAGTTTAGAAAAATATTTATGTTTGAATTCCCCAAACATTGTCCTGACTTTACTGCATCCCGTGGAGAGCCATCCGGTAGACCCCTCCAGCACGGCCCGAGGCCTCCTGCTGACAGCCAACAAGCAGCAGCACTTGTCAGAGTGATTTTAGTGCTGAAGTGGGACCTGTACGATCAGCCCAAGGCCCTTTGTAACCAATAACCATCGGCTCAGCAGTCACCGTTGGAAGCCAGCATCAGTGGCCTCCTCGCTGCCACAAGACCCCCACACTCAGTCTGCAAACCTGGGGTGTTTCATTCATTCAGTCGTATTTATTGAGCACTTACTATGTGCAGAGTACTGTACTAAGCGCTTGGGAGAGTACAGTACAACAGTAAACAGACATTCTCTGCCCACAACGAACTTACAGTCTAGAGGTGGGGAGGCATATATTAATATAAAAAAATTACAGATATGTATATATGTGCTGTGGGGCTGGGTGGGGGGAAGAACAGAGGGAGCAAGTCAGTGTGACACAGAAGGGAGTGGGAGAAGGGGAAAGGAGGGCTTAGTGGGGGAAGGCCTCCTAGAGGAGATGTGCCTTCAATACGACTTTGAATTGGGGGAGAGTAACTTTCTGTCGTATTTGAGGAGAGAGCTCGTTCCTGCCTCTGGCTCGTTCCAGGCCAGAGGCAGGTTGGGGGTGAGGGGTCAGCAGCGACATGGAGCCACAGTGAGAAGGTTAGAATTAGAGGAGTGAAGTGTGTGAGCTGGGTTGTAGTAGGAAAGTAGCTAGGTGAGGTAGGAGGGGGAAAGATGTTGAAGTGATTTAAAGCCTATGGTGAGAAGTTTTTGTTTGATGTGGAGTTGGATGGGCAACCACTGGCGTTTTTTTGAGGAGTAGCATAAATTAAGTGTAGTAAGTGTATTAAATGCTGACTGAACCAGTCAATCAATCTGTCATCTTTATTGAGCACTGTACTAACAGTAAACTGAAGGGACGAGAGCATGTTGGACAGTTGTCGGTACTGGGAATTGTTCTGGGGTATGGCCTGGGGTTTCCCTCTTCTCAGAGTTGGCATTAACCTTTAGGCCTTTGCTCTCCTTATGGGCCCAGTGTGGGTCTTTGGAAGTCCAGTGCCCTGGCCTTCTCTATGTAATGAGATGGTTAGACTTCGCCCCAGGAGTGTCAGGAGGGCCAGGAAATGTTACATTCCCTCTCACGGTAGCCGGTTGCTCTTGGTTACGAAACTGCAGGGAGATTCTGCTCTCCTGCAGGGAATAAACCATTTATGTTCATGTGCCATGTAAATTCAGGTGGAGACATTCCTGGTCTGAAATCCCAGAGGTGGTCATAATAGTAATAACCCAATTTGCTTGCATCTTCCCTGGTGCTTAGTACAGGGCCTGGCACATAGTAAGCGCTTAACAAATACCACAATTATCATTATAATTATTATTATCATTATTAAGTGCTTACTGTGTGCAGAGCAGTGTACCAAGCACTGCGAGAGAATAGACGGGAAGGAATTAGACCTTGAGGAATTAGATAAGCAGGGAGAGGGGACGGGATACCAACACACAATAAAACCCTAAAGCTCCCCAAAAGACAAGGACAAATAGGAAAATAAAACCAAAAAGCAGTAGATTACTGCAGCTAGAGGAGCAGAATTTCAAACTCCTCGTGACTCAGAGTCCAAGAGGCCCAAGCGCAGTCATGGTGATAGATGAAGCAACTCCCACAGCCTTCTCAAGGGTTCTGAGTTTTGTGGAAGCCTTGTGCCATGGCTGCCTTTGTCCTTCCCACTGGGATGGTTTAAGGCAGGCTGGGCTTGAGGCTCCAGAGTAATGCTAGGGGGAAGAGGTGAAGGTTCCCAGAGGGGCAGCGGAGCTGGCCGGTGTCGGGGGATACTGGGGTGTGCTGTGGCTGCTTTGGTTCTTCCTGCCATGGGGGTGCAAGGCAGGTTGGGAAATTCTACCCCTCCATTTCTTGGGAGGCTGCACAAACTCAGAACACATTTCCTGTTTCCCTTCGAAACAAGGAGGGAATTATGGATGATCTCAGATTCTACTCCCTTAAATGGAGTTCTCTTCCCCTAGGCACTGTAAATGGGGCCACTCACTACCTGCTGCTGCAAAGGTTCGATCCAAGCTAAGTTAGTTGTTTTTTTATTTTGGTGTAGAGCAGTTGATAGAGTAGATAAACCCATGGCTCACTGGAGCAATGGAAATTAAACAGAGATCATATCAAGGGTCCCAAGAGGGGTGAATTGTGCTACAGTATTTTAGCTTCCCTCAAGGCTGGGCTCTGAGGCAAGGCAATCCTTTGATTCCGAAAGTGTTCAGCATCAGTTAAACTGAGCACTGCTGACTTGTAAGGATTGGAATACTGCTGTCATCGCTCTTTGATAAATGACAGTGGAGTGATATGCCATAGGTAAAGCCTCTTTCTAGGAGAAGTTCATTTTTGTATGTATCAGGATGACAGTAGTGGCAGGCAGCTCTGGGAATCTTGAGCCCCATCTTCCTTGCTAAGCTGCCAGCAGGCTCAGTTCACTTTCACACAGTCCAGTTCCACACTGCTTAGAAATTCAAGGGGATGGTCCAGAAAAAGTGGTCACAGGTTAGAGTGGTGACCTGTTTCTAAGCCTTAACTTCCTCCCTGATTCACCTCCACTGGAGTGAGCAGCACATTAAAAGCCAGTGGTCCACTATGCGTTACCCACAAGGGCTAGTTGTTGTGAGAACCCAAACGGTACATTTCCAGACTTGGGTGCCTGGAATATCTCAACCTCTGAATTTTAAGGTGGCCTTTAAAAAGATAAAATGTAAAGCAGTAGCTGCAAGAACCTCAATAGCAATAATTTAATCAACTGCCCAAAAGGTCCTGAGATCTTTTACCTTTCACTCAAGGGAGCCTATTTATAACCCTGGTGGAGACTGTATTATGCCTTTCAACTGCCTTCACCTGGGCTAGTTGTTACTGTTCTATGGGCATTCATGTCTTGAAGCTCTTCTTTTCGTGCTTTTCCCAATCAGCTCTACTGCATTTTAATGCAGGTCACTTCCCTTCTGCTAAGTGACTTTGGCTTAAAGTCTCCTGGCCCACTTCTGCCTTTGAACTGTGTGATTCAGGTCCATTTCAATTTAGAATCAGGTAATAGCAAATTTATTTAGCCTAGATAAAAGTGCCCTTTTACTGAATATAATCTGAAAGATAACACTTTGAAAATTTAAGTATTTACATATGAATGCCAATTAACTCATTCTTTTATTAATTGTACATATTTGCAATGCTATTTGATCATGCAGCTATATTGTGTTTTTAATCACTATTTGAATATATTTGTTTGATCTATATTTTGGAATTTAAAGAATGCTTTAATTCACTTTACATTATTTCCACAGTCTTTCACTTAAAACTTAAAACTCTGTTTTCACAGAACCAATTAAGAGTATGGCAATAGCCAGCTGATGGGGTTACCTGTGTGAAGTCGGGATTCCTGCTAATACTCTAGATCAACCTGGTATGTTCCGGGAAGCCCCCCGGATCGATATCCTTCATTACGCTGAATTTTCCTCCACACAAACATGGCCTCATCTTATTTTTTTATTGTGGTAAATTATCAATGAGGGAAGTGTAAAATCATGAAACTGAGGTGAGGGAAAACGAGTTCCCGATTATTTGCAACTGCTTGCCCTTTTTTTTTCTTTTTTTGTCTGCTGGATCCTGGCTGGAAGAGGAGGGTCTCTAGCACTTTGAAACCTCACCAAGTTTTGAAGTTGCTTAGGGATGGGATCCTGTCCCCTTGCTGATAACTTTTTGCAAGGGAGAGGTGTGTGCTTGCAGTAATGATACGTCCACCAAGTACCAGTACAGGACAAGGGTAAATCTGGAAGTATGGAATGCTGGAAAATTGTACTAGCCAGCATCTACTTTCCCTTGCCCAGCCTGGGAATTGGAATATTGAATGGCATGGGTTAAGCCAGCCTCTGTACCCATTCCCAGGCTCTGTCTCCCCAGGAACTGTCTGCCCCTAAGCAGGAATGGTCTGGCTTCTGGCTGGACTGCAGGACAGTGCAGATAACAAGGGGTCTTTTGTTAGGAAGATCAGCTGAAAGGCTATTTCAAGACATTTACAGGCAGAACATATTTAATTCCCAGAGAGTTAAATGATGCTTCCCGACAGTGTTTTAGGCTTTTCTTTTTAAAGGTTTCTTGGGTAATGATGGCATTGCTGCTTGTATTTCTTTGCACCCAGGGAAGCCAGGCAGAGCTGCAGCAAAGTACAATGAAGAATCATTTATCCATCTTCCACAAAGAGTGCCTTGATCTGGTGGGAGGGAGATCAGAGAAAAGACATCAATTCGGAAAAGTTCTTTGCTGTATACAATTCTGCACAACCCTTTAGCACCCACGCTCCACCCTCCCCCTCCCTCGGCCCTTTCCCCATACTCCTCCCTCCTCCGAGCCTCTTTGCACACTCCACTCTCCCCCCCCCTTCCCATTCTCCACACTCCTTTGTCTTGATCAGCTTTGTTGCTGGCCGGAGCCATCTTGAAATCTGCTGAGTGTGCTCTCTTTGGTAATGCATTCTGGGAATAGCATCATTTCTTTAAGTGGATTTTCACCCAATAGGCAGATGAGGTTAACGGCCAGAGCAGAAAGAACCAATTGTCATCCATACGTCACTGAGGATGATGTAACCTCAATGGAAATAGACCTACCAGGAAATAAAAATTTCCTTCTGTGGCCTTCTTTTGTTTTCTTCTTTTATTGGAGGGCTGTGGGGCAGGGGCAGAGCAGAGGATTGCCCTCTTTTTGAAAGGAATGCACATGTTCTTTATTAAATTCACAGCATGATATTTTAGCATTTGCAGAAATCGAACGAGCTGTTAATGAGTTGCTAATTGCAAAGCATTTTGGTAACCAAAAGCATGTAGCAATATTTTGCAAGCTGCAATAATATTATTTTTAAATTTCCAAAAGAACATAACCTTAAGAATGGAAACATCTCTTTGGTTAGGAGCTGCCCCTGAATGTGGTAAACACAGATTCCATTTTCTAAAGTCAGGGGTAATTCTTTGTAATCTGGGAGAAAAAGGCATTTGGCTGGAAAATAAAATTGGAAAGTAATGTGAGTGTATTTTCTTCTTATTGAAATTCATAGAGGTTTATTTTGATTAAAATGAAGTGAAATACAACTTTGTTTAGCTTTTGTGATATCGGGATTCTGGAAATTATCGTGGAGCGGAGCACAACTGGAACAGGGACAGTGCTTTCCTGACACGCCAGATTCTTCTAGACTTTTTATGGTTTCAGGGAACACTCTGAATAAATTGACTACTATTGTACATAGCATTTTTATTGTGATTATTTAGGATGCTGCAGTCATTTTTTAATGGTCTCTGCAGTCTGAAGTTTCTTCAGAGTGAGCATTGCAATGTCGGGGGCCCTCTTGCTTTCTTGCCTGTGTGTGTATTTTACCAGCTAGAAGCAGGCAAGGTCTTCACAGATCCTAGGGTGTTGAAATTTAATTGCTCTGTAAAAGGGGTGGAATTTCACTGGCCCGCTTTCACACGTTGTCTGCTTTAAAGGAATTAAAGTCATTTACATCACTTGCTGCCTTTTTTCTTTGTCTTCTGCCTTCCTCCTCTTGGGCCGCCTGCTTGCTGTGCTGGGGTGCCTCACCTATCTTCACTGGCTTCCTCAAGAACCAATCATGTGCGACACTGATGCTTTTCCTATTTTCCTTCCTCTGAGCTCCCAGGAGTCACCATCCTTTCGATGATTGCCTAGCTTTTAATATGGCCCCCAGGTCACCGAGTGCTGTGCCCCCCCAAAAGAGACAAGCCATTGGAAATATTTATTTGCTCACATTTTTTCCCCACCACGATTCCAGCACTTGGGGGAAATCTATCAATCTGCTGGCTAAGCACCACTGATAAGTCTTCATGGAAGAAGAAAGTTTGGGAGAGGGGAAGAGGTAAAATAGAGCACTGGGCATTGGTCATTGCTCTCAGTCCGAAGGGGTTGCTGGTTTTTTGTTTTGCCAGCTAACTGCAGGTGCCCATTTGGATGAAGGGGTGTGGCCTGCCTTTTGGGGGATGGGCCAGGCAAATCAATTTTGAGACGAGACTGGCCCTCATTCAACATTCATATGGCATACTGAGCCAACCTGGGGAGAGGTCATGCAGGACCTGGGAGTATGTTGTCCCCGCGTTGCAGTACAGCCTTCCTGGTTCCGGATTGCTGGTTTAGGGGGGTTTGGATCTCTCGTGGTGGCCCGCTTATCTTCTCTTCCCTGTTTCAGGAGGAATCTATCATGCCTGAAGTCAAAGACCTTTCAGAAGCCTTACCTGAGCTGCCCCTGGACCCCATCACTGGCGTCGGGGTGCTCGCATCTCGGAACCGGGCACCGACAGGCTACGATGTAGTAAGTAAAGAGGCTGGGAAGGCTATCCTTAAATTGGGTTTGGGAGGGTGGCGGTCAATAGGGTGGGTATTTAGCTTCCTCTACCTCACCACCTCCTCTCATTTTTTCCTCCTGGCAATATCTGTGATGTCACAGTGCCTGGAAGCCTTTGCCCATTTGTTGTGTATACAAAACAGTAATAGCATTTAAAGTTGATCTTTGATTAGGAGGAATTTTTTGGATAAGTCTGTAGCACTCTGAGGCGTTCATAGTTTTTTTAGATTTAACTTTTTAGAACAAGTTAGTATTTAATTTCTCTGTCTATTGCACTTCGCTGGAGTAGATGACAGCCACAGGTATATGCCCAAGTCTTAGCTCTGCTCACTGTGGAAAACCCAGTGCCTTGAGTGAGCAGCAGATTCACAAGGGCCCAGTCACATAGCTATGGAGTGTGGTGGGAACTGAGGTGGGTAGTTCAGTTCATCTCTGTGAGGATGATCCGAAAATCTTCCTCTCTAGCACTGACCTCTCTTCTCTGCTGTCTCACATTTCGTCTTGCCTTCAGGACATTTCTTCCTGGATATTCTGCTGGCACCTCAAATTTACCATGTCCAAAACAGAACTCCTTGTCTTTCCTCCCAAGCCCCGTCCTTTCCGTCTTTCCCATCATTGTAGACGATGAGAATACATGTAGATAAATAAGGAGGAGGTATCCGCCCTGTCTCACAAGCCCATACCCTTGATGTTATCCTCTACTCATCTCAATCCACATATTCAGTCTGACACCAATTCCAAACTGCTGCTACACTGATCCAAGCAATTATCTAATTCCACCTTGACTACTGCATCTGCCTTCTCATTGACCTCCCTGTCCCTCCTCTCTCCCCACTCCAGTCCACTCTATCTAGATCATACAAAACAGTAATACTTCACTCTATCTAGATCATTTTTCGAAAAAAAAAAATTCAGTCTGCATCTCCCCATTCTTCAAGAACCTCCAGTGATTGCCCATCCACCTCTGCATCAAACAGAAACTTCTTACCACCAACTTTAAAGCACTCAATCAGCTCACCCACTCCTAATAATAATAATAATAATTGTGGCATGAAACACTTGCTATGTGCCAGGCACTGTTCTAAGTGTTGGGATCGATACAAAATATTCAGGTTGGACACAGTCTCTGTCTCACTTAGGGCGCACAGTCTTAACACCCATTTTACAGATGAGAGAACTGAGACATAAGCAAGTTAAGTGACTTGCCCAAGGTCGCACAGCAGATAAGTGGCAGGGGCCTGAGGTCTAAACCCAGCTCTTTCTGACTCAGGCCCCTGCTGTATCGATTGGGCTGCACTGCTTCATAATCCCTCTCCAGCTGTTCTTGGAAAAAGTTGAAAAGGGCTATTTTGGTCACTTCAGCCAATGAAGAGCCTGTTGGGAGACAAAGTCAGGCTGGTTAAAAACTCTGTATTACTTTTTGCAACTCTTGTTGCCTATCAAGAAACCATTTTCAAAGTAAAAGGAAAAGTTATTTGTGCAGAGAAAGTTGAAACTTACTTGCTATCCAACTTCAAAGTGGTTTTGAGTATCACTGACCATAAACTATAATCACTGGGTCTGACTAAGCATTGTAAAACTCTTAGGAAAGCTTATAAAATCGTTGCTTATTTGAAGTGCCAAATGCCTTTTGATAAAATGAGGTTGAGGCACAAGGCAGACAGTCTGCCTGTCTGCTCGCCTGCCCACCTGCCCAGAGAGTCCTGATGTAACAATTTTATCTAGAAGCTTTGAGCTTCAGCTGGCAGACCCAGGGCTCAGGAAGACTTCTCAATTGCTGCTGGTGTTCCTGGGAATGGGTATTCATTACAGTCTGAACTTCCTCCCTCTTTGTGAGAAATTCTTTTTGTTGTTCTGTGGTGTCTTATCCCCAGTGGCTCCTTCCCTCCTAACAGGAATAATAATTAAGGTATTTAAGTGCTTACTATGTACCCAGCACTGAACTAAACACAGTGACAGATACAGGATAATCAGGTCAGACGAAGGCCCTGCCCCACATGGGGCTAACAGTCGAAGTAGGAGGGAAAACAGGTATTGAGTTCCCATTTTACAGATGAGGAAACTGAGGCAGAGGGAAGTTGTGACTTGCCCCAGGTCATCCAGCAGGCAAGTGGCAGAGCCAGGATTAGAACCCCTCCTACCTCTCCTCCCTTGTCTCTTTCTACTCCCCACCCTGCAGGCTCCACTCCTCTGCCGCCCACCTCCTCACCGTCCCCCGTTCTCGCCTATCCCGCCATCGACCCCTGGGCCACGTCCTCCCGCTGTCCTGGAATGCCCTCCCTCCTCACCTCTGCCAAACTAATTCTCTTCCCCTCTTCAAAGCCCTGCTTAGAGCTCACCTCCTCCAAGAGGCCTTCCCAGACTGAGCTTCCCCTTTTCCCTCTGCTCCCTCTGCTGCCCCTCTACCCCCACCCCCGTTCACTTCCCCTCAGCTAAGCCCCCTTTTCCCCCCTTTCCCTCTGCTCCTCCCCCTCTCCCTTCCCCTCGCTCTCCCCTCGCTCTCCCCTTCCCCTCCCCTCCCCCTCCCCTCCGCACTGTGCTCATCTGTTCAATTGTATATATTTTTATTACCCTATTTATTTTGTTAATGAGATACATCACCTTGATTCTATTTATTGCTATTGTTTTAATGAGATGTACATCCCCTTGATTCTATTTATTGCTATTGTTTTTGTCTGTCTCCCCCAATTAGACTGTAAGCCCGTCAATGGCAGGGACTGTATCTGTTGCCGATTTGTACATTCCAAGTGCTTAGTATAGTGCTCTGCACATAATAAGCGCTCAATAAATACTATTGAATGAATGAATGAATGAATGAACCCAGAACCTCTGACTCCTGGGCCCTTGTTCTTTTCATTAGGCCACCCTGCTTCTCCTCTACTGAGTGCCTGGTTTATGACCTATGCTGAATGGTGCCCTTCTCAGAAAGTCCCAAAGAGTCTGCCAGGAATAGGATCCATATCTGCAGTAAATTTTCCTTCCAGGCATGCAACCTGGGGCATGGTGTTGCACATTAAATGGGAATAAAATGAACAAATATATTTCCTGTTTTGGAGTGATCTGCATATCCCAGAGAAACTGAGAAGGTGGGTAAGGGGAGGGCTACCCAAGGCCCAGAATGGGGGTGGTTTGAATTCTACCCAGGTGAACTTAATCTGGTCATGTTCTGTGAGCCCAGGCAAACCAGCAGCCAAGAAAGCAAACAAGAACCTTCTCTTTGTGGTGGCAGTTGGTGTACCTGGATGACCAGCCTCTTCTTCCCAGAATGGGAAATTGTCAATCAATTGTATTTATTGAGTGCTTCCTGTTTGCAAAGCCTTATAGTATGATACAACATGTCTCCTGCCTAGAAGGAGCTTTCATCTAGAGGGGGAGAGATGATCTGACCCGAGCTTCTCAACCCCTTCCCAAGTTCCCAGAACTGAAAGGGGCAAAGGCGCCAGGTCCAGCTCTCTGTCTCCAGTCAGGCATGTGATTAGGTCAATTGAGGTAGAGGAGTGACTGTTTTCCCTTTAATCTTTGGGAACCGTTCAACCAAGATGGCTCTGGCTGCAACTCAGGCCCATTTCCCTCCCCCTCTTCTGGGCCTTGCAGTCATCGAGAACAGCTGCTCACCAGGACATCCTTAAAGGCTTAGCAATGAACATTAAATCTCCTCTTAACCTCCTCTTCTCCAAGCTACACATCCTCAGTTCCTGAATTCAGCCTTTCCTCAAAGGACCTCCAACTCTGCTGTGGCCATTCTGTATCCTTGCCCAAGGACCTAAGCCATATCCAGTCCCTATTTCAACCAAAGGTCAGCTTGGGGGCTTGGGCAGGGAGGCAGAGAGCTCCTTGCACATCTGGGTGCCGCTGTCCTGCTCTGCAGTGTTGACTCTTTCAGTGTTTAGCCTCCTGCCTGCCACCTTCTGAAACTTGTGTTCCTGCTGCCCTTGGCCCTGCCCACCTCATTCCCCTCATTGTTCTGCACCCCCTTCTTCTTTTATGGTATGGGTTGAACACTTACTATGTGTCAAGCACTGTTCTGAGCAGGTTAATCAAGTTGAACACAGTCCCTGTCCCACATGGAACTCACAGTCTTAATCCCCATTTTACAGTTAAGTGACTTGCCCAAGGTCACACAGCAGACAAGTGGTAGAAAGAGGAATAGAACTCAGATACCTCTGACTCCCCGGCTAATGCTCTGTCCACTAGACCACACTGCTTCTGATACCCACTTCCACTGACTCTTCAGCCCCTGTCTTTCCCGTGATCTTGGACTGGTCTAGTGCTCATTGCCAGGAAGCAAGCTCACCCTGGGAGCAGGGCTTCAAACAAGAGACCTCAAAGAGCTTAAGTGCAGTAATAACAGAAACAAACTCCCTGGGAGTTAGCAGCCAGTGGATTGGTGACTCTAAATAAGCACCTCTCTGCTTTGCAGCAAATTCAATTTTTAAATCATCTTCAAGTATTAAATGGCCATTTATTTTTTTAAATGATGTTTGTTTAGTACTTACTACGTGCCAGGTGCTAGACTAAGTCTTGGGGAAGACACAAGGTATTCAGATCGGACACAGCCCGTCCCACATAGGGCTCACTGTCTTAATCCCCATTTTACAGATGAGTTAACAGGCACAGAGAAGTGAAGTAACTTGCTCAAGGTCAACCAGCAAACAAGTGGTGGGGCTGGAATTAGAATCCATGTTCTCTTACCCCCAGGCCCTGTGTTCTTTCCACTGGGCTCCACTGCTTCTCATTTATTTGAATTTGATTTAGTGGTAGGAGAAAAACCCTTGGCTGGACCTGGTTGGATCCTCGCCTTACAGATACAATACTATATGGTGCCCCTCACAATTTTAGCATTTAGTAAGTGCATAGTACCTAGTGGGTGCTAAATAAATACTACCAACATCTCCACCACAAAATATGGCATCAGCAGTACCATTGATGTAATAATAATTTGGTATTAAGTACTTTATGTGTACCAAATTCAGTGCTAAGCACTGGGGTATACACAATCAGATCAGATACAGTCCCTACCCCGACTTGGGGATCACAGCCCAAGGAGGAAAATGCTTGCTTCCTTTGGTAGATGAACACTGAGAGCATCAGGGGTTGTTCACCCTCTATTTTTTCTGTCATGCTGATGTTTCTAGGGGTAGGAGTTGATTGATAAGTCTGTGCAGCATTCTGGGAGCTTTCATTTGTGTCACTGTCCTTTAAGGGAAGCAGCTTGGCTTAGTGGAAAGACCTCAGTACTGGCAGTCAGAGGATCTGGGTTCTAATTCTGCCTCTGCCACTTGTCTGCTGTGGGACCTCAGGCAAGTCACTAAACACCTCTGTGCCTCAGTTCCCTTATTTGTAAAATGGGGATTAAATCCTACTCCTTCCTATTTAGACTGTAAACCCATGTGGGACATGGACTGTGTTCAGCCTAATTATCTCGCATGCTCCTCAGCATATAGTGTATTGCTTGGCACCCAGTTACATGCTTAACTAGTACCATTGTTATTGTTTAAAATTGCTCCAGAGCAGAATGCAAACTGGGTTTTATTAAGTTCCACCATTTATTATTTACACCGTAGGTTGAATACACGGTTTGATACCTCCCCTCAAGATACTTGTTTAGTAGCACTATTGATAGTAATAACAATAGTATAGAAATTCATTCATCCATTCAATTGTATTTATTGAGCACTTATTGTGTGCAGAGCACTGTACTAAGTGCTTGGAAAGTACAGTTTGGCAACAAATAGAAACAATACCTACTCAACAAAGGGCTCATAGTTTAGAAGGGGGGAGGTGTAAAGAACCTTTCTTCTGAGTTCCTCAAAGCCCTTTCCCATATATTTGTGTGTATGTATGTGTACATATATATGTATATATGTGTGTGTATGTTTATAGATATGTGTATACATATATAGGTAGATCCATTTTTTTGTGGTATCTGTTAAATGCTTACTGTATGCCAGGTACTGTTCTAAGTGCTGGGGCAGATATAAGATAATCAAGATGGACACAGTCCATGTCCCAAATGGGGGTTACAGTCTCAATCCCCATTTTACACATGAGGTAACTGAGGCACAGAGAAGTTAAGTGACTTGCCCAGCATGACACAGCAGACAGGTGGCAGAGCCAGAACTAGAATCCAGGTCCTTCTGATTCCCAGGCCCATGCTCTATCCTCTAGGCCATGCTACTTCTCAGTTATCCTCTGCCAGGTTGTAAACGGTGCGGGGAATGTAAGGTAGGGGAATGCCTGTTTTCTCAGATGCGTAAACTAGGAGTGTGTGAGGCAGAGGCCTGCTGTAGGCCCAGAGGAGTTCTGAAATTAGTGCTCACAAGCCCTGAAGTCAGTTGTTCCCCCGAGGATGTTCTCAGGGGAACACTCCACACAGGGAATGAGAAGCGACAGATTGGTCTTGAGCGTTCCTTCTCCCTCCACAGATCTTGTTAGCAGAGGGGCTGATGCCTCTCTTCTCTGCTCCTAAATAACCCCAGACTGCTCCATGCTTCACAGATGGGTTGATTTTCTGAGCCCGAGCGTATTTTGATCAAAGGCACCAGGTGTTCATTCTTTTTGTTCAGTTAGAAAATGCATTAGACGGAAACTCACTGAAAACAAGGAGAATTATTTTCTCAAGGTGCACCTTGTCAATTGGTTTCTTTTGGATGCTGCAAGGGAACCTCTCTCAACTCTCATTTACCTTTGACCCACATTTTTCTTTGCTCCTCAGAGTGAACACAGGCAGGCGAGAAACTGAGTGGAAACAGCTGGGTTTCAGATGAAGAAACCTCCATTAAAACTTTCTTAGCTCCTCTGTCCTATGGTGGTTTGGGTCGAGATTTGGGGCTGATGGCCTCTAATTTATTTCAATGGGTCCTTTCTATGATTCATTCCTTGGATGAGGATATATAACCCAGTAATGCACTGGGGCATGCCCTCTAGGCTGTAAGCTCCTTGTGACCAGGGACTGTCTCTACCAATTCTATTGTATTGTACTCTCCCAAGCACTTAGTATAGTGCTCTGTACACAGTAAGCACCTAATACCATTGATTGATAGGTGAAACCCTTACCACCTCAACAAAGCTTTCTACACTGCCACTGAGCTAGGTATTTAAGTAGTGCTAGTACATATGTGCAGGTCAAATCCTTCGGGGATCTTCTCCTGATATAACCTGTAGCCCATCTTTTCAGCAGCAGCTGTGTTAACAAGAAAGGTGAGCCCTAGGGAAGTCTTTCTTCCTTGCTTCTCTGGAAAGAGGGACCCTCCCAGCTAGTTGTGGAGTCTGGGTACAGTAGGGAGGCTGAAGCCAGTGTCCCTGGCAACAGTTGGAGTGAGTGTACCCAGATGGAGTTGGGTTTGCAGAATTATTTGGGTATCTCCCCACCCCTTATGTCTTCCCAGAGAGGAGGGGAATGGCCACTAAGTGCGGTGGATAGTGTCTGCAGTGACAGGAAGGAAGTGAGAAGGCTAAGGGCACTTCTTCTTCCCCAGAAAGATTCTCTGAGCCTCGTTTCCCCAGTGGCCCCGGTGTTATTTTTAATCTGGAATTGGGACTGTTTCAGAGCGGTGCCTGGAGACCGGGATAGGTGGGGAGGTACATGCTGACTTAATATTTTGGCATTTTTATAAGTGATTACTAAATGCCCAGAACTATGCGAAGCACTGAGATAGATACAAGTTAATCAGGTCAAACACAATCCCTGTCCCACATTGACTCACAGTCTAAGTAGGAGGGAGACCAGTTATTTAATCCCCATTTTACAGATAAGGAAATTGAAGCCCAGAGAAGGTAAGTGATTTGCCTAAGGTCACACAGCAGACAAGTGGCAGACTCATCACATCCATCCTCCACTACCCTCTTCCCACCCAGTGCTAGCACAGGTCCTTTTCCTTGGACAGGCTTAGGTTACTGATTTTGATAGAGGATTCTTAAGCAAGGGAAATAATTTAAATGAATCAGTTTCCATCCTGTCCCCTGAAAAGGCTGGGACTCTAGGAGAGGGTGTTTTCTTGTTAAAAATCCAAGTCTGAGATGACTCCATCCCCCTGCCTTCCAAGTTGATATTGGAGTGTTGATATTCCATCCAACCCTGATATTGAGAGGATTCCAGTAAGCAAGATCTCAAATCTAAGTCAGGTTCTGTCTGTCTGCAAGCTGTTGGTTCCTCAGTAGCAGCCGTCCACTCACATGTGGCTTTACCCTGTTACAAAACCAGCTAATTTGTTCAGTGAGGAATAACAAGTGTTCAAGCCAATTAGAAAAGAGTGTTCTTTGAGCTTTTCCCTCCTCTCCCAGCTTAAAGAGGCTAGAGGAATCTTCATTCTTTACTTAACACTTAGTTCTGGGATGCAAATAGGAGCAGCAGGTTGGTGTGAATCTAAGATATACATTCATATAAGATAGTTCTAAAGGTAAGTATCATTCAAGAGGGATTGAACTGAACAAAAACCACTTCTGCAAACCATGCCTTCTGCACTCATCACAGGGCTTGTTCTGTTGACCTCCCAAAAGTCAGACACAGACTGTTGTTTGCGAGTCTTTTCCAGTAATTTTTTTCCAGCCAAATCCTCCCTGGAATTGAGCCCCATGAAGCAGAGGCGACATTTGCTGTCTTGAGCTGTGCTCGGGGGGTCAGTGGCCCTGTGGAAGGTTCTTGCCCTGGCAGCCAAATTGGGAGCAAAGTCAGAGAAGCTGCCTGGCCCATTCTGCTGCAGGCCAGGTTGACTTCCTGCTTTTCTCCAGCTTTCTCACCTGCTCTATTGGCTCAGGACTCCCAGGACTCCTTCACTGAACTTGCCTTGTTTACCTCCTGCACCTCTTGCTCATCCTGTCCCCTTGATAGTCCAAGCTCTGTATAGTTTGTTTAAAGTCAAAAGAAAGAGTAGGTCCGGTCCTTTTTGGTGGTACCATCCTCAGGCTAAGGGTGTGTTGGCCTGAACTGAGTGTTCTATGTGTTGAGGGAAGGGCAAGGACATAAAGCAGATTAGAGTGGTGTTCATTGGCATTCTTACTCAAGATTTCTAAGCACGGGCAGCTGCTGCTTTCTTCCCCGTTGAGCTTCCATCAGCCAAAAAGTCTCTTTTGATAGAGAAATTTCACCTTGTAATCTAAAATTCTCTATAGCCTGATTCACTTTTTGTTAGAATCTTACCACTCTCAGATCTGGGCCTATTCTAACACTTTGGGGCTTCCTTCGGCAATAAATTGGCTGATTAGTTCTTTGCTAATGTCCCCAGCTCAGAATCCTGGTCCAGAGCTGGATTCCAATGGACAGGAGCCATTCCCCTTAGAACTTTCTTGTTCCCAGATCCTAGCCTGTTCCTGCAATCTGTTTTCCTGTGGGCTTTCTCAAGAGTCTCTAATCAAGTGGATCTGGGCCTAGTATCATGGAAAGATTGTTGGATTGATGGTGACTGCTCCTGCACTAGTGGAATTCTCTAGGGGAGAATTCCTGGATCTTTCCAGGCAGAATTTGAGGAGAGGAGAAAACAGAAAAAGAAGTTCATGGGTTCCTCCCTTTTTCTCATCAGGTTTTATGGTGTAAATTTGGGGGTGGGGGAGCAGTGTTGAGGAGGGAGGATGGTCAGATAGCTGCTTAAAGAACCTGAATCAGCAGCTTTTCAGGATTCATTTTTAGGTTGCTGTTTAGACTCTCCCTCCCCTTCCTCATACAATCAGCAAATGCATTTCCTGCAGCCAGGACAGGATACACTGCTCCTTCTGAATACTCAGACCCCGAGGGGTGGAATGGAGGGAGCCTAACTCCCCATCGGGGAACAGCTGGCCACAGGAAGCAAAGTTGTATGTTGCTTGTTCTGCTTTTGGGGCTATAATTGATCTTCCTCCCAGTGGCATGTGAAGGCTCAGTCTATGTTCTTGTCTGGTGGCCTGAACATGAACAGGGTCAGCAACTCCAGAGGAGTTGAGCATAGAGCTGGTGTGGTTATCATAGTCAGGGCTGGGATGGGAGCCAATTCTGAATATCCCTGTGGTCAGGAAGTGAATGACTGTTTCTGCTGAAGAGCATACCACTGTGTGCTTTGTTTGTCTTTTTGTCCCTTCTCCTCTCTCTGGGGGAACTTCCCAGCCAGGTCTAAAAAGGCAGGCTGGCCTAGTAGGAAGAAAATAGTGTTCAGAATCAGGCGACCCGGGTTCTAGTCCCGGCTCTGCCCCTTGCCTACTGGGACTTGCCCGTATTACTTGGGACAAATTGTTGAATTTCTTTGTGCTTCAGTTTTCTCATGTAAAATGGGGGTAAGATATCTGTTCTCTCTGCTTCCGAGTCAGTGACCCTCTATGGGACAGGGACTCTATACTAATAGGTGATCTGGTATCCACCACAGTGCTTAGCACAGTTATTTGGCACATAGCAAGCATTAGCACCACATTTCCCCCACAAGTTGGTTTGATAGATTAGTTTGACCTGCTACAACCTCTTTCAGCATTTCCTCTGAATCTGTCTGACAAAGTTGTGCTTTTTGCTTTTTTTAAAAGTATCTTCAGTTGACATATCTGTAATTTATTATATCTAATTTATTCATTATATCTGTAATTTATGTTAATGTCTGTCTCCCCCTCTAGACTGTAAACTCATTGTGGTCAGGGAATGTGTCTATTTACTGTTACATTGTACTCTCCCAAGAGCTTAATACAGTGCTCTGCACTGTAAACTCACAGTAAATACAACTGACTGACTGAGATTGGGCCTCGACTGGCAGGCTAAGTGGAGTGAGGAAGACTATGCTGGAGAACTGGGGGATTTTAGATTGGAGTCTCCTCTAGTCTGTGAGCCCTTTCTAGACTGTGAGCTTGTTCATTCTCTCATTCAATCGCATTTATTAAGCGCTTACTGTGCGCAGAGCACTATACTAAGTGCTTGGGGAAGTACAATATAACAATAAACAATGATAATCCCTGCCCACAACGAGTTCACAGTCTCATCGTTGGCAGGAATATGTCTGTTGTTATAGTGTACTCTCCCTCGCTCTTAGTACAGTGCTTTGCACATAGCGCTTAATAAATACAATTGAATCTCCTGTCAAGATGTTGGATGCCCAAAGGCTGATGTGGCACGTCAGCCCTTGGAGATGGGGCTTCCTTTTGCCTCCCCAAGACTCTACTCTCTAGAGCCAAACTCAAGCCTCTCTCTGTCCACGGGCTGGTGGGAAGCAATTGTCTGCTTCTCTGTTTAAAGACCAGGACCAGATGCAGAAGGGATTGGCGTGGGACCCCAGGGGACTATTGCCCTTGCTGGATAACACTGTGTTTTGCCTCTCACAGGGGAGATTTGGATGAAGTTGTCAGGGTTTTTGTAGAGCTCAATAGAGAGAGAGAAAACCGTGGGAGCCATGAGCTGCGGCAATCAAAGGAGCAGAGAAGCTTGTTTTATCTCCTTGCCAAGAAAAATCGATCCAGTGTGATTTCAGCTGAAGATCTTTGTGCATGCGTTTGGGCAGGTTTTCGCTTTGCGCATGGAACAGACTGTTTTCTGAAATGGTGAAGAACAAAAATAATCATTCTGGGCTCTCCATGAAACTCAAAGTGGTCACAGTTTTTATAAGGCATTTTGAAAGTATTTCCTTTTTAATGATCAAAAAATATCATCTGCTTCCTGCCTGCGGGTCTTTCTTCAACTATTTCTGACTGTTAGCTAGGTAGTTCCCAACTAGCCGATGTGACTGCAGCTGAGTATTTGCCACAGTTGATTGGGAAACGGATCTTGGATGGGAATCTTCTGTTGTGGACACAGAAATTCTTTTGAACTGCATTCTTCTCAATAATGTCTGCCAGATATTTCCTTTGGAACTTCAGAGAATTTCCTGACCACTTTGATTCCTTCTGCCTGTTGAACTCATGATCAAGTAGCAGCAGGCATTCTTTCCAAATACCAGGGTGTTAAGTAATTAATGAAAAATGTCCGTTAGCCATTTCATACAGAATGTAACTAGCTCCTCTTGGGAATGGAGGTGGGGAGAAGCCCATTTGTTTTGCCACTTAAAAGCCAAAGTTGTCATGTTTCAGGCCTCAGTTTGTAACATCATGTATCTACTCCAGCGTTTAGCATAGTAAGGGCATAGCAAATACCTTACTAATATTTTATTTTCTTTTTTATGGCATTTGTAAAGCGCTTACTATGTGCCAGACACTGTAGTAAGTCCTGGGGTAGATACAAGGTAATCAATTCATCAGTCATATTTGTTGAGTGCTTACTGAGTGCTGAGCCCCATACTAAGTACTTTGGAGAGTACAATATAATAATAGAGTTGGTATACACATTCCCTACCCACAATGAGCTTATAGTCTAGAAGGGGAGACGGACATTAATATAACTAAATAGCTGTTATGTACTTAAGTTCTGTGGGGCTGAGGGAGCAGTGAATAAAAGGAGCAAATCAGGGTGACGCAGGAGGGAGTGGGAGAAGAAATGAGGGCTTAGGGAAGGCCTCTTGGAGGAGATGTGCCTTCAATAAGGCTTTAAAGGAGGGAGAATAATAGTCTGCTGGATATGAAAAGGGAGAGCATTCCAGACCAGAGGCAGGACGTGGGTGAGAGGTTGGCGATGAGATAGATGAGGTAGAGGTACAGTGAGTAGGTTGGCATTAGAGGAGCAAAGTGAGTGTGCAGGCTGGATTGTAGTAGGAGGGCAGTGAGATGAGCTAGGAGGGGCAAGGTGATTGAGTGCTTTAAAGCTAGTGGTAAGGAGATTCTGTTTGATATGGAGGTGGCTGAGCAACCACTGGAGAGTCTTGAGAAGTGCAAAACATGGACTGAACATTTTTGTAGAAAAATGATCCAGACAAAAGAGTGAAGTATGTACTGGTGTGGGGAGAGACAGGAGGCAGGAAGGTTAGTAAGAAGGATGAAATAGTATTCAAGGTAGGATAAGTGCTTAGATTAGCGTGATAGTATGGATGGAGAGGAAGGGGCGGGTTTTAGAAAAGTTGTGAAAGTTGAGCCAACAGGATTTAATGATTGAATGTGTGGGTTGAATGCGAGAGATGAGTCAAGGGTAATGCCAAGGTTACAGGCTTGTGAGACAGGAATGATGGTGGTGCTGTCTTCTGGGATGGGAAAATCGTGGGGAGGACAGGGTTTGCACGGGAAAATACGGAGTTCTGTTTTATACCTGTTAAGTTTTAGGTGTTGACAGGATATCCAGGTGGAGATGTCTGGAAGGCAGGAAGAAATTTAGACTGCAGAGAGGAGAGAGATCAGGGCTGGAGATTTAGATTTGGGAATCATCCACATAGAGGTGTTAGTTGAAGCAATAGGAACAAATGAGTTCTCCAAGGGGGTGGGCGTAGATAGAGAAGAGAAGGGGACTCAGAACTGATCCTCAAGGGACTCCTACAGTTAGGAGGTGGGAGGCAGAGGAGGAGTACATGAAAGAGATTGAGAATAAGTGGCCAGAGGCCTAGGAAATCTAGAAGATAGTGTCAGTGAAGCTGAGGTTTGTTACTGTTGCAAGAAGAGGGTGATCGATAGTGTTGAAAGCAGCTGAAAGGTTGAGGAGGATTAGGATGGAGTAGAGGCCATTGGATTTGACAAGAAGGAGGCCATTTGTGACTTTGAAAGGATGGTTTCTGTGGAAAGAAGGGGATGGAAGCCAGATTGGAGGGGTCAAGGAGATAATTAGAGGAGAGGTTTTTGAGATAATGTGTGAAGACTGCTTGCTCAGAGGGTTTGGAGAGGAAGGTAGGAGGGAGATCGGGTGATAAGTGGAGGAAGCTGTGGGTTCAAAGTTTTTTTGTTTTTTTTTTACAATAGGGAAGCCATCAGCATGTTTGAAAGCAGTGAGGAAGAAGTCATTGGAGAGCAAACAGTTGAAGATGGTGGTCAGGGAGCGAAGAAGAGAGGGAGCAAGTGCTTTGATGTGGTCTGAAAGGAGGGGGTGGATTTTGAGAGGAGGCAGATCTCCTCTTGAGGGACTGCTGGGAAAGATGGGAGAGTTGAAGAAGGGGCAGGGGGAGGGAAGAGCAGGAGAAATTTTAGGAAAATCATGCCTGATAGTTTCAATTTTCTCAATCAAGTAGGTAGTCCCTTACGGGCAATAGATGAAGGAGGTACAGTTTGAATATAGTTCATGTCCCTCATGGGGCTCACAATCTTAATCCCCATTTTACAGATGAGGTACCTGAGGCACTGAGAAGTGAATTGATGTACCCAACTTCCTATAGCAGACTAGAGGAAGAGCTGGGTCCTCCCACCTCACATCCGTGCCTCCCCCCAACCTCACATCCTCCAAACTCTCTTCCCCTCTTCAAACCCCTACTGAGAGCTCATCTCCTCCAGGAGGTCTTCCCAGACTGAGCCCCCCCCCTTTCCCTCTGCTCCTCCTCCCCTCCCCATTCCCCCTTCTCCTGCCCTCTGCTCTTCCCCCTTCCCCTCCCCTCAGCTCTGTGCATATTTGTATATATTAATTACCCTATTTTATTAATGTGTATATCTCTATGATTCTATTTATCTTGATGTTTTGTTTAGTTTTGTTTTGTTCTGTTTTGCTTTGCTGTTTGTCTCCCCCATTTAGACTGTGAACCAATTAGTGGGCAGGGATTGTCTCTATCTGTTGCTGAATTGTACATTCCAAGTGCTTAGTATAGTGCTGTGCACTTAGTAAGTGCTCAATAAATGTTATTGAATGAATGAAAGAATTAGAACCCAGGGCCTTCTGATTCCCAGATATATCTATTAGAACCCAGGTCTATCTACTAGACATGCTGCTTCTGCTGGAAACCTATTTTCTTAAGTGTTTCTAGTCCTAGTCAATTCAATCGTATTTATTGAGCACTTAACTGTGTGCAGAGAAGTGTACTAAGTATTTGGGAAAGTGCAATACAACAATAAACAGTCACATTCCCTGCCCTGTGGAACCCTCTAGCCCCGCCCCTGCTGCCGTTAAAGGAAAACAAACCAAAACACTTAAGAATGAAATGATTGGCACAACTGTCCTTCTTTCCTCTACTGTTTAATGTTGCAGTGTTGCTTGCCCTGTCTGCCCTCTAGCCCAAATTCTGCCTTTTTTGGGGTCAGATAAAATATGATATTGGGGTAAGAGTACCTCTTGCTCAGATGTTGAAATGTGTACTGTGTGTAATGTGTCCAGACATCCCAGAGTGGGCAAATTGGTCATGAATATAGGGTATTTATCCCCAACACCTGAAATCCATCCTTGGCCATGGGAATTCCACTGGCTCACAGCTGCAGTAGGGATAAGATCGGTGTGACAATAGGAGGAAGAAGAGGAGGGGGAGGAAGAAGGGGAGACAGCTGCCCAGCCTCATTTTCCTCCCTGTCCTCTTTGGAGACAGTAACAGCTATCATTGCTACTGCCATCACAACTATCATAGCCCATCTGGGATTATGTATGATGGGTGTTTCTGGGACAGCCAACCAGAATGATGTGTTTCCAGCCACATCAGAATCCGCCCTCCCTCCTCCCCTCATGTATTGGGACATTTACAGGGATGCCCCACCAACTCCTTAAACACAGTATTGCAAAAACCTTAAATTCCTCATCATCCCTTCTAAGCCACCTTCTCCTCCTCCTAACTTTCCCATTACAGTTAACAATACCACCAACATCTCTGACCTGGAGATTTGCAACCTTGATGTCACCCTTCATATCTCTTGGTCTTTCACTTTTCACATTTAGTCCATATCAAAATTCTGCCAGTTTTTCCTCCAGTGTATTTCCCAGTTTGGGGAAATGTCATTCAAAGCACATAGTTATGCTCCTTCAAAATCTCCAGTGGCTACCCATTTCCCTCCACATTAAACAGAAGCCCCTGGTCATTCCACCAGCTCCCTCTCCTTCCATATCCACTCTCTTCACTCCAGCCAGCACCCTTTTCTCCTTCCTAGATAAGGTTTCTCAGCTCCTTATCCCTCCCTTCTCCTTCACCAGGCCTGTCCCTCCCACATCTTCTGAGCCCTCCGGAAAGCCCACCTTCTCCAGCAGACATTCCCTAACTCATTTCCAGCATACCCCAGTCATGTCATTCTAACAGCTACCCTTAGCCCTTAGTATATGCATATTTAAATGCATGGCCTCCACTTATTCATCTTTTCATGTTTTTCCATACTCTTGCTGTTACCAGTTGTATCATGTTTTTCCTTCCCCCACTGTATGTATGTCATTTGTGTCTGCCTATTTCCTCCATTAGATCATAAGCTGTGCAAGAGTAGGAGTCATGTCTTTCATTCCTATTGCACTCTCTCAAGACTTTTTCAGTATTTCTGGTATGAAGGACTACTGACAACTCTTCTCTCTCTCTCTTTATGTACACATATAATAATAATTATTATTCCTGTGGTACTTAAGTGCTTACTATGTGCCAGGCACTGTACTAAGTGCTGGGGTGGATACAACCAAATCAGGTTGGACACAGTTCCTGTCCCACGTGGGGCTCGCAGTTTCAATTCCCATTTTACAGATGAGGTAACTGAGGCACAGATAAGTTTAGTGACTTGCCCAAGGTCACACAGCAGACAGGTCTCAGACCTGTGCCTTATCCATATGTAAACAACATATACATGTTGTTTCTGTATATACAGTAGACACCCAAAAGCAACTCTTGAATGGATTAGTAAACTAAACTTGGATGCCAAAGCACCTTAGCAGGAGCCACAACAAATGCCAGGGCCTCCACTGTCACTTCTGCCAATGATGACATTGGCCATGGCCCAGGTTTTTTAAGTCATCCTGAGCTGGATCTTTCCCTTGGGCAGGGTCACTGGAGCTACCATCACCAATTCCACCACGACTCTTAGCTGGGGGCTGGCTATGGCCAGGACAGCCTTGTCACCTGACGTAGTTCAGTACACTCCACCATTCTCCTGAGGGAAGATAGAGAAAATAGAACAGGAAGAAGAACAGAGAGTGGAGATAATACTAGAATGTGAATGTGTGTACTAGAGTACTAGAATGTCTCCCCTTTCCCTGCTTTGTTGTCTTCCCAATGTATTCTCCCTTTTCCCTATATTCCTTCTCCCCTTTTTCCTCTTTTTTTGAAATGGTATTTGTTAAGCGCTGACTACATGCCAGGCACTGTTCTAAGCACTGGGGTAGATACAAGGCAATCAGGTTGGACACAGTCCATATCCCACATGAGGCTCACAGTCTTAATCCCCATTTTACAGATGGGGTAACTGAGGTACAGACTTGCCCACGGTCACAGAGCAGACAAGTAGGGGAGCCGGGGCTAGAACCTAGGTCCTTTTGACTCCCAGGTCCATGCTCTGTCCTCTAGCTCATGCTCCTTCTCACTAGACCATGCTGCTTCTTCCCTTTTCTTCCCTTTCTCCTCCCCCCTTTCATCTTCTCTTTATGGCCGTCTCCATCCTCTCTACTCCCCTTTTTAGACTTTCCTCCACTTAGGGTTTTCAGAATTCTGGGTGACACGTTATTGTCCTAAGATGGTGAGACATGCAACCTCTGGTTGCATATACTCAGTCTTATCCACACTCTTATTTTTCTTCTTGGAAAGCAGTGAGACTTAGAGGAAAGAGCAAAGAGCACAGGATTGGGAGTAAGGGGACCTTTTATTATAATTTATTTTTTTAATGATATTTGTTAAGCCTTACTACATGCCACATATTGTTCTAAGCTCTGGGGTAGATGCAAGGTAATCAGGTTGGAAGCAGTCCATGTCCCACACGGGACTCAGTCTCAATCCCTGTTTTACATTTGAGGTAACTGAGGCACAGAGAAGCTAAGTGACTTGCCCAGCATCACACAGCAGACAAGTGAGGGAGCCGTGACGTGAACCCAGGCCCTTCAGACTCCCAGGCCCATGTGCTCTCCACTGGGCCATGCTGGAGCTGGGTTCTAATCCTTGTCTGTAAAGTGGGGACTAAACACCTCTTCTCCTTCCACTTAGACTGTGAACCCTACATGGAACTGGGACTGTGTGCTTAGTACAGTGCTCAGCACATAGTAAGTGCTTAATAAATACCACTATTACTACTATTTTTTCTATTATTATTATTACTGTCTTCTCTTTGACCCTGGGCAAGTCACTTCTCTGTATCTCACTTTTCTCACCTGTAAAATGGGGATTCAGTACTATTCGCCTTCCTCCTGAGACTATGAGCCCCATGTGGGACAGGGACTGCGTCCTATCTACTTCCCTTGTAGTCATCTCAGCATTTAATACAGTGCATGGCACATTGACGGTGCTTAGCAAATACCACAATTATTATTATTATTATTGATATTCATTGGATTGAGATGTGTTTTGCCTTCTTACAATTCGTTAGTGGAAACAGGATGGTTGAGGGGAGAAACAGGACTGGATTAAGGCTTTGAGGGCCTGGGTCACATGAGATGAGATAGGGATGTCCTTGTGGTTTCCTGTAATTAGAGAAATAGGAAAAAGGGACAGAAGAAGGTAGAGAAGAAAAAGTGGGGGAAAGGAGAGGACAGTCACCCTCTGCTGCTGGCAGACTGCCTCTGCTGTCGTCTGCTATCGCTTCCACCAGCCAACTGGCAATGTCTACGGTGCCCAGCCAAAGAAGAACCAGCTGAGCCGGGGCTACAGTTGATTAGGCAGCCACAGCAGAAGATGGCTTTTTGGGCCTCAGGAACGGCAAGTGGCTCGACAGGGTTTCCAGAGCTGCTGCAACACCCTCCTAACCTGGTTACCCTCCTTGACCCTGGAGCACGCACCAGACTGCCTGAGTTAGCTAGGCTGGAGAGGAGCCTCTCCTAAGGAACCACAGTTTGCTGGTAGGGGGCAAAAGTGGAACCAATGTTTTGGTTCCCAGCCAGCTCTAAGGGGCCCTCAGGATTCCTTCCTCCCACTCCCTGCTTCCCAATCTGGTCACTGGAGAGGGTGGAGGAATTTGGGTTTTCTTGGTGACTTAGTGAACGGAAGCAGTTCCAAGTGTCCCGTGTTTAAGAAATGCGGGTTCACAGAGCATAGGCGGGGTGGTTGGGGATGAATGAAGAAGGTCTGGGCCTTGCCCTTTAGACAGCAGCACAGGCAGAGCTGGAACCCGGGCCTGAAATCCGTCTCTGGGACAGAGGTAGATGTTTCCCCCTTCAGGGCCCCTGAGACCAGGAGGGTGAGTCTGGTGAGGCCTGGGAAATTTCAGGCAAAATTTCTGAGGTTTGGGGACAAAATGCACAGTTTAGAGGGCTGTGTGATGGGACTGGGGAGAGTAGTGGAATTTGAGACCCTCCTGACAAACACGGGAACTGTGGTGAGAGAGTTTGGCCTGAGCCTCCAGGGAGAGGATGGAGGGAGCATGTCCAGGATGCTCATAGCCCAGGGCTTAAAGCTCCCATTGGAGGAGAGCAGCAAAGCTTTCTGGGAATGCTGAAGGGTGACATGGGCTTCAGGGACGACTCTACTTAGAATATCATCTTCAGAAGCTTGTGGCGACAGGTGGAATTGCCTTAGCTTGACTCTACATATATACATATTTATAAATATATATGTATATACTTGATTTATGAAACAGTCACACCTGATTCTCAATTCTGACCAGCACAAGCACAGTAGAAATGACCTGCAGGTGGCAGGGTTGGTATGCTAGATTCTGTTAATAAATCAGTTTGGGCTTAGAGTCTGCTGCTAGGCAGATGCAGCATGAACTGTATCTTACCCCTCTTCAGTCCAGAGAAAGGAGACTGTTGGAGAATAAGGTCTCCAGAGGTAAGTACCTCATCCCAACCCTCTCATCACACTACCCTCTCCAGATCTCTCTCCCGCCCATGAGAATTCATGGCAGGTAGTCTCTAGCATTTTTAATGGGTCTGTTTCCTTCCAGAACTGTTGTATTCATGAGTTAATACCCATGGGCCATGCTTGGCCTGTTTTCAGGTCATGCACGCGACCAGGACTCCCTCCTCACATTGGTCTCCTGAGATCAGTTCAGTCTCTACCACAGATCAATCCCCGGAGAGGGAGTGCGCCAGAAGCCATCTTGGCCTAAACAGATTCCCTTTCCTCCTGCTTCCCTTCTCCTCCTCTACCCATTTTGCACCTGCGCCCACCAAATACTCCCCTTCTCATCTCCACTTTCTGCCTCAGTCCCATTGTGATTTTTGTCCCTTTGACATTCTTCTATTGGTTTTGGAAAACCACTTGGCTGCATTCATTGATGACTGGCAGAAGGTTTTTCTCGACCTTCCGAGTCAGGATACTACATCACAATGCCTTTCCAAAGTGGCCTCCGCTCAGAGGTGCTAGGATGAACTCGGGGACAGCTAGCAGGTGAGATTAGGGTGCTAGTGATGATGACCGTTGGTCTCTGCCCTAGCTTTGGCAGGAAGGAAATTTAAGTGAAACTGTCACATTCAGATAGCAAGATGCATAAAAGTATGTGTTTAGTTCCAATGGGAAAGGGGCTCCATGTTCACTTGCTCCTGGTCCCCTTAATAGTAATAATAATAAAAACATCATCATCACTGAAGTAATATTTGTTAAGCACTTTATTCTAAGTGCTGGGGCTAGAGTCGAGTTAATCAGGTTGGACACAATCCCTGTCCTACGTGGGGTTCACAGTTTAAGTTACGAGGGAAGAAGGAGAACAAGTATGTAATCCCCTCCTTACAACTGAGAAAACTGAAGCATAGAGAAGTTAAGTGACTTGCCTAAGTTCACACAACAAGCAGTTGGCAGAGTCAGGATTAGAACCCAGGTCCTCTGACTCCCAGGCCCATGCTCTTTCCACTAGGCCATGCTGCTTCTAGCAGATTCGTCACTGAGAAACAGGTGTCCTAATTAAGGTTTAAAAGAATGTATGTATCAAACACTTGTGTGACTATAGAAGGGTAGATTACCAGTAGATTTCATTATTACAGTTGTGGCAAGAGAGTGGTATACCTTAGCACTTGTTAGGCAAGGTAAAGCTTCCCCAATACCTCCTAGACAGAAGCTTTTTACCTAAAGGTTAATTTAGGCCCCGTAACTTCAGTGGCTTGTATTGGAATATTTAATAACAATGTTATTAAGTACTCAAACACTGTACTAAGCACAGGAGTAAATACAAATTAATCAAGTCCCACATGCAGCTCACAGTCTAGGAGGGAGAACAGGTATCGAACCCCTATTTTGACCGTGAGGAAACTTAGGGCCAGAGAAGTTATGTGGCTTACCCAAGGTCACACAGTAGACAAGTGTTGGAGCTACGATTAGAAGACAGGTCCTCTAAATCTCAGGGCTGTGCTCTTTCCTCTGAGCCACACTGCTTCTTGTGGCCCAGATTTCATCATTTCCTGGTCTGAGTGGTCATTACTTTGATTCAAGGGAGCCTCCACTCCTTCAGGTCTTTACTTTCTCTGCTCATTTCCCCCCTCATTTTCACTCTTTTCTGAAGGCCGAGGGGTGAATTGATAAAAGGGTGGGGGGAGGGGGCATTATAGAGGGGCCTGGACTGTGCCACCAGACAATTACAAATTTTCACTTCAATGGTCTTGAGGTTGAGATTGGGTTTAGATGGTCATTTTTCCTGTTTTGGAGGAAGAAAAAGGTCCTGCTGGGCAAAGGGGATGTGTGGTCTGCCAGATTGTTCAGCTGTGAGTCTGAGTCTGCTTTTCCTCAAGTCCCTGCATTTGGGTCGTGATTGATAATCTAGTGCTGCCTGAGAGCCAGAGGAATGGGAATCCTCCTGATCCTAAGTATCACTATGTCCCCGAGGGCCTCCCATGCCCCATGTTAGCTTGCCTGCAGCCCCTGCTAGTCTGGAGAAGAAAACTGGATGTTCTGTATGGGGCAGAGAGGCTGAGACTGCCCCACTCGTGTGAGAGATTGTGGCACTGTTTTTCCTTCTTTTCTTCCTTCCACTGCTCATTTGCCTGAAAGCTTTAGGCATTCAAGCGGAGCAGGTTATTTCATTTCCTTATGGGAGAGGGTTAGGTCTGACCTCTGCTTCTCTGAAGGGGAGGAGGAGATGGCAAAAGGATTTTATTTACTCCCTCCTCTCTTTGACAGCCCTTTTTTGTCTTCTAAACCCTGGTATCTTACTTGGGTGTTTCTGACAAAAGGGAATTCCTTAGGTCCCTGTGGATTTTGCCTCTCGTGAAGGATGTTATGAGAGAGTGCAGGCTTTAAGATTCACTGGATGAATTTTCTTTGAGAGTTCTTCTCTCTTCAGTCATTTGAAATTCCAAGATTTCTTTTCCAAGTATTATGTTATTTAAAAATTATTTGACTGGGAAACTATTTACTTTTTACAGTCCCCCTAGATTACATGAGATAATGGTAGAAGTGGGGGATTCACAATAACAGATAGTACCCAACTGGGGAATCTACTTGGACTAAAGCCATGCCAACCTCAGCTCACTCCTAGTTTCATACCTCCTTGGGGAGATGTGGTCCCCAGTAAACATGAAGGTTATGGTGCATCTGTGCATGTCCGGAAGCCCTATTCAGCTCCCAGGACTACAAGATCGGGGCCCCCAGCATGGGATGTGATAAATCATGTGTGTGGACCATCACCCCACCCCCTCTCCCTCCACACCAACTATCCCTGTTCTCCCACTCCAGGAAATGAGGATAGGCCAGGTCGGATTTGGGGTTGAGTCCGGACCTGACCTTTCTGAGACTTGAGCTCAAACCAGGCCCCTAACTTTCAGCCTGGGAAAGGCTCAAGTTCTGGTCTTGGTTGGGCTGTGGGAGAGGCTGAGGGAGAATGAGCCACTGCAGCTGGCTGCACAAGAGCTGTAGGGTGGAAATGGAGGGAAGGAAATCAGCCTCTCAGTTCATAAGGCTTAAAAAAAAACTTAAACCAGATAATCCACTTGTGAATAATTGGGAATGGGCCAAGCCTACTTTTGAATTCCGCACATTCTCCTTTTCTGAGAAACAGTTACGTATTTTTCCCATTGTTGTGTAATATTTACTGAGGGTGCATAACCTGCCAGCTGCCCCCAAGAAAATTGAGATGGCATGATCCCTGCCCAAGAGATCTGGCGACCCAGTGCCAGCTCAGAGTGGAGGAGTTGGTTGGGCACTCAGGCCAGTCTAGTCACCTTGCAGAGAAGTGGTTGCTCAGCAGAGAAGCTTTCGACTATTCCTGGGGCCACAGGGTAGATTGGCAGATTAAAGAAAGGATCTCAAAGGTGACCTACTAAAAGAAGGTGGCAGAAGAAAGTTTCCCATTTACCAACCTCAGATGTCGAGCCCATAGTCCAGAGCCTCTTGTGCGGGGTTCAAGGAGAGAAGCTGGTGAGACTGGACCGCTCATGAAGGTCCTTGTAGGAAGCATGTAACATTTAGGGAACATATAGGAAATTCCAGGTGGCATTTTGGGGGTCTGTGTTCAGACCCTAGTTTAGCGCCTTGATGATTTAGAGGGCTGTGTGGTGAAATGTGAGGTTCTCCAAACACACTCTGCTCCGATCCTTTAAGGGAGGCTGTCTTTGGAAAAGAAATGAAAAGTCTTCTTGGATCAGTTTTCCAAGCTTGGTTCTGCCACTAATAAACTCAACCATTTCTTTGTTTTCGTGGGAGTGCCCTCACTTGGGAGAAGAATTCCTTCCGAGGGACGAACCCTTGCCTGCCCTGTCTCTTACCCAAGCGCCTGTGAGCAGGCAGGCTAGCAGGTCCCGGATATCTGAGTGCCGGGACAGAATACCGGTTTTGTATCTCTTAGGTGGCATTTCATACCCCTTAAAGCTTTCCTCCACCGGGTCGTCTACTGAGTGTGCAGTAATGAGCACCTTAATGTGCTGACTTGTCCGATCTCTTCGTGGTCCATTACAAGCAAAGTTGCTCTTTTCTCATTAGAACTGTTTTTGTCAGGGTGTCTTTAATCAATTGCTTCCCTGGGGACAATATTTTTAGAAGTTGTATTTTTCATTCTCTCTTTTTCCTTTTGGTAGTTCTCTTCACTGTAACTGGTGAAATGAACTAATGAGATGCCAGGAGAGTTCGGGCCAGTGTTAATTGGAATGGGTATGAAAGAGGCTGCTCTGCACATGTATTAACTTTTGTCTTGGCTTACGGGAGTCCTGCTTTCTCTCCGTCTCCTCGGTACAGGTTGCACAGACGGCAGATGGCGTGGATGCCGACCTCTGGAAAGATGGCTTATTTAAATCCAAGGTCACTCGCTACCTGTGTTTCACAAGATCATTTTCCAAAGAAAATGTAAGTTCTTAAGTGACTTCCATATTTGCCAAGTAAATGGAAGGAATTTACATTCCGACTTGAGATTTCCGTGTTGTTAATGTGGTTAATTTTCATTACCTCAATACAATTTATCCTTGATTCTAACTGTGCGGCTGGAGTCCACAGTGGCCTTGGTGTTTCACTAATTAATAGTGTTGCTAGCCATTCATCCAGGAGTGGAGTGAATTCCATTAAGCCTGGCTTTCTGAAGGAGATACGGAAATCACTCTCAGTATTTTCGTCTTAATGGTACGTACATGTGAACTTACTTTAGTAAACCGACCAAACAGCTGATACAGGCTTGAAATGAGTGGCTAGAGTACTGCTTCATAAGCTTGGCCTGCAGCCTATCTGAAATTCTGGATTTTAAAATTTTCCCATCTCTCAAGATTGCAAAACAGGTCAGAAACTTCAGACCATTGGCTTTATGAAACTCTATCTCTCTCTTCTCCCTTACCCCTCCATTCTCCTGTACTATTCCGCAGCTCTGTCTCCTTTCCTCCTAAGCTCAATCATACTGTCCCTCAATTGTCTCTTCCCTGCCTGGATCTCCCTCTCCCTACAAATCCACCAGATCTTAGCTCTGCCCATCTTCAAAACCCTCCTGAAATCCTACCTCCTCTGGAAGCTTTCCTGAAGTAATTTTTCTTCTCCCCTTCCAACATCCTACCAATTACAATCTTGCACTAACATCCTCGTATTGCACTTTTGTACATTTTGATTTTCATAGTCTATTATTTGAGCACTTTCTCCTCCCTGTAAATTAGGGGAGTACAATACAACCTGAGTCAGTAGACACATTCTGTGCCCACAACAGCTTACAGTCTAGGCTAAGATGTGTCTGTCTCTCCCCAAAATAATAATGATAATTATTAAGCCCTTACTGTGTGCCAGTACTGTTTTAAGAAGTATAAATGCAACATATGCAGATCAGACACAGTCCCTGACCCACATGTTGCTCACAGTCTAAGTAGGAGAGACAGTAGTAATTGAATACCCATTTTATAGATGAGAAACTGAGGCACACAGGAGTTAAGGGACTTTTCCACGGTCACACAGCAGTCAAGTGGCAGATCTGGGATTAGAACCCAGGTCCACTGACTCCCAGGCCTGTGCTCTTTCTACTAGGTCACAGCTTCTCTGTTAGATTGCAAGTTCCTTGTGTGCAAGGACCATTTATCCCACATCTGTGGTGGTATTTATTAAGTGCTTACTATGTCACAGGCACTGTAGTAAACACTGGGGTGGATTCAAGCAAATTGGGCTGGACACAGTTCCTGTCCAACATGGAGCTCAGGAGTCTTAATCCCCGTTTTATAGTTATGGTAACTGAGACACAGAGAAGTCAAGTTACTTGCCCAAGATTGCACAGCAGACAAATGCCAGAGCTGGGAATAGAACCCAGGTCCTCCTGACTCCCAGGCCCATGCTCTTTCCACTAGGCCACATTGCTTCTTATCTATTATAATCTTTAGTAGAGTGAATGGTCAACACATATTAGGTGCTCAGTAATACAATTGATAGGTTGATTGTGTGGCTGGCTTTTAATCATCTTTGCTCTGTGAATATTGAAGTATGAATCCTAGAACTGAGAGCTAGAGAGGTCATTTGTTCAAGCCCCCTGTCTCCAGGCAAATGATTAAAATTCTCAAGGATAGTGAATGTCTACTCCTTTTTTAAGATGATCTCCAGGTTGGCAATTTTCTTCAGGTTGTTGTAATCAATCAGTAGTATATGAGTGCCTGCTGGGTATCGCACAGTATACTGAGCATGTGAGAGAAGACATGAGAAACAGTGTGACATAGTGAGAGGTCATGGGTTCAAATCCTGACTCTGCCACTTGTCATCTGTGTGACTTTGGGCAAGTCACTTAACTTCTCTGTGCTTCAGTTACCTCATCTTTAAAATGGGCCTGAAGACTGAGAGCCCCACATGAGGCTTGATCACCTTGCATCCTCCCCAGTGCTTAGAACAGTGCTTTGCACATAGTGCTTAACAAATGCCATCGTCATTATTATTATTATAATAGTGGATAGAGCATGGGCCTGGGAGTCAGAAGATCATGGGTTCTAATCCCTGCTCTGCTGCATGTCTTCTATGTGAGCTTGGGCAAGTCATTTCACTTTTCTGTGCCTCAGTTACCTCATCTGTAAGATGGAGATTGAGACTGAGCCCCACATGGGACAGGGACTGTGTCCACCCCGGTGTGCTTGTATCCACCCCAGCACTTAGGACAGTGTCTGGCACATAGTAAGTGCTTAGTGAATGCCATAATTATTATTATTATTGTTATTATGAGAGGGAGATGACGTAATCCCTGCCCTCAAGGAGCTTAAATCACATAGGGGAGACAGACACAGAATAATTTCAGCTAGGAGGTAGAAGGTCTTGAATAGTATTTAAATCGTTATGTACACAAGTGCTCCGGTTGGTTGAGTATAGAGATGCTGAGGCGGTTTGGGAGGATATAACTTGGGGAGAAGAAAAATGAATGGGGGAAAGCCCTCTGGAGGCTGTGAAAAATACAACTGCTAAAAGAAATAATTGATGGCTTTGATGGTTTTTTGTTCAGGTTCACGACAGGGAGTAGTCAGATTTATATTTTCAGGAAAATATACTTTAAACGTCTTATGTAACGCAATTCATTATTCAGACAATTTGGATATCCTGCAGGTTATATCATGTCCCCTGAAACTCAAGCTTAGTTTGTCTTACGGCTCCTACCTCTGGAGAGCTCCAGGAAATCTGGGAGATGCCTTAATAGTGTGAGGTCTTGAATTGGGTGGGGGGAAATCTGGGGGGAACTTCCTGCGACTTAAAGTCCCAGAAGTGCTCCGCGGGGGCTTACGGCCACAAGAATACATCCGGATCTTGAATGCCCTATATAGTCATCGGCTTCGTCCGTCCCTGGGGCTACACTGACTTTACTGCATACCTGTTTCAGTTGCAGCTTCACTAGTGTTGCTGATGTATAGTGGCTTAAAGCAGAGATTTCTCTTTCTAATGGAAATATTTATACAGTTATATGGCCTAGTACATCGTCAGATTGGTGGTAATAGTGTTTTCATTGATAATGCTGTGTACAGCTGCTGGGACACAGCCTTGCCATTAGACAGACAGGACTTGGGGGAAATCTCCTAGATGCCCAATATTGATTTTGTTCTTAATATACCACTCAGCATGAATTTGAAGCACTGGAGAGATAGCCATGGGCTGCCGGAGCTTCTGCTTCTGCTCAGCAGAGCAGCTGCCCCTTTCTCTGTCCTTGTCCAAGGAGCTGAAAGAGGCCCATTCTCAGAGCATAGAAGAGAGTGAGCTTTCTGAGTTGCAAGTTTCAGGAAGAGGTCTGGAGCCAGAATTCATTGTGGCCCTCTCTATAAGGAGAGATGAGAAAAATGAAGGGAAATGGCAAGAGAGCCATTCGTTTTTCTGGGTCTCAAGCAAAGAAGTTTTGTTGCTAGGAGGCAGGTAGAGGAGATATGGAGGGAAGGTGATTTGCTCTCTCCCCACCTTCAAATCCTTACTGAATGCACATCTCCTCCAAGAAGTCTTTCCTGACTAAACCCTCACTTCCTTTTCTCCTGCTCCCTTCTGCATCACCCTTGCCCTTAGATTTGCTCCCATTATTCACACCCCTGACTCCAGTCCCACAGCACTTAAATACATATCCATAATTTATATTAATGTCTGTCACCCTGTGTAGACTGTAAGTTCATTGTGGGTGGGGAATGTGTCTACCAACTCTTGTTATATTTTTATATTGTACTGTGAGTGTTTAGTATAGTACTCTGCACACAGTAAGCACTCAATCAGTACGATTGATTGACTGGTTGATAAGGTCGGGATCAGGGTGGAAGGAGTTGGGATGGTTTGTATTTCAGCCCCTTATAGCTGGTGGATAGTACCCTCCGGCCCCAGCCCCAGGGAGTTTTGCAATGCAATGTTACCAAACTGGGAAACGGGAAATGGAGAAGAGTGCTGAGGGTTTGAAATGAAGGTGTGTTATTTAAATGAGTGACTGGAGAGCTTCCAGTTCGGGACTTTGGGAGGCCCTTTTTAAATCTGTCCCCTTTCCCCCTCCTCATCCTCCTAATAATACTATTTGTATGGAGTCTTGGGGTTGGAGTGTGGATACTTGCTGTGGAAGGATCGAGATTAATTGCACTTTTCGTGCACTGTACTTTCTGCATTACCTGTAATAATAATGTACATAGATTAGGTAGGGAGGATATTAAACAGAAGGATTTATGAACATTTGAATATTAAGTTGGTTATCTGTGGCCACCTTAAATGCAAGGTTGTCAGAAATAATTACAGTATACTAGCAAATACTGGCTACCGGAGACAATATAAATACCCTGAGTCAGTGCATATTGGGCTTTGGGCATGAATCATTTGCTCAACAAGGATTGGGAATGTTTCTCATATTCATGAGGGAGAAATGAAAAGCAGTCCAGTCATGGGTAGAGGAAAGGTCCACGCTCATTCATTCAATTATATTTATTGAGTGCTTACTATGTGCAAAGCACTGTACTAAGCTCTTGGGAGAGGACAATACAACAAACCGACATTCCCTGACACATGGGGTGCCAGCCTTGTGGGCTAAAGCTCTTCCAGTGCTGCAGGTGCAAGGAAGGAACCATGCTACTGCAGGGCACCCAGAAACAACTGAACCTGACAGTGGACATTAGTGCAGTGCTCTCCATACAGTAAGTGCTCAATAACTACCATTGTCTGATTGATCAGGTACACCTAGGTGGGTGTTTCCAGATCTTTCCTTCTGCCATCCCCATTGGGGCGACCACTGGAAGGCCAGGCCCCCGGCATGGACACAAACCAGTGTTGGAAGTAAGTGGGAACTCAGACCCGATGTAAGAAAATGGTCCCGAAATGGGTGGTGCCAGTGGGCAAAGGAGGGCTGCTCCAACAGAGCCCACCCTCAGACCCTGCTGTCCCTTTGGTCACCAGCAGCCACAGCCCCACCTCTCCCATTTTCCCTGAGCCCAAGGCCCTGCGCTATATTCCCAGTGTTGTCTTCAGTGGCTGGCCGGCCCTCCCCCCATCCCTTCCGCTGGCTGATTTGCTGCTGCACCTCCCCCGCTCACCATCTTGGAACCAAGCAGGGGCTATGGGGGCCACTGGAGTTCCAGTTCAAAAGTTTTTTTTTATTTTACTTCCAGCACTGGCATGTCCACAGAGTTGAGAGGCTTGATTGGGTTTGCAATTGTAAAACTGGACTTCCGGAGCAGGACTAATCCAGTCCCTAGTCATAGTTGTCTTTATTAAAAGCAGTCTTTACAAGGATGTCCAACTATTCATCCCTGCTGAACAGAAACAGGTAATAATAATTGAGGTATTGGTTAAGCGCTTACTAGGTGCCAGACACTGTACTAAACGCTGAGGTAGATAAAAGCAAATTGGGTTGGACATAGTCCCTATCCCACAAGGAGCTCACAGTCTCAATCCCCATTTTACAAATGAGGTAACTGAGGCACAGAGAAGTAATGACTTACCCAAGGTCACACAGCAGACAAGTGGCAGAGCCAGGAAAGAGGCAGTGTTGTGGAAAAACAACTGCTGTTTAAAAACATTAGGATGGATTGGATCAGACCGTTTTTGAGAGCAGCTAATATTTGCTTGCCAAGTTAATAGGTGTTTTTTTAAAAATAGCATTTGTGAAGTACTTACTATGTGTCAAGAACTCTTCCAAGCACTGGAGTAGATACAAGTCAGTCAGGGGGAAACAGTCCTGGTCCCTCATGGGGTTCACAGTCCCTATAGAAGGGAGAGCAGGTATTCAATCCCCATTTGACAGAAGAGGCAATTGAGGCACAGAGAAATTAAGTGGCTTGCCTAAGGTCACGCAGCAGATAACTGGCAGAGCTGGACTTAGGACCCAAATCCTCAGATGGTATCCAACCCAGCGCTTAGTACAGCACCTGGCAAATAGTAAATGTTTAACAAATACTACAGTTATTATTATTATTATTATTATTATTTCCAGGTCTGTGCTCTATCCAGTAGGCCCTGCTGCTTCTCGGTACTTAAAATCCTTTGCCACTTTGCATGTTCAAGTTATCCTGCGGAAGCTGAGCTTCTCCACCTTCTGTAGTGCTTACCCATAGGAGCTGGTTAAAGCTCTGTGACCAGTTAGTCTTTTGAAGAAGCAGTATTAAATGTGTGTCAAATGTGATACTTCCAAGGCTACTCAATTGCTTCTTAATGATGAGTTAGGAAGACATTTGTCATGAATTAATTTTCCCTTTTTGATGATCAAGGCAAAAAAGAATAATTTACTCAATTTGTTATATTTGCTTATAAAAAATCAACTCCCCTGTCAGCATTTTGAGTGGAGCGGCTTTGGTTTAATTGTTAGAGTGAATTACAACTCCTGACTCAATGTCCTGGCCAGAGAATTCACTGAAAAGAGCGGTAGACTTCCCTGCTTGCATTTCAGTGATGGGTTAATAATAACTGTGATATTTAAACACTTACTGTGTGCCAAGCCCTGTATTCAGAGCTGGGGTTGATACACTATAAGCAATTAATAATAATAATAATAATAATAATAATAATAATAATAGTGAGAAGCATCATGGCCTAGTGGATAGAGCCCAGGCCCGGGAGTCAGAAGGTCATGGATTCTAATTCTGACTCTGCCACTTGTCTTGCTCTGTGACCTTGGGCAATTCACTTCTCTGGGCCTCAGTTATGTCATCTGTACCTCATTTGCTTGTATCCGTCCCAGAGCTTAGACAAATATAATAATAATAATAATAATAATTAGTAGTAGTAGTAATATAATGGTATTTGTTAAGTCCTTACTATGTGTCAAGCACTGTTCTAAGTAATCAGTGGGACACAATCTTTGTCCCACATGGGGCTTACAGTCTAAATTGGAGGGAGAGGGAGTTAATTCCCATTTTATAGATGAGGTAATAGAGGCATTGAGAAGTTGAGACTTTATTTCCTTCCAGATAAGACATAGCCTCCATCTCACAGTGGCTGCTCCCAGTGAGGGGAGGGAAAAACAAGTATTTTAGTCCCATTTTAAGGATGAGGAAGATGAGGCACCAAGAAGTTAAGTAATTTACCCAAGGTCACACGTCAAGCAAGAGGCAGAGTTGGGATTAAAACCCGGGTCCTCAGACTCTTTGGCCCATGTTTTTTCCACTAGGCCGCACTACCTCTCAATATTGGATATTAGATATCTAATATGAGATATTGGAGAAATGCAGCAAGAGAAATGTTTTTACAGACCCAGTAAGTTTTGTTTGCTTCCCACATCTGAAAGTACACTGAATATCCCTAGGCAGTCATGTAGAGTCAGAAATTGTCTTCTCAGATAAGCTCTAAACACAATAGAGTCGATCCTTTGATGTTGATTTGGTGGAGTTATCAGTCGAACAATTATATATTTTCTCAACAAAGACAGAACAAGTAATCTTGAGTAATATTCTACCAGTCTCTGGGCATGGGGAACTGTCATTAAAATGTACCAAGTAGAGTGGGTGGCTGGGATGATGAACTGAGAAATTTGGATTGGAAACATGAAATTTTTACTTTAACTGGTCATCACTGTAGAAAGCAGGAACTAAGCTGTAAATTGCTCAGAAGAGCTTAATGAAACCTCCAGGGTGTCCAAATGGGTTTGGAGTTGTGGGGTGGATATCCTTAGCACACATTCCCTGACTTCAAAGGCTGCCTCCAAGTGCTAGCTTGTTTAAAGGGAATTCTCTGTAGTAATTAGGGAATAGTATGTTGTATTTGAAAGATGGTTTTAGTCTCTTTAGAGAAACTAGATCCTGGGGAGTGTATGCATTGTTTGGGTTTATTGACTTTCAAAAGCCTTTTGATTATGTTTTGCAGTTTTGCTTTTTGAGAAGGACTGTAGTACTGAAGCCAAGATGGTTTCACTTTTCTATTAATCCATGGTCCTTGGGCTTCCCTGGAGATTTTAAAGAAATAAAGGGCGGATGCTTTCTTTCCTAGGCGTCTCTGTGATTCCTAGTGTGTCTTGCGTTTGTGCTGTGTCTTGGATTGATTTTGGCACAGTGACATTTTAGCCTATAATTGGTGCAGTAGTATGTTCAAACATGGTGTGCCCCAGTAGTGGAATACCCTGGAACATGGCCTCTTTAAACTTATGTTATACAGATTGGCAAGAATTGGCAGGCAGCCATCTAATGCCAGGACTCGGTTGGTTTGTACAATTGCCCTCTACTGGGGGGAATCTCAGGCAGACCGGAAGCCCTGCCTCAGATTCCCTCCCGCCCACCCCTTACTTGCTGCCGTTCGAGTGGACCGCTTATCTTGCTGGCCAAGAATCAGGCAAGCTGCCTGGTTAGTAGCGTGGGATGGGTTCTGCTTTCCCAAGAGCCGTGTGAAGTCTGTGGAGAGCTGCCTGGGAGGATTAGATGGCCCCCACTATAATTAACCGGCTGCAGTGAAGCTGAACTAATCACTGCATTGCTTAATGTACATCTTGAAGTCAAAATGGCAAGAAAAGTGCAGTCAGAGGGTTGGGATTAATAATAGTGTGCATTTTGTCTCCTCTTTCTGAAGAGCCATTTAGGAAACGTGCTGGTGGATATGAAGCTCATTGACATAAAGGACACCCTGCCTGTAGGTTTCATCCCGATTCAAGAAACAGTGGATACCCGTGAGTCACTATTTGTCGCAGTTCTGCTGGTTGCTTCTTCACTTATTTTATTTTTGTGCATTGGGTTTACATTTTCTTTCCTAAATACATTGAAAAGCTTGTGACATGAACACACTGCCTTGTCTTCCTGCCCCAGTTTTGGAGAGCTTTCTATGGCGAGTTGCCCAAGATATAATCCAGGCCTTCCTTCTGTGTTAGAGTGGCACTCCTAGTAAAGAAGTTATTGACTGTTCACCCAGTGAAGAAATGCTGAAATCTGTTAACATTCATGGGCAGAAAGCCTTGGGGACACCTAGACACTCCTGAATCTAGTTTTGGTCAGAGCAGGAAAAAAAAATAGTGGAGACTAAAAGTACAATGAAAACCTTTACTGTTTTTCCAAGTCTGAATATGGAACAGAAAAAATGAGAGCACCAGGAATACGGAGAGTTTTCTGTGCATCAGCATTTGAGAGTGGCTCTCTGTGGTTGGTCAAGAGGAAGAGACTCTGGTTGCCTCAACCAATCCAGGTGGCAGCAGAGACAGCTTGATGTGATCCAGTGGGAAGAAAACAGTAGAAACCCTTTCTAGCGGAAGGGTCCTATATGTAAACAGTTATATCCCCCCTTGGTCTCCTCACTGTCCTCTCTGCCTGCTTTCTCTCCCCAGTCCAGTCCATTCTTCACTCAGCTACCCAAATCATTTTCTAAAACTCCATTCAGTCTGCACCTACCCACCCCTCAGGAATCTCCATTGGTTGCCCGTCCACTTCTGCATCAAACAGTAACCCCTTACCATTTGCTTTAAAGTGCTCAATCAACTCACCCCCCACATCTCACCTCACTGATTTCCTACTTCAGTCCAGCCTGCACACTTCACTTATCTAATGCCAGCTTGCTCACTGTGCCTCGATCTCATCTATCTCACCATCAGCCCCTTTCCCAAACACTCCCTCAGACCCGGAATTCCTTCACTCTCCATACTTGCCAGACCACTACCCTCCCCACCTTCAAAGCCTTATTAAAATCACATCTCCTCCAAGAGGCCTTTCCCGATTAAGCCCTCTTTCCCCCAACTCCCTCACCCCTGTGCATCCTTTATGTACTTGGATTAGTACCCTCTAAGCACTTGCTATTTATCCCACCCTCTACCCCTTAGAATTTATGTACATATCTGCAATTGGTTTATTTATATTGTCTGTCTCCTCCTCTAGACGGTAAGCTCCCTGTGGGAAGGGAATGTGCATACCAACTCTGCTGTACTGTATTGGGAGACCAAGCGCTAAGTGCAGTGTTCTGCACATAGTAAGTGCTCAGTAAATACCACTGATTGATTGATCAGAGCCAGTGACACTTAGCTCATAGATCCTTGCATTTTCTTGCCCTTTCCTTGCAAGGCTAAAGAAGCAGCATGGTCTAGTGAAAAGAGCACAGGCCTGATAGTTAGAGAACCTAGGTTCTATTCCTGACCCCACCACTTATCTGCTGACCTTGGGCAAGTCACTTAAATTCTCTGTGCCTCACTTCCATCATCTGCAAAATGAGAATCTAATACCCGTTCTCCCTTCTGCGTCGACTGTGAGCCCCACATGGAACCTGATTGTCTTTTATCTAACTCAGCGCTTAGCACATAGTAAGTGCTTAACAAATACCACGATTATTATTAGTAGTAGTAGTAGTAGTAGAAGAACCCAGGAATAGAGTAGTGGGGTCTTTCAGGTTGGGAACTTGATATGGATTTGTTAGGCTAGTAAATGAGTTTCTACTGATTGCCTGACACATCTCAGTTAGTGAGACTCTTAATTAGATGCAGAGGTTTGGTCTCCAGTAAGGAGATGCTCTTCTGGTTTGGATAGGGCCAGATGTAGGCCAAGATGTGCAGGCCGGTGGGCATCTACACCAAAATTGGCCATCTCTTGCTCTACCTGGATCACGGTCTTCCCTCCCCAGAGCAGCAGCTGTGACAGAAGTAAAAGTTGCCTGGACAGGGGCAGCAAGGACTGTGGGAATAGACACTATGAGTCCCTTTGAGGGCCATGGGCCTGGGTGCAGCCTCGGTAGCTCCTGCCCCAGTCCAGCCCAAGTGGGACTTTCCAGCTCTCTTCCATACATTATGAATAGATTATAACTTTTCAATGGTTATTAAACAGAGGGGAGTTGGGGTGAGTGTTCACTAAGACCACATTGCATAGACCCTATTGGCTGTCCTCTGTTCTGTGCTTTCACAGCAGAATGATTGTCATACTTTAGCTTTCTGCTTTCTACTCTTGCTACTTTAGAGGTACATTAAAGAAACTCATGTATTGGAAGAATGGAAGCCCTCTATGTTTTTGCAGTTTGAGAGCCCTGAAAGATTAGTAGAATGTTAAATATCCAAGTCAAGTAATCCATTTTCAGAGGGGACATTTAAATCATTCTGCTCTGTTAAAAGTCACTCTGTCACTCTTGATTTTTACATAGCATTTAAAGAGCTCTTGTCTAAAAAGCCTAAGTAATGGTAGCTTATTTATACAGTTCCATCTTCCTAACTAGCAAGATCCCTGGTTAGTTATTTAGGGAGAGATTTGGGGGTTAGGCAGGAGGGAGTTCATGGCTCATTCTCTGGGGGGTTTAACTCTGTAATTGTTATTAGTTGTAATTTTTATGGTATTATTGTATTTAAGTGCCTACTATGTGCCAAGCACTGTTCTAAGCACTGGGGTAGATACAAGATAAACAGGTTGTCCCATGTGGGGCTCAAAGTCTTAATCCCAATTTTCCAGATGAGGATAATTGAGGCATAGAGAAGTTAAGTGAATTGCCCGAGGTCACCCAGCAGACAAGTGGCAGAGCCAGGATTAGAACCCACATTCTCTGACTTTCAAGCCGGTGCTTTTTCCACTGAGCCACACTGCTTCTCAAGTTCAAGTAATGTTCACGGGATGCCAGTTGGGGTGCAGGAGGAGGGAAATCATAAGATGGAGCCTGAGCACACCTGCTGTTTTTGTTTCACTGAACATCAGCAGCTGGATGAGCCCCTGAGGAGCAGACCCTACGTGAGCCTTCCTTGTGTCCTGGGCCAACACCTCCCCTCTGCATGGATGTCTCTAGCCTTAGGGCTTCACTAACCCCAATATCTTGAAAATTAAAATTTGAAATGTTTTCCTTGTGCACCCCTCTCTCAGGTAACCCTCTTGCTGCTCTACAACTACTCCAAAGGCAAAACCAGATATTCATGGCGTGGGGGCATCATTTTATAGGCAGATTCTTGCTAATTGCATGATCACTTCCCTCGCACTCTATCCAGTGGGCCTCAAACTTACTGTACCAGAGCTTTAGCCCTCAAAACCTATTTGATCTCCTGAGGCTGCCACCCAAGAGCCAGGTGGTGCTTATCATTGGTGGGATCTACATGGGCAAGGCCAAAAGCAAAGTCATTTTTAACAGTGCTTTGCACATAGTAAGCGTTTAATAAATGCTATTATTATTATTATTTTTGGTAATAGTGCATTGGAGAGAAACTTGATACATGAGATTCTACCTGTTGGCTAGACTCTCCTCCACACCAGATTTTACAAACATCTGCTGACAGGCCAGGGAGAAAACAAAATTACAAGCTGCTAAGAGTAGAATCATTATTATTGCTCTTATCAATTATTTATTCAATGTACCTCTCTCAAACTAGGTGCATAAGGGAATGTGTTTGAGAAGGGGACAATCTCTGCCCTCAAAGAATTGTTAGTCCAATAGAGAAGAGAGGTGAACCCTCAGTCAATATAAGTGGATGGAATGAGTACTGACTTGTAGGAAAATGGGTGGAGTTAGACCTGAGCTGAGATTCTAAAGCAACAGTGAGCAGGAATTTGTATGGTAAAAAGATTCTTGGTGGTTTCTCCGTTTAAAAGGGTCAGTTTGGTCAGAAGCAGCATGGCTCAGTGGAAAGAGCATGGGCTTGGGAGCCAGAGGTCATGGGTTTGAATTCCGGCTCTGCTACTTGTCAGCTGTGTGACTGTGGGCAAGTCACTTCACTTCTCTGGGCCTCAGTTCCCTCATCTGTAAAATGGGGATTAAGACTGTGAGCCTCATGTGGGACAACCTGATTACCCTGTATCTACCCCAGCGCTTAGAACAGTGCTCTGCACATAGTAAGCGCTTAACAAATACCAACATTACACCATTATTATTATTATTATAATCTTTACAGCAATAGTCACGTGCGTTTTCTTTTTCTGGGAGTGCCCAGTTGCCATGATTTGGTTAAGACGGGGAAGAAGAAATAAAACGAGACTCCTTTAATTAATTTCAAATGTACTTTGTGGCAATCCATACAGCACTTAAAAGCCGGAAAGCTGTTTGTTTTAGTAAAGTGGTGTGTACTTTCTCTGTGTTCATTAGCATGAGTGAACACATTTCTATTGACTATTTATAATATGTTTACTTAAAATTAGTGCTGCTTAAGCATGGGTAATTAGTGGCTCTATCTCTTAACCTGACTTTCCTGCACATGGAGAAAGGGAGAAAAGTGTGAAAGAAAGAGCACAAATGGCTAAAGTCAGTCCCCAACCCCTGGATTTTATTTCGTCAATTGGCACCAATTGCCAAGTGCTTTTAAACATTGTAATTAAGGGCAAATTTCTATTTCTCCAGATTATCAAATATCTAATCTCCCCAGGGACAGCTAGAGTGGGGCTCAAGATCCTGGCCCTCTGCAGGCATGGTAAAGGAGGGGCTGCTGGGATGGATGGGATCAAGGATCAGGCCAATTTTCAGGGCTTCAATGACCCTGACCAATGCTCAATTGACCCAGGCTTCTCAGTTCAAACCGAGGCCTTGGTCCCAAGCAGTTGCCTTCAGTTGAAAGGACTTAAAAGCAGAATAGGGCAACTAAGAAGAGAACTGTGGTACAGTGACCCAATGTTTGTCAGTCAATTAATCAATCCATGGTATTTGTTAAATGCTTACTGTACTAAGCACTTGGGAGAGTACAGTACAACAGAATTAGCAGACACTATCCCTGCCTATGATGAATTTACAGTAGAGAGTCTGCCTAATTAGAGAGCCTTGGATGCGAAAAGTCCAAGAGTTGTTCCTAACCCAGTCATAGTTTCTGCTGCAGGGCTCCAGAAACAAATACAGACTCTGACCAAAGGGTTTTTACCATCATGTGGGACACCTCAGTTGATGGCCTGAAAGGCAGTAACTCGAGCACCCCATCCTTGGGAACAAGGCTTGTGTTCAAACGGAGCAGTTCTTGTTCAAGTAGGGCCATGCCGGTTGACCTGACTCCATCCATCCAGCAATCCCTTGCTCTGCCCAGGCGATGATGGAGAACCCAGCTTCCATCCGGGAGACAAATCACTGTGGGCTGTATCATTCTGACAGACACCAGCTGTGGAGGAGGCTAAGGCATGCTGCTCAGATTTCTAATTTTTGGTTCTATATAAAGGCCAACTCAGCTCCTCTCTTTCATTTTTGCAGAGGAAGTCGCTTTCCGAAAGAAGAGGTTGTGCATTAAATTCATCCCTAGGGACTCCACCGAGGCAGCCATCTGTGACGTGCGAATTTTGGGCCGTACAAAGCAGGCCCCTCCTCAGTATACCTTCATAGGGTAAGTACTTTTCATCTTAGGAAGAGGAATTGGTATTGCTAGCTAGGTGATTGGTAAATCCAGAGGGCCAGCCTCAAGCAGAGTCCTCCATTGTGACAATTGCACTGCTCTCTCCCTTGGCTGCGGATATAGCACTAGCTCACGTTGCAAGTAAAAGTGGTGGTCCATTTGGGGAAGCTGTGGCCCGGGGGAAAAACTGTGATTTCCAAACAGTACATACAACACTCAATTGAATTGTTGATAGAGGGAATCTTACAATCCTGGAGAGAACTTGAGTGTTTGACAATTGTTCCAAGAATTCAGTTTTGTTCACAATGTTGTGTAATAGCCAGGGGTTGGGGCATGATTGAATAGACCAAATGTAGCTAGAAAGGGAACTGAAGTAAGCCTCTTTTTGGCTTGGGACTCATCTTGTAGACAAGGGCTTGGTGGTCTGGGCAATTTGAGATCAAGTGGCCTGGGGATCTGTAATTTAAGACTAAGTACCGTAGAGTGATATATTCTTCCAGATTCTTAGAAACATTACATGTGGACACCAGCATCATACCCACTCCAGTTCATTCAATAGTATTTATTGAGTGCTTACTATGTGCAGAGCACAGTATTCATTCATTCATTCAATAGTATTTATTGAGCGCTTACTATGTGCAGAGCACTGTACTAAGCGCTTGGGATGAACAAGTCGGCAACAGATAGAGACAGTCCCTGCCGTTTGACGGGCTTACAGTCTAATCGGGGGAGACGGACAGACAAGAACAATGGCAATAAATAGAGTCAAGGGGAAGAACATCTCGTAAAAACAATGGCAACTAAATAGAATCAAGGCGATGTACAATTCATTAACAAAATAAATAGGATAACGAAAATATATACAGTTGAGCGGACGAGTACAGTGCTGTGGGGATGGGAAGGGAGAGGTGGAGGAGCAGAGGGAAAAGGGGAAAAAGAAGGTTTAGCTGCGGAGAGGTAAAGGGGGGATGGCAGAGGGAGTAGAGGGGGAAGAGGAGCTCAGTCTGGGAAGGCCTCTTGGAGGAGGTGAGTTTTAAGTAGGGTTTTGAAGAGGGAAAGAGAATCAGTTTGGCGGAGGTGAGGAGGGCGTTCCAGGACCGTGGGAGGACGTGACCCAGGGGTCGACGGCGGGATAGGCGAGACCGAGGGATGGTGAGGAGGTGGGCGGCAGAGGAGCGGAGCGTGCGGGGTGGGTGGTAGAAAGAGAGAAGGGAGGAGAGGTAGGAAGGGACAAGGTGATGGAGAGCCTTGAAGCCTAGAGTGAGGAGTTTTTGTTTGGAGCGGAGGTTGATAGGCAACCACTGGAGTTGTTTAAGAAGGGGAGTGACATGCCCAGATCATTTCTGCAGGAAGATGAGCCGGGCAGCGGAGTGAAGAATAGACTGGAGCGGGGCGAGAGAGGAGGAAGGGAGGTCAGAGAGAAGGCCGACACAGTAGTCTAGCCGGGATTAAGTACTAAGTACTAAGCGCTTGGAATGTACAAATCAGCAACAGATAGAGACAGTCCCTGCCCATTGACGGGCTTACAATTCATGTTTTGGGGATTCATGTTTTGCAGAGGTTTGAAATAAGTAAACTGCGTGGTGGTGTTTTCCAGTGTAATCTGTTTTTGTTAATACCACAAACTACTGTTGGATTAAAATGTGACAGTGTGCAAGGGAATGAACCATTTCTATCATGGGTGTCCAGCTTTGGACAGCCTGCTCCTTTGGTGATTAGGAAAATCATCAGCATTGTCTTCAAGGGAGAGGTTAAGGATGTTTGAGGGCAGTCATCATCCTGATCTTGTAAAACTTTCTGCTGCCATTGTATAGGGCATAATCCTGGGGTGTATGGACCATGGTTCTGCTCCAGGGTGGCATTATTTGTAGTCTCATGTTTTTATGTTATTTCGAGCCTAAAGATGTCTCTGTTTTCTTAAAGGGAACTGAACAGTATGGGGATCTGGTACCGAATGGGCAGAGTTCCAAGAAACCATGAATCATCTCAATCTACGACCCCTTCCTCCCAGTCTTCAGCTTCCACCCCAGCTCCTAACCTCCCCAGGTGAGTCCTCATCAACTTGTTTCTTCACCCCTTCTCTAAGTTAGATGAATTTCAGCATGTAATGGAGCACATCTGTAAGGATGCACTATAAACTGTCAGTACAACAAATGATCAAAAATGAAATGCTTAAAAGCTAATTGTCAACAAATCAAGAGTTGAAGTCATTGCAGTTCAGCTGTCAATAAAAAGTGGCAGTTATAATAAGGATGGCATTTGTTAATCACTTACTATGTACCAAACACTGAACTAAGTGCTGGGGAAGATACAGGGTAAACAGGTTGGACATAGTCCCTGTCTTTCATCACATACACAGTCTAAGTAGGAAGGAGAACGGGTATTTAATTCCCACCTCACATATGAGGAAACTGAGGCACAGACATGTTAAGTGACTTGCCCAAGGTCACAGAGCAAGCAGATGATATTGTTGGGTTAAGAACCCAGGTCCTCTGATTCTCAGGCTTGGGCTCTTTCCACTAGGCCTAGCTGTGTCTCGTGCTGCTCCATCTAAAGGAAGGGTTGGTACTGATCAGAGCAGTAATGGTTCACCCTGTCAGGGGCCCCAGGCTCAGACACAATGGGGAAGGCTCACCGAGAGTAGCCTTCTATCTGTTGGGATTTAGTGTCTTCTTCAGGTGACCTAGATTTCTCAGTGATTGAGTGCGTAGGTAATGGTGTGTTAATATTGACTTGGGGGAATGTCAGTGACTGGAATTTGCTGCTAATTCCCTTTTTAGATGTAAGTTTTAGATGATTCATTATTCTGCCAGCATCTTTTTTTTTATGATATTTGTTAAATGCTTACCATGTACCAGGCACCTATTAAGCATTGGGGTAATACAGGCTAATCAGGTTTGACATAACCATGTCCCACATGGGGCTCACAGTCTCAATCTCCATTTTACAGATGAGGTAATTGAGGCACAGAGAAGTTATGGGGCTTGCCCAAGTTCAAACAGCAGAAAATGGCAGAAGTAGGATTGGAACCCAAGTCCTTCTGACTTCCAAGGTCCTTCTGACTCAGGCCAATGCTCTATCCACTAAGCTACACTGCTTCTCTAGCCCTGGAATCTTATCCTTTGAAAAAATGTTTACATCAAGTGCAAAATTCTAATCGTTTATAATTTCTGTGTGTATATCTATCATTGCTGAATGAAGAAGTATTCGGGACCATGGGATTCACTGAAGTGAAGTAGAGGCATGGTCTTCCTTAAACCCTCCCTCCTTCCCCACCCCCGCCCCCAAAACCCACTGCAGAGACTAGTGCAAATTGAAGTTATTCCGTGGCTGCCTGAAGACACGTGCTTTTGTAGCTGGCCAGTTGGGATTGCTTTCTATAAAGATTTTTGAGGGGAAATTCCTTCCTGACCTTGGCAAGCAACCAATTTTCAGCCTAGTGAGGCTTAGTAATAATACTACAATATTTATATTGTTCCCTTTCCCAGAGCACCACAGACTGCTGTGGAAATGGGTATTTCGGGTGTTTTGATTGAAAATGTTTGGAGTTTTTCAGGGGATATGTTAGTTTTTAAAGTTGTTCTCACAAGGGAACTTGGATGAGCAAAATGACATGTCCCCATTCCTCAGAACAGTATTTAAACTTAATTACCTCAGGGAAAGCTTGTCTTTGGAAGTCCTTCCAGTCAGTCATATGTTGGCCCAGAAAGAAATTGAGCTGGTGAGTTTTCCAGGACAATGTTATTGTTTCCAGCATCAGATCTCAGCGACTCTTCTCCCTAGCCTTGAATCAGACCCAGCCCAGAGCAGTGCTTTCTCATCCTCGACCCTGTACTTGGATGAAAGACGATCTGTCCTCTGACACTGCGGCTCCAAATGAATGCTGAATGCTAGAAGGATACCTCCCACCGACTACTGACACAGATTGGCAGTGGTCTGCATTTGCAGCCCAGCCGGGATATAAGCAAGCCTCCAACTCAGGGGCTGGGGAGGAGTTTGGTGCTTTTCCTGGGGTTTCCCAGAAATCCCAAAGTCAGGACTCCCTCAGTCTTGAAGCTCAGAAGGGACATGTGTCTAAGGCAGATTTCAATTTTCAGTAGCTTAGAAGAATGCACTGTCCATGGGAAAGGGGAAAAATGATCGTAGCCTGGGTATAGCAGGACTACCCTTAATCACTGTGGGTGGAAGGGTCACTTTATGATTAAGCAGAGGGGCAGGGGAGCAGTACAGTCATTGGGCTCAAGGCCAGAAACGGAGCCCAGTGCGGCAGCAATGGGCTCAGAAGAAGTGTTTACAAGGCTTATATAGTTTATAACCTCTTGTTGTACACTTTATGGTTTACAATGGCTGCAAGGAAATTGGATCAGTTTTGTTTTACTTGCCAAATAAAACAAATGTCAAAATAGTCAATATAAAATGTATTCTAATTTGGCTGAGTTAACCCAGCCAGTATGCAGTAGAATAATTGAAGGTACATTAATGCCTCCTAGTAAAAACCACCTGTCTGCAGCCAGCATGTTTCTTCCACCTTGTGGGTAATTTACAGGTAATGCAGACACCTGTGCAGAGCTCTTGAATCCATCATGACTTTTTTTAATATCTAGTTCCTCTTTTGGGTTTTCATGTTGATTGTATAAATCTTTAAAGGAAAACTAGATAAAGCAAAGTCATGCCTCCCCATGTTTTTTATAGATGCAGCCTCTTAATTTAAGATCTGTTTAGCACTCCCTGTACAGAGAGCAGTAAGTGATTCCTGCATCCCAGACTTGCAAGATTGAAGCGCTGAGTAACTTTGCTTTCTATTCTCCTGATGAGATGGGAGAAGCTGGAGCTAGCGGCTGGGTGATTGATTATCCCAGACAGGTGAAGCAGTAGATGGACATTCTGACTGGCTGGACTGGTGTGGAGTCAGAGTGGCTCAGAGACTAAAGCATATGATTTTCTGATCGGGTTCTGGCAGTACTACTGACCATTTGGCCTTGAGTAAATCATTAAATCTCTTTGAGCCTCAATTTGCTCATCTACAGCATGGAGCTAGTAATCAATCGATCATATTTATTGAGCACCTACTCTGTGCAGAGCATTGCACTAAGCTCTTGGCAGAGTACAGTGTAACAGAGTTGGTAGACATGTTCCATGCCCACAAGGAGCTTTGGGTCTAAAGGTGGAGACAGACAATTAAAATACATTATAGATATGTACATGAGTGCTCTGGGCTGAGGGTGGTGTGAATACAGGACAAATTCAAGTGCAAATCCAAGTTATCCTATTAATCTCAAAGATGGTAAGGGGTGAAAAATGATCATATAACTGAGATCATTATGGCTGCAGTGCCCACCTTTGGACCAAAAGACACTATGGAAATCTAAGGTATTAGAGTCAATTGAAAATTGCTGATTAATGGTTTTGAACGAATTTGGAGGTTTTGTGTTTCTCAAAGCCATGGATGTTAATGCCTTCTCCTCCCTCCTTCTTTTCCACCAGACCCTCCTTCTAAGGTCTGGCAATCAGTGAGTTATGCAGGGTGACCCAATGCAAAGAATATTATTATTATTATGGTATTTATTAAGTGCTTACTACATGCCAAGTACTGTTCTAAGCACTGAGTCAGGAAACCCAGATTCTTGCCCCAGCTCCCTTGGCTTCACTGACTCTCTCCTCTCCCAGTTCTCCTCTCATCTCTCTGGCCATTCATTCTCTACCTCCTTTGTGGGCTCCTCTCCACCCACCCCCTAACTGTGGGGGTCCCTCAAGGTTCACTTCCAGGTCCCCTTCTATTCTCCATCTACACCCACTCCCTTGGAGAACTCATCCCTTCCCATGGCTTCAACTACCACCTCTATATGGATGATACCCAAATTTACATCTCCAGGCCTGATCTCTCTTCCTCTCTCCAGTGTTACATCTCCTCCTGTCTTCAAGACATCCATACTTGGTTGTATTTTCATTACCTCAAACTTAAAATGTCCAAAACAGAACTCTTTATCGTCCCACCCAAACCCTGTCCTCCCCGTGACTTTCCTATCACTGTAGAGGGTACCACCATCCTTCCTGTCTCACAAGCCTGAACCTTGGCATTATCCTAGACTCCTCTTTGCCATGCCACCTACAGCATGGCTTAGTGGAAAGAGCATGGGCTTGGGAGTCAGAGGACGTGGCTTCTAATCCCAGTTCCGCCACTTGTCTGCTGTGTGACCTTGGGCAAGCCACTTCACATCTCTGTGCCTCAGTTCCCTCATCTGTAGAATGGGGATTAAGATTGTGAGCCTCACATGGGACAACCTGATTACCTTGTATCTACCCCAGTGCTTAGAACAGTGCTTGGCACGTAGTAAGCACGTAACAAATACCATCATTATTATTCAGCACATATATTCAATCCATCACTAAATCCTGTTGGTCTCACCTTCACCACATAGCTAAAATATGCCCTTTCCTCTCCATCCAAACTATTATCACATTAATATAGTCACTCATCCTATCCCACCTGGATTACTGCATCAGCCTCCTTGCTGGCCTTCCAGCCTCCTGTTTCTCCCCACTCCAGTCCATACTTCAGTCTGCTGCCCGGATCATTTTTCTACAGAAACGTTCAGGACATGGCACCCCACACTTCAAAAAACTCCACCTCTGCATCAAACAAAAACTGCTCACCATTGGCTTTAAAGCACTCTACCAACTTACCTCCTCCTGCTTCACCTCGCTTCTCTCCTACAATCCTGCCCGTGCACTTCGCTCCTCTAATGCTAACCTTCTCACTGTGCCTCGCTTTTGCCTATCTTGCCGCCAACCCCTCGCCCACGTCCTGTCTCTCACTGGGAATGCCCTCCCTCCTCAAATCCGCCTGACAATTACTCCTCACCTTCAAAACCTTATTGAAGGCACATCTCTTCCAAGAGGCCTTCCCAGGCTACACCCCATCTTTCCTCATCTCCCACTCCCTTCTATCTCACCCTGACTTGTTCCCTTTGTTCTTTTCCCCTCCGAGCCCCCAAAACTTATGTACACATCTGTAATTTTATTTATTTGTATTTATCTGTCTCCCCACCTCTAGACTGTAAGCTCATTGTTGGCAGGGAATGTGTCTGTTTATTGCTGTTTATTGTACTCTCCAAAGCGCTTAGTACAGTAAGTACACAGTCAGCACTCAAATATGAATGAATGAATGGAATAAACTTCCCCCACTTGCCCGTTATGTGCCCTTGGGCAAGTCACTTAACCTTTCTCGACTTCAGTTTTGTCATGGGTAAAATAGGAATCAAATACCTGCTCCCCGCCTCCTCTTAGACTGCAGTCCCCATTTGGGACAGGAATTGTGTCCTATATGGTTATTTTGTTTATACTTCAGCATTTAGCACAATATTTAATACTTACTGCTTAATAAATACCATCAATCATCAGATCAGATGGCAGAGCCCTGGGAAGATGAGTTTCTCCAATCAAGCTTTCCTCAAATTTTCTACATCCTTTCATTCCTGATTTGCTTTAGAATTATTCCACAGTTACTCCAAGTACTAGGAAAATGAGGTTGGGGGCTGGTGTCTGTTTTAGCTTCTTCATCCCTCTAACCAATCTCAACTCAAGGGAAAGTAAAGGGAAAGAAGAATTGAGTTCCCACATCCTCTTTTTCTTTGGTCTTCCTTCCCTTCCATGGGCTTGTCCAACTGGCCTGGTGGTACCCACAGTGTGCACCTCTGCTACTAACCAGAGTGGGAAACCCTCCTCAGAAAAGTGCTCAGATTTTAAACACCTTCCTTGCTGTCACTGGAACACCCTGGTTCCGTGCCCTGGAATCCTACCCAGGTGGCCTTACAGTTTTGGTCCAGACCCAGTATGGTGGTAGGAGCTCAGCTGGGCTGGCAGGATGTGGTGTGGAATGTGGGAGGTGAGTGCAAGATTGGTTCTAGGGGAAGAAACTCCACTAAGCAGCTGGAGAGACCTGCCATCTCTCCATGGATGTTGCTTAGGCCTGTCAGAGGCAGGGTATCTCATCTGGACCTTTGGAGGGCACCTGTGGACATGAACTTCCTCTCCTATGGGAATTGTTCCAACCATCTCCCGGTGATTCATGCACTTTAGACGGGATGTCAGTCACAGGTGCTGAAGTGTGTTTCACTGTGACAGTCATAATTGTACTTAACTTTTTGCATGGATGTTATCAATCTGTGACAGATACTTTGGGAAATGGGCCATTTTGATTGCAGAAGCTGTGTCACATACATTTAGCCTTCCTCTCGGGGAGACCAGGTTTCAGTCACAACTTTTGCATGTTGATGTCAAGTTTGAGAACATAGATCTGTGCTGACCCCGAAAATCGTTCAGTCACTCAGATAGCAGTGCTGTCATTTGAAAGGTTAATGGCTCTTCCTAGAGGGAAGGAAAATCACACTGCAGAAATCGTGCATTCAGTGTGTGTTTCTCCGTGAGCACAGAGTTCAGTTCCAGAAAATGAAGATTTTCCTGTTCTGTAACTTAGCAGCTTCCTAGTCTCTGACTTCCTTCTGGCGGTACAGTGAGCTGTTGGGTTTCAGTCTAAGTTGGAATGAAATTGGTGTTAGAAGACCAAGGCAGCAGGCTCCAGGTCAAAGGATTATCTTATCCAGCTTGTGGCCCCCTCAAAGATGGACCCTGGGTCCAAGCTATGTCAGTCAGTCAATCAATGGTATTTATGACTTACTGTGTGCAGAGCACTGTACTAAGTGCTTTTGGTCACAGACCACATTGAAAAGAGGTGTGGCTTAGTGGATAGAGCATGGGCTTGGAAGTCAGAAGGACCTGGGTCCTCATCGTTTCTCTGCCACAAGTTTTCAGTGTGACCTCTGGCAAGTCATTTAACTGTGCCTCAATTACCTCATTTGTAAAATAAATGGGGATTAAGAGGGTGAGCCCAGTGTGGAACAGGGACTGTGTCCAACCTGATTAACTTATATCTACCCAAGCACTTAGAACAGTGCTTGGAATATAGTAAGTGCTTAACAAATACCATAATAATAATTATTATTAATTATTTACCCCTGACCTTTCATTGGATGGAAGGGCAGAGAGCTAGGGGGACTAGACTCATTTTCCTGGGGAAACCTGACCATCTGGAACTGCTACCTTGTTGATACAATGTCATAATATCCTGACTGGATTACTGCATCAGCCTCCTTTCTGATCACCCATTCTCCTGTCTCTCCCTGCTTCAGACTATGCTTCACTCTGCTGCCCAGATTATCTTTCTATAGAAAAGCTCTGGGCATAATAATAACAGTTGGTATTTAAGCGCTTACTATGTGCAGAGCACTGTTCTAAGCACTGGGGTAGTTATAGGGTAATCAGGTTGTCCCATGTGTGGCTCACAGTTAATCCCCATTTTACAGATGAGGTAACTGAGGCACAGAGAAGTTAAGTAACTTGCCCACAGTCACACAGCTGACAAGTGGCAGACCTGGGATTCGAACCCATGACCTCTGACTCCCAGTCCTGGGCTCTTTCCACTGAGCCACGCTGCTTCTCTAATCAGAACTTCTGACCAAACTGACCACCTTTTTAAATGGAGAATGTCACCCCCTTCCTCAAAAATCTCTAGTGGTTGCCTCTCAACCTTTCCAAGAAGCAAAAACTCCTCCCTATTGCCTTCAAAGCTGTCCATCACCTTGCCCCCTCCTACCTCACCTCCCTTCTCGTCTTCTACAGCCCAGCCCGCACACTCCATTCCTCTGCCGCTAACCTCCTCATTGTGCCTCATTCTCGCCTGTCCCGTCGTCGACCCTTGGCCCACGTCCTACCTCTGGCCTGGAATGCCCTCCCTCCTCACATAATAATAATAATAATAGTGCTGGTATTTGTAAGCGCTTACTATGTGCCAAACATTGTTCTAAGTGCTGGGGTAGATACAAGGTTATCAGGTTGTCCCACGTGGGACTCACAGTCTTAATCACCATTTTATAGATGAGGTCACTGAGGCAAAGAGAAGTTAAGTGACTTGCCCAAAGTCACACAGCTGACAAGTGGCGGAGTTGGGATTAGAACCCATGACCTCTGACTCCCAAGCCCGGGCTTTTTCCACTAAGGCACGCTGCTTCATCTGCCAAACTAGCTGTCTTCCCCACTTCAAAGCCCTACTGAGGGCTCACCTCGTCCTGGTGGCCTTCCCAGACTGAGTCCCCTTTTTCCTCTGCTCCTCCTCCCCTCCCCAACTCCCCTACTCCCTCCCTCTACTCTACCCCCTTCCCCGCACCACAGCACTTGTGTATATTTGAACATATTTATTTTTCTATGTATTTTATTAACGATGTGTATATATATAATTCTATTTATTTTGATACTATTGATGCCTGTCTACTTGTTTGGTTTTGTTGTCTGTCTCCCCCTTCTAGACTGTGAGTCGGTTGTTGGGTAGGGATTGTCTCTATCTGTTGCCAGACTGTACTTTCCAAGTGCTTAGTACAGCGCTCTGTACACAGTAAGCACTCAATAAATACTGTTGAATGAATGAATGAATGAAGGTCAGACCTAGTATTGGGAAGTTGGGTTGGAGACAATGTGAGGAAGCAATTTTCTGGACTGGGCCTGAGGAACTGAATAATTGATGGTATTATGATGATAGTGATGATGATTATATTTACCAATTGCTTACTTTTTGTCAAGTAAGGCTTGGGTTTCCCATTCTTAGTAGGAGGGAAGACAGGTATTTAATCCCCATTTTACAGTTGAGGAAGTTGAGGCACAGAAAAGTTGAATGACTTGCCCAAGGCCACATAACAAGCAATTGGCAGACCCAGGTTTGAACCCAGTCCTCTGACTCCCAGGCCTGCCCCTTTGCACTGGGCCGTGCTGTTTCTCCCAGTTCTCCAGATCCTTCAGCCCAGCTGCTTTCCCTAGCATGGTAATAATCATGCAGCAATCCCGAGAATGGAAAAAAAGTGCTTTTTTGGTGTGTTAACTGTACTTTCTAATACTGGGGCTTATAATTCCTAGAAGCTGGACTGATGTGCCCTGGCTGAGAGCAGGATTAGATTGACTGAGGATAGGAGGTGCTGAGCTGACCTTTGAATAGCACAGCTTTACAGTGCTAGAGAAGTCTGTTATTGTTTTTCTGTGAGACATTTGAACATGATGTAGAATATGGATTCTGTTTGAAGGCTGGTTACCTAGGAGGAGCAATTGGCCTAAGTTTGATTAGGAGGGTAGCTTGTAAATTGGGATTTTGGCCAGAATTTTGGAAACTCTTACATTTTACATAGCACATTCAAGCTTGTTAACTGTGCACCTGGTTTTGCTTTGAATAATCTAATTACCTTCTCCAAAAGTAAAAACATAGTCATTTTTGCTGGTTTAACTCCAAAGAAGATGTCGCTCAGTTTTTTTTATCTTTCCTCGGGTATTAATGCTCCCTCAGAAATAAGCAACAGAGGTCTGTTTATGTCTTCTAAATTTATGTCATTCACCTTGAAAATCCCCATATCATTCACAGTAATAAAAGAATTTATTCAATACCTAAAATGTTCAAAGCATTGGGCAAAAATATGTGGTGAGAATTAGACATAATCCCTCATAGGAAGGGGACTGGCAATAGACACATAAGGAAAGATGAAACAATAAAAACAGAAAAATAACCCCAATCGATCCTATTTATTGTGCATTTGCTGTGTGCAGAACACTGTACTAAGCGCTTTGGAAAATACAATGCAACATATTTGGTAGACACGTTCCCTCCCCAGAGCAAGCTTATAGTCTGGAGGGGGACAAGAACAAAACAGAAAACACCAAAAAATAAGTCAAGGCGAGCAATAGAGGAGCAGAGTTTCAGGCTCTTCATGGCTCAAAGTCTAGCTTTCACAACTGCAATCACAGGAACTGTCCCAACTACAGCAACCACCACAGGCCTCCCTATTTTTTAAATATTGTGGGAGCCCCTGGATGGCCTGTGGGGGGACAGGGGGCAGCAAGGATCCCCAGGTGTGTGGCTCTGCAGTGTGTTGGGGTGAGAGGCCAAGACCTTGTGCTGCTGCTGCTTGTGTCCTCCCTGTTGGTGCTAGACAGGTTGGAATGAGACCCTAAACTGACATGGAGTCGGGGTGATTCATTTGGCCAATGTCTCCATCTTCCTCCTCTAGCAGATTATGGGTCCATTGCCCGACCCTGCTTTGTCTCCAAGGGGCTGGCAGGATTAGGGGCTCTTTGGGGATCTGTCTCAAAGTAGATCCATGAGTGTGGGCAGGCGATACTGGCTGAGAACTTAAAAGATATTCCAGCTGAAGTCTGGTCCATCTCAGAGGACAACCTCACCAAGCGTAAACTTCTTTCCATTGGCTTCCAGGCTCTCCACCAGCTGTCTCCATTTTACACATTGATCCTCTTGCAACCACAACTCCCCATTCCTCATTCCACCAAACCTCACTTTCTAACTGTACCCCACTCTACCATCTCTTATTCCTCACTTACACTGTGCCTCCAGCATGGAGTTCTTTCCTCACTTAATCAACGAGAATGTAATTCTCCCTACCTTCAAAGCCCTCCTTTAAAACAAAAAACAAAAACCCATCACCCTTCTGGGAGGCACTCCGTGATTAATTCATACCACTCTCAGTACTTGTATATTTTATCCCTAACCTCAGCTCTATGAACGGATTAATAAACTTATTTGTATATTCAATTATTTATTCAGCTATTTCATCCTGAGACATTTTTAGTACTTCCTGTTATAGCCTTGTTCTTCCTCATTCTCCCATCTATTTGTAAATAATGTCCGCTGCATTTGATTGCAAGTTCCTGGTGAGAGGTGATGTGTGTCTTCAGCTGTACTTTCCCAGGCATCCAATAACAGTGCTTCCCACTCGGTAGGTATTCAGTAAATGGTGATCATGACAGTGACATTGCGGGGGCTCACAATCGCTTAAATGATGCTTTTAGAATCTGTAAGTGGTTGTGGAACTAAACCTAACGGAATGTCTTGGCATTTAAGAACAATAGTAAAAATACTTCCAACTCTCACTTGGTAGAACAGTCAGACTAGAGGGAAATTCTAAATTTTCAACCCCTCGGAACATATACAAAGCAGATGATTCATCAATTGCTCAAACGTCTTCTTCTAGTTAATCTAAATTAAAGCATCTGCTTGTAAGCATGCTTAAAATCTACAGTTCCCTCCTTGTGTGATGCAAAGAACTAAACCTGTGGTTCTCCAAGAAAATTTTGCTGCAGCCACAAGTGTAACTATCGCATCATTTTATTGACTGCACATTTTTCAACACTAGGCTTAGAGTGGAAAAACAGCAAAACATTTGATTCATTCATGGGATTTAGAAATTCACTCATCATCTCTATCTGGTCTCTTGTGTTTCTCTCCTTCCCCAGGTCTTTCCATCCAATATAACTGTCCCTTGCCTGTATTTGTCCAAGGCTGCATATGAAAACTTAGGGCTAGAGTGAATGAATCTATATTTTCAGAGACACAGTTGGAAGAGTTTTCCCACCTCCACTTTTCTGAAATAAATTGCTTATTTTCTAATTTGTTCATTCAATCATATTTATTGAGCACTATTTGTTGCTAAAGGAAAAAAAGCCAAGATTAATCTTATTATTCCATCTAGTGCCCACCATTCCAAGGAAATATTCCATGTCATTTTCTAGTGGAAGAGAGGAAGAGGGTGGAAGGCCCTTGTATGATATTGGTATTGTTTCAGGAGATGTATGACATCTGAGGTTTCCTGAGACTATTTTGAATAGTTGGGTGTGAAACTGCATGAACTGTGTGGTTTGTATCATCCTCTGTTCTAAGTGGAGTGTAGAGTGCAGAAATTGGTCGTGGTCCAGTCTGCTTCAATTCAGGATGACGATTGAGAAAAAATGTTAAAACCACACATGAGTGGCTCCCAAATCCATGAATCATACAAACCGGCTGTAAAATAGAGATTGTTGGGTTAAGAGCAGTTTGATTGATTATGGGAATGAAGCAAAAGACACTGGGCAAAATAAAGTCAGCTAAATTCCTACAAAACAAAACACGTGCACTCCCACTCTCTGCTTATACCAGCTCCAGAACTGTAGTGCTGGTAGGAAATTTCGTTTGAAGGCATCATGGTATTGTAGTGTATTTAAATATTGCTAAGAATGAGTAATGGGCTTGGGTTAAAGAAATAACACTTTGGGATATTAATGTTTAAAATCCCACCTTGGAGATTCGAAAATTCTGTTTAATCAGGAATTACTGTCTATCCATACCTCTGATGAGCTGGAGTTTTGGGCTTTCCGTCCAACAGATATGGAAGAGTTTGACAAGAAATCACCTGCTTTAAATCTAAAATCTTTCTCATTTTTGTGTCTGTCATTGCTTTTTTTTTTTTCCATTTTGGTCTTTAGGAGCCTTAGTTATCAAAGTTAAATTGTTATCTGTAAATGGTGTCTAATTCTAAAGTATGAGAGCTCTTTGTGCTTTTAGTTTTTGGTAAAGGACCATTTTTAATATTATGAAAGCATTTTCAATTGCATTACATTTCCTTTGTGAAGAGATTAATCAGTTCGCTTGGGAGTCAGTTTTGTGAATTTAATTATTATTTATGTAAATACAATATTAAATTATGTCACAATGGAAGTTTTTACCTCACTCCATTGAAACCTTTATGGAATAGTTCTACTGAAATTTCCAGTGTTAACCTAGTTGCTAAGTAAGTGAAAACATTAAGTGAAAACCTCCCCCACCTTTCTCTGGATGTGAGCTGCCTCCTGATCAGAACATTTCCTCAACCTCTACTGTTCTCAGCCAGCTTTTTGGTAAATCATCTTGAAAAGGTCCTCAAGGATCTGTGGCCCCTGTCCTCAGTGACTCTTGGTCCTGCATTTGTGGGTGGGATTTGTGCCTTGTGGTTGTGTAAAATAGCATTTCTACAACTTCTCTGGGTGATAGGTGTTTGTTTTGTTCCCAGTTTCTTGCCGGTACATCAGCTCTGATGATCTCTGAGGGATTGGGTTGGAGCTTCCGCTGGGTTGAAGCTTCCCTAGTTATCGGGCCCTGAGGGAAGCAATGTTTCTCGGCTTAAAGGGATTTCATCTTGCATTCCACCCAGGCGAGTTCATGACTTATTCTTCCACTTATTAATCGGGCTCACTAAGGTTTTTGCCTGAGATGGGGCCCTGGAAAGAAGAAGAGATGGAGGAGGAGGAGGTTCCTTTGAACTCTGGCTGGAAGACTCTTGCTGCTTCCCAGCTGTGCAGGTTCAGCGGGTGAATAGAAAAGTCAACGGAAAGAAATGATCATTCCCCTCTCCCTTTGCACGCACTGAGCTCTTTATAGAAGCCGAGCCTGGCAACCCCACCGCAGATTTTTGAGAAGCGGGATATTTTAGTAGTTTGGACTAAGATGAAACGGCAGCCAAGCTCATATGTTCCTCATTTTAAATGCAAGGTCAGGGAGGTTTTAGAAACCCTTTCAATATTTGGGTTTACAAGATTAGACTAGATCGCCTGGAATGGAAGTGCATTGCCTGAGGTAGTTCTCGGGCTCCGATTTGGCTTTTCACTACAGTTCCTTTGGCCATGAGGTAGGTGTTGGGGCTGGGCAGTGTTCAGGGCAGTTAAAGTTAAATGCGGTGAATAAATACTGCAGACGTGACATGGGGCCTTGCTAAAGTTCGGAAAGTTTGTCTTTAAGTCTTTGAACATCAGTGACTTAAGATGAACTCAGTCAAAATAAAGAGCAAAATGGAAGTGATGAACTATTGAGTTCCCATAGGCTGCAAGCTCGTAAGATTCGGTGGGCTGTTTTCCATGGAGAGTGTTTTTGTGGTGGTGGTTTTTTTCAATCAGTTAAAAATTTCTAATTTATATTGAGGTTTGATATCCACCCAGAAATATATGTTTGAACAGCTTGAAATGAGTAACTCATGGGGGCATTTTGAAGAGAGATGCGATAGCATTTTACAATCATTTTGTCCTGAATTATGAATGATGGGAGGCTGGTAACAGTATTGAGTACAATAAATGATGTGATTATTTTTTTTCCTCTTGATTCGGTAGTGTTCTCATGGGATTACTCCAGTTGGATGTGGCAGGTCTTAATATTTAGGCATTTAAATGAAATTATGAAATAGGAACATTTTACTGGCAATATGATTTCCATTTGCTAATGCTTCTATCCATGCTTTGGTAGGATTTCTTGGTTCCTGCCCCCAGGTTCATGAGTGATGGGACGGTACCAGACCATCTCTTGCCTTGCCTTTTCAACACCTCCATTTGGAATGTTTTGCGTAACTAGTCTTTGATAGCTGGCATTTTTTGCCATGATATTGTATTTTGGTTCCCGCTGTATGTATTTGCTTCCAAACTTCAGAAGCAATTTGTCATGTTAGAATAGATAGTCATTAATAACTGTTACTTGGAACTGTCTGGAATTTCTAGCCCTTTTTGTGTAAACCTCTAAATGAGGCATCTCTGAAATTGGCCACATTGTAGGTATTGACAAGTTAAGGGTTTTTTCTCTCTGCATGCTGTTTTAATAGTGGAGTCTTCCCCAGTTGAATCAGAAAGAGAAGTACAGGAAAAGGATGGCTCAGAAAAGCCTGTGTACAATTTTTTTTATTATTCTTACTAAAGCTATGCTATAAATTGTTAATATTTAATTGCTTGGAAAAATCCCTCCCTAACTAGTGCATCTTAATGCATGTTAAAAAGCAATTTGTTTTCTCTTCAAACATTGGAAGAGAATAGTTCTGAAACTCTGACTTGTGGATCCCTCTGGGTGGGTACTCCTTACTCTTGTTAGTACCGGAGGCTGAAATCACAGCTTGTCACCTTGGGGCTGATGGGGAAGAAAACGGGGAAAAAAACCTCAACTCTTCTGGTCATGGTGGAGAAATATAATTGGCAGTAGAGTATGTTAATGTAAGTTTTTATTCTTTAGCATTAAAAATTCCACTAAAGGACTAATAATTACAGTTAATATCTTTCAGTGGAAACTTACAGTAAACGAGCAGTGGTTGAAACAGTATTTAAGGAGAGCTGCTGGCATGATAAGAATGCAAATAAGTGTTATTAGCCTAATGATTTTGCCATCGCCATGGTTGTGCAGCAACAGTGTTGTGAATATGTCATCCAGCACCCGTGAATTTAGAAAGTGTGTCAAAACACAACTTCAATTAGTTTGCTCTAATTATGGCTCTGGAGAGTTTGTAACTACATCACTCCTCATTAAAAGAGATTTTCTTATATGGATTAATGTAATATACAAAGGAAAGTTTCAAAGTTTCTGACTCTATTAGCTTCTGCAACGAGTGGGGTTTGTAGTGGATTATGTGTAAGAGTCTAATTGCTGGATCCTGCAGCCGCAGGTCAGATGGAGGTGGTAGTACTTAGTGCTGGGCGGGGAAGAGGCTATTGAAGATTACAATTATCCAAGTTTTTTTTCTGTGGAGCAGCAGCTCCTCAAAAGTGACCGTACTGAAAGGGGGCTTGAAGCTTTTCCACAGAAGGGTTGTTGAAGCCGTCTGGTTCCACTTTGAGCTGCTAAGAAAACAGGACTAGCCATACAGGACTGAATAATGTGGGTGTTTAGCATCTCAGGGAATTTCTCAGGTCACAACTTCTCTTGGACCTTTGGTAGTCAAGGGTGAATGGCTTTTAGGCCAACCTTCCTCTACAACGTGAGGGGAGTTTGCAGAGGAGGGACTGTTACTGTGGTAACAGCGAAGCACACATTGCAGTAGTTCTGGGAAATGTCAATAGAAATCCCTTTTTAAACAGCCTTCCTAGTTAAAGGAATGTCTTTTTTTTCCCAGGCAACAATTAAACAACTCGTATTTATCTTTAGCTCCAGATCCAGTTCCTTCCTGTTTTGAAAAGCTTAAGTCACTCACAGTTACACGATGCTAGTAGCAGATTATCTCCCCTAGACCAGCATCCCTCTGGGTAAAAGTTCCCATGTCAAGCCCTTGCTTTAGAGGAGTCCCACTTGGCCCATCTAAACCCTTTCCGATCAATTGTGTCTGCGCGATTACTGTGTGCAAAGCACTAAACTAAGTGCTTGGGAGAGTAAATATAAGAATTGGTAGACACGTTCCTTGCCCACACGGAGCTCATATTCTAGAGGGGGAGGAAAATAAATTATGGATATGTACGTATCCGTTGAGAGTACGGTGATTAAAGGGTACAAATCCAAGGGCAAGGACGATGCACAAGGGAAAGGGAGTAGGGGAAATGAGGGCTTAGTCGGGGAAGGCCCCTTAGAGATGTGATTTTTATAAGGCTTTGACGGAGAGGAGAGTGGTGCTTTGTTGGATGTACTCTGCGTATAGTAAGCACTCAATAAATACCATTGATTGAGTGATTGATGAAAGGGGAGGGAGTTCCAGGCCAGAGGCAGGACGCCGGCAAGGGATCATCAAGGTAGATGAGGTCAAGTTACAACATCCTCCCTTCTGTCCACTCTGCACTTGTCTGTGTACACCTTAAGCACTGGGATGCTCCCCACCAGTCTCACAGCACTTATGTCCAACTCCTTATTGTACTGTCTGTCCCCCCATGTAGACTGAAAGGGTTCCCATCTACCATTTGTAGTGGATTGTTCTTTCCCAAGCACTTTGTACAGTGCCCTGCATATAGTAAGTGCTCAATTAAACACCACTGATTATTCTCCTTACTTAAGTGACAGGAATTGAGAATTCCGAGTATGGCTCGCCAGGACCCTCCTGACATTTGAAAGGATTTGCTTTGCAGCAGGCCAACATACACAGTGGGCTGCAGCCAATGGAGGATTTATTTAGCGGTGACATCTCTTTGAATGTATTTTTACGAGCCTTTCAATTTTCTCATTTGCATAATCCTGAGGTGTGTCAGATGTTTTACAGACTCTCTCGCATTAGGAAGCAACCTCCTTTACAAGGGTTCTGTTTCTAGATTTAGCATTTTGAGTGCTTGTGTCTGTCATCTTTTCTGCTGTAGTCTACTCGGGCCTTCCTCAGCAGCAGAGTCCCCAAGGCAAAGCTGAGGGCTGGTTGAACAACCAGCTCCACCTGTGCTTTTGAATGGGACTCCTCCCCACTGAGTGGGATGAGTATGGTGAACTGAATTTATAGGTGAGCAGTTGGGAGAGGGTTAAAGTGGTAATCGTTTAAGGCTTTTAGGCTTGCCTCCCAGTTCTGGGATAATTTGATGAAGAACTTCACCCTAATTAAATATTCAAATTAGGAATAAGTGTCAATATGGCTTCCCATTGCCTGGAATGATGATTAATTGTATTCAAAACTCTAGTGGCCTCTGTAATCTAAACCAAACTGTTGTTCTTGATTATTTCTGCAATGCACTTGCCATGTTTTTGTTTTAAAATTTAAACTAGTAATTGATTTGCCATATGCTGCAGTGCTACACATACTTTAAGGCTATGTGTTTAGGAACTTGGGGAGTTTGTAATTGTGATTTTCCTACTCTTCTAGTGGCAGCTTATTTTTTTCCCTGTACAATGCAAAATGACTTGGTGTTTGTAGTCCATGAGGAAAACACATTATGCAGTCAAGTGGGTAGGTGCAAGTTATATTGATCGTGGCGAACTGTTGGCTTGAATAGAAAATGAACAGGACTATATTTGTACTTATCTTCCGTTCTTCCTCTCTGCTTTGCCCTGCATCTCAATGCTTTTAAATTAGACCGAGTCACTTTCCAAACTAATTACTGTGGTTTGGTGTTCCACGACCAAGATGCACCCTACCCTGCACCTAGAGGAGAAAGGTGGCAGGTTTGGCATCTGTTGATAGGGTATCGGCCTCCTTTGGTGTGTTGGGAAAGCAGTGTCCCATATTGGGGAGTTTTGTATATGGTTGTGCCTCTCTGCAGGGGAAATGGATTCAGTTTAACTTTCTTGGACATTGCTCTTCTCTGGGCCAAGTGGGACCCCTTGGGTGTTAGAGAGCTGCTGTGAATTTTCTCGGCGTTTGGCTCCAATAATGTGAGTAAATATCTCTGTGTGCCCTGTCATGGGAGTATTTGGTCGGAACCCAGGAAAGGACTTTACAGTTCCTACCGAAACAGGTCACAGGAATCGCCGTATCCCGGGGTGTCTATGGTCCCAGAGATACGAGTCCCGGAGAAACCATGATGCCTTTGGGCTCCCAAACAAATGGGATCTGGATGTGGGATCCTGCTTTGTGTAGTTAGTTATTAAGGACATGGCCTTTAGGTCATGTAAACTAAGGACAATTCATTAAAATTACATTCCATGAACACTACAACCACCAAGCATATGGTGCCTAAGAAATCTGTTTCCCCAAACTGTCAGTTTCAGGCGAGGGACCTCTTTCTGACACCACTGACCAGCCGGAGAGAAATGCTACTCTAGGAGGTGCTTATTAAAATGCCAGCAGGTGTACTGGAGGGCCCGTCCCTGGTGACCCCACACCCTGCTTTCGCGGGTGTTTTATGAGAGTCTTTTCCCTCATCAAATGGCATTTACCAAGTCCCTCTTTGCACCTGGCACATTCCTTGTGCTGAAGCTATGTGTTACAGATGACTTTCCTCTAAATGGTGTTTGGCCTGAAACATTCCAAGTTGAAATTCATTTTGGTTCTTTCTGCTATGTTTCTAATCTCTCATGATTACTTTCGCTAGAAACTGTAGCTTCCTCCTACCCCCAAGTTAAGATCGGCCTGCAATCTTAATTCAGCTCTCGACTTTTCCAAGATTTACATCCAAACTGCCAAAGGAAGTTGCAGGACCTTCTTCAGGGCAGGATGATCCCACCTGGCCCAGAACCCTGCCCCTCCACCCTAACCTAGGAGGAAGAAGTGGACCTAGAAGCCCTCCCAGACACTCTAGAGTGGTCTTGGCAAATGTAAATTGTTCAGAGAGCTCCCAGGCTTCTGGGGGATTACCTACTCAAAAGGACACCCCAAACTGTAGGCATATTTCACCAAGATGCAAGGAGAACCTTCCAACCCCTGTGGGACATCAGAGAATCAGAGTTTACTAACTCAGCTTTTCCTTCTTTTTCCTAAACTTTCGTGTCTCCCTCAGGGGTGCAGTGAATTCATTCAGTCATTGTCTGGGAGGGTCAGCACCTGAAATTCCCTGTGGAAATGAGTTCAGATTTCAAAAGAATTGTACCCCTTGACTGATTCTTATCAGCAGGCATTTATCAAATATCTTCCTTATCTTCCTCAACTTTCTAAGGAACCAAGCTGCTTTTCTTGTGGTGAACACTGTTTGAAGTGTTTGATTTCGCAGGCCTTAGGGTTGTCCTTTATGTCACACCTGACTTCTTTTCCGACTCTTTCTTTGATCTGTTTGCCCGAAACTCCCTCCCTCTTTCTGTTCACCTGATTGCCTTCTAGAGCTTTAGCTTGGCATTTCTGCACGTTTAAAATCCATCTTTCAGATACTCTTCATTTAGTTTAGGAATCTATTTTTAAATGAATCATTAAAAGTGAATGAAAAATCATAAAACAAAACATTGGAACTCCCTTAGGGGGGATTTATGAATTCTAGATTTGTTAAAGATTAGCCATGGACCAGCCTCTACCGGCACAAAGAGACTCAAGTGAATTGTTGGGGTTTTTCCATTGGAAAAAGTTTGCTAAATTTGAAAATATTCTCATATGATCCCACCTTTGGTATTTAATTTAAAATGGAACTGGGATTATAAATTACTTTAATATTTTCTTCTTATTAACCATGGCGCTATCACACGAACTTTGTGGACTAGCATGTTTTTATAAAAATCTCATTTTTAGAGTTGTTACCAAAGAACATTTTCCAGAGATTTGTATAATAAAACATACCTTGCCAGGAAAATTGAACAATCTCCTTAACCTGGCATCCACCCGCCCATTTTGGTTATAAATATGGCCCAGGAGATGGCAAGAGGCCCATGACTTTCACCATGACTTTTTTTCCCCCTTCCCTGTTTATAATGGGCAGCCGCAGCCACTGCGACTTTTCACAATAGATTAGGCTTTTTCTACAGAAGGGAAGTGTCTTTGGCCTGGGTGGCAGTGGGGTCCAGAAGATTAATGATAACATTTAAAAATTCACACAGACCTGGAATCGGCCCTAGAAAATATAGATTTAAATTAACGGGGAAAAGCAGAATCCCATCAAAGGAAATAAATTGTGCTGGCAAATATCATCTCCTAATAAAATGTATTCTGTCACTGAAAGGCTTTTGTATGGAGCTGTCTGTCTCCAGCTTAGTGCCTGGGTTAATTGAATAAGGAACCAAAGACTGACTTAGGGAACGAAAAATGAACTCTCTGGCATTCTCCTAGATGAATTCAGTGACTGCAGTATGTAGTGCAGACCTGTCCATTTGCTGTGTGGAGGGAGCAAAGGGAAAAGGCAAGTCACATTGCCGAAGAGGGAGGGACTGGCATTCTCACCTAGGCTGGGGGCCGGGAGCAGCGGATAAGACCCGTCATACAGCTGGAGGAGCCTGGAAAGGTGCCTCTGGAGCTTTCCACCCCAAACCCCATTGTACAGCTTGCCAGGTTTGGAATTATTCTGTTGCTAAATGGCTACTTTAAAAGCCAGATGGCAGAGATCAGTTGCCTCTAGGAGAGGACCTGGGGGAGCCATGGTCTTGAGGCTAGGACCATATCTAAATGGTGCTGGGCAGTCTCCTTGGTGAGCTCTACCTCGGGGCAGGACTAACTTTCTGGATACCCGCCAGCCTCTGCGCCTCTCGTTAGTCTGACGGGGGTGGAGTGGGCCTTGAATAAAGTCAGTTTTAACAATAGTTGACTGATTAGCCAGACTGTTTCATTCAAGGCACCCAGAGGAATTCTTTTAAGTGTGGGCTGCTGGGATGTAAAGCTTTTGAGTTTTTTTTAAAAGAGAAAAAGAAGTATCAGAGTGGGAATTTCTATTCCCCCCACCCATTGGTGGGAAGGCCCCGTTGGAAAAGCCACACCCTACAGTTTCCAGTCCTTTGTGAGATGGCACCCGGAGACGTATCTGTCAGGTAACCCAGTTTAAGTACATGGCAGGCAGAGGACCTCTGCAGCTCCAGGTACAGATGACTGATTGGAAGAATCGCCTTAACATGCTTTTCAGCTAAATGCCTGCTCTCTATCCCAGAATATCCAAGATATATCAGGAGGAGCTTGACCCCAGAAACTGAGGAAGTTCAGAAGGCAACAGTTAGCAGAGAAATATTAGCACCTCCTGAATGATTTCCTCAGTGAAAAGAAGTGTGATGTTATGCATAATTGGGAACTTCCTTTGTGTGTTGAAATTAGTGTATATGCCTCCCTCACTTTTAAGGTAGCTACATATTGCTGAACTCATATTTCTTAGGTGGTCAGAAGAAATACCCTAGTCCTATGTATCAAAAATTGTACCCCGTTCAGATGGTCTGAATCTGTAGAATACTTCAACTTTGTGCCTGGAGCAAAGGTGCCAATTTGCACACCACAGCTTCCCTCACATCCTGGGATCCCATCCCAGTGATGACTTCCCTTCTCCCTCCCACCCCCAAGGGAGCAAAGGTTGGGGACACTTGAGCAATGTCCCAGAGGCAACAGTGGGAGGGAGAAGATGACAGTCTTTGGGCTCAGAGAAAACTTTTGGTTCCGTGACTCTGATCCTGCTGCTGCTCCTACAAGGTCCCTCATGCCATGCCAAATTACAGCAGTGGGAGCCCAGGGTCATGGTGTAAGGTCACAATCCAGGGCACAATGCAGTGCTTCTGGGGACCTGCCTCCAAGGGGCTTCCTTTTAGCCTAGAGGGCACCAAAAAACTCCCTCCTCCTCTGCCCCTTTCTGTTTCTGTGACAGTCCTGGTGAAAGGGTTCAAGTGTGGAACAGGGGCAGCTGCACAGCAGGTTCAGAAGCACTTTCAAGAACAGGAGGCAGGTCTTGACTGAAGCTAGAGGAAGTTTTGTGTGTGTGTGTGTTTTTTTAATGGAATTTGTTAAGCACTTACTATGTAGAGAGCACCGTACTACGTGCTTGGAAGAGTCCAATACAAGAGAATTAGCAGACATGTTCCCTACCCATAATGAATTATAATCTAGAGGGGGAGACAGACTTTAATATAGATCATTTATAATGTATAATTTAAAGATATATATACGTAAGTATTGTGGGGTTGAGGGTGGGGTGAATATCAAATGCCCAGAGGTCTCGAATCCAAGTGCATAGATGACTCACAGAGTCGGAAGAGCAAGCTGGGGGAAAGACGGCTTACTTGGGGAAGGGCTTTTAAAGTAGATGTGACCTAATTAGTGATTTGAAGGTGGGGAGAGTGGAGTTCTGGCATATATGGAGGAAGAGGGAGTTCTGGCTAGCGGCAGGGTGTGGGAAACGGGTCGGCAGCAAAATAGGATCAGGGCACAGTGAGTAAACTGGTGCTGGAGGTGTGAATTGCGAGGGCTGGCCTGTCATAGGAGGTCATTGAGGTGAGTTAGGATAGGCTGAGTTGAATGAGTGCTTTAGAGATTTTGGTGAGGTGTTTCAGCCTATGCTAAGGAGATGGTAAGTAGACACAAGCTAATCAGGTTGGACACCATCCTTGTCCCACATGGGACTCACAGTCTTTATCCCCATTTTACGGACGAGCTAACTGAAACACAGAGAGGTTAGGTGACTTGCCCAAGATCACACAGAAGACAGGATTAGAACTCAGGTCCTCTGATTCCCAGGCCCATGAAGTTTCCATCAAGGCCTCTTTCTGAAACCCATTTCTCTGTTGCTCTCTGATCAGCTGCCCCATCTGCTTCCTCCCTTCATACCCTTTTCATTCCAACACTGGTTTAGGCCTTGTTCAGAGAAGCAGCATGGCCCTGAGGATAGAGCACAGACCTGAGAGTCAGAAGATCATGGGTTCTAATCCCAGCTCCACCACTTGTCTGTTGTGTGACCTTGGGCAAGACACTGAACTTCTCGGTGCCTCAGTTCCCTCATCTGTGAGCCTTATGTGAGACGGGGACTGTGTCCAACTAAATTATCTGGTATCTACCCCAACACTTAGAACAGAGCCTGGTGCATAGTAAGTGCTTAACAAATGCCATAATTATTATTATTTTTATTATTATTATTATTAAATTCCCAACAGGAGTATTTCATTGACTTTCTGTTGAAATCACCAGAACCTGATGGGCACAAAACTGATATAAACTTTAGGGATCCAGGGGTCTGATCAGATTGTGAGATTCTGAGTGGTCCCTCCCACCCTCACCCCATCCGTATGTGTTTCCTCTATCTGGACCTTGGGGATGATGATGCCCAGCACCATTTGACTTCCCAGGGGGCCCCACATACTGTGAGATGTACTTTGGAATACAGTTCATCCCAGTTCCATGGTCGGTTCCTTATCTGGCCTTCCTTTGAGTCTAAGCATTCGCACCCCTAGGGATGGTGGGGGAAGCAGGGAGTGAGACATTGCAAGTATCCTGAAACTTTCCCTGTTTTCCCTTCTTTGTTTACTTAGGCATATCTCCTTAACACTTCCTGCTACCTTCCGGGGCCGAAACAGTACTCGAACAGACCATGAGTATCAGCACTCCAATTTGTACGCCATATCAGGTATGTTGGCGCCTTCGAAATTGTGAATTATTCTGTATTCTGCATCCTGTAGACAGCTCTGGGAGATCCACCCAAGGAGTCGACGTCTTCTTCATGTCTCTTCATCAGATTTCCACTTTTAAACTGGAGGTCTTTGGAAAGCAGTGACCGTGTTCCCATGTTCTTTATCTGACTACAGTAGATCCAGTACAGTGCCACATACAAATTACTTGCTGAGAAAATGTTGGTTTCTTTCTGACACCGAGGAAGTCAGATGTTTAGAATAGGTAGCTTTAATTATTAAGCATATTTTGACTGCAAATTCACTTCTAACTGAACAGAATAAATGCTAGGTAGGTTTGGCTCAGAGAAATAGTGAAAGTAGAGCCCATGTAATGGTGAATAGGAGTAGTGTGTGGAGCACTGTCCTCGATGAATTTGATCTTAACTCCTCCTTCATCGTCATTGGCCAGAAACAGGCTGGCCTAGTGGAAACAGCACAGGACTGGGAGTCAGGGACCTGAGTTCTAATCTTGGCTCTGCCACTTGCCCCTTTGTGACCTTATCTGTCCCTCAGTTTCTTCACCTGTAAAATGGGGATTAAATACAAGTGTTTCTGCCACCCTCCCCCCCATTTTGCTATAAGCCCCATGTGAGACAGCAACAGTGCTCTGATTGTATTGAATATAGTCCAGTGCTCAGCACAAGGTTTTGCAACTAGTAAGCACTTAGTATCGCAATTATTGTTGTGATCATTGTCATTTCAGTCCCTCAAAGGTTATCCAGGGGTATCCCCATTGACTGCTGGGGGAGAACATCTTCCTTCTCACTGCATTGGGCTGGGAAGACAAAGAATTTCTGAAATTGGGCCTGAAAAATCTTAGCTTCGCCTTGCTGAAAACTTAATTAAATCCAGTTTTTCTCCATTATGTCATCTTCACAAAGGGAAGGAAACATATAAGGAAGCCATGATGTGGAAGTGAAGTTGATGATCATTTCTGAGCTTGTTGGGGATTTGCTGTGGAATTCAGAGGGCTACTCAGTTGTTGGTGCTTGGCCCATCCATGCTATTTACTGAGACTTTCTATTAATGTTGAGTGACATTTCTAACATGGAAACATGGCACTAATTTGGGTAATATAATGAACTGGTTACTTAAAAGGTAATCTTTATCTAAAAATTGCAACTTCCAGTTCCTAAATAACTGGACTAAAACAGTGGCATAATTCTTGTCAGTTTTCGTTTTTCTCATTATGATAACTCCCTAATAGATTTAGAAATGTAAGCAAACGCCTGTTGCTCTGTTCAAATGTGACATTCCTGAAAGGCAGTGAGTTTTTACTGGGAAGAAGCTCCCAAAGAGTAAAATTCACAGAATATAATAGGGACAGACTTTGCCTGAGAAGAACTTTAGCTGGGAGGAATTCTTATAGGCTGTCACTGCTTCAGCATTGTAGACGAAGAGAATAACATGTTTGGAAAGAAGGCCTATTTTGCACAGACTCTGAATATTTTACCAGATGTCTACTGGCAGCCTTGTGGAAAGTAAGTTTATAAAATCCGACATAGCAGCAGTGCACAAAATCTTCCCCAAAAAGTCTCAATCCAAGTATTTGACCTATTTTCGGCCTACAAATCCTTCTCCAGACCCATTGTTATACAGTGCAGGTCTTACATATGTTCTAATGGGAAAGCCAGCTGTTTAACATTTCAACAGAAAAGAGCCCATAATGCAAAATAGCCTCTGTATTGGCAGGAATCTTCCTGAATATCTTTGGACCACTTCTGCCGCGCTCAGTGACCAAGACAGAGTGCTGTCCATGTCAATTCCTGCTGTTAGTATCAAAGTACTAAGGTAACCTCCCCTCAAGATATAGTAGAAGCCATTCCAAAACTCACTGTACAATTTAAGTGGTAGTCAATTGGATTTTATGAACAGGACTGTGGTAGCCCCACTCCAGCCCCTTAATAGCAGGGAGTTTGGGCCTTTCTGCTGCTGTAGTCACTGCACTATTGTGCTAAACCTCCTTACTCCTAGAGGTCTGTGAGCTCAAATGGGGAGAAAGCCTGACACCTCAATATTCAGTATTCCTGGATATTGGGAAGAGTGCTCTGTTGTCCTTCAAGTAGCCTGGGATAGAAACTCAGACTGGAGTTTCCCTTTCCTTGGAAGACTCTTGTGTTTCAAATCAGCGTAGGGAAGCAGCATGGCATAGTGGATGGAGCACAGGCCTGAGACTCAAAAGGTCATGGGTTCTAATCCTGGCTTCACCACTTGTCTGCTGTGTGACCTGGGGCAAGTCACTTTACTTCTCTGAGCCTCAGTTACCTCATCTGTAAAATGGGGATTAAGAGTGTGAGCCCTATGTGGGGTAGGGACTGTGTCCAACCTGACTACCTTGTATCTGCCCCAGTGCGTAGAACAGTGCTTGGCAAATAGTAAATGTTTAACAAGTACTATTATTATTATCACTATTACTTCACTTCCCTGTGCCTCAGTTACCTCATCTATAAAATGGGGATTAAGTCTGTGAGCTCCATGCGGGACAGGGACTGTGTCCAATTGGATTTGCTTGTATCCACCCCAGTGCTTAGTACAGGTCCTGGCACATAGTAAGTGCTTCATAAATACAATAATAATTGGGTCAATCAGTCAGTGAGTTTGTAAGTCAGTGTATGAGAAGTGCTCATCAATTTGTTTTCAAGAGACCTAATCTGGATGCCAACCAAACACCCTAACTTGTTTAGCATAGAGAGATCTCCTTTATCCAGTAGACTAACTGGAATTTTTCCTACAGTCCTGCATCTTCAAGAGGAACTCTGCAGTCATCTGAGAGCTTCCCATTGCCTTCAGGTGGTGTCAGTGGCACTAATGAAAAGCATTCCATCCCCCTGTACTTAGGCTACTCCCCACCCCCCAGTGGAGTCTACAAATAGCCAACAGTGCCAAATAAGGCAGTTGAGAGCATGCCCATTCCAGGGAAGGTGGCATGGAAGAAGCAGACTATGGCTTAGGGCTCCTCCTGGCTTCCACAGTCCAAGTCTTCCTGAAGCCTCACCCTAATCATGATTCGGGGGCCTGTTACCTACTTGTCTTGTTTTATGCTGTCAAGTCATCTCCGACCCATTGCAACTCCATGGACACATCTCTCCAAGAACGCCCCACCGACATCTGCAGTTGGTCTGGTGTATACCCAGAGAATTTTCTTGGTAAAAATATGGAAGTAGTTTACCATTGCCTTCTTCTGCACAGTAAGCATGAATCTCTGCCCTCGTCTCTCTCCCATGCCACTGCTGCCCAGTACAGTTGAGTTTTTACTTGTAGCAGATTACCTTCCGCTCGCTAGCCACTGCCCAAGCTAGGAATGGAATGGGTATCCCCTTGTTTGACTCTCCCTCCTGTGACCGAGACTGATAGAGTACTGGAAACTCTGCAGGTGTGATCCTGAGAGGAGTGTTACCTACTACATGGTAGCTAAAGGAATGAACCGGCTGACCCGATTGCTGCTAAAGAATGAATCTAGTATTAGTGGTCCATTCAGCATGGAAGGTGAAGGCGTTGTGTAGAAATGATCACATATACATATGATATATTATTTTATGTGCATATAGAATAATACATGTGTATATAATGTTTAGTGGAGTGGGGGTGTATGTGCGTGCTGGCTTCCTATCTTTTGGACAGGTTTTGACCAGTGGCCCATGAAATTTAAGCTCTTCTCCAAAGTAGAAAGGTTGAAAAATTCCATTTAATAAGAAATGTAAAAGGCTGAATGGATAAGAACATATATGATTCCTAAAGCATTATTTTACACTTCTGAAAATATCTTCAAGTGTGCATCCTGTTCTTTCTCTGTTTTCCCCTGACCTGCAACTAAAGTAATTTACCCTTACATCTTCCCCAAAGGGCAGGGGTTAAAATTTACCTTCATGATGAACACAAATGAGTATATGCACTGTTTAAGTCTGCAGCGAGAACCATCCCAGTAGCAGTGGATTTTCTGACCTACAATTTGCCTTCTCCTTTTAATCTATTTCCAATCAGAGCAGCATAGTTTAGGGAAGCAGCACGGCCTGGGAGTCAGAGGACGTAGGTTCTCTCTGCCACTTATCTGCTATGTTGCTTTGGGTAAAACATGTAATCAATTGTTTGTATTTATTGAACACTTACTGTGTGCAGAGCACTGTACTAAACACTTGGGAGAGTACAGTATAACAGAGTAGGTAAATTCATTCCCTTCCCAGAAAGATCTTTCTAAACTTCTCTGTTCCTCAATTTCCTCATCTGTAAAATGAGGATTAAATCCTACTTCCTTCTACTTAGACTTTGAGCCCCAAGTAGGACAGGGACTGTGTCCAATCTTATTTCTATCCCAGCACTTAATGCAATGCTTGGCAGGTAATAAGCCCTTTTTTATTGTATTTGTTAAGCACGTAATATGTGCCAGGCACAGTACTAAGCACTGTGGTATTATACAAGATAATCGGATTAGACATAGTCCATGTCCCAAGTGAGGCTCTCAGACTTAATCCCCATTTTACAGATGAGGTTACTGAGGCAGAAAACTTAAATGACTTCCCCAAAGTCATACAGCAGACAAGTGGCAGAGCTGGGATTAGAATCCAGCTCCTCTGACTCCCAGGCCTGTGCTCTTTCCACTAGGCCATGCTGCTTCCCAAGTAATAGAGAAGCAGCGTGGCTCAGTGGAAAGAGCACGGGCTTTGGAGTCAGAGGTCATGGGTTCGAATCCCTGCTCGGCCACATGTCAGCTGTGTGACTTTGGGCAAGTCACTTAACTTCTCGGTGCCTCAGTTACCTCATCTGTAAAATGGGGATTAAGACTGTGAGCCCCACGTGGGACAACCTGATTCCCCTGTGTCTACCCCAGCGCTTAGAACAGTGCTCGGCACATAGTAAGCGCTTAACAAATACCAACATTTAGTACCAGTTTAAAAAATAGCAAATGACAGTAAAAAAAAATCAAAGGATAAGAATATATCTGGGGAAAACTGAAAGTATGAAATTCCACATGGGAAAGATCTGTCATGGACTTCTAGCCATCCATCTGCCTGGAAGAAGGGACAGGACCAGATCTCTCCAAGTCCATCCCAGTTCTAGGGTACTATGATCCTGAAGTTCTCTATCACAAAGTTTAGAGGTGATACTATGGAACTGATGTTTCAGTTTCCCATAAAGCTCCATTGAAGGTAGACATATGACTATAGCTTATTGCACAAGTATTTGGTGAAAAAGAACAATGCCCTTAAAGACAAGTGGGTTTTGATTGTATTTCAGCAAAGTTGGGGGTGGACAAGTTGTTTGATTCATGAGTCCTGTTTGCCATTCTGTTGACTGCAGCAGGAAATAGCAGCTCATATTTGGCTGGCTGTTTAGAAGCGAAGGGCTTTCTCGTTTTCAAAAATTGTTGTTAAATTTAAAGTCTTGCATGTTGTGGACTCTTCTAACACATCCACTGGGCTTGGCAATTTCATCTGCAAATGTACTGGACAACTGGGTTTCCTTAATAAGCAACTGATAACAGAAATAAAAAGCCTTATAGTTGTTTTCTAGGAATAAACTGTCTGGTATCTGCAAACTCTCGTGCCCTAGCAAATCTTTCTCTTTTTTTCTTTCCTTTTTTTTTTTTTTTGAAGTCCCTTAAACATATGCAGTGTTGTTCAGTAGTAAAGACAGGGAGAATACCAAGCCAGAGTTCCTGTCTGAGAAATTTAGGATCTGGAAACCGTCCCAGACCAGAGACCATTCACAGGGCCCAATATAATGAAGTGGAGCTGTGCAATGAGTTGCTGGAATGTGGATTTTTTTTTCCCCCTGGGGCAGTCTAGTTCCATGGCCTTGATGCCTTCTTGATTAACCCACTGAAGAGCCAGAAATCTGTTTTCTCTTCCTTTTTCTCGGGGGGTGTCCATGGCCCTGTTTCCTGACAAAGGAGTACTTGGGCTACGTTATGACAAACCAGGGCACCCTTTTCCTCCACAGTGCTTAAAGGAGACTAAGCAGTGAGCAGGTTTGCTACCTCTCTATCCCCCTGTCTTCTTCACCTCTTTAACAGAAATAGGATTTTATCTGAATTGCAAAATGCCGCCCGAACCACATAACCGGCATTAGCCTAAGAAAGCACAAAGCAATTAAAAATAATTAATGATTTCTGAATATCAGCTTTCCCCATGCAGTTTTAATCTAGTCCTCATTTAAATGGAAGATGGACATTTAATTATCAGTATTATGAAATTCATGATTTATATATTTCACCCAATTGGATCATTTCTGCCTCTTGTTCTTCATCTGGGTATGAAAAAAAAATTGGTAATAATAGAAAAAGTCATCTGGTGCATACCAAACAATTACAAATCTATTTTCCAATCATCTGTAGTGACTACAGGATTTCTTGTCTGTATAATTAAGGGCAAATCTCACCTGGAAAATTTTAAATAAATGAAAGAATTTCATGATTAAGCATTTTCTATCTCCTCAATTGAAAGTTGAGAGACTGGAACATTAGATTGTTAGAGAAATGACACGCTTTCAGTTGCAAGTCGTTCTAATAAATAACTGAATTGTGAAAATTAAGGTGAGGGCTTAGCTATCCAGCTATGCACGGAGTCTATTCTTAGGCAGCTGTTTCCTGTTTGGGTCTGTGTTTCTCCCCCAGAATTGTATCCTGTTAGGGATCCACGATGGGGGAGGGGAGAGGAGGGAGAATGGGTTGATAGATTTGTGTTGGTATGGTCACATCCGGTTGGCCCACAGTTAAGGAAGTAGCTGGTGTACAGTGGACCCTCTGCTCTGACCCACCGAGGAATGTTATTCATCCTCTTTACATTCAGAGCCCTCCTTTGTGGCCTTCTGTGTAATGGAGATGTGGTTGTGACTCCACACAACCTTCAATCGAGACCTCCACATGCCCTCGTCCTCTGTGAGGTTTATCAAAAGCACCAAGGATGAGGAAGAGATAGAGAGATCGGTTTGGTGCGGCTGCAGATAATAGCACACAGGGAAAACTCCCGAACGAGGCGGGGAATTATTTATAATAATGGGGCTCAAATAGAGGGGGAAATAAGTCACCATAAAGGTGTATAAATTTTTATCCTCGTGTATAAACAGCCGTTGTGTTCCTTGTCTCACCATCTATTCTTGCCAAGACTGACAACCAAATCTAGGGAAAAGAAAAATATAATAAGAAAAGTAAGAAATGAATGGGAACGGATGGGGAATTGATCGTGCTGTGTATTTGTATATCCTGATGTAAAAGGTGCTGTTGACAGGTGGCCAGGTTTGCTCTGTATACAACCATGTGTGTGCTGTCAGGCGCACGCAAGCAGCCTTGTTTCGATTGATGAATTGCCTGCTTTCTTGATTAAACCTTCCGTCACTTAAGAAACAAAAAGCCTGTGTTTAGATGGCAGAGTGGGACATGTCAAAAAAATCTGTCTCCTTTACCTTTGTGCAGATGTTGGGCACAGACTGTAACATGTATTATTAAAATGAATGTGGCATTTACTGTGCATTATTCCTTTCCTGGGAGAAAGGACTGTAAATTATATGCTAATAATAAGCTTTAACCCTTTCTAAAAGCAAGAGATTTAAGAGTGCAAATATTCCTGTAGGCTTGGCTAATTGGATGTGCTTTAGCACCACTGAAGCTGTGTCACTGAAGTTAATAAACAGTGTGTTTCAGGCAAATAAGCGGCTGCACCTTGGGGATCTTACCTCTAGGAGGTTTTCTGCTCTGTAAGTACAGTAGCACCAAAATGTCAGCCTTTCCAATGCAAGACCCTTCACTAAAAGGTTCCTCAAAATATTGAGTAGGGGCGTGAGCCATATGACTGTCCAGCTTCAAAAATCAGAACAACACATTTACTAGCTCACATTGTCGTTTTAGTGACTTGCCTTCTCTTGTGGAGGGACTGGACTCACCTGACATGAACTGGGGGAATATGGTGGCTAAGTCATTCATTCAGTCATATTTATTGAGCGCTTACTATGTGCAGAGCACTGTACTAAGCGCTTGGAATGTACAGTTCGGCAACAGAGGTAATCCCTGCCCAACAAGGGGCTCACAGTCTAAAAATGTAAACTAGACCATAGTAATAATAATAATAATAATAATGGTACTTGTTAAGTGCTTACTATGTGCCAAGAGCTATTCAGAACCCTGGGTAGATACGAGTTAATCAGGTTGGACACAGCCCTTGTACCACATGGGGCTCACAGTCTCAGTCCCCATTTTATAGATGACATAACTGAAGACACGGAAAAATGAAATGACTTGCCCAAGGATACACAGTAGATAGGTGGCAGAGCCGGGAGTAGAACCTGTGACCCTCAGACTCCCAGGTCCGTGCTCTGCCCACTAAACCATGCCGCTAATTGAGGGAGCCCTGGGTCACTGGAGTGGGGATATGTGTTGGTGTGGTCTCCAGGTCTCATTGTAATTGCTGGCAAAACAAGCTCTCTTTCCTATTGAAGGTGCAACCTCCACTCTTTCTGTCTTTTGAGGGTAGCTTTGGGTATGGACTCCCCCCTTGGAATCTCCTTATCTGTCCAAATGCTTCAAGTCGATTTCCCAATAAGTCAGTGTTTGAGAAAGTCATTACCCTTGAGAGGTCAAGTGGCAGGCTCTAACATTAAAATGTTAGCGCCCTTCACTCCCTCCTCCAGCCCACGAATTCCCAGAGTGGTATTTTCTGGCAAATGGCTGGGTGTGTTGGGGCTGGGGGAGGTTCTAGAGAGGGATGAAACATTTCTGATTTGGAAGGAACTTTCAGTATGGGCTATTTTGTCAAACCTTTAAATAATACTTGTGCATTTTCTCTTCTACATGTATTCTGATACAGCCATTTGGGCTGCTGATGGAAAGAAATTCTGCTTCAGGGCTGAGCTGGGCTGCAATGTCCTTTGTGATGTGTGGGGATGTGGCATCCTTCTATGGGGAGGGGATATTTTGGAATTTTTTAAAAAATTCTGGCCTTTGGTTTCATTTTTTATTGTGTTTTTATAAAAGTGCCTAGTACAGTGCCCTACATACAGTAAGTGCTCAATAAAAATGATTGAATAAATGAATGAATATGTATATTTGATCTTGCATGTAGTAGCAGAAAATTGACACCTCCTGTGATTTTCAAGAGTAGATTTTGCTCTTGTGATTATATATACTTTAGAAAATATTATTTTCCAGAATTCTGTTACTGCCTTTGAAGCCTTCCTATATCAGAAACTGTGCTCTATTGCCCAAGGAGATTGCTCTCCTGGTTAATTAGGAATTTTGCTCTCTTTCATTATATCTCTGAATTTCTCAGAAGCACCATTCAAATATTAGAGTGACTAATCTTAGTTGTGAATCACCTTCAGCCTCACACAGTCTGTACTTACAAAATATCATAAGAGTAAACCGTTGTAAAGCCAACCCAACGTAAATGCAGAAAATAATTCCTATGGTACATTCTTTTCTTTTTATTGAAATTTCTAGGCAGAGCTAACAAGCAGGCTCTTTTCTGGCTTTATTAAAATGGATTAAGTTAAATCAATTATTTTACTTCGGATATGCATGTAGAATCCGAGGTTCTATGTTTCCATAACTTTATTTTGTCTAATTTCCTTCCTGCTGTGTAATTTAAAGTGAAAAATTACTAATTATCTTAAAATGCAAAGGAAGTATTTACTTTGGGGGTAAATTATGCTGTAGTTAAGTATATGTAGTAAGCCTCAGATTTCTTGAAGTTGTAGCATTTAGAATTATTTTTCATGCAGCTAGTACTAGAATACTGCATTTGGAAGTTTTGATGACTTTATTTCCAGTATAATATTTTGGCATTTTAGGAGAATGCAAAACAACTGCTGTTGGCTTTACATACTATAATCATCCCTCAGAACCTTGTGCATTCAGAAGGTTTCCCTTATTAACTATCTCAGGGAGAAAAAAAGTATTTACTGATTTTTTGGAAAAGTGAAGAAGTAATGTTTTTGGTCATTCAGACTCTGTACCTAAATGTCTTTTTGACAGTGTTTATTCATGTTCTCAAATCCTGAGGGCATTTTTTTTTCTTTTTTGAAAGTGGAAGATGAAGGTCTTAACCTGTTTACGTAAAGCGCATTCAGTGCTGTAACGTTGAGTTGGGATGGAATATATTTATCACATATCCCCAAGAAAGAGGCTCATTATTCTGCAGATTTGTCTTACAATTGTCTAAAAGACAATGAATGATGCAAAGCTCTCTTCCAAGGTTCAGATCCTTTGTTAGACAGAGAACTGTTTTTCATGCTTGACTTGTTTTATTGCATAAAAGATCTAGCGATCCACTGGCAAAGCAACATCCATAATTTTGAATGAAACGGTAATACCTGTCACATTGGCCCCAAGCATCACTTCTGGTGACATATTAAAAGCATTTAATAGGCCTTTACAAGAGATGGTCAGTGATGCATTTTCTTTCCTGGATTTTGCTGGCTGGGTTGAAAGGGTTAACACAGTGTCAGGGACAGGTGTGGCTCATATTCCTTGGCTTTGTCACCCCCCCACCCCACCCCCCACCTCCACCCCTGCCCCTTGATACCACTTCCTGCCCCTTTTCCACAAGAGTGTGACCTGAAATAGAGCCAGAGAGACCCTAACTTTGGGCTCTGCACTAGGCATGAGATCACTTGGATATTGGAGGCAAGGGGTACTTTATTTCCTAAAAGGCTGGGGAGAGAAAGAGAGAACTGGGAGGGTCTTAGCAGATGATTTGCTCCTTTCACCAGTACCTTAAATAGGTTGGCTTTAAGGGCCCCACAGGCCAGGGACAGAGCTGTAGCCTTAATCCAACAGGGACAGCATCCCCGAGCTGGAGGTCCCACCTGGCAAAGGAGAGTCAGATGACCCCAAGCATTTAGCCTCAGAAGAATTGTCCGCTCTTCAGTCAGCTGTGCAGGGATCAGAAAGTCAAGATACTGAAAGGGCGCCTTATGAGAGCCTGCTAATTTTAGGCTAAAAGTTTTTGCTTCCTTCACATGCAAATGATTTTCTCCTGTTCGGGGAGCCCATCGCGACCCAGGTGACATTACAGCAGTGTCCTGCTGGCTAAAGAGAAGATGATTCATTCTTTTAAGAGACATGTAGCATTTCAGCTGCTTGCAGGTTTCTCAGTGTCAAGGTAACCGCCCTCTCTCCCCTGCTCACTGGGGCTTGTTTGCTCTCGTCCCCTCCAGAGAGCTTTCCTGTTTTCCCTCCTTGCTACCTCTTATATCTCCTTCTTTTGTCTGGATCTTATACTTCCCCAAAGAATCTCTAGAAAACAGCCCTCCCTGCCAAAACACTGCCGCGAACCCCGTACAGTGCTTGGAGTCAGAGCTTAATTGTAGAACAAAAACCAAACCAGCAGCCCATAAGTCAGCCGGTAATTACTCCTCTCTCCCAGGTCTGCCCTTGGAAGGCTGCAGGGTGGGTCTCGGGATGCAGCAGCCTCCTGAAGGGGCCAGGGGAAGGCACTCATCCTTTGTCGCTTGTTTGCTTGGGGTTAGAAGAAGGGAATTAAACCATTTTATTACATTTCAATGCCCCTGTGGGAAAACCCTCACTGTTGCCAAATGCATGGTTATCAGTGCCCCAATACTGCCACTGCTCTTTGGTATACATTTTCCTAAAAGATATTGTAGCTTTTCTGTGGATTTAATGAGGACAGACATTTTAATCAGAGGTTAGTCATTTATTTTAGCAAACTATTGTTTTGATTCATCATTTTTGCAGATAATTAAATGGTTCAGTTGGCACAGTGTGTCTACTTTATTAAAACAGGTAATTTTGAAAAAAGAAAGAGATGCTATTTTTTGGATCACTGCACAAGAATTGCTTTTATCTTCATCTTTGAATGTAGTTTCTGGTTGTTTTGCAAGAATACCCTCTTATATTCAAGTGTTTTAATGCACCTCACAGACTGGAGGGAGGCCCTCTGCTGATCTGGGTTTTAGCTGGGGAGTTCACCCCATCTTTTAAGTGGGAGGAGAGAAAGTAAATCCTGGGTTGTTAGTTTACATAAAAACTCTTCCATTTTAATTGGTGTGGGGACAAGTGCCTGCAAGTTAGAAACTTGGTGGTGGAGCAGTTCTTGTGCTCCAAACAGATCAATTGAAACCTTTGCGGTGGGCGGAGTTTAAAACTCAATTACAACTTGTCCTATTACAGTTTACACTGGTCAGATTTGAGAAAGTCTGTCATTTTTTATAAAAGTGAAAAGGTTACCTGCATTAGCCTTAGTGGATGTGGGCCTTTTCATTTGTAATGCTTCCACCGTGTACGTTTGTGTGCAAGTAATAGAAGGTATGTGGCTCTGGGCAGGCAAGAGTCCCGATCCTCAGAAAGACTAACCTTTCAGAAATGGCTCTGTAAAAACATAATGCTTAAGGCCCTGTTCTGTCCCAGCTAACTTCTATCCACTTGGAAGGGCACAGTATGCAAAATATAATCCGGACTTTATTCATGGAACATGAACCATCAGCCAAATGATAGCACTGCAGGAGCAAACGGTAAATGTTTAAAACAGAAAAACACTGGTTTCTCCCCATATGAGGCTTTTTCCCCATTTTTATTTTTGTAACCCTGAAGCAGTTAATTTACTCCAAAAGCGATGTGTTTAGATTGCGCTAATTAAAACTTTGGAAGCTAATTTTTTGCTGAGCTGTGCAGAACGATAAAAGCACAATTTATAACATGGTTTCTGTCTGCCTCCTTCTCTTGATGCTTCAATTTATGGAGTTTGTCTGAATGCACAATTGGTATTCTTCGTATCCTCCAGCTACTGAGCCAACTGGTCTTTTCCCTACAATTTGTATTGGTTTTCAGGTGAATTGCTTGTCAGACAAGTTCACCTTATAGAGAAGTGGTGCTGTTATTTGTTTTGCTTGTATGAGTACCATAGTTTAATTTTTTTAATAGGAAGCTGCTGTGTAGTTTGGATATTTAAACAGTTATTAACCGAATGACAATTAACAGATTGCATAGACAGATTTTCTTTTGAAAACCTCTGAAATTGAGTACAGTTTGCAAAACTATCACAGCAGAGTAATGACAATGAATTTTGATTTCCCGGAACTGATATTAGACTCCTTATTAAACTATGTGCATCTGCTTTTAATTTACTCCAAATAATTGGAAAATGCAATGAAGCTTTCCAATTAAAGCATGGCTTTATGCTGTTTAATAATACCCCCATAATATTATAGCTTATGAAGTGACAGGTGAGTTGGTGTATGAATAAAACATAAAGGCAGCAATAAGGGACAGAAAACCGGAGACAGTTGTTGGGGATTTTAAATGCTGGATGTAATTTGCATATATTAATCTCTTCTTTTCAGCCTTATCAGGCGTTCTTCAGTATTTGAAGTTAAAATAGCGTTGACAGGCGGGAGTACGCTTAGTTTTTTCAAGGATTTATTACTTGTATAATTTCTGATCTTTAATAAGCAGATATGACTGATCCTCATAGTTCTATAGAAATCGGTTAATTGTTCCAGATGGCGTGTACTGATTATGCAAAATTACTTTTCACACCATTTTTTTTGTGATGGAGTTTGGAGTAAAATTAAATTTTTTTTATAGCCTTCTTATCATGCTGTTTTACAGTGGTTTTTGCACAGAAGTTGAATTTAATCTACTATATTACATTGACCAGCACAGTTATTCTAATGTAGCATTTTGTGATTTGACAAAGAATAATAGAACACATTGCTCATTGTTCGTTCCCGTTCGTTACTGGGCCCGTAATAAAAAGGCGTTCCAGCGCGGAGAATTTAGTAGTTATTTATGAAGAATGCCTAATTCACACAGTCGAAATGCAAAATTGTTACCGTGCAATGTTCTCTTTCCCTTGGAGAGAATAAGGGGGCAGGACAATTGAAAATGGTGGTGGTGTTATAGCTTTCACATACTGAAGAAGGATTTTAATGACTGATGGGGCTAAGTGGTATTTTTCATTCGAAGTAAAAAGTATGTCAGCTACTCCAGCCCGCCACAAGTTCTGCTCCAAGAGGACACTGGTGGGATGGCCTAGATTTACATATTCTGATAGCTCAATAGCTTCCTTTTGTAATCGAATATCATTTATAAAGGTTGTGGGATTGTATTTATGCACTGTAAAGCTGTTGATTCAGAACAAAAACCATCTGACTCGCTTTTCCAGTAGTTCATTTTGAATGTTGCCCAAGTTGTCAGGTTATCCTTGAAGCACCTCGCGCCAGTGTCACGTTAGAGTTCGAGGTGATCTTGGTGTGCCCACGCAAACACCTCCACCCCCATCCACCTACCTACCTCCCCGGGCTTGTCCTTGCCCGTTTCTTAGAGAGCACTGACTGTCACCAGCTCAGGAGGGAGTGGGGTGGGGGGGAAGGACTGGTGCCACCCAATCTCCAAACTCATCCAGGAAGGAGGAGTCAGTAGTATCCTCCGTGGGTCTCACTTCTGGGGTGAATGACAGCTTCTATGAGAAGCAGCGTGGCTCAGTGGAAAGAGCCTGGGCTTGGGAGTCAGAGGTCATTGGTTCTAATCCCAGCTCTGCCACTTGTCAGCTGTGTGACTTTGGACACCTCACTTAACTTCTCTGTGCCTCAGTTCCCTCATCTGTAAAATGGGGATGAAGACTGTGAGCCCCTCGTGGGACAACCTGATCACCTTATATCCCCTCAGCGCTTAGAACAGTGCTTTGCACATAGTAAGCGCTTAACAAATGCCATCACTATTATTATTATTATTATTCTATCACAGCAAGGATCTAGGAAGTCATTTCCTGTTTTTCACAATCAAAAGTAAAAGCATTTCCAGTAATTCACATATATGTTTTGTTTTTTATTTTCAAGAGCCATAAACAGGCCGGTATGCATTATAAACGGATGTATATGTGTGCGGGTATATGTATTCAGGGATACATATGTGCCCCAGCTACATGGTTTTAAGACTGTGATGCATTTATTATGAAGTGAGCTCTCTTTTTTTCCATGTGGCAGACCTTTAATGTGCTTACCTGTGGTTTGAATAGAATGAAAAAAGATTTTTGTTTCATGAATTTAATGTACCTAAGTCCCTGGACCAAGCATTTTTCACTTTCCACAAGCAACTGGGGTGCTCTTTTGCCCTGGTCTAATAAGGGAGCCCTTGAAACAGATCTGGAAGTAAAAGTGATTGCAGAAATGCCCACCCATGATGGTTTGGGGGGTGGTAGCCTGCTGACATAGTAACTTCAACTCCGGGCCCAGCTGGAGGCAGGGAATCTGCTGCCCTTTGTGTTTATGTGAACCACAAAGCCACTTTGATGAAATTGACCAGGAGACATTTTCTTATTAAACTGTACTTGATATCTGCTTGCTTCTTTGAAAAGTTTAGCAAGTGCAACAGCTTTGGCCTCCTAGACCATTAAAATGAAAGGGAAAGTTTTCGATTTAATATAAAATGTAAACGTACGGCTTGTGGCCTTTTGTACTTTCAACCCACTACGAAAGCCATGTATTTAATTTACTTGTTGGAGCACTTCAGAAGCTTGGAAATTCTCACACCTCATGTTTTTCAATCAGAAAATAGTTTTGATGTACTATATTAACATTATATAAAGAAGAAAAGGTATAAATCAGAAATTATTAGAAAATATTTGTTCTAATTTAGTAATAATTTGGTAGTAATGCTTTTCATCAGCATAGCTTAAGGCTACATTAAGTGGACAGACTTTATATGGATTCTCTAATTTTAATCTTCAAAATGCTATCTAATGTCTCATTAAGACTTGCATATAATGTATCTTAAGTACAGTCATTAAATATAGTTTAGGGAGATTTATGTTCAGATATTGCTTAAAGATGTTTTAATAGGCCCATTTACTCTGATGGTATTAATGAGCTCTTAATGCAGGCTAAGCTTCTAAAACTAGTGGTAGAGATTCCCAGGCTGAATACAACAGCTTAGGATCTGTACCTGGCTTGGACAGTCCCACAAGATTTGGTTATTTTTAAGGATTGGAGGTACTTCCGCTTCAGGATCGATTTAGCCCATTGGATCTGGCTGGGAGCCCTCCTTGTAGCAGCCTCCTTTTGTGACTTTTAGATGCTACCGCTTCTGACCTTCTCAAGGCCTGTAATGAGACACTTAGGTTAAGCAGTTTTCGTCTCCCAGCAAATTTGGAGGCAGGGGGAGGGGCGGGGGGGCACTTTGATCTGTGCCAAAGAGAATTTCAACAAGGTCATTTAGTGCATCTTCAAGGTCCTCCAAAGCACCCTTCCTGGAGCCCACAAGGGGTTAAAGAAGGCTGTTGCGGTGTTTCTTGTATCAGCATCTGCCAGGTAAGGCATTCACAGTCTGGCATCATTATGTGAACAGCTTAGATCTGCCATAAGTGAGCTGTAAAAGGTCACATGGGTGTGCTTTAATCTTTCAGGAATTCAGAATGGCTGGAATATACATAATAAAGTAGCCCCCTTTTTTTTTCAGTGAAAAACAAAGCCCGATTAAAAAAACCTATGCATTGGCCCTCATTCTGCCAGGACCCTAGCATTATTCAGGTGTATGTGAGTGTGCACGCGCATGTGTTTGTGTGTGCCTGTGTGTGAGCTACACATCAAACTATTTTGCTGATTCTTTTCTGTATTGCAAATGAAATGTTCTTCTTTCAGTTTTCATGTGTGCGTGTGCGTGTGTGTATATATATGTTTTAATACAGGAGAAAAAATCCCTTATGAGTTCAGAGACTTTTCTAATTACTAAATTGGTTTGTTATAAGAAGATAATAGCAAAGAATTTTCTTCTTTTCATAATTGGACATTTCTTCCCTGTAGGCTAATGTATGCACAGACCTTGCATACTCAATAAGTTGTGCATTTGAAACACCATAACTAGCTAATAACAGCAATGGTGTCATCAGAGAGTAATGGTGTGCTGATTAGCATAATTAATGACAAATGGTGGCACGGAATTGGTGGATCGGCTTTGTAGATGATGAATGCTCTCAGGCCCAAGTTGAAGCCTGCCACCTAGGCCTCGCTGGCTGCCAGCCCTTCTGTTCTTTCACAGGCAGACCTCATTAGTCACGATGGGAGATGCCAGTTTATATCCACGGCTGTTGGGAGCACCAAAAACTTAATAAAGGAAGCCAACGCGGTTTCCCTTTTTTTTCCCTCATATTTACTCAGAAACTCATAACTTATTTGGCCACAGCTTCTTCCAAGTTTTGTTGACGATCTGTCAAGTTATTTTAAGAACACTGTGTGGAGCTTGAAGGGTATACAAAAGGTGTTTTGGGATGTAGCTCCCTAAAGTGTCCCAGGTTGCATTGCTACCCACCTCCTTTGTGGCGGTGTGGGCTCAGTCGGTTTTTCGGTGTGTTGGTCTGGGATGGAGGAGGAGAAAAGAATGAGAAGACCGAATGTGGCTGTCCTAAAATGGGGCTGCCACATTTGTCTCTGACTTGATTCATCAGGCCTAATTTGCATTCACAAATGAGACTGATAAAAATGGATTTGCCTTTTAACCTTTAAAGGGGAAAAAGTATTCCTTTACAAGATTTCTGGGGGGATTTTGCCCTTATCTGATAGGAGGGAACTCCTTACCAATAAGGAAGAAAATCCTTAATTTGCATTGGTGAATGAGACTAATTATTATATAGTTAATTAGCATCTGGAAATGAGGATTATCTTAATTACAAAGCACAATTTCCCTAATAGCTACAAAACTGTAAGTTTGATCTGTGTGGAAATTGGTGACTATTATTATGTAATTAGTGATCACATTAATGGTACAAAGTATTTAAACATAATTTGCATATGCAAATGCAATTTACCTGACAGAAACACAGGGCCTTATTAATGATTGTGAGCAAGAAAGATCTAGAGGGCTGCAACTTACTGACCACTCTCTGGTTCTCCCAGGCCCTGGGTGTGGATTACATGCCTGTGGTAATGGCAGAGGACTGTCTACTTTCTCGATTTTAGGCATAAGCGCAAAGGTTATGCCGGTAATAAGAAAGATAAATTAAACTCTTGGGGAAAATGGCCAACCACCGTCCAGGTCCTAAGATCCAATGACGTCTCCCCCTTAGCCTTGGAAAGAAAGTTCGTCAGGTTCAGTGTTCCCTGTGGATATTATCTATCCATCCATCAGTAACTGGTTATAAACTGTAAAAGTGGTGCTCGCGGGAATCTTGTTTTCTGTCCTGTGAGTTCTATCTTTGTCTTTTTCATTTATTGGATTTGCATCTACTGTTTCCACAATCAGGGGAGGACACTGAAAGGCGAGCTGTTTTTTTCTGTTGTGCCATTCCACGTGTTCCTTTCAGCCCTGTCCATTGCAGCCACAGCTGGGTTTCATGTTTCCCTTTACAAACCGCCTGGAGTATGGATTTCTCATTCAGCTGCTAAACCTGTGCAACCTGGTGTCTACTGAACCAGACCTTTCAGAGCAACCGGATAAGAGTGTGTTTCTGCTTGCAATTCACAGGAAACAAAATCGGTTGGGGTGTTCTCAAAAGTCCCAGAGAGACAAAAGGTCAAATTTCCATTTTTTGTTCATATACTTACGCCCACCGTACACAGACACCACCCAAGACACAGTGTGCACATTCGCCAGGACACATCCCTTACACAGAAATCTGGAAATCCCTACTGTCAAACATACCCCGTATCCAGTCACATCGGACCTGGGATAAGAAGCTAAAATAAAGGAATGAGCTTTTACATTTGTATTTCGGTGCCTAGCCGTTCCCTAATAGTTCAGAAAACAAATTGGAATGTTTGAGGGCACTGTGGGATATAGCCTAGGGATCTTTTCGGTTATATCTAAAAGATGCTCTTCAGTGCTAGCTTTCAAAGCTGCAGTACACCTGGAACCATTGTCTGTCAGACTATGAACAGGCGACACCTGGAAAGTACTTTTGTGAGGGGGCGGGGGAAGGAGGGGTCCTGTGAAAAGTACAATTTCCAGCCACTCGTGGGTAGAGTTAGCTCTGTGAGGGTGAGGGAGTTAGGGAAGTTCTGGTTGACCTCATCTAGGTCCGCATTATCTTCTAAAAGTCTTGCCCTGGTTACTTGCTTTCTCACGTGATGGGCCAGTTAATTAAGGGTTGATTCCTGCTAGCGGAAAATTCAATCTTTGAAGTTTAGCATAGAAGAAATACTTCAAAAGACTTATTAAAAAATAATAACTTCAAGAGCTTATTCCCTAAACTTTTGCCATTTGAAGTGCCGTTTTGAAGCCTCTCCACATTCCTCGGATTCTGGCTCCCCACAAGCTTTAAGGAATGGCTTGGCTATGACCTGTCAGCATTTAACTTGAACTTTTTTTTATTAAAATTAAAAATGTAGAAACCATTTTCTTCCATTTTTGCTGGTTGGAACCTCCAGGAAAGACCTGATGCTAGAAGGTGCATACTGTAAAAGTAACCTAAGAGGAAGTAGAAGTGGATGATCTTTATCTTTAAAGGGGCACTGCCGTCCGTGAGGTGCTGTTCCTGTTTTCTACACGAGATTAATGGGGCTTCACGGGAAAGGAAGAGAGTGTACCAAACTCTGCCTCTTTGCTAACCCTCATTTCCAGAGGAAGGACGAGAGTCATCCTTCATTGTTACAAGGGAGGACGTCGTATGATAGCCGCTTCCTGCCTGTCCTGCAGCAGGCTGAGTAACGTGTTCAAGGCTGAGGTTGATCTGGGCCCTGCCAAGGAAGCCTCTCTTGCTCTCCATACTCCGACTAGGGTCTGGCTACACCTCATTAGTTGCTGGGTGAGGTGCCAGCTTCTATCCTCTGGTGTCCTTTCTGCGCAAAACACAAACACATATGGCTTTCTGGCTCCAGGAAAACCAGAAATAATGTTTCCCTGCATTGGATGCCTCCTTGGCCCCTTCCTTTTGCCTCTCCCAATGTCTTAATCTCACAAACTTCCCTTAGAAGTGTGGCGTAATTCCTATTTCAAAGCAGTTCCCTTCCCAGGACCCGCTGGCCGACCTGCTAGAGAAATCTAAGGCAAGAAAAGAGCTGCTTGGGGAATTTCCTTGCTGTTTTAATCTGGAGGAGAGTTTCAAGCCCCAAAGAAAGAAAGAGTTTTATCATTCCCTTTAGGGAAGTCATGAATTTCAGAAATTTCCCAAGCGGTCTAGTGTATGTAAGGGTAATTGCAAGATTGGCTTGAAGTGGTAGGCAATGCCTGTTTCTTATGTAAAAGAGGCTGGTCACTTTTTTCTGAATTTGGTGAGGTTACCGACCGATAAGAAGAGGTGAGAGAAAACAGGCAGTTGGGGATAAAAAAAAAAATTGGGAAAAAAAAGAAGATGGTTTTCTAAGGCCACAAGCGGTGCCTTCTCGAGTCAGATCCGCTCTGACAGTGGCAACACTACACTTAGAGAGACAGGGTGAAGGTTGCCCTCTTTGACATCCATCCTCAGGGATAGAGAAGGACTTTCTAACATCCCTACCTTTGCCCTGCAGTAACCCACCGTGAACCTCACATCCGCAAATTTATCTAAACCCAGCTTTCAGTTTTGGCAGTAGGACCAAGCTAACCTCTGAAATACTCCGTGCATGTTGCAGGCTCCAGAGACTCCTGAATGCCGCTGCTTTGGGTCCATTGTGTTAAATGAACAGGAATAATGGGGCTGATGTGAACTGTGCATGTAGAGAGGTTCATTAAAAGCCCATACTGAGACATCTTCAATTACCAACCACTTTTTAAATTCTCTGGTTGAAGTAGAATGGCTGTTGTCTCTTTCCTGGTGTCCGTAGATTCTGGGTTTTATTTTTGTTTTTTGTTTTTGTTTTTTAATTATGCATGTTGTCCCCTCAGTTAAACTTCCTATTGACCAGCCCTGTCTTTTTAGCAAAATTACCCTTGAATACCAAGGACAGATGAACGGCATTGAACATTGAGGGCAGTTCACTCCCTGCTGCCTCCCTCCATTCCCTTCACCCCAAAGCCGTATCCTTTTTTGCGTCCGCTGTAGTATTACAGCTCGCGAGCAGAGAGAGCAATCATTAGGCTAGAGCCACACATGCTCGCTCCCAGTGAGCGGAGCAAAGGCTCCTGCCCCTCCGAAAGGGCTCCTGGTGGGGCGGGGGGCAACTCTGTTTCCTCTCATTAGGCAGGGTGACTAATGACTGACTAAGGCTGTAGGACCATCCAGGGACGGGGGCGGGGGGGACTCTGTGTAACCCTCTTGGCGCAGCCTGGGAAGACAGCCCCCGTTGGAATGGCACAGATGGCAACCCCAAACGACAAAGTAAACTACAATATGTCTTGGAGACACTGTCAGCCTGCAGCTTATTTGTCATGTCATGGCAGTCTATTGGGTTAGGGAGTAATGCTTCCCGTCTCCCCCCTCCTGGTTTGAGGAATTATTTACAGTAGGCTGCTTTGCAGGGATTGGTGAGAACTAGGAAGAAAAGCCAGAACACCAACGGTCAGTTCCTTCATGCTTGGGGAATATTCTTTGTTTTAAAAAGGTGAAGGGCTGGGAAGAGTTGGACTACCATGGAAAGCATTCAGGCAATGTTTGGTATCATTCATTCATTCATTCAATAGTTTTTATTGAGCACTTACTATGTGAAGAGCACTCTACTAAATGATTGGAATGTATAAATCAGCAACAGAGACAATCCCTACCCATTGACGGGCTTACAGTCTAATTGGAGGAGAAATTGGGGGTAATTGCTTTTGGCTTTTGCTCTGTGTTCCTTGGGCCAACTATAACCCCATCTCCTAATGATGTCACGCAGGTTGTCTCCAAGCACCAGAGCACCTCATCTCCCTTTTTCCTCACTGCCTCCCTCCCCCCAGAAACCAACCTTACCCAGTGACCTAGCATTTCAGGAATGTGTCCTGCTGTTGAGTGGAGGTGGGCTGGCCCAGAGAAATGGGAATGACGGTTGATTCCATTTAACACATACTGGTACCCACAGGGTGCCATGAGTAAAGATTTTGAGTGATCATCCTTGTCCTCAAGGAATTTTCAGGAATTGGTCAAATTAAGTACGTCCTTGAGGTCCTTCTGGAGTAAGTTCCCAAACAACTACTACTGAAGGCTCCCATTAAATCCTGTTGTTGATGACAAAAGTAGCTGAGGACCATCCATTCAGTTAAGTATATGTGTCATGCAAACTCAGCTTTCATATTTAGATTCTCTTTACAGATACCCTGGTGTTGGGGTCTGAAACACAGCTATTGGGATGGTGATTTATTTAAGAAAAATCTGCTGCTTCCTTGTTCCACCATAATTAGTTGAGAAACACTTTCCCTTCATTCAACCTATAGGGAATTTCTCTTACACCTACCTACCACCTAACACTAACGCCCACCCTATCAATATTTGCCATTTAGAAAAAGAGACAACAGTAAAACCCATGAAATTGTTACACTTCACAGGCAGCGGAGGGCAAGATCATAGTAAGTAAGCAGTGGAAGTCAGGAGGTCCAGGAAGCAGTGCTGAATCAAACTTTGTGATCTGGGCTATTTGGACTGAAGTTCTTGGATCAAAGTGAGAGAGATTCAGGAATTTGGATCTTATTCTGTGGGTATATGAAACTGGGAAGGTTTATTGCCCTTTTTTTCTTTAATGTCCCAGTATCCTATGTTTCTGGGCACAGGTATGTAATAAAAAGCCCTCCAGAATATAAATAGCAGATTATGGCAGCGGGATTAACTGTGGGATTTATCACCCATCTTGTTTGTATAGACTTTGGGTAAATTTCACACAGATCAAATGATGACATGGCCATAGTTCTGAAAGTTTCATTGTTTTCCTATCTCATTTTTATTTGTTTTCTACAAATGATGTCTCTTAGTACCCTCTCTCCTCTCTCTCTCTTCATGCTTCAAAATGTAATTCTTCTTTCTGTTCATGGAGTTATTGGTCTCTGTGTCTGCCTGAGACTCCCAGAGCTTGCTCATGGAAATTGGTCAGGTGAAGCCTCTCGTTCCCTGTGAGGGATTGTTTCAGGTTATTTTTTAAAATTCCAGTTCCACTTTTTGTTGAGGATCCCTGGGAGCGGGGACAATATTTCCAGAAATGGGACAACTAATGGTGGGTTTTTGTACAGGACTCAACCCACAGTGGGAACTCAGTAAATACTATTTATTGATTGGGCCCGGTAAATCAGGTGAAATAACCTCAATTACCATTGAGCAATTCAAGTGTCCATGCAGGTCTAGAGCTTTTAATCTGTGGCATTTATTGAGTGTTTACTGTGTGCAGAGTACTGTGCTAAGCGCTTGGGAAAGTACAATACAATAGAGTTGGTAGAAATGATCTCTGCCCTTAGGGAGCATATAATCTGTGATGGGGAACAGGCATTAAAATAAATTACAGGTAGGGAAAATAGGGAAGTGTAAGGATATGGACAGAAGTGTTGTGGGGCTTGAGTGCTTATCAAAATGCTTAATAGCCAAGTGCAAGGTCAATGCAGAGAGGAGTTCAGGGAGGGGAAACAAAGACTTAAGGAAGACCTCTTAGAGATGTGATTTTAGGAAGGTTTTGAAGGTGGGGAGAATGGTGGACTGTTGACTGTAAGTCTGCTATGGGAAGGAAATGTGTCTACCAATTCTATTGTAATGTACTGCCCCAAGTGCTCTGCACACAGGAAGCACTCAAATACCACTGATAGTGATGAAGGGGGAAGGGAGTACCAGGCCAGAAAGAGTGTGTGGACAAGAGATCAGCAGTGAGATAAGTCAAGATAGTCAGTCAATTGTATTTGTTGAGCACTTGCTGTGTGCAGAGCATAGTACTAAGTGACAGGCACAGTCCCTGCCCACAATGAGCTTACAGTCTAGAGGGGAAGCCTACAGTCTAGATAGAGTAGGTTGGCATTTAAAAGACCCAAGTGTGTGAATTGGACTGTAGTAGATCAGCTCAGAAAGGAGGGATGTCCTTAAGGGGAAAACTTATCTAATGATGCGGTAAATATAGTCTGAGCTTCTACTGCTGGTAACTCCACTAGTTGGGTTCACTGTACAGGTATGGATAAGAGTATTGGGGTTTTTTTTTCCTCCAAAGACTGTAGTGTTTTAATATCATGCATACAAGCATAAGAGTTACTGGCTGACTGTTCCACACCCTGCCCCTACACTGCTCCTGTATTGAATCAGTCTAGCCTTCTGCCCCCATTTGGCATTCCCCTTGGCTGCTTTCATTTTCAGCTTTGGGAAGTCAGTGCAACTCATCATTCACTCCCTCCTAATGGCATGGGCAGAAATGCCTTCTTGGAATGTGGCACATCAGAACTGGCAAGCCAGTCCTGATTTGCACTTAGGGGAAGCGTGATTCTTGATACAAATTGTGACTCTCCTCTATTCAGACTTCACACATCATTCCAGAACAGTTCTCTGCTTGAATGACCTTTCAGGCCAGGAAGGCCCAGGGAGAGATTTACACTTTCCTAGTTTCTGAGGAAGATATAGTCAGAATTAGTTAGGGAACTGTTTGAATACTCCTCTTTTCTTTCCCCCCACTTCCATATTTCCTTTATTTTTTATTGGGTTTGTTTTTTTTTGCTGAGTACACACAAGTACTCATACATGTCTACTACTTGACTGCCTGTCTACTTGTTTTGTTTTGTTGTCTGTCTCCCCCTCTAGACTGTGAGCCCATTGGTAGGGATTGTCTCTATTTGTTGCTAAATTGTATTTCCCAAGTGCTTAGTACAGTGCTCTGCACACAACAAGCGCTCAATAAATACGATTGAATGAATGAATGAATACATACATACATACTCACAGGTTCAATCACGCCTACCATGTTGAAAGCATTTTCAGGCAGGATTCAGGATTGGAGTTTCCACTAAGTCCACGTTTGCTATCCTGGCTGAACCTCCAGATGTTTCCCTAAGAACCGCACTTGTTTTTGCTCCATGAAGGATCACCTCCATGTAGATAGAGGGAATTCTTTATCATCCCTCGTTGTTACTGCCAAATCAGACAGTGACTTTGAGGTTTCATATTGTTTGATTTCTTTTGATGGTTTGGAAGCCTGGTAATTTGGTGATACTAGGATTGCTCTTAACATGAACTGCACAGTTTTGGGGTGGCTTGAATAGATTTCCATCATTTGTGATTAGAACAATCGGGAAGCATTTTTCTTGCAAAAAAGAATAGCTGAATCTGAAGTTTCTTCTAAACCGATGAAGTAGCTGTGAGCCCTGCAGAAAAGTGGGTTTGTTATCAGCTCTGCATTTTATCTCAGCCTGGGAAGAGAGGAGAGAATGTTATCCTAGTAAACTAGCATTTTCTAGCTCTGTATATCACTCCACACTTAAATGTGACAGCCATATCTTTAATGTTTTTCTATTGGATTAATAATGTTTAATGTTAAAAGCAGTAAAGCGAAATGTTTTTGTTATGGTTTTTTTATATCACTGGTGGAAAATTCAAGTGTAAAAGACCATGCCCCAAAATCCTCCAATAATGATAATAAAAAAAAAGAAAATGCAAAGCTATTAAAAAAAAATGTTTGGGCACTGAAACGCCATAGGGGCTCATATTTCCCTGGGACCATAGGTGTGTAAAGGCACTGATTCCAGCCCAGCCCAACCCCGCCCAACCCGACACTCTGGTGTGAAGGATTAGTGCTCATTGCAGTGTGCAAACGGAGCCCTCCAGCCCTGAAGCAGCCATTCATCTCTACCCAGGAGCTAAATATGACAATGTTAGCATTTTTCATTTCCCTGACGTTACCATTAATAAAGCAATGATCCAAAAGGAGCTTTGCTGAGTCTGTTCTTTATACTTCCATCACTCACGACTAGATAATTTCACACAGGATCGTTTTTAAATTAAATGACGATAAAAACGCTCTGCTGTTCTGTGTTCACTAGTTCATAGAAGTCTATCAAGTCATTAATGTGTCATGACAAACTGCTAGATGGATACAAGAGTAATTAATTATTTGAATAAATAACAGGTTGAACTTGGTGCTTTGAACCACAATGGCATATGCATCAAATCGAGGGCATCTTGGAGCCTTTGCAAGGCACTGGCCGAAGGGTTAAAATTCAGGCCAGAATACTGAGAGTGGTGAGAAGTCATTTTCTAAACATCCTGTAATATCTTGCAGGCCCTAAACTGAAGTGTCACATTTCAGTGCCTGGGTTGAATTTTGGTGTTCTAGTTCTTCTGTAATGGCCATTTTAAGAAGCCATCTGATCACTGATGATTTCAAGGAACAATTATACAGATTTTCATAATCACCATTAATCTCCACTTATTTTTCAAGATAATTACAGCAATTATTATTTAGATTCCTCTTTTATGTGCACATTGTAGGAAAGAACAAGTGCTTATTATACTGGGGAGTGCAGAGAACTACAGCTTTAAATTCTTTGTCATCTCCAAACTCATTATTTTAGCTGGTGCTGTCTCTGAAAGTTCATCAGCTTTAGAAATTGAAGCAGTAATATCAGGCCCTATGATTAAATCTTACACTTTGGCTGAAAGTGTGGTTAGCGAACATGGGGGAATTGCAAATTTTTTTTACTCTTAACTTTTGTTTCAATTTTAAGGAAAAATACAGTGGAGGTGAAGTATACAGTTAGGGTGGTAGTCATGTATCTATTTTATATTAAAGACTTACTGACTGAACTAACAAGTAATATTGATAGAATACATTTTTGTGACATGCCCTTTAAAGGTTACTATTAAATCTTGATAATTTATAGCATATTGGCCTTACAGACATGGCACTAGATAAAAGTGAACAGTCTACCTGGTATTTCTGAATCAAATGAAAGATGATGTCAATTTGGTCATAAATACAGCTTCATCTGCTGCTGCTTTGCCCTCTACTCACCATGATTTCCAGAGGCTCGGTCCTCTGGATTTTGGATTTTGAAAAGGTGAAGTATGGAGTCTTATTGCAGACCATGAGTAGAAACCATTGCCTCAGGTCAGCATAAATTAATATACTGTGTAGGTATATATGACCTAAAGGGAAAATTCACATAAAAGTGTTTTACCCTCTTAGAAATGAGAATACTTGGGTACTTTTGAAAAACTTTGAAATGACATTGTACCAGTGCTTCATTTAATCTGCTGTGAACACTGCAGGCCTGATTACATGAAAGGAGAAGAGGGGATCAGGGTGGGATGATGTACGTTGGCGTAAGGGAAATCTTAAAAGGGAGGCATTGGCAGCATGGTTGTTTGTACTGTTCCTGTTTTCCAGATAAAAATAAGAATTGCGTATCTAACATTATCAATCCCATTGTCTCGCTGAACCCTAGACTTACTTATTCTTAACTACTGTTGATAGGAACCATTATTTCATACATCTAAATTAATCTGGAAGCCCTGAGAATTATGATGCAAGAGATACAAAATCTCTACTGTCATCTTGTACCAACAGCAAAATATGGGCTTCTTTGGGGTCTCCTATAAATTTGTATTCTGTTAGGGTCTTTTGGGACCTAGGCAACAGTAATCCTGTCTGAAATCCAGGCAGCCCATTTCTTTCTCAGGGCTCAGGTCAGTCCTTCTGACTTCCCACAAGTAAGTGGTTTTGTAGTGGTGGTGGTTCTGCCCATTTTGCAGAGGGGCGTGGGACCGTAATGTGAGGGATTTTGTCTGTTATATTGCACGCTCCCAAGCACTTCATACAGTGCTCTGCACACAGTAAGTGTTCAATAAATACGATTGACTGACTGACTGAATAAGCATCATAGGAGAGCGAGGCATTTTGCAGACTTTAAAGGACCCTGTCCTCTGGCTGCTGATGTGCTGGGCAAGAATCAATGACGGTCTTGGAAGAAAAGCAGAACTCTTGCCGCCAGGCTATGCTGCTTTCCTGATCATTTAAAAATCCCCCCAGATAAAGATTCCTGCTAAACATCTTGTCCCTGCAGGCCCTGGCAATAGTCACTAGACTCAGTGAAAAATCACCCACATGCTGATTCAGATCATCATAGGAATTAGCAGTCAATAGGGCCCTCCTCTAAACAAAGCTGGGTAGTGGCTTCAGAGAAAGGTTGTGGTGTCTACCTGCTGGAGTTTCTTTTCCAATAGTTCAGGTGACCGCTGGGCCCGTGACCGCTGGGCCCATGCCCATTGTCCGGTGCATTTGATTATTTGGTTCTGTGGAAGGAAAAGGGAGCTTCAAGAACCTACCTTCATTTCTTCAAGAATGGTGATCCAGTTTCCTAGGTCATCTCCTGAGAATCAGAGGCTGCTGATCTAAAAGATACAGGACACTGGTATCCTAGTACCCTTGGTCACTCGTGGTTTTTGGAGTCTAAGGAAAAGTGTTCCAGTTATATCTACTGTGGCTGGCGGTGAAAGTCCATTTTCTGAAGCTTTGTTATTTTTTTCATGGAACATTTGTGTAGAATCTGAATCTACTCAGGTTGCCAGTTTCCTTTTGTGCTTGGAGAGTCTAGCTTCAGTTAGGAGGGAGTTTGTCCTGAACAGGAGAAGCTTCTTAGTAACAGATTATGGTTGCTAGGCAAGAATTTCTAAAAATCTGTCGCAAGGCCAACTGCAAGAGAGAAGTGGAGAAAATATGAGTTGGCTAACACAGTAACTTCACAAAACATTTTCTGAGTTTTCTGTTGATGAGCCCCTGCTTCTACTTTTCGCCTATGGCACTGAGAAAATCTTAACAGGTAGAAGAGTTGAATAAATATTCAACTAGTAGAGCAGTGTCCTGTGATAAAAGGTGGGTGCCACGAATTTCTTTTGTTTTTGTCTAATTTCACTTTCCCAAACACAGTTAAACATGCAGTCTGTGCCTTCTCTAAATTACAGAGAACGTAAAGGGTGTGTTCTAAATTTCCAACAAAATCCACCGAAGGTCCACTGGGTTTCTTATTGGACCTCAAAAAGGAAACCAGTGGGTTTTTCCCTTTACTCTAAGCAAACTGCAGTTGGAGAGTTTCATCTTCTGCAACTTTCCAAATGGATTTCCAAGATTTGTTGTTTTTTTTAAAATGATATTTGATAAGCATTTACTATACGTCAAACACTTTTCAAAGTGCTTTGATAGGTACAAGTTAATTAGGTCGGACACAGTCCCTGTCCTGCATGGGACTCACAATCTATTATTATTATTATCATCAATCGTATTTATTGAGCATTTACTGTGAGAAAAGCACTGTACTAAATGCTTGGGAGAGTACAATATAACATCAAACACATTCACTGCCCTCAACGAGCTAACAGTCTAAAGGTCTAATTAGTGGGGAGAACAGGTATCCCCATTTTACAGTTGAAGAAACTGAGGCACAGTGCCCTCACCCACATCCTGTTTCTGGCCTGGAACACCTTCCCTCCTCATACCCGACAATCACTGTCCCCACCTACAAAGCCTTATTGAAGGCGCATCTCCTCCAAGAAGCCTTCCATGATTAAACCCTTCTTTCCTCTTCTCCCACTTCCTTCGGCATCGCTCTGACTTGCTCCCTTTATTCATCACCCCCCCCCCTGCCCCACAGCACTTTTGAACATATCTGTAATTTATTGATTTATATTAATGTCATTCTACCCCTGTAGACCATAAGCTCCTTGTGGGCAGAGAAAGTGTCTGTTGTTATATTGTACTTTCTCAAGCATTTAGTTCTCTGTGCTTTGCACACAGTAAGCGCTCAATAAATATGATTGAATGAATGAAGGAAAGAGAATTAAGTGACTTTCCCAAGGTTGTAAAGCAAGCAGTTGGCAGTGCCGAAATCAGAACCCAGGTTCTTCTGATTCCAGGCACATGCTCTCTCCACTAGATCATGCTGCTTCTCTGTACATCATCTTTGACATATGGATAAGTAAAATTATCTTCAGGCACTATATTAAAAAGTATTCCTATTTTTGTTTAATTCTGATATGTAAAGCATCATTCCGTATGCCATTCTTTTGAGGGACACATGGAGACGAACAGCAGCCCACAAAAGTAGGACCCTTGGTGTTGATGTGTTAGTGAAGACAACTGTTTCCAGGGAAGGGGGTCTTCTTGACAGAAATTCTTGATTCCAGTTTCTGGGATCCTGGGTGATTTATGGATAATTGGTGAGCACTTCCACATTAAAACTGATTGTACTGAAATTTTAATTGACAATCAGCTGGAGACAATGACAGATCATTTTATTTGAAAAGGTAACTGTAAAAATGCATCTTTTTAAAGCATATTTTTTAGTTTTCCGGGTGGGTGACCTGTTTTTGACAGCTTACACTGTAACTCAAGAATACTTCATCAGTCATCTGGTCAACGTGACCAAACTAATTATACCTCAGAAGAACTAATTTCTGTCCTTGCTGATTAGCTTGCATTGAAATCTTCAGCATGGATATGGCCTAATGCAGGGTGATTTTCAAAGTTGCTTGTTCACTGGAAAGCATTTAGACCAGATAGATCTCTGTTGGGAAATGCCCCCCTGTTAATTGCTCTGGGAAGTTCAGACTGGTGTTGCACTTAGGAAGAGAGGGGGTGGGTATGCCTCACCTTGTAATGAATAACTTGCTCTGACTGTGTAGTAAACCTCCAAGAAAAACAAGGGACTCACAAGGCCCAGAAGAATTAACTGGCCTTGACAGACCAAGCAGCCTGGCCCTGCAGTAGTTGATAGGAAAGGAGATGGTTTATTTCAAGGAGAATGCAAGAAGTAGGATTTAAAAGAAATCATGCAAGCCTCCACCCCTCACAGTGCAAATGGATTTAGGAAAAGTGGCTGAAAGATCTTGATGATGCAGGTTTTTGGCATTTTTTTTCCATCCTAGATTGCCAAGAACTTTAGAAACTTCCCCGGAAAATGAGAGTCTTAAAAGGTGGTGATATCGATTGTTTACAGCTCCTGGTGCTGAATCAGGTACACAAAATTAAAGGCCTCCCACCGTTCTGGTTTCATTTAATTTTATTATGAACATGACTACCTGCCAATAAATCACATCGTTCACCACCGGGTTCGAAAGTACTTTCTGAGTAACATTACTCTGGGTTCACTTAACACCGCTTGACAACTTTAAGCGCACATTAATTGTAACTCTGGTAATGGGATTTGTTTTTATTTTTTTAATGTTTGCCAGATCATTTTACTTCTCCCTTTCCCCCTCCAAAAGATATGTGAAAATTAATAAATTTATTGATTTAAACATTTTCTTTCCCAATGCGCTCAGGGGAAATCTCAAGGAAGGAATGAAATTGGCTTTTCGAAGGGATTACATTGTTTGTTTTATCCAGTGTCATTGGAAAATTGATATGTGCCTGCCACATTCTGTGTTCAAGCCTCAGAAGTCAAGGGGCATTGGGCCTGGGAGAAGTTGAGTCTGGAGAATTTCCTTGGCAAATAGAATCAGGGTTCCGATAGAGAGGGAGGATGCAAACTATAATCCTATCACAATGTGCGAAAGGATTCCTGCAGATTCCTGGCAAAGCTGTCTGGGCAGCAGGATGCCCGTTTTATGTCTAAACAAATGCCGCATGCAAATTGGACCGGTTTAGTCAGAATAGCTGCACCTTGCAGTGAATGCAGGTATCATGGATGCTTGGAAAACAAACCCTCTTTTTTCTCCTTGGCATGGGCGGTGGGTGTGGAGGGGGAAGGAGTGGGGGGAATTCAGTGACAGATTAGTGCTTTATTTGTTTAAACCTTGCAGAATCTGTAAGCATTTAAAATGCTCTTGACTTCTAGTGCCTGATTGTAAAAGGAACAGTTGAATGAGCTCATTGTTTTCTGATTTTTTTTCTTTAATGTATTTTACAAACAGTCTGGTGACAGGCCTGACGTGCTGATTTCTATGTACCCTCTCTTCAGTTTGGGATTACAGCATTAATAACATAGTTCCATGCATCATGCCATTTTTAAGCATGATCGTTATGATAAAGGGCATATACTTAATTACAGGCCTGCTTAATTACAGCTCTGTTGAAGCTCGTTTGTTTAGGCGAATGCTAATTGCGCTACTGAGCCTTTGGCACATCCTTGCTTTAATCTGCTCTGGGTTGCTGTTGTATCAGCGCTTGGTTAAGACGACCACAAAGGCCAGCGGAAAAGGAGGGAGAACCCTTCAGTCGTTTATTGTAAGTCCGCTGAAAAAAGCGAGGAAAGTGGCCATACTTAGCCACTCTTAATATGCCATTCATCTGTGTGTTGTATCTTTTTGACATGTGTATCTCTGTACATAACGTGGGCCCAGGAATGTGCTGTGTCTTGGCTATCTATGAAGAACTAGCCCCTTCCTGGAGAAAACGCTCCTTGCCATGTTTTTTCAGTGCAGTTGACTCTGTAATTATTATTCACCTATATCATTATTCTGTTGTAAAAGTGGGACTGTTGGACTGGGTCACTACTTCCCGCCCCCAGAGGGACTGGAAAGCCAGGAGAATGCATCAAGACCAGGTGATCTGATCCCAAGGAACCCTTCGTTCTGGCCCCAGCTCTGCAGCCCGCTCCCCAGGTGGCCCGTAACAAGATGATTTCGGCTCTGTGCTGTGACCTACTCCCCGGGGACTAGTATGCTTGAAGGGTTTCCACCAATGAGCAATTGCAGGCTGCTTTGACTGTGTAAAGGAGAATGCAGGCATTCTAATATCGTTAGGGGTTTTCCCTTCCAGGGAAATCGTTTGAAGGGGCCGTGTATTAAAGCCGATTGTAGCCCTTAAGTCAGTTGACTCTGGTGAAGCCCTGTTTGTGAGGCAAAAATGAAGGGCCTGTCTGGGAAATCTGATGCTATGGACATCTGTCTCTCATTTCAAGCTAGAAACAAATTGTGTGCAAAGTTTAAAAACAAAACAAAAAAAGCTTCCACCTTTGTGTCGGGGTTTTCTTTAACTATCAGCCTCTCTCTCATCTGGGAAGATTTCCCTTTTACTTCAGATTTACATTCATTCATTCAGTCATACTTATTGAGTGCTTACTGTGTGCAGAGCACTGTAATAAGTGCTTGAAAAGTACAATTTGGCATAAGAAGGCTTACCTTTCTTTGAGGGAATCATGAGGCCCACACCCTGATTTCTTGGCTCGTTCCACTGATCTGGGAAAATTAAGCACAGTACCAGGTCTTTTTACTCTTTTTTTTTTCTTATTGGGAAAGTTGTTTGCAGATTACCCACCACCCAAAAGAAAATTTTAGCACATTTTACTGAAATAGGAAGGGAGTTTCTCAGTGAACCGACCACCACCACCAAGGTGTTCTACTTACGAAGTCAACTTTGGAAACCACAATATCTATAAAAATCAAAAATCCAAGTTTGTTAGAGTAATACCAAGATCTCTAGACAAGCCATGAAGCAGACCTTTGCCCGCAACACTCAATTTGCAGTTGACCAACTTGGTTTAACTTATAGGTCACGTGATTGGCCTGTTGTAGATTGACTCCTCCTTGCTCATCTTCAGTCCCACTCAGATCAGAGTAGAGGGAGGATAATCACTGGAAAGGTCTTCTGTTTTCTTAAAGGCGTAGGACCGCCCTTCAATTTAGCAGCTCACTTGAAGATAGGAGCAAATTTTACGACTAGGAAATGTCCCAAGCCAGGGAAGGTTTTAGTGCCAAGTGAAGCACCATCTTCATTTGGGGTGGTGGAATGAGGCTAGTGAACGAAATTCGCTGCCCACTGCAAGGAAGTTAGGCCATGTACCGCCTCTTGGGTGGTTGCCTTTAGGCTCCTTTGAGGCTGCTCCTTGTATACTTTATGCTGTCCACAGCCCACACTGATGGTGGGATGGAGGGTCTACTGGCCTTAGAGTGCCATGGAAGAGGAAATTGAACTTCCACTGGGCAGAATTTTTCTTTCAAGAAGGAGCATGTGTTCCTTGTTCAACCCCTCCACAGGGTTGTGGTCCTTGTTATCATCGTATGTAACACTGAAACGTAGTTTCAGGAATCCTCAGTGTCTGCTGACAACCAGTCACCGTTGGATTGCACCCTGCTGCAATCCAATCCAAAGGTCACTACATGAGTAGAACACCTGGGTGGTGGTGCAGAGTGTTTTGTAGCAGCAGTTTGTATGCATCTCCAGCTTCCCAGAGCTTTTACTGTCCTCAGAGGCCATGCCAGTGGCTTTACCTTGTTGCCCCATTACCCTGCCAGTCTTTGCTTCCCACTGCCTCACCCCACCCCCCCATCCCAGTCATGATTTGACCTGCCTGGACCCCAGGAATGCAGGAACTCTGCCCTAGTGCAATTCCTGCTGCAAGATCTCGCTACAACTGGGATTGATCCTGCAGCTCCAAGTTGTTTGGCATCCTCACCCATTCCAGTCAAGGCAGTAGGGTATGGCATTACAATCCCCTGAGGACAGTTGTTCGACAAATCAGCACTGTTTAATTCTGTCAATACAGAAAGTCAATACCTAAAAATGACAAATGGAATATCGGTGTAATTTGTGTTTGGTGTACACTGCACTCCTTCACGGTAGTTGTGTTTTTGAAAGAATCCCTTGGAGAAATCTTGCTAGAGTATATATTTATTGATAGGAATTAATAGGTTATGGGCTAAATGGATCAAAGGTACCACCACCACTGACTTTTTTTATACAATTTCCTCTATATTATTTTTACAGCAACTAGTTGCAGAATGCTTTACCCCTTTGCTATTCACTACAGTTTTGCAATATTAAATACTAGAAGTTGCGGAAGTAAGAAGTACTCTGCTTTACAATACCATAAAGCTGAGAAGCATAGCGACTTGGACTGGGAAGCAGAGCAGCATCATGCCTAGGCCAATACCATGTGCCTGCATACCACTATTTAATTGTACACTGATTCTACTTGCACCAGCTTTGTGGATCATGTTAGACTCGAGTTGTGGAAAAAATGCTTCCTAATTCTTCCATAATGTAATAGCCAGTTTGAGTAATGACACTGTGTTATACAATCAGAAGTGACTGTATTTGTTAAATTTTTAAGATGTATTTTGTAACTCCTAAGACCGATGAAATCCTCTTGTTTCCTTTTTCAGCAATGGATGGAGTGCCTTTTATGATTTCAGAAAAGTTTGCAGGGGTTCCTGGAAGTGTAAGTTACATGTATTATCCTTATTAGAAAAGCTTGTGCCTCCCAATATGTCTTTCCAGTTTTAATTGCACATGGCAATTCTGATCCAGCATTCCTAGCTTTAAATACTCCATTTTCCAAATTATGCTTAATCATTTTTATTATTTAAGTTTGACAATTTACTGAAAGAGAAGTATTATTAGTTTCCAAATGACAGATGCTCCATTCAGTGATCATTTTATCCCATGTCCAGTGTGGCAGAGATTATCTCAGGGAGACAGCAGGCACTTCAGTTTCTCCAGCCATTTGGCAAACAGTTGTAATCCCTAAATACAGATGGGCAGACCGAGACCTGGAGCAGTTATATGAGTTGTGTAAGTTAGTCAGTGATCAGGCCAGGAGTGGCTTTCTGTTATCCTTCCTTCCCTGGCTACTAGACTGTTCTGACCTCTCTCTTAGTAGAAACCACAATAAAAGACTAGCACTGGATGAGGCTGAAAAAGGGAAACCAGAGGTATTTGATTAAATCAGTTAACCAGTCCCTTACACTCAAAACACAGAGGCATTGTTTAAAACCAAGGCTCTGGGATTCCTCTGGGGATGGCCCATTACTTTCTGCCGAAGGGTTCTCTGTGGTTGGTGAACTGCTGCAAACCCCAACAAAGTATTTTCTGGTCTTCATCCATTTCTTCAGACAGCTACTTCAAAAATGCATGCTGTCACTGGAAACTTGGACACTGGCTAAAGAATCATGGAAACGTTGTTCTTGGATCCTGATTCACCATCCACCTTGAGCTTGGGTCCCCTTTGCAGTTTCCAATTTAATGAAATATAATATGGATCCCTTAAATCTTTCTGGTAGCAGCTTAATCTTGAAAAATGTTTGTGATGTTACACGTGGAGCTGAAGCAACTTGGACCGATCCAAAGTGGCTGTGTTGCCATAGATACCCTGGCTGCTCTCCCGTTTCCTTGGAGAGGCTGTTCTGTCCTGTTTACCAATTCCAGTCTAGAAAGTTTAGTGAGGCACTTAGAGCCTAATGATACAACAGCTGGACCTCTGCTGGATTCCCAGCCACAGAACTGGAGCAAGAAAAAAGGTATTCTGTGTTCCTGGGCCTCGTTGGCTAGTGTTGTCGAATGTGCCGTACCGCTCTGAGGGACATGACACAGGCACAGCAACAAACAGATATCTAGACCTAAATTTAGAGGCAGTTTCCCTGGGTAAGTTTGTGGCTGGTGAGAGCGGGCAGCAGGTAAGGAGAGAGAATCCCATAGGTTCCTGTGTAGCTCAAGCAACCTTTCACAACCTTTCTTCCCTCAGAAAGTCACCTCCTGTGTGAGAAGCAAGGCAGGGCTCTGGAGGACCCTAGGCTTCACTGTTCCCACTACCTGTCTCAGGCTCTAATGGAATCAGCCAGGTGGCTAATCAATCAGTCGTATTCATTGAGCACTTAATGGATGCGGGGCACTCTACTAAGGACTTGGGAGAGTACAGCACAACAGTATAACAGACACATTCCCTGCTCACAACGAGCTTACAGTCTAGAGGGAAAACTAATCAGATTGGCCATGGTCCATGTCCCACATGGGGCTTGCAGTCTTAATCTCCATTTTACAGCTGAGGTAACTAAAGCACAGAGAAGTGAAGTAACTCCTCAAGGTCACAGCAGACAAATGGTAGAGCTGGGATTAGATCCAAGGTCCTTCTCACTCCCAGACCCATGCTCTACTATCCACTAGACCATGCTGGACACTTTGGGGAACTGGTTCATGACAGGCAGCCAAGTCACACCTTGGCATCCGGACCCAGTCTGGACCCAGAGTAAGTCCCCATGCTGGGAAACAGGACAGTGTTGCCCCTCGCTCATTGGTTGGATTCCTTATGCCGGTAAGGTAGGAGCCAGTGATTCACAAAAGTGGTTGGGTAGGGGGGTTGGGTAGGGGATAGAGAAGAGAAGGAAGGAGGCCTTCATTGCCATGAAATTACAGAAACTCCCATTAAATGGGATGTTATCATTTTTCACAGCCATTGATTTCAGAAAATGATAATTTATGGGCAGTTATTTTATTCATCTTACATTTTCCGAGCTGAAATTCCCCCAGTTCCCCCACCAGATCCTAAGCATGAGTAGGGCAGCTAAACCTCACAGAGGATTCTTTAGACACCATTGCCACCGTATGGTCAGTATGATCAGGGTTCATTTTGCTGGGCCCACAACTGATCAGGAAAAGGTGAAACCTTGCAAATACATGGTGTGGGAGGTTTTCTTGGGTGGAAAGACAAATGACTCGACTAAGTAAAATTGACCTGTTTGAGAGGTGTTGAATATGAACCCCTCATGTTTTCCCCAAAACCAAAGAGCAATGCCAGCCGAGGCTGGATCAGTTGTAAAGTTTTTAATTAAATTTTTCCTTATTATTTGTACATTTATTATAGCCCTAGTAATTCAGTGAATAAATACATGTTGGAAGTGCATTTCACCTACTCAAAGGACCATAGAAAGAATCCAGCATGATTTATATATACACACTGGATTCTTTAAATATATATATATATATATATGTGTGTGTATATATATATGTGTGTGTGTATATATGTATTTGCATTTGTCTCACTTCTAAAACAAAATGTAAAATAAAATTTACTAGCTGTACTAGGAAGTAAAGTTGATTGGCTTGTGCCTTTTAGATGCAGCAAGTTGATCTCTTGGGAATCACCATCAAGTCTCTGGCAGAAATTGAAAAAGAGGTAAGTAGTATTCACCCCAGAGTGGTATAGCAGCCAGACCAGGGTCCCTGGGGAGCAGGCCCTCCCACAGCTGATACTAGATACTGCTTGCTTTTTGCCCATTATGGCCCAGGCAGGATAGATGAAAATCAGTGCCGTATGATAAGCTCAGAAATGACAAGGACCGCATGATTTCTTCATATCAAGAACCTATGAAAGTCATAGCTGGTGCTCAAATCTGCTGCTTTCCCCAGGGGCTCTTTTGTGTGGACTTCCTTTGCTTCTCCTTCCTTACGAATACAGCAGGACTAGGGATTTCATGAATGAACAATATTGTCGCAATTAATAATAATGTTGGTATTTGTTAAGCGCTTACTATGTGCCGAGCACTGTTCTAAGCGCTGGGGCAGACACAGGGGAATCAGGTTGTCCCACGTGGGGCTCACAGTCTTAATCCCCATTTTACAGATGAGGTAACTGAGGCACCGAGAAGTTGGATGAAAGGGGCAAAGCTCATTAAAGTGGCACCAGCAAACTGGATCCCGATTTAGGGTTTGACACTGAATATGGTTTTTCTCTTCTTGAGAAAAAGAAAGCCCCAGGTTTCAGTGCTCACAATCACTCCAGAAAACAAGTCAGGATAATGGAATAAAACCGGAGCCCAGATTTGTCACTGTTTTCACTGTTTTCATAAGACAGCATTAGAGAGTGTACTGTCTCTTTTTTATGTATAGAAGGTTGTTAAGCAGTCACGTGCTCTGAGCCAGCTCTCCTTTGAGAGGAACATTTGTCTCAAAGATGGAAATGGTAGAACCATTTCAATATTCTCTGTTCCCTTTGGGTTTTCTCCTTGTGTTCTCAGCTAGCAGAAGCAGGTTTCTTTATTGAAAGATGGCTGAAATCAAGGAAAATTGAATCAATGTGGTACAACAAAATTTCTAAACCTGTCACAGCAAAAACAAAAAAAATTGTGCCCCCTTTGTCTTTGATTTTCAGTAAATCATAAAAATGAGCGTGATTGTCATTTGCAAATTCTAGATTACTTGGGGAGAAAAATTTGTTTGATAAGAAACCAAAAATGTATGTAATGATCCAGAGTCCTATACTGGCATGTATTGTTTCCTCTATTAAGGAAAATTGCTTGGGATACACTGCCAAAGCTGTGTGTGCTCAGCAGAGGCGTGGCTGGTCCACTGTAGGAGATCTTTTTGCAGCTGCTGCTTGCATTGTATTCGAGGGTGTATGTGGGTCACTGTGCCTATAGTGGGAAAATTGTGAGCACAACATATTCCAGGTGTGGAAAAGGACTGAGGCTCTTGAAAAATTGGTGATTTTTTAACCTTGAGATTGCCCATTCACAAAATCTGCCATACTCAGGGAATGGAATAGTCTCATGAAAATGAGCTCTCTGACCCTTAGTCAAATTCTTTTTCACTGGGTGACCTCCTGAGGAATGTCACTTACATTCGGCCTGGGCCTGCCCCGTACAAAAGAACGGCGTGATGGAGCAAGACTCCTATGGGTGTGCCCTGGGTAATAATAATAATGTTGGTATTTGTTAAGCGCTTACTATGTGCCAAGCACTGTTCTAAGCGCTGGGGTAGACACAAGGTAATCAGATTGTCCCATGTAGGACTCACAGTCTTCATCCCCATTTTACAGATGAGGTAAGTGAGGCACAGAGAAGTGAAGTGACTTGCCCAAAGTCACACAGCTGACAAGTGGCAGAGCTGGGACTAGAATTCATGACCTCTGACTCCCAAGCCTGGGCTCTTCCCATTGAGCCACGCTGCTTCTCATAGCCAGTCAGTCAATCGTATTTACTGAGCGCTTATTGTGTGAAGAGCACTGTACTAAGCCCTAGGGAGAGTACAGTACAACAGTAAACAGACACATTCCCTGCCCGGGTAGGTAGTCCAGCAGAGGCATCTGCTCCAAAGCAGTGATGAAGGTGATTGTCCCTACAGCTTTTAGAGCTGGATTCCCAGACTTATTCATTCCAAGCCCCTCACAAGCCCCAAGAGTTCCCAGTCAGGATCAAAAAGACCTAAAATGGTAACTTTCTAGCCTATTAGCTCTTTGTAGCCTGCCGGCTCTCAGTCCTCAACCTCTCTAAAGACCTTGCCCCCATTTCTCCCCAACCTCCCAATGAAGGGTTGCCACCTTTGTAGCCCAGATGGATGAATCACATTCACGATATGGGGATTTTGACCTGAATTATCCATTTGGTCTGACCTCAAGGAACAAACCCACCAAATCATTTTTCATCACCCCTTCCCCCAGTGTAGACAGATTTCACTGATTTCAGGTCTCTTTTCCTAGGAAGAGACTCTTGGAATAGTTTGCATTATATTTGAATCTTATTTTCTGCATTCTAAATGTTATGTGGAGAATGGATGACTAATTGACCTCGATTATTCTGTATTGTGAAGAGGCGTAATGCATTTGAACTATTTTCCTGATGGAACTGGCAAGATGAGCAAGTGCTAAGGACCTATTACTCCTATTGACTGGTTAGTGGGAATTTGGGGGAGCTGAATATTGGAAGTAGATAGAAATGTGATACCATTACTGGCATTATCATATGTTCCTAAATATCTTGCTTGTGAGCTTTCATCAGTCTTGTTTCATTTAACAAAGACTTTATATTTCCCTTTGTTAACCTCAAAAGATGTTTTTTTCTGTGGCAGTGTCACAGGGCTTCTCTAGTGATTAAAACCTAAGATTGTCTCTTTGTTTATCAGCCGAATCCAAAACCTGCGAAGTATCTTCAAATAGAAACCCCAGAGAAGACCCTCAGAAAGGCCAAGTCACTGGCCTGGCCTGGAATATTAGGGCCACCTTATTTCAGCCGTAGGGCTTTGGAGAGAGAGTAAGGTGTCTTGGACCTGATGCCCCTGACTTGCTGGGCTAAAATGACCTGTGCATGACCATCAATCCTTTTTCACTCTGTCCAGAGAAAGATGATCTTTTGTTAATAATATTAGTATTTATTAAGCATGTACGGTGGGCAGATTACTGTCCTAAGCGCTGGGAGAGAATACACAGATGGGAATTAGATATTGATGGTGTGCTCTTCTATTAGTGGTGTGTTGTGCCTGGTTTAATTTACCATTCTGATTCTCCTGGCCATCCTGAAATCACACCATTTGCGATTGCCTCCCTGGACAACTCGGCTGCTAGGGTCATCTGCCAACTGGCCAAAGCTCAGTAACCTCAAACATCATTTGAGGTTGTGCTTCACTAAGTCTTTAAATTGTTTCTCCTGCCCTCCCTGTCTGTGGACACCCCAAGCCAGCTCCCAATCAACTGCTGTTAGGTTATGCTACTCACATCCTGTGGACTTGAGGACACACAAAAAGGATTAGGTTAGGGTTTCCTTACCCCTCTTAGGGTCGCACCTGTAGAGTTTCCAGTCTCGGCTACAGGATGGAAAGTCAAGCACAGGCCTACCCATTCCATTCCTAGCTTGGGTAGTGACTAGCGAGTGGATGGCAAACTGCTACAGGTCAAAACTCCCCTGTGCTGAGCAGCAGTGGCATAGGAGAGAGTCGAGGGCGGAGATTCAAGTTTACTGCGCAGAAGGAGGCAATGGTAAACCGCTTCCGTATTTTTACCAAGAAAACTCTATGGATACACTACCAGCACGATTGCAGATGGAGGTGGGGCATTCTGGGAGAGATGTGTCCATGGCGTTGTTACGGATCGGAGACGACTCATAAGAATAAGACAAGGGTTTCCTTGCCCTACTGAGGGTATGCTTCCTAGCCTTTCTCAAATCCACCCAAATTCATCCAGAGTTTGAGATCCTGATTAATAAACCTGGCTTCTCTCTCCTGAACTGAGATATTCCAGATAGACACTGTGGAGGACCACAAGTCAACCCGATGCATTTTCCCTGCTTGGCTGGGAAGGCCAGGCCCAGGTGACAGAGGGAGTTGAACTCTCAATCATTTAAGTGGCACCCACGGATATATTCTGGAAATTCTGTCCTGAGTGTCTCTGGTAGCAGATGAAGACAGTTGCCTTCCCTGAAACCTGAGAGGACCCAGCCTCAGTCAGATCGTTCTTGGGTTTTAAGGAGTTGTTCCTTTAGGGATGGTGACAACCAGAGCTTCAAGGATATCAGAAGAAGGAGACAAGTTGTTAGAGGTAAGGAAAGCCCTGATAGGAAAAAGAAGCCACAGACTCAGGGAACTCTGTCCCTGTGCAATTCCAGACATGTCCTTCCCCTGATCATTCTCAAATATGGAATCCTGCCAACTTGACCCCCAGAGACAACTTCATTCAGAGAGAAATAACTAAGATTTGGGGAAATGAAGTGGCAGACAGGCAGGAGATGACATAGAAGGCAAAACAATAGAGCATAGGGCAAGGCTACATGCAGACCCAGCAGTCCGGAAGATTCGTACATATGGCACAACATTTTATCTATTGTGTTACAAAGAAATAGGAAAATTCCATTGAGATTGTATTAGTTGGGCTTAGAAGGGGAGGCATGGCTCAGCATACAGATAAAATAGGAAAATTTCAGTAATAATGATAATAATGTCATTGATTAAGCACTTACTATGTGCTGCTCTACCTTTCCTCATCTCCCACTCCCTTCTGCATCTCCCTGACTTACTCTCTTTGCTCTTCCCCCCTCCCAGCCCCACAGCACTTATATACATATCTTTAATTTTATTTGTTTGTATTGATGTCAATCTCCCTCCCACCCCCACCTAGACTGTAAGCTCATTGTGGGCAGGGAATGTGTCTGGTTAGTGTGGTATTGTAATCTCCCAAGTGCTTAGTACAGTAGTCTGCACACAGTGAGCACTCATTAAATATGACTGAATGAATGAATGCTAAGCAATGTGGTAAATACTCCGTTATGAGCTTGGACAGAGTTCCAGTGTACCCAGCACACCCTTCCAGTTCCTGTTCTAGACAGAACTCACAATCTATCTTCTTCCACTTTACCGATGAGGAAACTGAAGCCCAGAGAGGTTAAATAACTTACTCAAGGTCACACAGTAGACCAACGATGGAACTGAGACTAGAACCTGCAGCTCCTGACTCCCAGTCCCAAACTCTATCCACTGTCATGCTGCCACTATATGACATAGGGGTAATCTATCATTTTTTAAACTTTAAAAGACAAACGGCAAAGACCTGAGTAAAAGCGCTGAATGTGCCTATCAACTCTGTTGTACTGTACTCTCCCAAGTACACAGTACAGTGTTCTGCACAGAGTAAGCACTCAATAAATATCTTTGATTAACTGATTAATTGAGGCTGCCCTCTTGCACAATTCTTCAATAGTCTCTGGAACGTCACATTTCCTAAAAACGAATGGAAAGCTCTCGAATCACCAAAACGATTGAGACTGACCCTATTTCAGAGACCAGATTTCTTCCCATTTTTAATGTAGGGATCCTGGGTCCTGTGTCTAACTAAGATTCCAGGCTGCAGAGAAAGGAGGTGTAAACTCTTGCTACACCTAACAAAAAAAAATAATCTCAGATTCTGAATGGTCAGTTACCTACTCTTTGGCTATGTGAGAGCTACCTGTGGCAAAAGTGAATCGTAAACAGGTAACCCAATGCAACTTACCACAAGTGCCTTCCCTCCCTCTCCTGGGTCTACTAGTTTAATCGCCTTCTCCCTATTTCCCACCAGCACCCCAGTCACCATCACCCACACCACATTGCCAGTTCAGGACTGGCTGTTTTTCAGCCAATGGGCAGGAAGGAGAGCATGAGTATTTTGATATGGTCTTGGCTAGTCCCCAGTAACCCATCCATAGTATGGATGGATGGATAGATAGAAGAGAGGAAGGGTGAAGCTGCATGGCAGAGAGGGAAAGGTGGTTTTCTGAGTAAATTAGACCCAGATGACTACCTGCCATCCAGCAGCCTGATTTCATTCAGAGGGTAGGTAGCAAGGAGTGACGTGATATAGATTTGCCAGAGGTAGCTGTTGTTTGGGTCTACTGGCACTTGTCATACTATAATCCCAGCTCCCCTAAAGGCTCTGCCTGGTGTGGAAACATGGAAAGTTTAATGGGCTGCCCCTGTTCTCTGGAAGAAGCAGCATCTCCAAAGAGGGATGGATGTGCGTGCCAATAGTCTGCTTTGCTGGGTACCGTTATTTCCCTTGCAAGCAATAGCTCCATTACCACAGCTCTGATGGATCTCAAGCCAACCAGGTACGATTTCCCTGGCACCACGGGCAGATAAATATCCCTAAAGAATTTCAGGGCTTCATTTCCATTGCCTTATGCCGCTTCCTTCCTTCAGCACCACAGGGCGCCCATTTAAAGGGGTAGTGATCCCAACCCCCTTCTCAACTCCCGGACCATTTCTTCTAGGCAGTTACAATGTTCCTGGTTTTGAGAAGTGCCATGGTGCAGTTAGCAGGGTAAATTATATGCATCTCATTGCAAACAAGTGAATAAAAATCATTTAAAATAGGACTTTTTTCACTCTGCTCCAGTGAGAGTGAGGATCGGAGAGATGAAGGACCCAACCATTCGAATTACATTTCCACTCAGCACAGGGCTGTTCACCGATGTATTGGATACTTGCCCTGGAAAACTGAGACTGAAACTTCTCTTCAGTTCAGAGTTAAGAATAAAACCCAACTAAAATCTCATTAGCTTCTTACCCTCCCTAAGCCAAACTCTTCTGCAGAACAAACCTGCCTTCATTTTAACTTGGCCGTAAGCTGAAAGTCTAGGGAGCGTCTAATTAGCAAAGTGAGCATCTAATATTAATCACTCCCCTAAAATTGACAGAGGAGGCAGTTCATTTAACCACTTAATTGCTACAGGTTTTTATGGGCTGCAGTTTGCAGACATATTTAATGAAGAAGTTGCAAATCTAAGGGAGCTTAAAATTTTAATTTTACCCAGAAATATTTTTCCTTGTTCTTGTGTTTGTAGTCAATTCTCAAGAGTGTAGTCACATGAAATGTTCTTTAAATGAACATATTTGCTAACTGGCATGATTTCAGTTTTTAAAACATTGGTTCCAGCAATTAGGCATTTTTTTCAGTTCCCAAATGACTAGAGAAATTCGTCTTGATTATAATTGCTCTTAGCCACGCATATCTAATTTGTGTCTTTTTAAGTGTTAATTAGTAAACAGTTTGAGCTGACATCTTTATGTGTTTGTGTGCTGAAAAATGAGGCTTATTTAGCTTGGGGCTGAGCCTGCTAGCAGTGACATCACGACACTGAGGTAGATCGGAAGCAAGCATGTTGGACTATTTCAGAGACTCCTGCAAGGCAGGAACTTTTTGGCATTCCCCCCATTAAGGTTCCTCATGGCACATCCCAGAGTACATGTTGAGGATTCTGAGACATTTCTGAAGAAGCACAGTGAGACAGAGTCTCCTTTATGTCGGTATCTAAATAGTAGGCTGTGGTCTACCTGGTGTGTCAGTGTTTCGTTAGTCCATTGGAATTGTTTTTCTTCCCAATTTGGAAAGGGAATTTGTAGGCTGATTTGTGGTCAAACAACACCATCTACTGTTCATTTTCTCAAACTGCACTGGAAAACAGTGTATTGGGGAAATAAATGTTTGGTCTACCCCTGTATTGTGTCAGCTGAAAGAAACCTCGGGAGATCTGTCCAATTCTCTGGGAAATTAACTCTCCTGAACCACAGAGTTATGCATAAGTCCTACCACTGGACCCCAGTGTTCATTTATTTCATAACCTAAGACTTCTTCAGATCTTACAGCCCCAGGAAGTACTTAGCTACACACCTGATTGCTGAGTTGCTCACCATGGCCCGGAAATAGGAGCCGCGGACAGTGATGCATAGGGGAGGTTTTATGTGGTATGAATTCAAGCTGGTTCTCCCTCAAGGATAGGCAAACTTGATACAAGTGATCATTGTTCTCCACTCTAGAAACTCAGTGGAAGTGTAATTCCTTTCGAAATAATTATATATTTTATTGGCATGAAGTTGTCTCTTCTGTGAAATAAAGCTCAGGTAGATGTTTGTTTTCTTTACAAGCCACTCAGAATCAATGGGATTAATTTTGATCCCGCTTCATTTTTACCTCACCCTGTGACTATGCATTAGAGATTGAAATTAAGCCATTTTGAATTAGGTGTTTTAAGAGAGTGTCCAGGTTCACCCTTCAAGCAGAATCTCAGGATTTCAGGTATGCAGGCCACCTGCACCCTTGATCAGCAAAATCATCAAGGAAAAAATCACTTGTGGTCCATTGCCCAGAGCTCAGATGAAACCAAGGTGGGCAGTGAGATCGAAGCTGTGAGCTTCATGAAGATCAAACAGTAGACCCAAGGAAATCAGACCAAGTTTCCCCTTCTTTCCATTCCCATATTGTCCGGCTTTATTGGGATATGCAGGAGGTGGTTCTGTGGGGATTTGGTCATTCAGGCACCTGTATAGTGTTTTGTAGCCTGTAGATCAATCAGTTGCATTTATTGAGCACTTACTGTGTGCAAGGCACTTGTTAGCATTTGAGAGAGTACAATATAACAGAGTTGGTAGATACATTCCCTGCCCACAATGAGTTTACAGTCTATGGGGGAGACGGTTATTAATATGAATAAATTACAGATATATACATAAGTGCTATGAGGCTGAGGGAGGATTGAAAAAAGGGAGCAAATCCAAGTGCAAGGGTGATGTGGAAGTGAGTGGGAGAAGAGGAGATGAGGGTTTTGTCAGGGAAGACCTCTTGGAGGAGATGTGCCTTCATTAAGGCTTTGAAGGTGGGAAGAGTGATTGTCTGTTGGATATGAAGAGGAGGGCATTCCAGACCAGAGGCAGAATGTGGATGAAAGAGAGGTCAGTGGCAAAGTACTGGCACTGTGAGTAGGTTAGCATTAAAGGAGCTGGGATATAGACAGAGAGAAGTGAGGTACGATAGGAGGGACCAAGGTGATTGCTTTAGAGGCGATGGTAAGAAGCTTCTGTTTGATGCCACGGTGGTTGGACAATGACTAGAGGTTCTTGGGAGTCAAGAAATATGGACTGAATGTTTTTGAAGTACAATCAATCAATTGAATTTATTAAGTACTTAATGTGTGCGGAGCACTATTCTAAGCATTTGGGAGAGTACAGTACACCAGAATTGGCAGACACATTCCCTACCCAGAACAAGCTCACAGTCTGGATGAGGAAAATGATCGGGTAGCAGAGTGAAGTATGGACTGGAGTGGGGAAAGACAGGAGTCAGGGAGATCAGCAAGAAGCTGATATAGTGATCAAGGTTGGTTAGGATAAGTGCTTCTATCCTAAGGGTGGCTTTGGAAAATGTAGATGGAAGCGTGATCAATATTGCAGGCCAAGAAGGTATTTGCAAAACTGAACTAATCCAGAAGTCAAATCCTGAGTTTCCCACGGACCTCTTCTGCTCCCAGCCAAGGTGGATTTATATCCCAGTGCTGAGAAACAGGCCATTCAAGAAAACTGAAAGTCATGATATGACTTTATAACCATTTTCTCAGATCAGCATATCTTTTTCTGATTTGGTGTTCCACAGAACTTGTGGGTCCTGTGGAGGAGAGCATCACTTTCTCTCTTGTTCTTCCAGAGGCCCCCATGCTGAACAACGTCAGTGTCCCCTTTGTGAAATGAGAAGAATAATACTGCTCCTTCTTTGGCCTGCAGAAAAGTTCTATGCAAAGGCATAAATGGGAATGTTTTAATTCACAATTGTTAAATCCAATATATGTGAGATTTCAAACCATAGTGCCCAAAAAGTGGGTGGCGCTTCTTAGAGATGTGTGCTGTCTGAAGTCCAAATGGCAGGACAAAATCCCTAGACACCCTTGTTTTCCCACTCATAGTAGTGCTATCTATGGAGAGCCCGAGGAGCTTGAAGTCCTGAGTAAAAAAATGACACTTTTCCTGATCACAAGAAGTTTACACACTGAGATGCAACTTAAAATATTTATAACTAGACTGGTCAAAATAAATAATTGACTAAACATGTATATGTATTTTTATGTCTTAATGCTGAGGAAGGTCGATGGATTATAGGGTTTAAGATGCTTGGAAATAAATTGAGCAAGTGAGATTTTAGGAGGCCTTTGAATGTGGGGAGAGCTATGGTCTGTCTGATGGGAGAGGGAAAAAGTCCTGGAGGAAAGTTGGGGAATCATCTGCATCAAGGTGGTAGCTGAGGCCATGTGAATGGTTGAGCACCCTGAGAGAGTAAAGTGTAAAGCTAGAAGATTAGGGGACCCGGAACAGAGCCTTCAGGCGAACGCCCACATTAGGATGGTGAGAGCCAGAGGATATTGAAACCAAGAGAGAGCATCCTATAAATAGAGTGAGAACCAATTTATGTCTTATCAGTAAAACCGAGACCTGATAGTTTTCAAGGAGGAAGGAGTGGCCATAGTGTCAGAAGAAGCAGAGATCGAGGAGAATTAGGATGGCTTATAGCCTTGGATCTTGGTTGTAGGGAGGTTACTGGTGTCCTTAAAGAGTGTAGTCTTGGTCTAGCAAAGAGGTCAAAACCCAGACAATAATAACAATAATAATAATAAAGGTATTTAAGTGCTTACTATATGCGAGGCGCTGTACTAAATGCTGGGGTACATACAAGTAGATTGGCTTGGACACAGTCCCTGTCCCACATGGGGCTCACAGTCTCAATCCCCATTTTACGGATGAGGTAACTGAGACACAGAGAAGTAAAGTGGCTTGCCCGAGTTCACAAAGCAGATGTGGCAGAGCCGGGATTAGAACCTATGACCTTCTGACCCCCAGGCCCATGCTCTATCCACCACGCCATGCTGCTTCTCTTCGGAGGGTCGAGAAGACAGTTGGTGTATACAACACATTCTAAGAGTTTGGATAGGCCACCTGGCTGGGCTTTATACTTTCGAACTTGGGCTTGCCAGTTAATGCCACTCAACCAAGAGCATCAGAGCATCATCTCTCCCAGTCGTCACAGGGAAGACCTGGAGAACCTTTCAGGGCAGCCCCAGAAATGGCAGCTAAGGGATATCCAACCATTTGGGCCCTGTGATCAACGTTGTGTCTTCTGGAGAGATACACCTAAAGCCCAGCAGAGGGAGCCCTGGTAGCTTAACAGTGTTGATTCTGCCTGCTTTACTTTGGGAACAGACTTGCACCGATGAAACCAATTTCATTTTAATTGAATTCTTTCCTTTTTTAATTCAAAAAGGATTTTCTCTATGTGCATACGTGCAGGTGCTCTTTGTGCAAGAGACTAATTTCTTAGGTAAATAGTAATCCAGGCCAAAAGCCCCCACCTCTTCTCCCTCCTCCACCAAAGTGTATATTAGATACAAAAAGAGAGAGGAAGGGAGTGAGAGAAACAGGCACATCCAGCTTTCTGTGATGGGTATCTTTTCTGGCCTGCCTTTGGGATCCCATGGAAATCAGGGAGAGGTATGAAAATCTCCTTGCCCTATCTTTAAAGGTGATTATTGATATTTCATTCTCACTGTTTTTACATGTTTCTCCCTGCCCTGAACCCTGGGCTACGGTCACATGTTTCTCTGCCCCAGTCCAGGTGTTCTCTGAACAGGATTCCCAGGGGCCGTGGACCTGCCTTTGCTTCTGCTTCTCTGCATGCCCTTTTCCCTGCCTCAGACCTTGTTCAGGCTGCTGGATTTACCCATTAGCATCTTTGCTCTCCAAGCTTTGATGGCTTCCATGAGCATTCTCCAGTTTTGGCTGCACCCATACTGTCCTGTTAGATCTTGGCCCCAACCCTGAATGTGTACCAGATAGTGGGGGGTGGGGGAAGAGACTTTTTTAAAATGATATTTGTTAGGCACTTACTGTGTCCCAGGCATTGAACTAAGTGCTGGGTAGATACAGGTTAATCAGGTTAGACACAGTCCATGTCCCACATGGAGCTCACAGTCTTAATCCCCATTTTATAGATGAGGTAACTGATCACCAGAAAAGTAAAGTGACTTGCCCAAGGTCACACAGCAGACAAGTGGCAGAGCCAGGATAAGAACCCAGGTCTTTCTGACTTCCAGGCCCTAGCTCTGTCCACTAGGCCATGCTGTTTCTCATCTAGACAGAAAGCATCTGAGGTTGTCGGCTTCTCCGAAACCAAGCTCCGTAATGCTTCCAGACCATGTAGGGAGTAAGATGAGGAAAGCTAGGATTCCAATTCCTTTCATTCATTCAGTCATTCAGTCGTATTTATTGAGCACTTAGTGAGTGCAGAGCATTGAACTAAGCGCTTTGCCACCATGTCCCAGCCTGTGCTGAGTCCCTGTTCAGTCCTCATCCTCAGGAAGAACCTAGGTCCTCCCTGGTGACATTACCTTTTCAGAGTTTCCATCCTTTAAATCCAGTGACCTCTGTAGCCCAGAGCATCTTTGTTCCGCTGAAGGGAATGAAGAGTCTAAACTGGTGATTTTTTTAATGGAATTTATTAAACGCTTACTATGTCCCAGGCACTGTACTAAGCATTGGGATGTGGCATAGTGGATAGAGCACAGGCCTGGGAGCCAGAAGGACCTGGATTCTAATCCCAGCTCCACCACTTGTCTGCTGTGTGACCTTGTAAGTCTATACTGCTCTGTCCCTCAGTTACCTCATCTGTAAAATGGGAATTATAACTATGAGCCCCAAGTGCTATAGGGACTGCATCCAACCTGATAACCTTGTATCTACCCTAGCGCTTAGAACAGTTCTTGGTACATAGTAAGCACTTAACAAATACCATTATTATTATACAAGATAATCGGGTTGGACACAGTCCATTCCCCACACGGGGCTCACAGTCTTACTGCTGTTTTACGAATGAGGTAACTGAGACACAGGGAAGTGAAGTGTCTCGCCCAGGTTGTCGCAACCAGAACTAGAGCGCAGGTCCTCTGACTCTAAGGCCCGCTAGGCTCACCGCTTCTCACCTGTCATGGGTCTGCCCATTGTGATGCCTTCCCCCAGTATGAGATCATGCGGAGAGTTGCTCTCCAGGGGGCTGAGTCAGACTGGGCCCGGTTACTGGTCCCTTGACCTCCTGAGAGTGGACTGAGTCAAGGCCCCCAGATACTGGAGTTTCAGATCCATGTAACCAGAGGAGAGTGGGAGAGATCTCTTATTTGACCGCAAGGTGGCAATATTAGTTTGCACATGTGTCCCCTTGGCGGGGGGAAAATGTCCCTGGCCTTTCTTCTCTCCTACCCCCAGCATTAATATCTGGCTGGTCCCAAAACAGCCGGCTCGGGCCATTTGTGGGAAATAGAAGAAAATCTGCCCTAGATGATGAAGCAGCAGTCGTGGCAGGGAGCACTGTCCCAGAGTCCAAGCCCTGAGCAGTCTGGCTGCTGCAACTATTAAACGCGACCGTCATCTGAAATCAGAAAGGTTTTATGCAGACCCTCATATGTTCTGAGGCTTCTTTGGAGTCTGCCATGTCCTGACCAGCTAGGATCCCTCCTGATCCCTCCTCCCAAGAGGAAAGACCAACTCTCAGAGAGGAGACGGTTCCTTTCAGAACCCCAAGGCCTCTTGCAGTGGGAGTGGTCTTCCATGGAAGATGGACCTGCTTCTTGCCAGATCTTAAAGGATCTGACTCAGCTGTCCATTTGGGACCAGACTAAACCATGCTGCGTAAATGAAAAATACTCCAGGGGGCAGGTTGGTGATTCCATGTCTCTTTCACAGAGTTAGGGTGGCTGGGGAGGCTTCAGCAAAGATCACATGGTCAGCTTGGCACCCAGCAATGTAATTGCCCCACAGGGTCCTGGGGCAGCATCCTAACCTGGCAAGCTGACTCACTCGCAGGTTCTGTTCTGTATAGTAGTAGTAATAATCGACGGCATCATCGTCATGGTATTTATTGAGCACCCAATGAGTGCAATTCACTGTACAGCTATTACAGGATAATGATGAATACAAAAAGAGCGGTAGGGCATTGTAACTAGAAGAGTTGAGTTGCAAGTTCCTCTTAGCTCTATATTGCTATTTGAACGAAAAACATTCCGTTTTCAGCATTGCCTTTCTAACACGGAAGCAGCATGGCCATATATTTTTTTTTAATAAAAGCAGAGTGTCCTGTTAATCGTGGTTCTAGGTTGATTATGATCAGAAAAGGTTTGTCCTATAAAGAGGCCCCATTTCATCAGGTATCACTTCAAGATGCTCCTTTGCATTAATTGAGGCCTCTTTTAAATGGGCCACAAAGACTTCTCCACTGTAATATTCAGTGGTATTTACTGAGCACTTACTAAATGCTTGAAAGACAACAATACAGTAGAAGTCATAGAGGTGATCTGTGCTCACGAGGAGCTTACAGTCTGAAGGGGGAGACAGACATTGAAATAACTATAGATATGGAAAATGGCAAGGCATAAAGATATGTACATAAGTGCTGTGGTGCTAGGGGTAAGGTAAATAACAAGTGCTTAAAGGGTACAAATCCAAATGCTGAAGGGAGAACTAGTAGGGGAAATGAGAGCTTAGTCAAGGAAGGCTTCTTGGAGGAGCTGAGAGAAGAGCAGCATGAAATAGTGGCTAGAGCACAGGCCTGGGTGTCAGAAGGTCATGGGCTCTAATCCTTGCTCTGCCACTTGTCTGCTGTGTGACCTTGGACAAGTCACTTCACTTCTGGGCCTCAGTTGCCTCCTCTGTAAAATGGAGATTGAGACTCTGAGCTGCATGTGGGATAGGGACTGTGTCCATCCCTATTTACTTGTGTCCAGTCCTGCACTTAGTATAGTGCTTGGCACATAGTAAATGCTTAGCAAATATCACAATAATTATTATTATTATTATTTTAGGAGGGCTTTGAAGGTGGGAGAATGGTTAAACTTGTTAAACTTGTTAAACATGTTAAACTTGGGGTAAAGATGGGACTTCCAAGTAGAGTTCTCCTGAAGGCAAGAAAAAATGCAAGACCGCAGAGAAGGAGAGAGGCCAGAGCAGGAGAGGTAGATTTGGTAATCATCCACATAGAGATGGTAGTTAAAGTTGTAGGAGTGAATGAGTTCTCCAAGGGATTGGATGTAAATGAAGAACAGAGAGGACCCAGAACTGAACCCTGAGGAACTCCCACAGTTAGAGGGTGGGAGGCAGAGGAGGAGGCTGCGAAAAAGACGGAGAAGGCACGTCCAGAGAGAGGAGAACTAAGAGAAGGCAGTATTCAGTGAAGCCAAAGTTAAATGTTTCCAGCAGAAAGGGGTGGTCCACAGTATTGAAGGCAGCTGAGAGGTCGAGGAGGATTAAGATGGAGTAGAAGCTTTTGGATTTGGCCTCTTAGTGCTTGGAGACAGTACAATAGAAACACAGACACATTCCTTGGCCACAAAGACCTTACACTCTAAAGGGGGAGACAGACATAAAATATTTGCAGACAGAATAATCAGAAAAAATACTGACTGTACAACTGAATTTATGCATATTCATTCAAGTGCCAGGGATGGGGCTAAATATATAAACACGCATTTCTGGAGCAGTAGCAAGAAGGGGTCAGTGTTTAACCATTTTATGAAGCCTGACCTTTCTGGCAAAGAGTGGATTAATGGGCTAAAGTGACTCTCTGACAGGGGAACTCTGAGAATCTAAGCACTTAATACAGTGTTCTGCACACAGTAAGCGCTCAATAAATACAATTGAATTGGGGCACACCCTCACAGAACAACCAATGGTATCACCAGTCAGCGGTCCTATTGACCCCCAGAGAGGAGGTTGTAAAAAGCAGAAGGGACTGTGGGCAGGGAACATGTCTACCAACTCTCTTATATTGTTCTCTCCCAAGTGCTTAATACAGTGCTCTGCACACAGTAAGCGCTCAATACCATTGATTGATGTGGGCACAGACAGCCTGAGAAACCTTCTTCTCTTTTCCTGTGATGGGGAAAGCCAGACCAGCTGGCCTTGATCCATGTGCCAGGAATTCAATTTTTTTTTAAAATAGTATCTGTTAAGCGCTGCCTGTGTGCCAAGCACTGTAGTAAGTGCTGAAGTAGATACAAGATAATCAGGTTGGGCACAGTCTCTGACCCTTTTGGGGCTCACTGTCTAAGTAACCAACTCAACCTTTCCTGAGTTGTCTGGCTCCATGGGGGTGGGAGAAACCATTCCGCGGCTCAGTGGAAAGAGCACGGGCTTTGGAGTCAGAGGTCATGGGTTCGAATCCTGGCTCGGTCACTTGTCAGCTGTGTGACTTTGGGCAAGTCACTTAACTTCTCGGTGCCTCAGTTACCTCATCTGTAAAATGGGGATGCAGACTGTGAACCCCACGTGGGACAACCCGATTCCCCTGTGTCTACCCCAGCGCTTAGAACAGTGCTCGGCACATAGTAAGCGCTTAACAAATACCAACATTATTATTATTATTATTCTCATGGGGGAACTTGGGAAAGGATAAACTGCTCCCAAAGCTGGGTATAAAACAAACCAAATCTCATCTCTTTCCTGGGCTACTTGGTCCAGGAGGGGAAAGATGCTGTTTTCCCAGAAAGTGTGTTACTAGCAGGAGTGAGCCGGGGTCTGTCACTCTGTTGGATTTGGTGTAATGGGGTTTTCCTTGTCTCCGTGCAGCATGACTGAATTTCCTGTCTGGATTTTGTCTTTGGTCTCACAGTACGACTACAGCTTCAGGACCGAGCAGAGTGCTGCCGCCAGGCTCCCTCCCAGCCCCACTAGATGTCAGCAGATCCCACAGTCCTGAGGAGGCTCGGAGCTGCCCAGCACACACCCAGATACTACTGAGCGGGGATACAGGCCCATGAGGGTGTTCCTGGCAGCCTTGCCCTCCGATCCCTTCCCATAACCAAGGACTTCAAAACCACCTGCCTTGCTCCCTTACACTCTAACATGATCTTTTCCTTGTGTTATTTTTTTTGTAATATTATTTCTGGAATTTGAACTGTCTAACCCTTTTTGGTCTGCTTTCCTAATGCCCAGCCATCCTGGGGATACTGTTCTTAATCATGAGTGTTACATTAGTGTGGAGGGGCCAGTGGCTCCCAAGATATCTGTGTGATTGAGCGCCCCCCCCCCCACTAAGCCCACCCTAGGCCAGGCACTCTGGAAATCCAGTCCCCAGTAGCCTCTTGCCTGGCCGGGTTTGAGTGACGCCAACACCGATGACTGTGGGTTTCTGGCTGGGCCTTTGGCTAACGGCATTTCATTGGAGCGGGCTGCTCTGCCACTTTCGTTGGCAGCTGGCCTGCAGCTGGGAGCATTTGGCTTCCCCTGTGGGCCTGAGGCCTTGGGCAGGTGTCACTGCCCTGGGCCCTGGGTAAGCACAATTGGGACTGCAAGGGGAGAGATCTGCCTTTGCTGTTTCCATTTCTAAAGCACAGAACTGTTTCCCTGATGTCCTCTCCATGAGGAAACTAAGATGTTGGCCTATGTAATTTGAAGCTCATGTAACAAAAATGGTGCTTGCCGCTTTCTCCTAGAAGATCAGGAACCCAGAATTCAGAAACTAACTTTCCTGAAAATTGGAGATGGGGATTGGAGAGAGGGAGGCCCCTTCAGACATCGTGGAGGGGATGATTCTCTTTTCCTGGGGGAGGAGAGGCTGTGATGAGCTGCAAGCAGGATCTCATCTGTTTGACCTAGCTTTCCCGCAGAAAGGCTCTCCCGCTACTCCAGGATTGGCTGGATTGCCTTGATGGGCATCAGTGTCTTTCATTTGAAGCGGCCTGGCTGCTGAAAGGGAGCCAAAACAGTCCTGGGCAAACATCCTCCTCCATTCAGGCCTGGGTCACCTTGGAGGATGAACTCTCAGAAGCTTCACATTGACCCCATGGAGGTGCCCACGAAAGCTGGGATGCTATGGACCCTACCCCGGCTCCAGCATGGTTATCATTGGGCCAACTGGCTGACTGGTTAATTGCTAGGCCCGATGCATGTCTTGATGATGTCTGTACTGTGATAAGTTATTTTGACAAGTTTGTTTGAACTATGCTGCTTTTTGAACTGCAGAACTGTTGAACTGCAGTAAATTGGCTTTCCTTCCAAGTGAGTGTTATGGTTTGATATTGTTCATCGTGTTGATTGCCCAACCTCATTAAAGGTGCATTTCTACAGTAGCAGACATCGTTGAGGCTCCTGGACACTCAGGTGACTGATGCTCTGACTTGCTTTGTGCTGCTGTTGACTGGGTGGGGATTGTTCTGACTTTACAGAATTATTGCATGTCGGCATGGTCTCGCCAGATATTTAAATGTTTGGAGAAGAGATTATGATGATGCCTTCAGTTGAAGGAAGGAATTTGGGAGAAGCAGGTCGTGGGGATTTCTTATTAACATTTGTCTAGGCAGGAAGAACCAGTGCGCCAAATAGGTAAAACATTCCAACAAAGTCTTGGGAAAATGGTCCATTTCTGATCTGGAACAGGGCTGATTATCTTCCAGGCAGGTATCCATTTTACCCATGACTTCTCAGAGTTGATTTTCCTGGTTTGGGCATGGGACAACAGAAGCAGAGCACAAGTGATGTTTGGTTTTCGGAAGTCCGAGCAGATGTGGCATTAGCATGTGTGGGAGGTGGTGATACCTACAGGCACTATTGGGGCTGAAGTGTGTATTGCTGTTGTTCTCTAGCTGTTCTCTGAGCAAATGGAGGCCAGGTTGTCCTTAAAGTTTTACAGAGGCCAGTTGGATTTCAACAGCGGGTTCACACAGTTGTCATGGGGGTACAAGACCAGTTGTATGGGAAGGACCATCCTGTCCTGATCTCTTGTGTCAATGTCCTTTCTGGGCCCAGTGGAATGAAGTCAACAGTAGGGAACCTTGACCAAACAGGGTGATTTAAAAACATGGGCAGTTCTAGAATCCATTCACCCTGCCTGGAAACTTAAAGAGCCCTCAAACAGAGATGACTAAACTTCCCAGGACTTGGCATGACTGGTTTTATAAGTTCACAATTCTGAGGTTGGACAGCCTGAGAGGCTGCTAACCCAGGAGGCCAGGAACAAGGGTCTATTATTAATTCACATACGGGGCCTCTTTGCACTTAGGATTGAGGGTTTCTTGCTGATGTAGAGGAAGGTGGTAGGCAGGGTGGATCATCCTGTAGTGAGACACTGGGGGAAGCTGTGGGCTCCATTAAGGCCCCCATTACAGCTTCCAAGAACAGAGAATTGCCAGCTTGGTAAAGACAGAGACCATGTCAATTTTCATTTGATTTTTTTCCCAGCACAGGGCACGGCCTCCCTGTGTTGCGCATTCTATAAATTGCCATGATGATGACAGAAAGCTTCATTCAACCCAAAATGCAGACCCAGAATTAAAGCAGCCACCTAAAAATTATTGACAATATCAGCACCTACTCCAGGATAGCCAGTCCCCAGCATCTCTCCTATGGTTTGGTTACTGGGGTTTAGGAGGAAAAGTGGCAGCCCTCAAGACTGTAAGCTTCTTGTGGGCAGAGAACATGGCTACCAAGTCTTTTTTATTGTAATCTCCCAAGCACTAAGTACAGTGTTCTGCATAGAGTAAGTGCTAAAAAAAAAATCACTGACTGATTTAAAATCCAAGAACATCGAATTTGGTGGGTACAAAGCAGGAAGAAGGCAAGGGGAGCTCGAATGTCAAGGAATGGGAGAAGGGCTTATAAGAAAGGCTGGGAAAGGTCATTTTACCATGAACGAACCCTCTCGAAGGCTGCTTTCTAGCAAAATGCACCTTTTGATTATAGATTCCTCTCTAGATTGCCCAGTGATGTGTTTATACAGAAGCAGCAGCAGTTGTCAGTGTCTGCAAAGATTACTAGAGAGCCAGCTGGCACAAGACTGTGAACTCCCTCTATTAACAGAACAGAAAAAAACAAAAAAACTAGCATCAAGGAATTAGTCTGTGTGTAACATTGACTGTGAAGGATGTCATAAATGCCAGTTTCAAGTGAATTAGGTGATGCCGATGTTAAGGATGTGTGTGTATGTGTGTGTAAGAGAGATCTTTTTATAAGCTGTTCATGACCCTCCCCCATCTCCATTGCTCTGCCCTTCGGTTAGAGGCTTGAGAGATACACGTTTGGTATGAGGATAAGGTGGTACATGTGTGGTAGTAAACAGTTACTATTTTCTGTGCATTTTTTTCTGTGTGTTTTCATGGGTTCATAATTTCTCAGTTTGAATTCATGCAGACAGAGGTGATGGTCCCGTTGCCCGTGGGTCCTGGGTCAGTAATGATGAGGCCAGATTGTCCTCTTTCCTCAGAGCTCTATGCCACCAAGAGGACTTACATGGGGCCCCCTCCCTGCCCTGCCCGTGCCACCCTAAGCCAGCTTTTCAGATCCTGCCACCCAAGGGCTGGCAGAGGGAGCGGAGAGAAGCAAAACACCCCTGCAGATTTCCTTGAGACCACTATCCCACCATGGTCTCAGACATGTCCACTGCCCAGCGGCTGTATCTCTTATCTGTGGGGAGATGGGCAGAGTCTGGACTCTCAGGGAGAAGCTGGCCATACTTGAAAGCCAGGGCCCCGGGCCACAACCCAGAGGATGGGCAGGTCTGTTAGGGCTAGTCTGCCTGCAGGATGCTTGACCAGTTGCTCGAGAGGCGGGTCCACATGCTTGGATTGAGATTCTGACTCAACCTTGGAACTTTGTAAATGACCTAAGGAGTAAAAGTTTCTGGGGTGGAAGGAATAGGCCTCCATCCTGTTTGTCTCCCTACCAACTCTCCTACCAGCCTCATCAACCCTCTCAAACCAAAAGAAGGGGGGAAACTGCCTCTGCCCAGTGAAATAGCTCATTTCAGAGCTTCCAGATCTGTCTCCTTGGCCTGATGTTGGAAAACCAGACGCTGTATGTCTTAATCATTGGTCACGGACTGGCTGTTCAGGCAGCGGCATTTTAAATGTCATATCATCATGAGAAGAGAATCCCGTATTCGGTTGCCAAGTGTTTTTTAAGATGCTGTGCATTTGTGGGGCTATTGAAAGTGGAATTACTGTGCATTAATCCTAGGTATTATGTTCCTGTTGGTATTTATTTTAGGCGACTTCTGTATTTTACAAAGGGAAGTTTCACTGTGTGATTATTAGCCTGTATTGTTAATATAATTTGTTTAATAAAAGTTTGTTTTAACCACTTCTTCCCGGTTTGGGGGTCTCCAAAGCAACAAGAGAAAAGAAGCCAGCTTGTCTTGGCCCCACCCTGACTCACGAAGGACCAAGCCCCACGGGGGTGAAGCTTTTGGGTCCCTGGGTCCTTATGAATCCTGAATGGTGAAGCTCCCTCCCAGACTTGGCATGGGGTTCAGTAAGTTGATTCCTTTGGGAAGAAGACAGGCTGCAGGGTCCCATTTCTGCCCCGGAGATCAAGACTGGATGCCTACTTGTTCATTGTGTTTGAGATGGCTGGGGGCTCTGATTGAAGACCAGGACCATTCAGAAGGTGAGGAAAAGTGTCTTTTTTTTCTCCTGGAATCTCCCCTCTGGGCCCCTTGGCCCTGCTGCCAGGAGTGGTTTCTGTGGGGGAAATCCCAATTGGCCATGAAACTGTAGTGAATCTAGGGGAGTTATAACTGAAAGGAGTCAAAGTATGCTAAATGCTGCTTAATCCATCCTTTGCCCTCCAGCCTGCGTCTTGTGGGTGTTTGAGCGGCATCAAGTTTTGTGATGGGAGGAGATGGGGTGGCTCCGCTCCAACTCCCAGTGATTTCAGTCCTGCCCTGACGACTCCCCTGTTTACGAGGTGCCTCCTTGACAAAGAGGGGGTGTGGAGGTATGTGTGCACTTAGGCGGGGGACCCGCGGTGGGGGTTAAAGAAAAATGTAAAGTGTCATTTGCTGTCCCTCTTCCCTGGCTTTCTGTGCAGTTGCTGGAGAGGAAATCTTGCCCTTGGGAAATCTTGGGGAAGGTGAGAGTGGAAATGGGCCAACTGCCCCTAGGCATCTGTGCTCCCCTCCAAACCCTCACATGGTTTGCCTAGGGCTGGATTTTCCACTGCCCCTCCCACACTGGAAATGCCAAGTTCTCATGATTGGAAGGGGCCTTGTCCTTGGGCTCTGAGAAAGCCCTGGGGGGTGTCCAGCCCATGGTCATGACATGGAGCCAATTGTCGAAGAGAGAAAAGATGGGTATGGCCCCCAGACAGACGTGGGGAGGAGAGACATCCCTGGAGGAAGGGTGGTATAGTAGGTTGCAGTTTCCTAGAAAGGGATATGTGTCAATTTGGCAATTCTGTTGCCTCAAGATTAAAAAGGATACGTTTCCTGCTTCTCCACTGCTGTGTTCATGAAGCCTGTGTGATGGTTCTTCTTGGAGTGGAGAACAAACCCCCAAGTTTGGCAGGCACAGTAGAGGGAGAGGACCATGATGGTCACTGCAGAGCATGCAGTAAGCAGAGGAGGAGGAGGAGGAGTCCCTTGGTGAAGGAGGAGAGGCCCAACTCAGAGGATTTGGCTCCACAGCCACTGCCATGTGCCATACTGATGAATGAGTATCCTGCCGATACCCAAAATCCCTGGTGCAGCTTGAAGTCAGCAGAGAGAAATATTTCACCTGGAGAATATTAGTTGTACAATGATCATGGTCGGGATCCATGCCACCTGCCAGGTTGCTGAAGGATTATCCAGATAATGCCTGCAAGGCCCAGCGGTGATGGTGGATGGGCATGAAATCTCTTAATTAGAGGAAAACCACCTCACCAGTCTCTGCCAGTGCAGCTCCAGTCGATCAGTCAAGGGTATTTACTGAGTGTTTACTGTGCACAAAGCACTGTACTAAGCGCTTGGGAGAATACATCAGAGTTGGTAGCTATAGCTACATTCCCTATCCACAAGGATCTTAGAATCTACAGGGGAGGCAGATATTTAAATAAATTACAGATATGGGAAATAGTAGAGTATAAGGTTTGGTCATTGGTCTCTAGGGGAAATGCTGGCCACTGGGCAGCCCATCCATTGTTGGGTACTTGGTGAGCGGCAGGGAGTTTGCTCACTGCGTGGAAGGGTCTGGCCCCACCGGAAAGTCTAACAAGCTGCCCCTGCTAGGGAGCAAGACCCCATCCAGGGAAGGGGCAGCTTGCAGCGGCTTCAGGAGCCACCCCCAGGGCTGAGGGAGTCAAAGTTCAGATTGGCTATTGGCCCCATATGCCCACAGAGAGCACATGGCTGACAGACACAGGAGCCCAGACCACTTTTAACCTGGCAAATCCTGCTTCTCCAGCTTCATTCTGCAGCAGAGATCAATCAATCAATCAGTGGTATTTTTTTGAGTGCTTACTGTGTGCAGAGCACTGTATTAAGCACTTGGGAGAGTAGAGCATAACATAGTTGGTAGACATGATCCTTACCCAAGAAGCTTACAGTCTGCAGGGGCAATTACAGTTTACAGGGGAAGACTGTTTTGACTTCTAAGTATCCTCAGAGATAGCCAGTTCCCACCCTCCTTTATGTGCCTTGCAGGGCAACGGGGAGCCAGCTTTCCAGTCTGGGAGCAGGGATCCTTGAGGCCTAGTTCACCTGGAGCCAAAGACAGAGACACAGACACCACAGAGATGTGGCAGACCAAAATAAGACAGATGGGGACAGGACAAGGCAATCAGTCAATAATAATAATGATGGTATTTGTGAAGCATTTACTGTGTCAAGCACCATTCTAAGTGCTGGGGTAGATGCAGTCTAATCAGATTGGGCACAGTCCCTGTCCCACATGCGGCTCACAGTCTTAATCTCCATTTTACAGATGAGGGAACTGACACACAGAGAAGTGAAGCGACTTGTCCAAAGTCACCCAGCAGACAAGTGGTGGAGCCAGGACTAGAACCCAGGTCCTTCTGACTCCCAGGCCCATGTTCTATCCACTAGGCCATGCTGATTCAATAGTATGTACTGAACATCTCCTGGGTGTGGAGCACTGAACTAAGATATTGAGAGAGTACAGTAGAATTAGTAGGCAATTCGTGCCCTCAAGGAGCTAAGCCCATCCCAGACATTGTCAGGGAAAGACCCAGGCCTCCTGGGGCTGCCACAGCCTACTTACTGGGTAGGGACCAAACTGGAAGTGGGGCTGCCCTCTTGGACCACTACCAGCTAGCCCCAATGGGTGAGCAAAAATGCCCTATTTTTGTTCCCCCACTATCTTAATTTCAGGAGAGAAAAGGTCTCATTGCTTCACCTGGAATTAACACCTATCTCACTTCATTTCCTTTTCCAACAGAAGGCAAGGTTTAAGAAGCACTGAAACGTCCCTGCACAGAGTTCCATCCTGATGTCCCCCAGCTGATTGGGTCAGAGGTTGACAAAACTGGAGCTCCCGGTGGCCTCCCACCATGGAGACTCCCTCCCTGCTCTTGCCAGAGACAAATTGGCTGAGATCTGTGCTGGGCTCATTTAGCAGAGGCACATCGAGGGTGAAGATGGCTTCTCTGCAGCAGAAAAATGAAGATAGCACTGTGTATCTTGGGGCAGCCCTCCCTGTCCTTCTTTGTGGGCAGGGAAAGTGACTGTTCATTGTTGCATTGTACTCTCCCAAGCACTTAGTACAGTGCTCTGCACACAGTAAGCCCTCAGTAAATACAATTGAATTAATTCCAGAGTTTACTTGGCAAGACTCTGCTTTCAGACCAAGTGGATCCGAACTTACAACTTCTCTCCTGTTCCCTGGTCACCACTGCCTCCTCGTGCTCGCTGACTTGGCAGTGTGTGAGGCTTTCATCACCCAAACGGCCACCCACTGAGCCCCCCCCTCCCCTTCCCGCCCCTGCCCCCCCACTCTCCTGGGGTTTCCTGCTGGAGGCCAGACAGGCACAGTTGGACTCCAGCTGCATAGAGGCCTGGGACTGGGGCCATGGGCTGCTAAACTCTCTCCCCCCAGGACCCAGTGTTCAGTTCTTAGGCATGGTAGAGAATGGACATTCTGGGCAGTTAAGTCAGCAGGTTGTATTTGCTCTGAGAGATTCCTCAGCTCCTGCGAAGCCTAGGAAAAGGAAAGCTGGAGAAGGGAGCTGCCCCCTGATGTACTCAGCAGTCCCTGTAGGCCATCTCTCTGCTGAGAGCCAGACAGGTTTCTGCTAGGGGAGGAGAATGCTTTAATTCAGGAAAAAAGACATAGGATTTGGCAGGGGCAGGTGGGATGTGTGTGTTTGTGTGTGTGTGTGTGTGAGTGAGAGAGAGAGAGAGAGAGAGAGAGAGAGAGAGAGAGGATGTGTATCTATCCCTTCAGAGACGCCCACTCCAAGAGAGGAGGTGAAAATCCTCTTTAAATATACCATGGGGACTGCAGCAGACGGCTTTACATGCCTGAGCCTAAACCCTCCCCCATTTGCCACTTCCAGCCCTCAGAACCAAGCTCTATGGTTAACTCTGGGTTGGGTAAGAGCATCATCTGTCTGTGGCCCCTGCCTAGCTCTAGCTGGGGGGGAGGGTCACGGCGGGATGCAGTCCAAGATGACAACTAGATGGAAATGGGCCGATTTCTTCAGATTTGACTATTTCAGACTTGTTTCTCGGAGTTTGAAGAATCCAGGCAGAATTAGCTTAAGCTGCACTCCCACCCCACAGTCTTAACGGAGCAAGTCCATCAGCTGAGACGTTAGTTTGGACAGAGGCCAAGCCTGTAACCTTAGCTCCAAACTGTTTCGTCCTCTTCTAGCGAGGCGCTTGGAAGCTTGAAGACAAATCCCTCTAACTCACCTGCCCCCCAGGAGGTGAGGAGCCAGAATCATCTTTCTCTCCTGAAGCGACTGGTGCAGACTTAACCCACTGGACCGAACCCCTGGGCAGGCAGAGAGGTGTGGTCAGGAGGGGCAGTGCGAGGCTGCGGCTAGAGCACCGATCCTGTGGGCAGCCCTGACCCGCTGACCCTGGTAAATGGGCTCCAACTGAGGCCTTCCAGGCTGCAGCACCCTCGACTGGGATCCAGTTGAACTCTTCAGTAGTTATGAATCCTCTCCATTGTGGATTTCTACCCTCACGTGGCACTGAAGTGATCTTTCCAAGCCTCCATCATACAGGTAAAAATGTGCCACCGTAAGGCATTCTGATGTTACAGATTAACTGAAAAGTATCTTCTATTTAATCCTCTGTTTCCTCTCAACAGCTTAAACCCCCCTGAAAGGTAACAATAATATTGAACAGAGCATGAATATTGTGATTCAAGATCTCCGGGAAATCGAACCTCGGGGGATTGACGAGACATATTTCTCCTTAATCCGAGCTGCGAACTGAGGGCAGGGAAATGGAGCAGAGGATCCGGCCCCACATGCCAGAACTTTCCTTCTAAACCTGACCCGACCTGACAATGCATGTTGTGAACCTTGGCTTCCTCCCCCGGCCCCCCGCCAGCGGGGCGCCCCCACCCCCCCCATCTAAAATATTTGGAGTGGTCTTTGAATTAAATGAGATTAATCCTCGGTTCCCTGACATTTTCTCCAGGCATGTGTTTTTATAACCTCCCTTTAAAATGAGAACCAGTTGTCCCACCAAAAACAAGCAACCTCAGCCTGGATTGCTGTGGAAGGCATCACCAGCACCTGATTGAATATCAAGGACAGTGCGAGGAGGTGGGGTTGAGGTGAAGGTGGGACGTAAAACAGAATTAACCTATCCCACACTCGTGGTTTTCGTTTTTCACTGCCGTCCCACTGTCCCCCAGCCTGTGCGATCTGGGTGAAGCACTTAAGCAAACAGGCGCTGGGAAGATCCCAGGCAGAGGGCAGTGACCATAGGCATGAAAGCTACATTTGGGCCTGGTGGCAGGGTAGTACTCTGGGGAGTCCAGGGTGGGTAGGGAGGCCACAGGGCTTAGTTGACTTGGGGCCCACGGGCCCTGGGCCACACCTATGTAGCCTTGTGTTCATCTGGGTGGGCCAGGGCTCCGGCTTGGGGGTCCCCCCCACCCCAAGCTCAGCTGATGGCAGCAAATGAGGAGTGATGAGGGCAACTGGGCTTGATTCAGAGCCACCTCATTCCCTTTGATTGATCAAGGCTTTAGCTGCCTCAGCTTCCTGACAAACCCGGCGGTGCCTGTTCTGCTCATCCTGGGACAAAGCAGGTTGCTGGAAGAGGCCCCTGGGGTGCATTCCTTAGGAGAGCCAAAGCTTTTAGGTGTGATTTGGTTTCAGGTCCTTCCCCCAGTCTCCTCATCTGCCCCCCCTCCCCCCCCACAAAGGCCCGCAGCCACTCAGGACATTCTGCCCAAGGTTTTCCACAAGTATTACGTTGAAATTTTAAAGGGCCGGGTGCCATGACACAGCTGGCTGAACAGCAGAGCTGAATACAGTCCTAGGGTCCCATATTTCCTTTAGGTATTGAAAACAACCATTTTGATCGGAATATCATTTCTGATCTCTGTGTATGTGTGTGTGTGTTTGTGTGTATGCCCATACTTGCAGGTTGGTTAGCTGGCTGGCTGAGCCAGATGGCAATTCTCTATTTGATGGATCCCATTATCCCTCTCAGTTTCTTCCTTGGAGCAAATATAGCTCTCGATGGCTTCGGTCACAATTGGTAAGTGATTTCCCCAAAACCACTACTAAATAACTGGATTTCTTGATGTTTAAGAAATTTAGAAAGGGAAGAGACAGGCTGGTGTGAATCGGTGTTCGTCTCACATTGGGACTTGGAAAAGCTGCTCTTTGGGGCTAGGAAGATTGCCCTGGTTACTAGCTTTAGCCAGCCAGCCTGCCAGGGTACCCTGTCAAGCTGCACACATGACTGTAAGGTGGTTCTGACAAGCTGCATTAAGCTGGAATTAATCATTCTTTACCTGCAGGTTTGTCTAAAAAACACTTATTTTTCTACAAGTGTTTTAAAATGAAAAGAGTCCTGAGTTAGCTAATATGAGTTGCCTAGGAATTGGGCATGTGTTTATGGAGGTGGGAGTTTATGAAGGAATTTGGTTCTTAAGGGCAGAGCTTTGTTGAATTTAATACCCAACTAGCTGATAACTAATTTTTCCTAGGAAATGTTAACCCCAGGAAAATATGGATTTTTTTTTCCAACAAGGAAATACACCCAATTTCAGAGAAAGCCAAGCCAAGGACAAAGTCCCCAAGGATTAAACATGTGCTTTCTCTCTCATCTCTCTCCTCTCCAGCACTGAAAATTATCCAGCTTTGGGAATTTCTGAATCTTTCTCCTTTGAGAAAAGATCTCTGAAATGATTGATAAGTCATCTAACTGATTGTCATGGCCCTAGAGAGTACAAACATCTTTTGCAGTTTAATGTAAACCCCCTCCCCTCTGTCTTAATAAGTGTTGAAAGAAGTATAAATAGAAATAACATAGGATTTCCATGACTAACCAGATGACCGCATCGGCAAGTGGTGTTGGGGGTTAAAAATGATTCAGCTTTTGCGTCCCTGGGGTGAGATGTTTTATTCCATAGCAGGAAGGGCTGCCAGCACCACTTTGAAGGTCTGGCAAACACAACACAACTCGGGTTCTGAATTGGGAAGTGTTTGCATGCTCAGGGAAAAAAAAATCCTTAACTCTGTACCATGTGTGCAGATTTCACTGAGATAAAGGAACCACAACTTTATCCAACTTCTGCTGAGTCTTTTCTTTTCAAAAGCCTTTTCAGATGGTTTCACTTCTCTGCTTGCTTTGTTGAAAGATGTAAAAATTTAAGACAACCACAAAGTAAACATTTCAAAACTCCCTATTTTTGAAATTAGTAACATTTTCACAATCCCTTGAATTCCATCTTTGCTTTCCTTTGGCTAAGTGTTCTTTCATTCATTTAAGAGCAATGCAGGTAAGTAAGCCTTCAGTTTGCAAACTACGATTTCCTCCAGGCGGGAAACAGCTCTATTCTTTAAGAGACGCATTAGATAAGTAGATGTCTTGTCAAAATAAAACAGGTTTTCTTTATTAGAGTGAAATAGTAATGAACTCATCTGCTTCCAATATTTATAAAGAGTAGAGAGGGTCATTAATTCTACTGGTTGTGAAGAAAACCATCTGGGATTTCTTTCCACTTGATGGGTTTTGGTTTTAATATACATTTTTCACAAATAAGTGCAAGGTTTTTTGCAAAAATGTCACATTCAGAATCTCATAAAGAAAGCACGCAAAGAAGAAAAAAACGAAATGTTTTGTTAGCTAAGTAATTTCTCACCTTGCAGAGAGAATAACATTGGAGCCAACTTTAACACATTAGGCGACAGAATGACCGTTCAGCCCTAATGCGGCCCACGGACATGTTACAAGACAGAGAGAGTTTGTTTTGAAGTTTGTTTTCCTTTGGGAATTACACAGTTCATTTAGCCTAATCTGTCCTGACACTTGAATTATAATATTATGAGCTTCTTCAGAGAAGCAAAACAGTAGTTGCCTCCTTAAAAGCCAAGCAGAAGTTAATAAAATGGGCAAAATGTCAAGGAAAAGAGTCTAATCAAATCATGGTGTAATCCTCTAGAGGAAAAGAGGTTCAAGTTATGATATTTTTTCCAGGGGAAATCTTGGAAGTCTAATGACACAGTTCTGTCCAAAGTGAAATTTGAACTGAGAAACTTTGCTTGATTAACCCCCAAACTGCAAGTGGGATGGGGTGGGGGTAGGTGAGAAAAGGAGGGTGATACTCTACATGTTGGATCTTAATTAAAATGAGCATTCCCCCAGCTGCTTCCTGTCCCCCATCCCCCCTGATTCACTGATTGAGTCGTATCCTACCCCCTAACCGGTTACAGTATACTGAAGGTTTCCTGCTTTTCATGCTGAGCCAATAAACCGGATTGACTCATTCACCTGTGTGCATCCGTAGGCAGGGTTGGGTGATCCTTTGGGAGGTTTAGGAAAATCTCTCTCCTTAAAGACATTGCCCAGCGAACTCCCAGCAGAGCTCTTACCTTAGCAGTAAGTCACTGAGGGTCCCCTGAATCATTTAAAAAATAAATTTGCTCCACAAAATGCTAACACAACCGCAAAAGCCTTCACCTTTTCTAGGTGATAAATAGTCGTCTAATGGAAATATATTTTTCTAAATCCAAAGGACCACAACAAAGACTTTGTTTAATAAGGTAACCCAGAAAGGATATTGCATCCCTATAACAACAGCCAGACAGACCTTGAGATTTTTAGTGTCAAAAACGGTTTAATGAAAAGGTCTTTGGCTGTGGTCAGTTCCCTAGTGCAGAGGAAACTTGCATTAAAACAAAGCTACTCCTTAATAGGCTGTTTCACAAACAAGGCCCTGTTCACAGTCCACTCGACATGCGTTTTATGTCGACCACCTGTTTGTTAAAGTTGCCTCATTTAGTTCCTAAACGGTGATAGATCAGACGGGATTTGCTGGGGACCCAAGAAGTGATCTATAGGTTTTCGCTTTGCTGCAGCTAAAGCGAATGTTATTTATGTCCATTAGCACTCCAGTGATCCTGGAAAACCAAGCAGCTTTCAGGATAACCGGCATTAGCATTAAGTGGGACCAGATAACCTGGGAGAATGTGGCGTTAAGCATGAGAGATTATATTGATGGTGTGTTTCATGATAATAAACTAATTGCCTTTAAAAAGTTACTGTAAATTACACCATTAGACTGTTATCTTGTTAGAAGGCTGAAGAAAGATAAGATAGGAACCTCACTGAACAAATTGGATTTTTCTGTACTTGGCAAAATGATAGTCTCAACCTCGGTGCTGAGGAAAGGGAAACCCTACTCGGGCTCTCTCTCGCTCCCTCTTTCTTTCTCTCTTTCTATCTCAATCACACACGCTCTCTCTGTTTCTATCTCTGTCTCTCACCCTCTCGCTCACACTCCGTTTCTGTCTCTTTCTCTGTCTCGGTCTCACTCTCTATCTCACCCTCTCTCTGTTTTTGTCTCCTCCCTCCCCCCCCCCACCTTGTTTTTCTTTCTTTCTTTCTTCCCTCCCCTCCCCCCCCCCCCCCCCCCCCGGCTGCTCTTTGGAAAGTATTTTACTCTTCTATCAACAGTTTCCTTTCCAGGACTTCTCTTGTAACCTCGTTCTCTCGTCTGCAGAAAAGAACAGAATGACGATTGCCAAGTCATTTGACTTCTCCCCTGTTGCCTTTCGGCAGTCAACATTTAAGAAAATCTTGCCCCTCCCAAAACAAAAGAGCTATGTTGAATTTTCTCTTGGAAAGAGCTTTTTTAGTATAGGTACATACATTCGGTCATTTCGCTTTCTATGGCTGACCTTTTCTTTTCAGTTCTCTGACGTAAAGGGCACCTTCCTTCATTGGGTAAAAATGTCCTACTACATCTTGGCCCCCAAAGGTTGACATGTCAGAGACGGTGTTCTTCGTCAAACGGCTTTTTAGGGGAATATTGTGAATAAAAATCTTTGGTCCGTTACAGAGATGTCCTGCAATCGTGGATTGTGGGAACTGCAGTGGAAAGTAACTGGCTGAGAGGAGCTTAAAACTAATCCCAACCCCATCTCTGCGGGCGAGAGGTCAGGGAGGCAGGTTTTTAAGGAGGCCGTGATCTCCAGAGACATCTGTAGGGCTTAGATAATATAAAAAGTAGTAAAAGGGGGGAAAAGAATAAAAGCAAAATTAAATTTTTCCAATTAAATATATTCTTTTTTCATTTAGTTAATTTCCAGCAGTTCGCATTTATTGCACATTAAATATGTATATGGATTTTGTGCAACTTTAAAAGTGAAGAATGTTATCTTTCTCCTTTTATGGGAAATTCTGCCCTGCCCTGGGCCCGGGTCAGCCTGTTGTCTGAGAACGTTCCCTCTCGGAAACAACCCGCAGCCTGAGATGATCTTGATGCGGAGGAGGGGGAGGTGGGGAAGGGGGTGAATGCTGGACTGCTTCCTTTTGGGAGGTCTTTTGGCGCTGCACCCTTCTCTGCTCCATCCACACCCCTCTATGCAGCATGGCGTAGTGGAGAAGCGGCATGGCGTAGTAGAGAAGCACTATGGCATGGTGGACCTGGGAGTCAGAAGGTCATGGGTTCTAATCCCGACTCTGCCACTTGTCTGCTGTGTGACCTTGGGCAAGTCACTTCACTTCTCTGAGCCCCAGTCACCTCATCTGTAAAATGGGGATTGAGACGGTGAGCCCCACATGGGACAGGGACTGTGTTCAAACCGACTTGCTTGTATCCACCCTAGCGCTTAGTACAGTGCCTGGCACGTAGTAAGTGCTTAACAAATACCTTCGTTATTATGCTGCACACACACCCCTCTCTGCTGCGCACACTCTCCTCCCCCAAGATCCGTCCCCGCCTTCCGAAAGGAGTCGGGGGGGGGGTTGTGTCCGTTGCCCTGCTGAGTCTCCCCTGACCACCTCCGGGCCCAACTGAGCACCACGTGCAGTGACCAATGTCTTTCCGTCCCACCGTCCCACCCCTCCCCCCGGCTCACCCCCTCCAGCCCTCACCCCGGGGCAGCCAGCAGCGTCCCGCACTTTGCATTTCAATAGCTACAACGCTCGCGTGCATCCGGAGCTACTATTGTTATTGTTATTAAGGTATTTGTTAAGTACTTACTATGTGCCGGGCACTGTACTAATCGCCGGGATGGACACAGTCCCTGTCCTGCATAGGGCTCATAGTCTTATTCCCTAGTTGCCAGATGAGGAAACTGAGACACAGAGAAGTGAAGTGACTTGCCTTCACTTGCCTTCACACAGCAGACAAGTGGTGGAGTCGGGATCAGAACCCATGACCTTTTGACTACCAGGCCCTTGCTCTATCCACCATGCCATGCTGCTTCCTACTATTCCTTGGACCGTCTGGGCTCTGGAGCATCCCTGCTTTCTGCAAAGGGGGTGCCCCCCACCACACACACATAAAGTTGGGACTCAAGCAACCCTCTTTCCACTCCCCGCATTGCCGACCCTGCCCATCAGCACTGGCGAGCCCAGATGGGGGCACCTGATCTGGAGTCAGCATCACAGGTGGGGGGCTGCGAGCCCTGCCCACGGTCCTCAGGGCCTCGGCGGAGGTTGCCAGGGTGGACCTCCCGGTTTCAGACCCCTCACTGTTCCCTGGGCTCGACGGGGCACTGGAAGCTGCAGCCTGAAGCGAAGCCCTAGAAAACAAGGAGTGAAGTGGTGTTGCTTTCTGCCACCAGGCCTGGTGCCCCTTCCCTGGGTGTCCAAGGGCCTGGGAGGCTGGACCGGCAGGAGAGCTGGATGCCGGGGTCCCAAGATGGCCGGGTGTCATCGGCACAACCGGCGAGGCCTCCACCTGTGCAATGGCTTAAGCGGAGTTTCCTGGAATCTCTTCTGGCGACAATCCATTCATAAAAAAACCCGGTAGGTGAGAGAGATGTGGGCCGCCCCCATGGGACTGAGGATGTGGGCTACCCCTTTTCCCTCGCCCACCAACCGAGCACACGAGCAAGCCCCCCCTGGACCAAGCACAAGGGCCAGCCGCTTCCCCTGACACCTGGGATGGAGCATGTGGGCCAGCCAAAGCCAGAGAGTTCTGGGCTCCAGAGTGGGGGAAGCAGCCTGTGCCATCCACCTATAAAGAAAGGGGACCCCGGGGCAGAGGGTGGGGGGAATTCTGGGAGTCCTCTGCTGCCCACCATTGCCGAGAGAGGCTCTGCCCAGCCCTCTTTTTTTTAAATGGTTTTTGTTAAGCACTTATTATGTGCCACTCAATGTGCCATGCGGTGTACTAAGAGCTGGGATAGATCCAAGTTAATCAGGTTGGACGCAGACCCTGCCCCACATAGAGCTCACAGTTTTAATCCCCATTTTACAGATGAGGTAACTGAAACCCAAAGAAGTGAAGTGATTTGCCTGAGATCACACAACAGACAAGTGGCAGAGGAAGGATTAGAACCCAGGTCCTTCTGACTTCCAGGCCCGTGCTGCTTCTCTTCTCCCCTCTCTGTTGGTATCATGGAACCAGGAGATTCCCTTCTGCTCAACCTCTTCTTGAGAACCAGTCAGCATCTCAGCCACCTCTAGCAAACGTGAGTTCATTCATTCATTCAATAGTATTTATTGAGCACTTACTAAGTGCAGAGCACTGTAGTAAGCACTTGGAATGTACAATTCAGCAACAGATAGAGACAATCCCTGCCCAGTGATGGGCTCAAAGTCTAATTGGGGAAAACAAGGACATTCAGGGAGTAGAGAAACCCTCCTCCAGTCAGGGGTATCACTGTTGGCTTGGTTGTCACCCTGGCTCCTCCCAGTGCTACCAGTATGGTCCATTCCAGACAGGATCTGTCTGGCCCAGAGGTTGGACAGGGGCAGGTTTAACCTCTGGTGTTCTGTCCATGTATGAGAGGTCCAGAAGCGTGGCCTAGTGACTGGGAGTCAGGAGACCTGGGTTCTAATCTTGGCTCTGCCCCATGTCTGCGGTGTGACCTTGGGCAAGTCACCTAACCTCTCTCTATTTCCTCATCTGCAAAATGGGAATTCAATTTCTGTTCTCACTCCCCTTTAGACTGTAAGCCCCATATGGAACAGAGATGTGCCTGACCTAATTGCACTGTTTCTACACTAGTAAGTGTAGGTAGTAAGGACTTAACAGCACATAGTAAGGACTTAACAAATACTACAATTAGGAAAATGGTGTCATCACAGCAGTGGGTAATGTAGTCTGGAAGCACCAGCCCAACCACTAGGTCTGGAGGAACTGAGTCCTTTCCATCTGTCAGAGTGGAAATTTGGCTTGGACTTCTTACCATCTGCTTTGAAGCACTCAATCAACTTGCCCCCTCCTACCTTACCTCATTGGTTTCCTACTACAATTCAGCCAGCACACTTCGCTCCTCTGGTGCCAACCTACTCTCTGTACCCTCTGTACCTCGATCTAGTCTATCTCTCCTCCGACCCCTCACCTGTGTCCTGTCACTGACTTGGAATGCCCTCCCTCTTCATATCCAACAGATGATCACTCTCTCCTCTCCACTTTCAAAGCCTATTGAGGGTGCATCTCCTCCAAGAGGTCTTTCCTGACTAGGCCCTCATTTCATCTTCTCCCATTCCCTTCTGCATCACCCTTGCACTTGGATTTACACCCTTTATTCACCCCTCCTTCAACCTTACAACCCTTATGTACGTATCTGTAATTTACTTATTTATATTACTGACTCCTCTTCTAGACTGTAAGCTCACTGTGTACAGGGAAAGTGTCTACCAACTCTGCTATATTGTACTCTCCCAAGCACTTAGCACGGTGCTCTGCACATAGTACTCCATAAATAATAATTATGGTATTTGTTAAGTGCTTTCTCTGTTCCAGGCACTGTACTAAGTGCTGGGGTGGATACATATTGGGTTGGACACAGTCCCTGTCCCATATAGGGCTCACAGTCTTATTCCCTATTTTACAGATGAGGTAACTTAAACCCAGAGAAATGAAGTGACTTGCCTAAGGTCACACAGCAGACAAGTGGCGGAGCCGGAATTAGAACTCATGACCTTATGACTCCCAGGCCCATGCTCTATTTACTACGCCATGTTGCTTCCCTATATGATTGATTGAAGGTGGAACCAATGCAGGGTTTCAGAGGGGTGGGGTACTGGGGCCCCTCAGCTGCAGGGTGATGGCCCATTGGATCTTGTGTACAAGGCTTCCAGAGGTTGGGGTGCAAGTCTCAACTGCGGTGTTGTGTGGATATGTGAGAGCAGGGATCTGTGTGTGTAGGGTTGAGGGGAAAGGGACCCCCCACATCTCAGATAGTGAGCTGCAGCTGCTGAGTTGTGTGGATGGGTGTGTACGGGGTTGGGGAAGAGGACCCCTCTCATCTCATAGACAGTGAGCTGGGGGCTCAGCTGGCACTTGGCTCAGACCTGAGGACTAAGCCTTTGGAAAGCTGAGGACATTTTATGGAAAGAAAAGTGTCTTGGGGAAGTCCTCCTTTTAAATCATCAGGTGTCCAGGGTAACCCTGGAATCCAGGCTGAAGAGATGCTCACTGGAGGATTGTGCACCCTAAGACCGGGGCAGGCTTCAAACGGTAAGAAAATTTATCAGTCACCTTTGGTGACACACATCAGGGGCAGTGGTGTGCCTCCTGCCACCCTCAAGATGGCCACCACTTGGGACAGTCAAGATGGCACCTGAACCAGAGACCTCCTAGAAATAGGCACCATGCCCACATCTGCCAGTACCTCTCTGATGCTGTACTTGCCTAGCATCCATTTTTGTTTCATTCTTCAGTGATCCTTCCTTTTGCTGTCTCCTGAAAACACATCTCCATCACAAGGTTTGTTTTTGAAATAATTTGATTTGAGAGGTGAAATTGCATGGGGTTGGGGTGATGGACAGCGACAGATAGTGAGGGGAAGGGAAGAAGCAGTAGGAGTGGTTCATTCATTCAGTTGTATTTATTGAGCACTTACTGTGTGCAGAGCACTGTATTAAGCGCTTGGAATGTACAATTCGGCAACAGAAACAATTCCTGCCCAACAGCGGGCTCACAGTCTAATGTATAGTCTAAAAGGGATAGGGACTGTGTACAACCTGATTATCTTGTATCGACCCCAGGGCTTAGAACAGTGCTTGACACATAGTAAGCTCTTAACAAATACTATTATTATTATTATTGCCTCTTGGGGGGGATGTGACCTTGATAAGCCTTTGAAGGTGGGGAGATTAGTGGTCTGGCATGTATGAAGGGGTAGGGAATTTCAGGCCAGAGGGAGGATGTGGAAAAGGAGTTGGCAGTGAGATATATTAAATTATGGCACAGCAAGCAAGCTGGCAATAGAGGAGCAAAGTGTACTGGCTGGGTTGTAGTAGGAAATCACTTAGTTAAGGTAGGAGGAGGTGAGCTGACTGAGTGCTTTAAAGACAATTTTAAGGAGTTTCTGTTTGATATGAAAGTGGATGGGCAACCACTGGAGGTTCTTGAAGAATGGGAGATGTGAATGGATATTTTTTCAGAAAAGTGATCTGGGCAGCAGAATGAAGTATGGACTGGAGTGGGGAGAGACATGAGGCAGAGAGGTCAGTGAGGAGGTATATGCAGTAGTCAAGGTTGGGTAGGATAAGTGCACTGTAATAAGTGTTTGGGCAAATACAATGTAAGAGAGTTGGTAGACATGTTCCCTGCCAACAAGAAGCTCACAGTCTAGAGGGGGAGACAGATATAAAAATAAATTACAAATATAATAATAATGTTGGTATTTGTTAAGCGCTTACTCTGTGCAGAGCACTGTTCTAAGCACTGGGGTAGACACAGGGTAATCAGGTTGTCCCACATGAGGCTCACAGTCTTAATCCCCATTTTACAGATGAGGTAACTGACGCACAGAGAAGTTAAGTGACTTGCCCACAGTCACACAGCTGACAAGTGGCAGACCCGGGATTCAAACCCATGACCTTTGACTCCCAAGCCCATGCTCTTTCCACTGAGCCATGCTGCTTCTCTATGTACATATGTAAATATGTACATATGTAAATATGTACATAAATGCTGTGGGGCTGAGGATGGGGTAAATAAAAGGTACAATTCCAAGGGTGATTGGCAGAACGGAGAGGGAGTAGAGGAAATAAGGGCTCATTTGGGGAAGACCTATTGGAGATGTGATTTTAATTAGGCTTTGAAGGTGGGAAAAGTGATTGTCTGTCAAATATGAAGGTAGAGGGAGTTCCAGGCCAGAGATGGGACTTGAACAAGGGGTTGGCAGCGAGTGAGTAGATTGGTGTTAGAGGATTGAAGTATGTAGGCTGGGCTGTAGTTGGAAATCAGGGAGGTAAGATAGGAGGGGGCAAGGTGATAGAGTGCTTTAAAGATAAGTGTTAGGAAGTTGATGCGGATGTGGAGAGCCAACCACTGGAGGTTCTAAAGGATGCAACTTTTTTTAGAAAAATGATTCATACAGCAGAGTAAAGTAAGGACTGGAGTGGAGAGAGACAGGAGACAGGGAGGTCAGCAAGGAGGTTGATGCAGTAATCAAGATGGGATAGGATGCTTGAATCAACTAGGTTGCAATTTGGAAGAAGAGGAAAGGGCAGATTTTAGCGTTGCTGTGAAGGACCAACCCACAGGATTTGGTGACAGACTGAATACATGGGTTGAATGAGAGAGATGAGTCGACGATAACGCCAAGGTTAGGGGCTTGTGAGGCAGAGAAGAAAATGGTACTGTCTACAATGATGGGGAGGACAGGGTTTGGGTAAGAAGATGAGGAGTTCTCCCTGACCTCTCCAGTGACTGGCAGTGGCAGGTGGGCAGGGTAGTCACCCACACCATCTGTTAAACCTTCAGCCCGGACCCACTCTGCCTCTGCATGATACTGCTCCCAGACCGCAGGGGAGTATTGGGTTAAAGTCACAGTGGCAGCATCAGACTGGAGCTCATAGAACCCCCAACATCCCTTCCAGTGCCCCCTGAAATAAAGTAGCTGCACAGGTTTATTTGTTTACTCATTACACTGCAGTATGATTGCCAATTTCCCTGTGTCCAGCCCTATCTCTGGAAAAGGATTCCCCTCCCCTATCACTGAGCCGGAATGAGGAATACCAGGAATGCCAGGAGACTGGGGAGCCCTGGCTGTGGGTTGTGTGGGGAAGGAAAGCTGGCAAGTGAGGTAGGACAGGGATGCCAGGAGCCAGAGGGTGCCTGGGTCTGCGAAATGTAGGTACTCCACTTGGCATAGCAGCATCAGGAAAATTACTGTGGCTGCTTATGCCCACACCAGGCTGAGTGAGTGCAGTCATTCCACAGTCCTGAAACCAGTCTTGCCCAGGATGGCCTCATTTTTTTTTATGGTATTTGTTTAGTTCTCACTACTTGCCAAGCACTATACTAAGCACTGGGATAGATACAAGCAAATCAGATTGGTCACAATCTGTATCCCACATGGGGCTCACAGTCTAAATGCCCACTTTACAGATGAAGTATCTGAAGCACAAAGTTAAGTGACTTCTTGTCTTGTCTAATGCCATTGAGTTGTCTCTGACCCATAGCAACTCCATGGACTCATCTCTCCCAGGATGCCCCACCTTCACCTGCAATTGTTCTGTTAATATATCCATAGAGTTTTCTTAATAAAAATACAGAAGTCATTTATCATTGCCTCCTTCTGCACAGTAAACTTGATTATCCACCCTCGACTCTCTCCCACGCCGCTGCTGCCCAAAACAGGTGAGTTGTGACTTGCAGCAGATTGCCTTCCACTTGCTAGCCCCTGCCCAAGCTAGGAATGGAATGGATATGCCTCTGCTTGACTCTTCCTCCCATAGTCAAGACTGGTAGAGTACTGGAAACTCTCCAGGTGGAACCCTGGTCCTTCTGACTTCTAGGCCTGTGATCTATCCACTAGGTCACACTGTTCCCTTCTCCCGCAGCTTCCTGCTCCAGGCCCTGTCACCTTAAGACCCTCCTCTGAGCTATCCCATTGCTTTTCTTTCATCCTTGACTTGCTTGTTCCATAGCCTGCCAGGACTCTGGAGGTCATTTCCCAGCCCAGCTCTCCTCTCCTCATCCACTTCTAGAAGCAACTTGGCTTAGTTGATAGAGCAAGGCCCTGGGAGTCAGATGACCTCTGTTCCAATCCAACTCTGCCTCTTGTCTGCTGTGTGACCTTGGGTGAGACATTTCCCTTCTCTAGGCACCAGTTATTTCGTCTGTAAAATGGGGATTAATACCGTGAGCCCCATGTGGGCCATAGACTGTGTCCAACCTGATTAGCTTCCTTTTACTATACAGTGTGTGGCACACAGTAAGCACTTAGCAAATTCCATTAAAAAAGAAGCAAGCAGGAGGCAGGAGAGTTCAGCTTGCAGAGGGGAAAAGGAGGAAGCCTGAGCACCAATCCGACCCAATGGACATGTGCCACTTCCTCCTGCCCATGCAGAGGCTTTTGGGAGCAGAATGGCCTGAGCCCTAACCTACGCTGACCTCCCAGGGCCCAGCGAGCATCCAGGCGTGACTCAAAACAGTAGTAGGGTGTGGTCCCAAAGAGCGTTCCCCCCGCAGTCTTGTCGTGCAGGTGGTGCAAAGTGATGCTGCCTCAAGGTGTGATGTATGGTAAGATCACATGATGGTGCAGCTCACTGGGCTCTCGTTTCATGCCTTACACAGTCCTGAAGATGGTCTTGCCTAGGATAGCCTCGTTCTCCAGCTGCTTGCCGCTCCAGACCCTGTCTCCTCAAGGTCCTCCACCAAGCTGACCCTTGGCTTTTCCTTGGTCTTGGACTCATCCTATGGCCTCCCAGGGAGTCCGATGGTCAGTTCCCAGCCCAGCTCTTCTCTCCTCACCCAATTCTTCCTTCTCCTCTTTCCCTCCCTTTTCTCCTCTTCTTCCTTTCCCCCTTCCCTTCTTTCCTTCCCCTCTGTCTACTCTCTTCCTTCCATGCCTCCCTCCTTTCTCTCCATTTCCTTTCCTTTCCTCTCCCCTCTTTTCCCTCTCCCCCCTCACTTTTCCCTCTTCCCTCTCCTCTCCCTCCCCTCCCCTCCCCCCACTTCTGTCTTTTCCTTCAGCCGTCAGCCATCTCTAGCACTTAGAAACGGATATCCACCCTCAACACTTACCTATATATGTTTGTTCAATTGTATATGCAGTTGTTCATTTTGATTATTCTATTTGTAGATACTTTTATATCTGCTCTCCCAAAAGAATGTAGTGTTCCTTAAGGGTATCTCACTTCTTAGTTTTGTACTTTTCAAGATCTTACTAAAATCCACTGCAGCAGTGAGAGCTCAATAAATATTACAACTACTCTCCCCTCCTCCTTCTCTACCTCCTCTTTCTCTGCTTCTTCTCCCACCACCATTTCTAGCATCTAAAACCAGTTTGGGGAATTTACCCACTCTGTTCTACTGTACTCTCCCAAGCGCTTAAACAGTGTTCTTCACACAGTGAGCATTTGATAAATTCATTCATTCATTCATTCAATAGTATTTATTGAGCGCTTACTATGTGCAGAGCACTGTACTAACTGCTTGGAATGTACAATTTGGCAACATACCGCTGATTGATTGAGTGGTCCCTGGCAGCATGCCTATGGTTACTCCCTTATGCCCTTGGGATTTGGGAGAAGCCCTGGCTCTGAATTTCTAAGATTGACAGTGTCCTACCTTGGAATCTGGGAGCCCTACCTCAGTAACTGGTGTTGGGCACAGTGATGATATTCTTCTTCTCTGGGAGGTTTTTGAGCTTAATCTTGGAAGTGGTAGCAGATTGGGAAGGGTCACTTCTTAGCCAAACTAACCTATACCTACCTGGCCACAGGCCTCACTAGTTTGTCCAGGGCAGGCAGGCTGGGGCTGATGCCTTCCATCCAGGGAGACGGTAGCTTAGGGACTCTGAGCTCTCCCCATTTCATTAACTTATTCCCCTCAGTCCTCAGAGCAGAGTTGTTATGGGCTCCACAGAAGCTGGACACTTAGTCCAAGGGCGCTATCCACCTCCCTGTCCCACTTGTGTAAATATATATACATATCTCTCACTTGTGTATATATATACATATTTATTATTCTATTTGTTTCATTAATGATGTGCTTATATCTATAATTCTATTTGTTTATATTGGTGCCATTGATGCCTGTTTACTTGTTGTGATGTCTGACTCCCTCTTCTAGACTGTGAGCCAACTGTTGGGTAGGGATTGTTTCTATCTGTTGCTGAATTGTACTTTCCAAGCCCTTGGTGCAGTGCTCTGCACACAGTAAGTGCTCTATAAATATGACTGACTGAATGAATGAATGAGAATACTATTATTCTAGGCCCCAGAGCCTTGTCACATCAAAACCTGGGTCTCCAGGGAGCTGAACTCTAGGGTTAATGGCCAGGTTCCCTCCAGGCCCACTTCAGATGGTGAGGCTGTAAGCTCATTGTGGACTATCTACCAACTCTATTATATAATAGTCTACCAAGTGCTTAGTACAGTGCTCTGCATACAGAAAGTGCTCAATATATATGATTGATTGAACAGGGAGTGCAATCAGAGAGAGTAGCTGAGGCTGAAAAATCGAAAGTGTCCAGCCTCCCTCTGCCCTTAGGGCAGAGGGCACTTTCTGAGGGGAGAGATGAGGAAATCAGGATTATCACCAAAAGATGTTCTAAATTCAGGTGATAAACCATATGAACATCATTACATAATGCTGTGTGCCCAGCCTAAGGCATGCAACCTAATGGAAAGATAGGCCAGCAAATCTTTCCTTTCCTCTGGGGAGCCAGGTGTTTGAACCTGTTCAGTCTCCCCCTTCCTATTCTTGCCTCCATCCTCTATCTTCCATGGGTTCTGCTCAGCTCTGCCTCACCCTGGCCCACTCCCTACCCCAGCCCTCCCACTCAGTCCCTTGGAAACTCTGCAATGGTCGTGGGGGGGAAGTGTCAGGTCTTTTGTGTTTGTTGTTGCTCTGGATTCTTTCTCTGCAGCGGCAAAATATTTCTGGGTGCTGTGGCAGAGCTTGCCATGGTCAGTCCTCTCTCTACCAGCCTATGATTGCCCGTGAGCTGGGCAGAGGGGACATCCAGGTAGCCAGCATCCAGCTTCCCTCCCACCTGCCAAGAAGAAGCAAGCAGAACTGCCCCCAATCAGTTAATCAATGGAACTGATTGAGCACTTATTGTATGCAGAGCATTGTACCAAACACTTGGGAGAGTAATCCAGCACTTAGAACAGTGCTTGGCACATAGTAAGTGATTAACAAATACCGTTTTTTACAATCAATAGAGCTGATAGAGATGATTCCTGCTCACAAAGAGTTAACATTACATATTCCAGTTTTCAGACCTTAAGATACTGCCACCAGGAGAAGATTTGGAACTCTTGAGAAAATGTTGTTTGTTGTAGTAATAGTAATGATATTTATTGATCACTCCTCTCTGACTTTCCTGCCTCTTGCCTCTCCCTTCTGCAGTCCATACTTCACTCTGCTGCTTGAATCATTGTTCTAAAACATCATTCTGTGCTCATCTTTTCACTTCTCAAAAATCTGCAATGGTTGCCTAATCACTGAGAAGCAGTTTGGTCTAATGGAAACAGCATGGGCCTAGGAGTCAGAGGACCTGGGTTCTAATCCCGACTCCACTTCTTGTCTGCTGTGTGGCCTTGGAAAAGTCACAACTTCTCAAGGATTCAGTTATCTCGCACGTAAAATAGGGATTAATACTATGTACCCTATGTGGGACAGGGACTATGTCCAACACAATTATCTTGTATTTTCCAACTTAATTATCTTTACTCCAGTGCCTGTCACATAGTCAGCATTTAATAAATACCATTTAAAAAATCTCCATATCTAACAGAAAATTCTCACCATTGGTTTTAAGGCCCTTAATGCGCTTTCTTCCTCCTTCCTAACCTCGCTGGTTTCCTACTACAACCCAAACTGCTCACTTCATTCTAACACCTAACTACTCACTGTGCCTCAATCTCTTCTTTCTTGCTGACATCCCATTGCCCACACCTCTCTGCTGCTTGGAACTCCCTTCCCTTAAGGGAATGTATCTGTTGATTGTTATGTGTCTGTTTATTGGTACAGTGAAGAGCAAGAGCTTAATACCAGTAAGCACTCAATAAATATCACAGCCTGACTTTATATCTGAGAGATCTCCACTCTCCCCATCTTCAAAGCCCTTCTAATATCATCTCCCCTCCAGGAAGCCTTCCCTGACTAACCTCTCATCTCCCCACACCATGCTCCCTCCCTTCTAAATCATCTTTGTACTTGAGTCTGTACCCATTAAGCACTTTGATATCCGGTCCAACCCCATAGTACTTATGTACATATCTGTATACACTGGTGCTTCTTCTACCTGTAATTTATTTTAATATTTGTCTCTCCCATTAGATGAAAAAATCCTCAAGGGCAGGCATCGTGTCTAACAATTCTATTGCACTTTTCCAAGTGCTTAGCTAGTGATCTGCCCACTGTTAGTGTTGAATAAATACTTTTGATTGATTGTGGGCAGGGAGCAGATGTGTTTTTTGCTTCTGTTGACTTGTTCTAGCACATTGTACAGGACACTGCACCCAAACAATCGCTTGGAAAAGTCAACAAAAGCAAAAGACACATCTGCTCCCTTCCCACAATCAATCAATCAGTGGCATTTACTGAGCACTTTACTATGTGCAGAGCACTGTACCAAGTGATTGGGAAAGTACGATGCAACCGAGTTTGTAGACAGGTTCCCTGTCCACAAGGAGCTTACATTCTAGAGTTGGGGGACCGACATTAAAATAACTTATTCAAACGTACATAAGTACTAGGGGACTGAAGGTGGGGGTGAATATCAAGTGCTTAAAGGGTACAGATCCGAGTTACAAAGAGCCCACACTTTAACGGGGGAGATGTTTGTGGCAGAAAAGGCTGTGCTCTTTGGTCACATCACCCTCTCGGGAATAGCCGAGGCCCTATCACCAAAAGGGCCGCGCACACCGTGGATTGTGCTGGGAAAGGATCCCCCTCCACAGTGAAGCTCCACAGTGAAGCTTCCAGAGACAGCTTGTCCGCCCCGAGACTTGTTTGTTCAGATGCCAGGAAAGAGCCCACATGGGTGATCAGCGAGCATCTTCCGGTTTGCTAGGGAATCTGCCCCCCCCCCCCCCAACCTGAAATCTCCAGACTTTTGTCCCATGGGGTCTCCTGACCGTGCTCAGTTTCCAGGGGGAAATCATTGATCTCAAACTTGATTAAAAAAAAAAATCAAAGCAGCAAGTCCTGACCGCCAGCTTTGATGAGGGTGGTTTTTACAGCTCGGCTCACAGACGTGAATGTCCCGAGGATGATTTGCTCTGTGAAGTCTCTGCCTTTTCCCCCTCGGCTGAGGCCGCCTCCTGGGGTGGGGCTGAGTGTGAAATAGCCAGAACAGAGTCAGCGCCCCAGGACCAGGGCTGGGAGTCGAGCTGCTCCCCAACCCCCAATCCCCGAGACACAGACACAGACACAGACACACACACACACACACACCTGTCCCCCCCCCCCCCCGCCCCCACAAGCTCTAGACTCCTAGATCAATCTTCTGTGACTGTGAGACGGCCATCCAATCCGGACCAACGGTTTGTCATTTCTGCCATCCTGAGAAGGTCGCTCATTAGGAGAATCCCACTCAATATAAATCCCGTAGGATGCAGGAACCATCACACCTCAGAGCCCCAGGGATACCGTATCCTAGTGCGAACTGGGCTGGACCCATTCAGCCCGATTCTGTCAAGGAAATCTTAAAGGGCAGAAGGGCCGTGCCCGGAACTGAAATCGATAACGCCCGAGAGGCCCGGACAAGCGTGTTTGGCGAGTTGTCTGGCAAACGGTTAATTATTTAAAAAATGAGAAGGCAAATTCCAAAGAGCGGGGTTTTGTCCTAACCTGGGAGGAAGCCGGTGCAATTTTTGTCAAATGAGGAACAGGTTTTGGGTATTAGTCTTTACACTGATGGTACTCGGGTATTAATCCATTAAGGTAATCAAAAGGGCTTAAATAAGAATCTGAAGGCTGCAATATATATGTCAATGAACAAGCTGTAAAACTTCCTGAAAAGGTGATTTCAAAGCCATATTGCCCCAGCTTGGCAAATTGCATATTTAATTATTTTGTCAGTCCCTCTCTGTCCTCTAATCTTCTGGGGAAATACCTTTAGACATATGAAAGCAGTTAGGATAATTAGGGTATGATGGAATTAGGTGTTACTTGATTTTTCGGAAAGATACCATCCTCTGCCTTAGTATAAAACGTGTGCAGACCCCGAAAGCCGGGCTGTATTGTAATGCTTTCTTTTCTATATAAAGATCAAAGGTCTTTTGCCCCTTTCAAGATGTTTGTAGAATTTGTTTCCTAATTATCCCACATTTACTCATTTGTGTGCTAGGACATCCTAGTTAACTCTTTGATTACAGCGACGGATCGGCGGGAGCGCCATCGGCCGGCTGGAGTTCTCTATCGTCCCCGTCGATCGTCGGTCGGTCGGTCGTTCGGTCGCTCGGTCGACTGGCTAGGGCTAGCTGCGGCCGGCAGTCCCGGCCCTGCGCCTCCCGGGCTTCTAGACGAAAGTGTCCCGCTCGGGCTTTGGTTGGCAGTCTTTCCCAAACGGGCCACTTCGATCGACTTTTCTATAAAAGGATTATAAGAAAAACGCCTGGGCGTCCTGAGTCGAAAGATTTTCTTTCTTCCCCATTCCCCCCCACTGCCCAGAAGGATATGAAAGAACAGGACATTTCCGAAATGTGAAAAAAGCCTGTAAAGGTTTGCCATTTCAATTGTGACATTTCAAAACTAAATGAGATTAGAATAGCATGAAATCCATGAAGTCCAAAAAAGGAAACTGTCTATAGGGAGAATTTAATAGGAAACATTTTTATACTGTGTGTTATTTACTTTTTATCCATTTCCCTGCTCCGGTTCTTTTGAACTCTTTTTGGATCTTATATTTTCCCTAATTGCATTTGTCAAAAAGTTTGCCTCTGAAATCCTCTTCTCAGTTGTTTGAAAAGCCCCGCGATTCTTTTCATATGGAAGGACGAGCCACTTGGTGTGGCCTGACTCAGACACTCCCTGCGAAAAGCCCTCAGTCCGCTCCAGCCGAAAACCCCTCCAGCCGGTGGTCGACCGCGCCGAGACGAATCGGGGGTCGCTTCTTCTCCCCTCCGGCCGCCCTCCCCCTCCTCTTCCATCTCCTTGCCTTCCTCCAACTTCTCTTCCCTTCCTCTCTTCCTCTCTCCCGCATCTTCGCTCTGGCGGTGAGACTTTCTCTCCCTGGGTGCTGAAACTTTCTTTATTCTCCATTCGTGACCACTGAGAACGGGCTCGGAGGGCTCGGTCACCAAGACCTAAAGAAGGGGCTCCTCGTCCCGGACAGGTCGTAGATGCTCAGGACTTCAGAGCCAAGGCCCCCTGCTCCAGGCCCCCGGCTCCTACTCCTAATCCCTCTTCTGAGGACGCCCACAGCCCCGTCCTTGCAGGCCCCGACGGTTGGGACTTGCGGGCTAGCGCTTCCCTTGACCCCTGCGCCCACCGGAGCTGAGCCTGGGTTTGGCAGAAACGGGCCGAGTTCATTCTTTCATTCATTCAATCGTATTTATTGAGCGCTTACGGTGTGCAGAGCACTGTACTAAGCACTTGGAAAGTACAATACAGCAATAAAGAGAAACAATCCCTGCCCACAACGGGTTTACAGTCTAGAGGGTGGAGAGTTCTAGGGTCCGGGGCTGCGGCTGGGATTCGTGTCTCCCTTTGAGGCAGCTCATCTCCTGGACAGAAAGGATCGCAGAAGCGCTCCGGGTCAGGTCCCGGGAGTGGCCGGGCCCTCTTCGGCCTCGTCTCCCTCGCCTCCCCGAGGAGCTGTGAACAACTCCCCGCAGCGCTCCGCCACGCCTGTCCCTTTCCGAGTTCCTACCGGTCTCGAAGTACTCTTCATTTACCACCACCTTGCCCACCTCAAACCTGGAACTTCGAGGTTAAAGCAATAGATGAGAAAATCCAGCCAGTGCCGTTCCCCGTCCCGAAGGCTCTTTTTCCCGAGCCCACGTCCTACCCACCGAGGGAGCCCGCCGAACTTCTTTTGGGACCAGGCCCCGGCCCCAGCGTCACGTGGGAAGGGGAGGACTATCTGAGCCCCCCGGGATCTCCGGACTCCTTTGTCTCCCCAAGATCCCCAAGCCCAAGCAATGGTCATGTTCTGCGAGTTTGCGGGCAGCGTCTTTTCGTCAGCCTCCGTGTTCCTCCTGCAGACACGTCCGGGGCACGATCCGGGCCGGATTGCCCTTTTCGGGTCATCGGGTTAGGACCTGCGGGTTCCCCAAAAGGACAGGATTTAGCCTTTGTGGGCCTCAGCCCAGAGCGCGTCGGGGGAGACCACGGGCAACTGGGACTACAAATTCCACTTCTCCAACAAACCCCCCCAAAAGTCTAGCTGAGGCAGGTGTGTGAGGATGTGCGTGTGTATGTGTACACGTACAAGTGTGCTCCTGTAACAGAAGGCCGGAAAACTAAGTGGAAGAAGAAATGGGGCCGTTCCCGGGCTCCAGTGTCCTTCAAAGCGTGCAAGCCTTGCGATCTTAAACGGGAAAAGGGGAACTTTGGCTCCAAGCTGGTGCGGCGGGGAAAACCGGGTCCCGATCGTGGTTGGCACGGCCCTTGCTCCTGGGGACCGGCGAAGCTCAGGACGGAGCCCCTTGGGTGGTTCATGCATAGAATGGACGCTGCCCGAGGAACCGGGAGAGAAGGAACGGGTAGTTTTGCCCAGGGAAGGAAACTGCCCCTCCAGACAGACCGGGAAGGGGACCCGGGTTGGCCCAGGGAGGTGGGCCGTCCCGTTCTCGCCCGGCAGTAGCCCCGGCTCCCCTGAAGGACCTGCAGCGTTGCGCTGGAGAGCAGTGACCTCCTCGTTGTCTCCGCAGCCTTATACCGGCAGCTTGTCCGAGGTCTGAGCTCCCGCAGGGCCAGAGCGCCGTCCTGACCCCGAGCTGACCAGCGGATGATGGCCCTGGCCCACGGGCCCGGCTCGCTAGCCCTTAGGGACCGGGCTACTGAAGCTCTAGGGGAAAACGGGTCTGAGCCGGCGGCCGCGGGGAAAACCACTCGTGCCCAGCCCGGCCTCGCTTCCTCCCACCGCGCTCCCAACTGACCCGGCTGGGGGGCTTATGCCGGTTTCGGAGTCGTGGGAGATTCCAGCCCCTCCGAGCTCCAGCGGGAGTCAGGGAGGCTTCTCCGACTATAACGTTCAGAGCCGGAGCTGGACTAGAGGTTGCGTGAAGGCTCGCGGGCTCAGACTCCCGGCCCGGGACCCCTGCCCCATTGGCCCTGGCTGCCGTAAACTCAGTCTCGGCCCCTCCTCGGGAGCCCCGGATGGGCGCACTTGCCCTCTCCGATTTCTACAAAATGATAGATAAAATGTTTTGTTCTTTATTTTATATTTCAAAAAAGGTACCAGAGAGGGAGAGGCTGCGAAAGACTGATCGCCCAAGGCGGGGACGAGCGCTGACTCCCTCGCCCCGACCCCACTCGCCACCGCGCCCCAAATCACTCCCGCTTCGTGGCTCTGGAAAGCAGAGGTGGCCGTGAGGTGCTGGCCCTAGGGAAAATCTCTTCTGCTTTCCGAGATCTTCCAGCAGATCTCCGCAGCTTCCCTGAGTTACTCATTAAGATGCAACTGGTACCAACCGCGGCTAAGAGGAAGTTCTTCCTGCTATCCGGCCAAAATACTTCCACTTGCTCAAGGGACATGTCTTCTCATCCTGCCCTCCGTGGAGAGGTGAACAGCTGGACAACATCTGCTCTCTCTTCTTCGCCGCCCCCTCCCCCCGGAACCACGCTGTCCTTCTGGCGTCCAGAATCCTCCAGGCCCGTTTTCTCTATTAGTGGGGTCCGGGACTCTCCCCTCTGCCCTCTTCGGCCTGGAAACGGGCAATCCTAGATGCGGTCCGAGGAAACACTAGGTAACGGTTCTGCCCCGGGATCAGGACTAGGGAAACTGAGAGCCCAGGGAGGAAAGGGGTTTCTGCCCTTCAGTCCACCTTCCTGGCTACCCCAGCCTTGACCATCATTCCCCCGCCCACGCTTTTTCAGTTGGCATCGTCGGCGTCGTCCGGCCTCACTGTAATCAGCTTGGAGGAATTCTCCAGGGAAGCCTCGTCCTTTCTCCACTCTCCCCCCCCTCAAAAAAACCCTTGGGACCCTGAGGATGAGGTCTTTCCGGGCCTTTGGTTTCAGCCCTTTCGTGCTTCCTTTTGTCTCGGGGGAGACTATTGGGTCGGCAAAACGGGACCCTGACCGCTGCTTCCTCCAGCCCAAAGGGCGCCCCGGACCTTTGGCTCAAGCGGGATTGAGTGGGGGTCGGGTGGAGAGCTCATAGCGCTTTAGCTCTCCGTGAGTGTTCGTGTCCTGACGTTAGATGGCATTTTTCCCCTTCCTGGGTGGATCTCTCGTCCTCCACGGAGGAAGCCGTCGTCTCTTCCTCTGGGATCTATTTTCCAGCAAAGCACAGCTGCTGCCTTCCCCTAGGCCATTTGGAGAGGCCGAGTAGGACCCTTAAGCGAGATGTGGGAGGCGAAGGGGTCCCCGCTCTCTTCCCACTCCCGCAGGAGGCGGCCTAGCCTAGGCAGGGATCGGAGCTCACCTAGCTCAGCCCTCTGCCTCCAGCCCATCCCGGGCTCCGAGGTCCGTCCGTCCTATGAGCAAAACTGCATCTGCCCTAACAACCTACTTCCCCGTCCACGCAATGTTATTTATTGAGCACTTACTATGTGCGGGTCTTCCCGCGGCAGAACTCAGCCAGTCGCATTTAATGAGCACTTACTGGTGCAGAGCACCTAGTCTTTGGTCTGGACAGAAAACACGGGCTTTCATACTCGGCGACGATTCGGGAACGGATCGGGTTAGTGGGGAAGAATCGCTTTTCCTGCCCCTCCCCGGGGCAGGAGCGAATATAGAAGAGCTAATTCCCTGGAATGCGGCTCTTCTCCCCGCTCCCTCTGCCCGAAAGAGGCCCCCTCACTGGTGGCCGACCATGGGGCTCGAGGAGAAGAAGGTCTAGGCAACTCCTCCGGGCAGATACCGAGAAAAAACGTCGCATCGGAGAGGAGAGAGGGCCAGCGTAGTCGGCCCTGAGGCACAGCTGGACTCTGTGCGGGAGAAATGGAGCCCCTTTACCTTAGTTTAAGGCGAGGAGCAGCCGAGGGCCGTGGAGAGCAGAGAGAGAGTGCACTATAAATGCACGATTCTGCCTAACTACTTTACCGAATATACCTAAATTCTGCTCCGTAAACTCTTCTTGGGAGAGGCCAAGCTACAAGCTATTTATTTCGCCTTTCAACTGATGGAAAAATGTACTTCGGACCACAAAAAAGAGTCCCACCTATCATGCCATCTTCAAGATTCTTTCGGAGATTGAAAAATGACATTCTTCAAGAACCCTCAAGAGAAGTTGCGTGGCAGGGTGGTGAGAGCACAGGCCTGGGAATCAGAAGGACCTGGGTTCTAACCTCGGGTCCACCACTTGTCTACTGTGAGACTTTAGGCAAGTCATTTCACTTCTCTGTGCCTCAGTTACCTCATCTGTAAAATGGCGATTAAGACTATGAGCCCCTCCTGAGACAGGGACTGTTGTCCAACCTGATAAAACCGTATCCAACCCGACGCTTAGCATAATACCTGGCACCTAGTAAGCCCTTAACAAATTCCAAAAAAAAATCGTTGGCTAAAAATATTCGGAGCTTGGGTGAAGATGCTGAAATTAGCTAAATCAGAAGAAGAAAAAGATGAATGACATTTCGCATGCATTATGGCGCTGGGGTACCCCTTTCTTTAATAGCTGGTTATTATTACCCCACCACTTGCTATTGCAGACAATAGTGTGAAAGAGGGAGGGAGGGCGAGAGAAAGAGGGGGCTGGGAGCACCGTCACCTAGCTGGGAGGCTCTGACAGCATCATCCAAGAAGGGGAGCCGGCAGGGCGGAAAGATGCAAAAGGCTTACCTTCCTGGGGCCCCGTAGAGCAGAAATTCTCGGCATCAAGACTAGGCGACGTTAGCTGGGAAGAATCCCTCCAAGGATTAGAACGGGCCGTATCGAGCCCATCTGTAGGCAGGTGCACAATCCATCCCCGCTCATAGGTGCTACCTGCTCTTTACTGGACGTTTATTACAAGTCAATGCAATTTCACGAAGCACCTGCATGCAATAAAAGCGATTACGTGTGTGGGGCCTTAAGGAAATTAATGGTTCCCCCCTAGGGACGCATATTTTGTTAAGATGTTTATTACAGATGAAGTGCTCCTGGGGTAAAACATTAACAAGTTGTAGAGTGATAAAAGGATTTTTATCCTTTCTCAGTGACATAAATAGGAAGAAGCCTTTAACTAAATCTATAAAATTCCTGCTTCCTAATGAATTTTCTTAACTCTTTATTAACGGGATCAATTGTCCGGGGACAGCCTCTATTTACTGCAGGCGCGGGGGGAGGGGCTAAGGGGGGAGGGGAGGAGAAAGGGGGAGGGAAGGACACCCGGAAAAATTGGATCCTCAGATTGAATGTGTTGAAAGGACAAGAAATCCATGTGCACAAAAGGCGATCTTCGTGGGAGATAAGAGAGATCCTCGCTCGTGATTAGGATTGCCGAGGCGGGGGCCTTGATTGGACAGCTGTAATCCTGCTGTCGGCGCTACATTAAAATGATTTCCCTTTCTATATTAAATGATGCCGGCGATCTAATCTATCGGAGCAGCAGGCAACCTTTTTTTTTTTTTGGTTTTGGGTTTTTTTTTTCCTTCTTTTCTCCTCCGCCTCTTTTTCTTCTTCAACATTTGTGATCGGCAGCAATGTCTCTTTTTAACCCCGTGGTCGCCGGGCTGGCCCGCGCGCTAGGGTTGGAGATGAAAGCCAGGGCGCTGGCGTTGGCCAAAGACTGCAGAATCTAATTGAATTATAGGAATGTAGTTAAATGTCTGCTCCAGAAAGCCTATATTCACTTTCAAGATTAGTTACTTCAAGAGTTAATGGGCTATTTAAACCAGCTAGTTTGAGAACCAAACACAGGTGGGCTGTGTTAATAACTTTATTTAACCCGGTTTTTTCCCTTTGAGGCGCACAAGCCGTCCATTAATGCATTCATTAGAGTTTACGGCCAAGCTCTGCTTTTCTCCTAATGACACTAGCCAGGCCCGGGCCGCCCGACTAATTGAGCCCAGCTGCCCTCGGCCTCGGCTGCCCTGGTTGCCCCTGTTGCCCCCGCTGCCCCAGAAACAGGTCCTTGTTCCTCGGCCACGCGGATCGGAGCGTTGCGGTGATTAGTTTTGTGGGGCTGGAGGGGGGGGGGTGGGTGGGAGGGGAGGGGGGGGTGGGTGGGAGGGGGGGGGTGGGTGGGAGGGGTGGGGGTGGGTGGGAGGGGAGGGGAGGGGGGTCGCCCTCAGTCTCCCGCTCCGGACCCGCCGCCTGGGGGCGCTCCATCTCCCCGGAGGGGGCTCCCCTGGTGGGTGTGATCCCCCCGCCCCCGAAGGCCAATCCTGCAAGAGAGAGAGCTCGGAGCCTGGGCTGCTGCCGCTAACAATAATAATTATGGTACTTATTAAGCCCTTACTATGTGCCAAGCACTGTTCTAAGCACTGGGGTAGATACAAGGTAATCAGGTTGTCCCACCTGGGTCTTACAGCCTTAATCTTCTTTTTATAGATGAGGTTACTGAGGCACAGAGAAGTGAAGTGGCTGGCCCCAGGTCACACAGCAGACAAGTGGCAGAGTCGGGATTAGAACACACGTCTTCTGACTCCCAAGCCCATGCTTTTTCTACTAAACCACACCCCTCCTTCAAAGCCCTACTGAAAGCTCACCTCCTCCAGGAGGCCTTCCCAGATTGAATCCCCCTTTCCTCTGCTCCTCCTACCTCCCCACTGCCCCACTCCCTCCCCGCACTTGTGTTATATATGTACATATTTATTATTCTATTTTATTAGTGTGCATATATTTATAATTCTATTTATTTTGATGCTATTGATGTCTGTCTACTTGTTGTGTTTGGTTGTCTGTCTTCCCCCTTCTAAGACTGTGAGCTCCTTGTTGGGTAGGGATTGTCTCTATTCTGTTGCCGCATTGTACTTTCCAAGCGCTTAGTACAGTGCTCTGCACACAGTAAGCGCTCAATAAATAAGACTGAATGAATGCTGATGATGGTATCTGTTAAGCGCTCACTGCGTGCCAAGCACTGTATTAAACGCTGGGGTGGATACAACTCCAACAAATCCGAACTGGACACAGTCCCTGTCCCACGTTGGGCTCTCACTCTCAATCCCCATTTTACAGATGAGGTAACGGAGGCACAGAGAAGCAAAGTCGCTAGCCTAAGGCCCCACAGCGGACAAGTGGTAGAGAGGGGATTAGAACCTATGACCTCCTGATTCCCAGGCCCGTGTTTTAGCCACTGTGCCAAGATACTGCTGCAACGCCCGGCCGCTCCTCCCACGAGTCAGCGAGCCCTGCGCGGGCCAGATAGAGAAGGGCCGAGCGGCTGGGCGGCAGGGGATGGAGCAGGAGGAGGCTTGGTTATTACTGTCACTTGACCCCTTCAGAGCCGACACAGCCCCATCGGCTCATCCCCGAATCTCTCGGGGATGGGCGGGGGCCCACCGCGTTCACTTCCCCCAACCCCGTCCAGGGGGGCGGCAGAAAATAGGGGAGGAAAGCTCCCACCTTCCGAGGGCCTTCAGGAAAGAGCTCGTCTCCCTCTGACTCCCGCTCAGGAAGTCCTAATTGCGATTTAGCTGAAATCGCTCCTGCTGCCGTTACACCCAAAGACTCTCCCTGGAATAATGTTCCGCCCAGGAGACGTTGGACCTGCACACCCGGGGAAGGATGGAATCAGACATCATTTCGGTCTTCTGGACTGTGAGCCCGTGGTGGGCAGGGATTGTCTTTCTGTTGCTGAATTGTACTTCCCAAGAGCTAAGGATAGTGGTCTGCACACAGTAAGTGCTCTGAGATTGATTGAATTAATGATAGAAATCCTCACTTTCTCAATTGATCAGTGGTAATTACTGAGCACCTACCTTGCGCTAGGCACTATACTAAGCTCTTGTGGCAGTACAAACGTAGTAAAATACATTCAGTGCGCTCAAGAATCAATCACTGTACTAGGTGTTTGGGAGAATGCAGTGCAACAGAGTTGGTAGACATGTTGGCTGCCCATATGGAGCTTATAGTCTAGAGAAGCTTAAAATTTGATGGGGGAGACAGGCAAACTACTTACCGGTAATGAAAGCTAGAGGAAGAAAAATGATAGAGCAGGAAATAGTGCAAATGCATCAGGATGAAACAGCTGAACCAAGAACAACGTATAAACATAAACAAAAGCATGCAAGCTTATATGAGTGCTGAGTTTAGGAATAAAAAAATGGGCTGACCCCACTTGGATGTTATGAGTTCAGCGAGGAAGGCTTCCTGGAGGAAGCAGAATTTAAAGTAGTGTTGGGGTCTGGCTGATTATGTAGGACGGGGGAATAGCATGAGCAAGGAGTCAGAGGCAGGAGAGAAAAGAGCGAGGTAGAAGATCTGGGTAGGTGCCCAGTGTGAGCTGGAGAGCAGTAGCAGGTGTGTTCAGTGGAGGGAGCCGGTTGAGGAAAGATCAAAAGGAGTTTTTGTTGTTGTGGAGGGAGAAGGGGAGCCACTGGAGTTTTCTGGAAATGGAGGGCTCTTCGGAGTTATCGTCTGAAACGGCGTTCGGTGCAGCATCGGGGAGAATGGGCTGAAGGGTGGAGAAATTGGAGGCAGGGAGACCAGTAAACCGGCTGATTGAGTAGCCGAATCGTGAAAAGATGAGCGCTTGGACCCGGGTGACAGCCGTTTGAGAGGAAGAGGCCGACCGGGGGGAAGAACCACCAAGATTTAACCTTTGACTGAATGGGAGAGCAGGTGATGCCCAGGTGGGGGGCTCCTGAGGCGAGGGGAAGCTGGAAAATCACTCATCCTTAACCAAATCCCAACCCTTGAGGGCGCGCTCTGCATAAAAGGGTGCGAGGTTTGGAAACGAAGAGAAGAGGATCAAGCTAAGTCTGAGCTGCCAAGGAGCAGGAGCATCTTGAGATCTTGACGATGGCGATGATGATATTCATTCATTCATGAAGGAATAATATTCATTAAACATTATTTGCCAAGCTGCAGGAAGAAAAAGTATAGAGCAGGTAACAGTGCAAATGCATCAGAATGAAATAACTGAACAGCAGTAATAAGCGCCGGCGTAGAGTACTGTTATAGTATTTATTAAGCGTTCACTATGTGTCAAACACTGTACTAAACGCTGGGGGGGGGGGTAGAGGCAGATTAATTAGGTCGGGCACAGTGTAGGAGAGAGTGAGAAAGCAGCGTTGCTCAGTGGGAAGCAGCATGGCTCAGTGGAAAGAGCCTGGGCTTCGGAGTCAGGTCATGGGTTCGACTCCCGGCTCTGCCACTTGTCAGCTGTATGACTATGGGCAAGTCAGTTAACTTCTCTGTCTCAGTTACCTCATCTGTAAAATGGGGATTAAGTGTGAGCCTCTCGTGGGACAACCTGATATCCCTGTATCTACCTCAGCGCTTAGAACAGTGTTCTGCACATAGTAAGCGCTTAAATACCAACATTATTATTACGTTACAGATGAGGAAACTGAGATGTCGGGAAGTGACTTGCTCGAGGTCACATTGGTGCTGGCCAAGGGGCACAGCTGAACGTGTTGGGAAGGATGGCTCAGGGGTCCCAAGACCTGCTCCAGGACTGGGGAATCTTGACAACAAAAGAATAGTGTCACCAGTGTTGACTGAGCAGACAAAGGGCAGGGTCAGGATTAGAAACCAGCTCCTCTGACTTCCGGGCCCGTGCTCTATCCATTTGGCATTCTGGAGTTTCCTTTGTGCCCGACTGACTAGCATTATGAGGGTATCTGATCAAAATGACCCAATTGCTTGAGGGTCTCTGGAAGTCAAGGGTCTTCCCTAGAAATACCTGGCCTCTGTAGCCACCCAGGTGCACAAACATCAAGCCCCGCCCCCTGAACACATCTCTTCCCCCGCAAAAGCGCCCTTCCCCCCAGGCCCGCTGAGCAGCTGGCCACAAGCCCCCTAGGACCTGCTGTAGCGGCCTCACGCTCGCCAATAAATTGTGCTCCAGTTCCTGACATGATATATGGCGACACTTGGGTTTGATAACACACATCTTACAGTTCATTAGGGGCTTTCTTTTGAGGCTGTGAACGCCGCAGAAAGAGGGGAGAGAGAGAAGGGCTGGGATCTTCTGGCATAAATCTTCAAAACTGCCCCTCGTATATCAAGACTTAGAAACCTGCCGGCTATGGAGGTTTCTTAACTTAAACCTCCAGAGCACAAAACCCTATTGGTTCAATACAATGGGGTCGTCTTCACCGCGCCTTGGATTGGCTTTTAGTGTTCCTGTGGAGGCTCATCTCTCTGGGCTTCTCCGACAGGGCTTGCTGGCCAAGGGGGCAGAGCAGACTGTGTAGGGAAGGATGGCTCAGGAGCCCCAAAGACCTGCCCCACGATTGGAGATCTTGGCAGCAAAAGAATAGTGTCACCAGTGAGCCCGTTGTGGGCAGAGATGGTCTCTCTGTATCCGAATTGTACTTTCGAAGCAGTCAGTACAGTGCTCTGCACAAAGTAAGTGCTCAATAAATAGTACTGAATGAATGACTGAGCACTGTGGTCTGAGCCCTGTGCCTTGAGCTCTGAGGGAACATACCAGCTGGAGGATCTTAGAACCCAAGGGCCACCCGGAGGTGGGTTTCAGCGGGACGGGGGGGCCGGAAGCTGTTTTTCCTTTCCCAAACCTGAGCTTGCCCTGAGGTGGGGCCTGGTTATGAGCAGAGTGAGGGTTGAAGAGCTTGTGGGGAGCCATGATAAGGGAGAAAGATGAACCAAGAGCCTCTTCACCCCTGCCCCGTGATCCCGGCAGGGAGACCAGCGCAGCGCAAGGAGCCGCTCACTTCTGGGGGCAGCCCTGGGGAGAGGCGAGAGAGTCGGGTCGGGCCCTGAAACGTCTGCCTTCTCGGGGTTCATTCATTCATTCATTTGTATTTATTGAGCGCTTCCTGTACGCAGAGCATTGTACTAAGCGCTTGGAAAGTACAATTCAGCAACAGAGACAATCCCTACTCAGCAACGGGCTCAGTCTAGAAGGGGGGAGGCAGACATCAAAACAAGTAAACAGGCATCAATATAAATAGGATTACAGATATATACACATCATTAATAAAATAAATAGAATAATAAATATGTAGCGCTTAGGGCAGTACTCTGCACACAGTAAGTGCCCATTGAATACGATTGAATGAATATAAACACATGCGCTGTGGGGCGGGGAGGGGGGTACAGCAGAGGGAGGGGGGCAATGGGGAGGGGAGGAGCAGAAGAAAAGGGGGCTCAGTCTGGGAAGGCCTCCTGGAGGAGGTGAGCTTTCAGTAGAGTTTTGGGGGGCGGGGAAGAGAGCTAGTTTGGCAGATGTGAGGAGGGAGGGCATTCCAGGCCAGAGGGAGGATTTGGGCCAGGGGTCGACGGCGGGACAGGTGAGAACGAGGCACAGTAAGGAGGTTAGCGGCAGAGGAGCAGAGTGTACGGGGGGTGAGATAGGAGGGGGCAAAGTGATCCCTGGTGGTGGGGACGGGATCAGGGGGGTAGGTTTCTCGTATTGGGCACTCTCTCCAAGACTCCGTCCATCGGGTAGTCCCCAAGCAAGCCCTCTCTCTCACCGCCACGTTGGACAGTTCTGAAGGCCCGGTTCCCTTCGGGTCCAGAGGCTAGAGCTTGCCAAGCCCCATTCGGCCCTCGCTGATGCTCACCTACTGCTGCCTGGGCCTTGGCCTGGCGCCCCCAACCCAGCTGGAGCTGCCCTTTCCTGATAACCGGCCCCTCGTTGGGCACTAGTTAGAGGGCACCACCGCGGACCCACCCCCTCCCCCTCATCAGGGAAACACTTGCTCTGAGGTGGGGCCTGGTTATGAGCAGGGTGAGGGTTGAGGAGCTTGAAGAGAGAAAAGCGTTCAGGGAAAGGCGTTCCCGAAGCCCTCTACCACAGAATCATCCCGCATCTCTCCTCACAGGTGCAGTAGGTTTGCTTTTTATTTCCTTCAAGTAAGGCTATTTACTGAGCGTTTACTGGGTGCAGAGCGCTGTCCTAAGAGCTTGGGAGAGTTCAACATAACAAAGTATAACAGAACTTGGGGGAGTTCAATATAAGAGTTGGTAGACCTGTTTCCAGCTCAGAAGGAGTTTATAGTCTAGAGGAGGAGGACCTTACATTAAATTACAGATATGTACGGAGGTGCTGGGGGCTGAGGGAGAGGTGAATAAAAGAGGCAAGTGCAAGACAATAGAGCTAGCTAGTAGTAGTATTTATTAAGTGCCTACTGCGTGCAGATCATTGTACTAAGCGCTGGGAGAAAATGCTTCCTCTTGGGGGCTAATAACCTAAAACACGATCCCTGTCCAGAAGATTTAAATAGATAGGGGAAGCCGGGCAGGATAAGGATATAAGTGTGGCGGGGCTCGGGGGGCGGGGTGGGGGAGGAATCTAAGTTCTTAGGGCAAAGGCCCAGATGCATAGGCGATGTAGGAGGGAGAATAGGATTGTTTCTTCCTCCCCGGACCCCTGGAAGCCCAGAGAGAGGGGGACGAGCTCCGGGCTCTGCCAGGGGTGGAGGTGGAGGGGAGGGGGGCCTGTGAACCCAGGGGTCCCAGCTGCACGGAGGGGGTTGGGGAGTCGCTCCAGACTGCTCCCTGCGTCCCCCACCTGGAGGCAGGGTGTGGGGAGGGGGAGCTTCTCATTGTTGCCAGCCCGACCCGCCCCTTTGTCGGAGAAAACGGCCGTTGTCAGGGAGCCTAGCGGTAGGATGGGGTTGGGGGTTGCTGGGAAGATGATCAGATAGCTGCGAATCTTTTTAATTAAATTCTTGCAGAAATGAAATTCGGCGCGACGCTCGCCGAAAATCCATTCATTATTCTGCCAGCCATCCCTCCCGATATCACTCTCTTCGGCTGCCTATCGGTCCCGGAGATCGGCCGGGGAAGGAGCGTTGCGAAGCGCATCAATAGGCCTAGGCCTCAGCTTTAATTAAAGGCGGAGAGTCCGCGGGCGGGCCGATAACTGGTCGGGGACGCGGGCTCCGAGTCTTCCTCCTGGGCTCGGACCCTGGACCTGGCCTTGGGCCTGACCGGCGCCGCGGACAATCGCCCAGGGGTCAGGCAGAGAGGCTCCGGCCTAGGACCGGGATCGGGCCAAGTAGCCCAGGGGGCCAGTGGACAGGGCCCGGCCGAGGCTGGGCTGGACCAGGGAGCCCCGGCGGAGCCGCCGCAGGAGGGGAAAGATGGGCAGGAAAACGGCTCCAAAGACGACTGGTTCAAACAGGGGCCAGCGAGCAAAATTAACACTATAAATAACGTGTGTGCGCTCCGCGTGGGGGTGTCGGTGGACGGTATCTCCTTTTAGAAACCCAGAGCTCCCGCCATCCGGGGGCTTCATTTGGACTTTAGAGTTGTAAGTTGTAATTGCGGCCAACACCATATCCTGCCTGGCACTCTGCAGCGGGGAAAAAGGAGGCTTGCTATTTTCATTTTTAATTAAATCTGTCTGTTATCCCAGCCTACCGCTATTAAGTGAATTGCCCTACCGGTGCGAATCTCGGGAGGAGCGCCCAGCCCGGCCTTCCAGTGGCGGGCAAATCCAGAAAAAAACCCTCCAACCGGGATCCTAGCTCGGGTGTGGGTGCGCGTGTATGTGTGGTGGGGGGCGGCGGCCCCGCATTCAGCTCCGTGAGCGTGCGGGGGGAGCCGGGGGCAGCAGGCAACGGGAAGGAGAGGCTGAGTCCCCTGGGGTCGCTGGTGGCTCACCCCGCGATCACTCAAAGGTTCCCGGACGGGATGGGCGTGCGGGAGGTGGTGCGGAAGGGGGGAAGACGGTGTTGCGAGGAGGGGGTGCGGGAGGTGATGCAGGAGGAGAGAGGGTGGGTGGTGCGGGAGGTGGGCTGGAACCTGGCCCGCAGAGCCCCAGCGCCGCAGATGAAAGTGGGCTGGTGGGGGGAAAATTGCTTAAGTCTGTGACCTCGGGGGTCCCATCTGCTGGGAAAGTCCAGGCCTAGCTGGGCCGAGGGGCGGCCGGGCCCAGGCCGGAAGGCCGATGCAACCCTACCCGCCTGCCTTCATTCATTCACTCAGTCGTACTTATTAAGCGGTTACTGTGTGCAGAGCACTGTACTAAGCGCTGTGGAAAACGCAATGCAGTAATAAAGGGTGTCAATCCCTGCCCACAACGAGCTCACAGTCTTCTGGGCCTGCTGCCCTTCTTTCCCCGCTTTTCCTGCTCCGGCGGGGTCCCCACAGGCGAAGGAGAATTGATTGTGCTTTCCAAGGGCTGAGTACAATGCTTTGCACACAGTAAGCGCTCAAGAAATACGACTGACCGAATGAAGGATTGCCGCTCCTCCCTCTGCAGGATGGCCCGGCTGCCGGTCGCGGAGGCCCGGGGGGAGCCTCACCTCGGCCCAGCGGAACGCCAGGTCGCTGGGCTGCCCCGGCCGCAGAGAGGGTTCCCTCTGGCCGCTGGGGCATTTTTCCCTGCAGCCAGGGGGTCAGTCCCCAGCGGGTCTCGCTGGACCATCGCGGGGGCGGGAGGGAGTGCAGTCTCCTCTCCACTAGTCCCGCAGCCCCCCACTTGGGCTGGTCCGGGCAGGGTCCCGGGGACGGGGATCCCCTACCTCCCCTTGCTCTCCTTGCACCCCTAAACACCCTCCAAAGCCCGGGACAGAGGCGGGCCTCGTCCTGCCCGCAGGGGATGCCCAGGGCTGCCGGAATCCCGGGCAGGTTAGCGTCCACTTAAGGGGGGGGCCGATCGGGCCTCGACTGGTCCCGAGAGGGGGGTCCAGGCCTGCCCAGGGCCGGTCCTTACCGCGCTTTACCGCTCTTTACCGCTATTTAGCACCATCTTCTGGCCCGACCGTGTCCCTGCGCAAGAGCCTCCCCCGCCATGGAGTCGTCCATCCTTCCCTGCGCCAGAGCCTCCCCCGATGGAGTCGTCCATCCTTCCTTCCTCCCCTTGAACCGAGGCCAGGGGGGTCGGGACTGCGGGCGGAGGCTGGGCCGGGGGCCGTTGTGCACGCAGCCCTCCGGCCCCTGAGAGGCCTGGTGTCTGGGCGAAAGGGCCAGGCCCTAGGAGAAGCAGCGTGGCTTAGTGGAAAGAGCGCCAGTTTGGGAGTCAGAGGACGTGGTTTCTAATCCACTTGTCTGCTGTTCATTCATTCACTAGTATTTATTGAGCGCTTACTATGTGCGGAGCACTGTACTAAGCGCTTGGAATGTACAAACCGGTAACAGAGACAGTCCCTGCCCTCTGACGGGCTTACAGTCTAATCGGGGGAGTCGGACAGACAAGAGTGGGGCAAGATGCTTAACTTCTCCGTGCCTACCTCGACTGTAAAATGGGGATTAAGACTGTGAGCCCCCTCTGAGACAACATGATTACCCTCTACCTATCCCAGCACTTAGAACAGCGCTTGGCACATAGTAAGTGCTTGACAAATTCCATAATTATTATTAAGAGAAGCAGGATGGCCTTGTGGCAAGTACATGGGCTTGGGAGTCAGAGGTCATGGGTTCTAATCCCTGCTCCGCCACTTGTCTGCTGTTTGGCCTTGGGCAAGTCACTTAACTTCTCTGGGCCTCAGTTGCCGCATCTGTAAACTTCTCTGGGCCTCAGTTACCGCATCTGTAAAATGGGAATTGAGACTGTGACCTCAAATCTGGGAAGGGGCGGGGCGTTTCTATAGCTTCAGAATGAACCACTCTGGCATAGTGGACTCATCCTCTTTCCACTAGGCCACACTACTTAAATTGACTTGCCCAAGGTCACCCAGAAGGTCAGTGGCAGAGCTGGGATTGGAATGCGGGTTGATCCCTGGATTCCCAACAAAGTACCCTTTCCATTAGTCTACACTGCCTCACTGTTCCCAGGCAACTCTGAATCGAGGGTCCTGGACCGGTTACCGGCAGAGAACCAGGGCCGGGCAGACTTCAGCGAGCCACTCACCCCCTTCCTGAGCCACACCAACACAGCTGCTGTTTCCCCACCTCTTACTGAGCCGCTGACGAATACTAGGCCATGTTTGCTTAACTCTGGAGGGCACGGTTTATAAACAACTATTAATGCTCTGTTTAACCTCTTTTCTGCATTGTTTAAATTTCAAATTTTGAGGATGGGAACGCTGTAAATCAGTTCAATGTGGACTAAAGGGGGATCCACTAGAATCTGGCTGGAATTGTTTCCAAATGGGAACCCTGAGAACCTGATATGGACTGACAAATGCTTGAGCGGGTTTGACCGACTAATAATAATAATGTTGGTATTTGTTAAGCACTTACTGTGTGCAGAGCACTGTTCTAAGTGGTGGGGTAGATACAGGGTAATCAGGTTGTCCCACGTGAGGCTCACAGTCTTAATCCCCATTTTACAGATGAGGTAACTGAGGCACAGAAAAGTTACTTGACTTGCCCACAGTCACACAGCTGACAAGTGGCAGAGCAGGGATTCGAACCCATGACCTCTGACTCACAAGCCTGTGCTCTTTCCACTGAGCCATGCTGCTTCCCATGACTATCCTCCCCATCTAACGTGCCAAGGAACTGAAGGGTCTCGGGTAGGCGAGCTGGGGGTGCGAGGTTGTACAGACAGGAAGTCAGCTGGGACGGCAGGGACTTTCTCAAAGACTCTTCTGAGGACTTGCTCCAAAGGGCAGATTAGAAATAGCCATAACCCGCTGCAGCAGGATCTCTCAGAAGTCCCTGTAAGGAAGAAGGGCCATGGTCATATTCTGAGTAAATGGGCAAATCTCCTTTCAACATGAAATCTTCTAGACTGTAAGCTCATTGTGGGTAGGGATTGTGTCCACCAACTCTGCTAATAATAGCAATAGTACTTTTGAAGTGCTTACAGTGTGCCAAGCACTGTTCTAAGCACTGGGGTATATACAGGTTAATCAGATTGGACACAGTCCCTGTCCCATATGGAGCTCACAGTCTTAACCCCAGTTTTACAGGTGAAGTAACTGAGGCACAGAGAAGTGAAATGACTTGCCCAAGGTCACACAGCAAACATGTGGTGAAGCCGGGATTAGAACCCAGGTCCTTCTGACTCTCAGTCCTGTAATCTATTCATTAAGTCATGCCGCTTCTCCATATAATGTACTTAATACAGTGCTCTACCCATAGCAATGCCTTAGTCCTCCTCATCCACCCAGCCGTCCTCCCCACACTAATTTTCTTACTTCTACCATCCTTAGCAATGTGTGTGTACATTCAGCAGTCAATTGTGCTTTCAGTTATTTATTTCGATTACTCTGTAAATACTTCTAATTAGCTTCCCTGCTAGAGAGCAAGCTCCCTGTGGGCAGGGACTGTGTGGTAAGCGCTTAGTGTGTCTCAGTGCTATTACTGCCACTGTGGCTGCTCTTCTTTCTCCTCCTCCTCCTTCTTCTTTTCCTCCTCCTCTTCCTCCTTTTTCTCCTCCCGTTTCTCTGCCTTGTGCTTCGCCGCCTTCTCCCACTCCCACTACTGCTGCTATTACCACCACTAGTAAAGAAGTGCCCCAGGTGTGATTTTGACTGCAGGATATCTGAGAGGTGAAGGACAGACTTTTTCCCCAGCAGGGCTGGCTCCCTTCTGCCCCTCCCATGGCTTTGATAGGAGGGAGGAGGGAGGGGAGATCTTCTGGGCAGAAACGATTTGGTTCCCCCAGGCCAGGCTGGGAGCTGCAGCATCAGTGGCAGCTGGTCTGATGGCAGGGGTCATTGGAAGGATTGGACTGTCCGCTCCTGGTGGTGGGAGGGCCCCCTCCCACGAAGTGGCTGGGGAGAACTGCCCCGTCACAGATGGGAGGGAGAGGAAAGCGTAGGCTTTCAGGGTTGAAAGCTGCCCCAGGGAGGTTGTTCAGCTTCAGTCAGGGTCTCAGATGGCTGCAGGTTCTTTAGAAAAAGTGACCCCTGCCCTGTCTGGTGTAGTGAGAAGGACCCAGCTAGCCCCAGAGTGAGCTCCTGGAGCTCAATCCTGTGGTTTTTCAACCTTTCTGTCTGCAAATTGACTCTGAACTCCTCAGTTCAGACCAGCAAAGCCCAGAACAACCCAGCCCAGCCTTCCCCAATCCAGCCCAGCCCAGCAAAGCCCGGAACAGCCCACCACAAATCAGCCCAATGCCAGGTAGCACAGCCCAGCAAAGCCCAGACCAGCCTACCACAATCCAGCACAGACCAGACCAGCCCTACTCAGTCAAGTTCAGTTCATCCCTGCCTAGCCCAGCCCTCCTCAGTCCAGCCCAAGTCTTCCCAGTCCAGCCTAGTCCAGCAAAACCCAGATTAGTCCAGCACAGACCAGCCCAGTGCAACACACAGCCCAGTTCAGCATCACCCAGCAAAGCACAGTTCAGGACAGAACGACCTAGTCTGGCAAAGATGGCGTAGTGGATAGGGCACGTGCCTGGGTATCAGAAGGTCATGGGTTCTAATCCTGGCTCTGCTACTTGTCTGCTCTGTGCCCTTGGGCAGGTCACTTTACTTCTCTGTTTGTTACCTCATCTGTAAAATGGGGATTAGGACTATGACCCCTATGTGGGACAAGGCCTATGTCCAACTGATTTGCTTGTATCCATCCCAGTACTTAGTACAGTGCAGGGCACATAGGAAGCATTTAACAAATACCATTATATTATTGTTATTGTTAATATCATCATCTTCCCAATGCAGTACAGCACAGCACAGCAAAATCTAGACCACTGCACTGTACTAAACCCTTGGGAGATTACAATATAACAACAGACACATTCCTGCTCAAAATGGGCTCACAGTCTAGACCAGTCCAGCAAAGCCCAGACCAACACAGGCAAGTTAAGCTCAGTTCAGCCCAGCCTGGCACAGCCTTCCTTAGCCCAGCCCAGGCCTCCCCAGTCCAGTCTTGTCCAGGAAAGTCCAGATTAGCCCAGCACAGACCAGCCCAGTGTAGCACAGAACAGCAAAACCTAGACCAGCCCAGCCTGGCACAGCCTAACCCACCCCAGCCTGCCACAGTCCAGCCCTCCCCAGTCCAGCCTAGCCCAGCAAAGCCCAGACCATTCCAGTGAAGCCCAGCCCAGTGAAGCCCAGTCCAGTGAAGCCCAGCCCAGGAAAGCTCAGATCAGCCTGGCACAGATCAACCCAGCCCAGCCCTCCTCAGTCAAGCTCAGTTCATCCCTGTCAGCCCAGCCCACTTCTGCTCAGTCCAATCCAGTTCCACTAGCCATTTGCTAAATAATAATCTAATCAATCATATTTATTGAGAGTTTACTGTATGCAGAAGACTATGTTAAGAACTCGGGAGAGTACAATATAGCGAAGTTGGTAGGCAAGTTCCTTGGACTCAGGGATCTTACAGTCTACATGGGGAGACATTAAAATAAATTATGGCTGTGTACAAAAGTGCTGTGGGGAAGAAGGAGAGATGAATAAAGGGTGCAAATCCAAATGCAAAGGCGATTCAAAAGGGAGTGGGAGAAGAGGAAATGAGGACTTAGTTAGGGAAGGCCTCTTGGAGGAGATGTGCTTTTAATAAGGCTCTGAGGGTGGAGAGAGTGATCGTCTGTTGGATAAGAAGAGAGAGAGCGTTCCAAGCTAGAGGCAGGACGTGGGCGAGAGATCGGTGGCGAGATAGATGAGATTGAAGAACAGTGAATAGTTCGGTGTTAGAAGAGAGAATTGAGTATGTTGGGTTGTAGTAGGAAATCAGAGAGGTAAGGCAGGAGGAGGCAAAGAGATTGAGTGATTTAAAGATGATGGGAAGGAGTTTCTGTTTGACGCAGACGTGGGTGGACAATGACTGGAGGTTCTTGAGGACTGGGGAAACATAGACTGAACCTTTTTTTTTTTTTTTTTTAAGAAAAATGATCCAGGCAGCAGAGTGAAGAAAGGACTGAAGTGGGGAGAGATGGAAGGCAGGAAGGTCAGTTACGGGGCTGATGCAGTAGTCAAAGCGGGATAGGATAAGTGCTTGGATCAAGAACTTATTAAGTGTAATTTTGGCACATCAGGAGGAGCCTTAATCCCCTTTTTACAGATGAGGAACTGAGGCACAGAGAAGTTAAGAGACTTGCCCAAGATCACACAGCAGACAAGTGGCAAAGCTGGGATTAGACCTCAGAAAGAGAAACACCATGGCCTAGTGGAAGATCATGGGCCTGGGAGTCAGGAGGACCTGGATTCTAATCCCAGCTCTGCCAAATACTTGCTATGTACCTGTGTACAGTAAGTGCTCAATGAATACAATTGATCGATTTAATGAGTTCCTTAGTGAAAGAAAGGCTGGGTGCATGGGAGCCAGGTTAGGCTGGGTCAAATAGCCCTGGCAAAGCTGGGTCCCAGCCCCTCGTTCCTCTATGGACAGAGACAGGGAGAGAAGGATAGACGACACCCCATATGGGAAAGGGGAAGTCAGAAGCTGTTGGAGGTCCTACAAAGACCAGATTCCAGGGATGCGAGCAGAGAGCAGGGCTTGGGTCAGGGAGCAAGAATAATAGCAATAATGATGGTATTTCTTAAGCACTTAACTCTGTGCCAGTTGGTTTGGACACAGTTTCTGTCCCATGTGGGGCTCATGGTCTTAATCCCCATTTTGCAGATGAGGTGACTGAGGCACAGAGAAGTGAACTGATTTGCCCAAGGTCACAGAGCAAACAAGTGGCAGAGCCTGAATAGGAGTCCATGACCTCTCGACTCCTAGGCCCATGCTCTATCTACTATGATTCTGGCCCGCCTCTGAGACCAGATGCTCCCACTCAGCCACCCTGGCTGATCCTCACAGCCAAACATCCCACGCAGACCAACAAACCCCGGGTCAGCCAAGGACTGTAGAACTGGTTCTGACTCCTCCCTGGGGAGCTCAAGGGCAAGTAGGTGTAACCCCAGTAACGGCAAGGAAAGAACACATCCCAGGGTCACTTTTAGGGAGATGCATTCTCCTCCCACCAGCACCATCCACTGGATCCTGAGCCAGAGCCATGGGAGAGAACAGAATCAGCCCTCGGGGGCAATCATCCAGCGGGCAGGAGCGGAAGGAGAGCTGGGGAGCCAAGCGGTAGCAAACCCGAGCCGCCGACACCACTTAGAGAGGCCAGGAGGGGTGATGTGGCTGGAGATGCGGCATCCTCCAAAATGGAAAACACATGGGAGGCTCTGGGGCCGGAATGCTGCAGAGCAGATGAGGACTCGGGAAAAAGAGGAAGCAGAAAACAAGATGGAAAGATAAGGTTTCAAAGCTCCCGTGCCACGGCGAACAGGCCCAGCTAATCGGAAGGCCTTTGCTAATTGTCCCCAGGAGTGGGCTGTGGTGGCTCTGATGGATGGGCCAGCACAGCTTCCCGGGGCCCAGCTGGGTCGGTCCACCCCCCTGGGTAGGGAAGCCAGGGTTGGGGGCGACAGCAGGTAACTACTATAAGGAGAAGTGATGGGGAACATGGGGCTGGTTGGGAGGAGTGTTCCTGGTCTTGGCTAGAGGTGCACAGGAGAGGAACTGAGTGCAAATAGGAGCTTGGTCCATCTGGGTAGGGTCAGGATGGAGCCAGCCAGCTTCCCTTCCCTCATCCAGGGTGGAGCCTGGGGGTTGTCTGTCTCCCTATGAGAGCCCCATCCTTCCTCCCCTCTAGGATTCCCCTGATCCATGAGGAGTTGGGTGAGAAGAGCTCTCACACATGCCTTAGGATGGTCCCTCACCCTATCACTACCCTAGTCCCAGGCAATTTCCTCTGAGAAAAAGAGTGGGGAATGGGCTGGGATGGGTGAAATGGGTCAAGGCCTGGCCCTGGCTGCATGATGAAGCTAGTGTAGATGCAGGGATGGACACTATGATGGACTCTATGATGATACATCGATGGACATGATGATGTCTGCATCGATGGTGCTGGGATGGACCCTACGATGATGCTCTGATAATGCTATGATGGACATGATGTTGAGCCCTATGATAGAACCTAAGGTTTTTGTTTTGGTTTTTTATGGAACTTTTTAAGGGCTTACTATATGTCAGGCACTGTAGTAAGTTCTGGGGTAGATGCAAGCTAGTCAGGTTTGAAATAGTCCATGTCCCACATGGGGCTCACAGTTTTAATCCCCATTTTACAAATGTTGTACCTGAAGCACAGAGAAGTTAAGTGACTTATCCAAGGTCATACAGCAGAAAAGTGGCAGAATTAGAACCCAGGTTCTTTTGACTCACAGGCCCCTGCTCTCTCTACTAGGCTAAGCTGCTCCCCAGATGATGCTATACTCAAGGTTCCTAGTGGAATGAAAACCCAGATTGGGACATAATAATAATAATGTTGGTATTTGTTAAGCGCTTACTATGTGCTGAGCACTGTTCTAAGCGCCAGGGTAGACACAGGGGAATCAGCTTGTCCCACGTGGGGCTCACAGTCTTCATCCCCATTTTACAGATGAGGAAACTGAGGCACCGAGAAGTGAAGTGACTTGCCCAAAGTCACACAGCTGACAAGTCCCAATATTCCCCACCACATTCTCTAGACTGTGAGCTCGTTATGCGCAGGACTGTTTGTTGTTATATTGTACTCTCCCAAGCACTTAGTATACAATGCTTTGCACACAGTAAATGCTCAGTAAATATGATTGAGTAAACATGAAGATTGTGCTGATGCTTGTGTGTCACCTGGAGCCGTTATCACTTTTGCTTCTTGGTCTCATGATGTTTCTAGGCTCTTGGCCCAAAGGTGCTGCTCTTTTCTTGAATGCAGGACACCAGACTGACCTACCCTATGTAGGGGTCTCCCCATATTCTGCTGTAATACCAAAATCCTAAATTAAGCGTCACTACATTATTAAAGTGTGGTGCAGTCTCCCTCCAGCTTTCAGCCACCCCATTTCAGTTCCCTATTTGGGAACTGTTTGGAAATCTCCACTGTCCTTAACCATCCCCCTCAGGACTTACCCTAGGGCAGAGCCAGGAGGGAAAATAATTCTGTCCCATAAACACCCACCATAGCCCCCCACCCCTGGAACTGTGAAGCTGCACTTCCCCAGGGCCACCCAGCAAAGCTGTGAACTGTGAGCAAAACTTCAGTGCCAGAGAACTGACTCTGTTCCAGGATTTTGCTGCTTGGGATCCTGTCTCACCAAGTGAGGTTGAGTGCGTTTCAGGGACCACCTGTTGGGACAGGTCAAGTACCTGGATGTGGTCACCATTCTGTAGATGCTCACTTTTGCTGGTCACTTCACACAGGTCTGATGCAACATTCTCTCTGAGTCTCCACTGACCTTCAAATTTCTCCTTGATCTATCAGGGCACCATTGGATAATGTAATTTCAGGCTCAACAGCATTTATTGAGCAACTACTGTGTTCAGAACACTGTACAAGGTACCTGGAGAATATTCAAAGGAAGTAAAAGATGCAATCTCTGCTTCAAAGAATTTGCAATCTCAAGGGAGGAGTCAGTAGGTGTAAACTGAAGACAGGCTGCTAAATATCAGAGCTCCAGGGCAACAACCAATTCTGAGTAGCCTAAGAAGATCTTTGACTGCAAGTGGCTTCCCTTAATCGGTCTGGTAATTCCCTCAATTTTCTTCATATTTATCATCCGACCATAGCTCTAGGCTGGCTTTGTAAAGCGATTCACAGTCATTTGCAGGAATTCTTAGCTTCAGCCTCCAGGGAATAATCATCCACATCAATCAATCAATCATTGGTATTTATTGAGCTCGAACTGTGTGCAGAGCACTGTCTCAAGTGCTTGGGGAAGTACAGAAGAGCTGGTAGACACTATCCCTGCCCTTAAGGAGCTAGAGAAAAAGTTTAAAAAAATCTTCTGTCAAGTCCTACAGACTCAGAATTTGGTGGAGGAGTTGATTCTAGACCTAGTGGCTTGCCCTGAGCCTTCACACTCTCATATCTCTGCTGGTTATGTTCCCTCTGGGAACAAGCAGATAGGTAGGCAGGGGTGCTGCCCATTTCATGTCACTCCCCTTCATAAACACCTCCAGTGGTTGCCTATCAACCTCCGCTCCAAACAAAAAACTCCTCACTCTAGGCTTCAAGGCTCTCCATCACCTCGCCCCTTCCTACCTCTCCTCCCTTCTCTCTCTCTACTGCCCACCCCGCACGCTCCACTCCTCTGCCGCCCACCTCCTCACCATCCCTCGGTCTCCCCTATCCCGCCGTCGACCCCTGGGCCACAGCCTCCGCGGTCCTGGAACGCCCTCCCTCCTCACCTCCGCCAAACTGATTCTCTTCCCCTCTTCAAAACCCTACTTAAAACTCACCTCCTCCAAGAGGCCTTCCCAGACTGAGCTCCCCTTCTCCCTCTAGTCCCTCTACCGCCCCCCTTCAACCTCTCCGCAGCTTAACCCTCTTTTCCCCCCATTTCCCTCTTCTCCTCCCCCTCTCCCTTCCCATCCCCTCAGCACTGTACTCGTCCGCTCAACTGTATATATTTTCATTACCCTATTTATTTTGTTAATGAAATGTACATCGCCTCGATTCTATTTAGTTGCCATTGTTTTTACGAGATGTTCTTCCCCTTGACTCTATTTATTGCCATTGTTCATGTCTGCCTGTCTCCCCCGATTAGACTGTAAGCCCGTCAAATGGCAGGGACCGTCTCTATCTGTTGCCGATTTGTTCATTCCAAGCGCTTAGTACAGTGTTCTGCACATAGTAAGCGCTCAATAAATACTATTGAATGAATTTCAAAGGTTTCTCCCCCTTTAGACTAAGCTCCCTGTGGGCAGGGAGGTGTCTACCAGGTCTCTTATGCTGAACTAATAACTGTGGTATTTGTTAAACACTTACCATGTGCCAAGCACTGTATTGAGCTCTGGGGTAGATACAAGACCATCAGGTCCCACATGGGGCTCCCAGTCTAAGTAGCAGGGAGAACAGTTATTGAATCCCCATTTTACAGGTGAGGGAACTGAGTTCCCTTCCATCTCTCAGAAACCACCATTGCTGATGGCCTAACCTCAGCAGGCAGCCCCCTTCCTGTGGGCATAGGACTAGAAGCAGTGTGGCTTAGTGGATAGAGCCGGGCCTGGGAGTCAAAAGGATGTGGGTTCTAATCCTGACTCCACCACATGTCTACTGTGTGACCTTGGGCAATTCACTTTACTTCTCTGTGCCTCAGTTCCTTGATCTGTAAAATGGGGACAAGGGTATGAGCCCCATGTGGGACAGGGACTGGGCCTAAACTCATTAACTTGTGTCTACCCCAGTACTTAGAACAATGCTTGGTACATAGTAATAATAATGTTGGTATTTGTTAAGTGCTTACTATACGCAGAGCACTGTTCTAAGCGCTGGGGTAGATACAGGATCATCAAGTTGTCCCACATGAGGCTCACAGTCTTAATCCCCATTTTATAGATGAGGTAACTGAGGCACTGAGAAGTGAAATGACCTGCCCACAGTCACACAGCTGACAAGTGGCAGAGCTGGGATTCGAACATCATAATTAATAATGACTATTTTTAGAACCCAGGTCTCCAGATTCCCAGAGCCATGCTCTCTCCTCTGGACTGAGCAGGCCTAAGTTCACCAACAGCAATTGCTAAATGAATGTCTCCAGGACTGTCAATGACACTTGAAATCTGGAGTGTTGGAAGGATATGTCAGCATTGGCATACTATTTCCTTCACCTGTGCAACTCTGCTGAAGTATGCTGAGTAGGCCCAGAACTATGAAATTGTCCTGCTTTATCCTGTTGGCAAGAGGAAAGGGATCAGTGAAGAAACGGCATGCCCTAGTGGAAAGAGTTGGGGCCTGGGGGTCAGAGGACTTGGGTTCTAATTCTCGCTTTGCCAGTTGCTTGCTGCATGTCCTTGGTCAAGTCACTTCACTTCTCAATGCCTCAGTTCTCCTGTTTTCCCTCCTGCTTAGACTGTCAGCCCCATGTGGGAGAGCGACTATGTCCAACCTAATTAACTTGTATCTACCCCAGCAATTAGAACAGTGTTTGACACATAGTAAGTGCTTAACAAATACCATAAAAAAGACTTTCTTTGCTCCGATCCTACCAGTCATGCAGTTGCAGACCCTTTTGATGAATTATGTTAATCAATCATACTTCTTGAGCACTTACTGTATGCAGAGCACTATACTAAGCATACAGAGTACAGTATGACAGAGTTGGGGACAAGTTCCTTGCTCATAGTGAGTTTTCAGTCTAGATGGGGAGAAAGACATTAATAAAAACAAAGAATTTATAATATGTAATTATGAACTGTTCAAACCAGGCAATAATAATTGCAATCAATCAATCAGTGCTTTATTGAGCACTTACTATGTGTAGAGCACTGTACTAAGCATTTGGAACAGTACAATACAACAGAATTGATGAATCAATCAATGAATCAATGGTATTTATTAAGCGCTTATGTGCACAGTGTTTGGAAGAGCACAATACAACAAAATTAGCAGACACGTTCCCTGCCCATAATGAACTTACAGTCTAAAGGGGGAGAAAGATATTAATACGAATAAATAATTTGTAATATATAATTTAAAGATATGTACATAAGTGCTATGGGTTAGGGGGTGGAGTGAATATCAAATGTGCAAAGGTCACAGTCCAAGTGCAATTGATAGGCAATTCTCTGCCTACAAGGAGTTTAGGATTGCCCTGATGGACTGGTGGGGTCAAATCCTTTTGTAAAATCTCTGGACTGAAGAGGTCTTGATGCTGCTGATCCCTACACCTCTTTTCTTCTTGAAATTGGAATTACTAGTGGTGTTTCTGAGATCCAGTGGCCTCTGTTGATGGTTCCTTACCTTGAGGGAAAGCTATGTACCATTTACCATCTCCTCCAGAAGGCTTTCTCCAATTAATATGTCTTCTCCCTTAATCATATCCTCCCACTTATGACTTCAGCACTAGAGTTCTCATAACCAACCATTACACCTCTGAACATACACATTTTCAGACTCTACTATTTAAGCACTTTTCCACAGATTCATCTTTCCATTCTCCTCTTCCTTCTACCTGTAATTTTGTCGATGATTGTGTACATGTAATTTTGTTGATGGCGGGCCAGGTGCAAATGGGGGACTGTGAGGAGGTGATCGGCAGAGGAGCGGAGTGTACAGGGTGGGCAGGAGAAAGAGAGAAGGGAGGTGAGGTAGGAGAGGGCAAGGTGATGGACAGCTTTGAAGCCAAGAGTGAGGAGTTTTTGTTTGGTGTGAAGGTTGTTAGGCAACCACTGGAGGTTTTTGAGGAGGGGAGTGAAATGCCCAGAGTGTTTCTGTAGGAAGAGGATCCGGGCAGTGGAATGAAGAATAGACTGGAGTGGGGAGAGACAGGAGGAAGGGAGATCAGAGAGGAGGCTAACACAATAATCCAGTCAGGATATTATGAGAGCTTGTACCAGCACGATAGCAGTTCGGATGGAGAGGAATGGTCAGATCTTGGCGATACTGTGAAGGTGGGACCAGCAGATGTTGGTGACAGATTGGATGTGTGGGGTGAATGAGAAAGCAGAGTCAAGGATGACACCAAGGTTGTGGGCCTGTGAGATGGGAAGGATAGTAGTGCAGTCCACAGTGACAGGGAAGTCAGGGAGAGGACAGGGTTTGGAAGGGAAGATGAGGAGCTCAGATGGAGACTGATTCAGTAGTCAAGGCAGGATAGGATAAGTGCTTGGAGCAGTTTGGATGGAGAGGAAAGGGCAGATTTTAGTGATATTGTGAAGACTGAACCAAAAGGATTTGGTGACAGATTGAATATGTGGTTGAATGAGAGAGAGAGGAGCCCAGAATAACACCAAGGTTATGGGCTTGTGAGACAGGGACAATAGTGGTGCTGTCTACAGTGATGGGAAAGTCATCCAAATAGTCATCCTGAAGGGAGGAGGAAATGCGAAAGAGAAGAAGAAGAGAAAGATTAGGGCTGGAGATGTAGATTTGGGAATCATCTATATTTTCATTTATTCATTCATTCGGTCATATTTATTGAGTGCCTACTGTGTGCAGAACATTGTACTACAAGTGCTTGGAAGAGTATGATGCAACAATAAACAGATACATTCCCTGCTCACAGGAAGCTTACAGTTTAGAGGTGGGGAGACAGACATTAATATAAATAAAGAAATTACAGATATGTACATAAGTGTTGTGAGCTGGGAAGGGGAATGAACAAAGGGAGTAAGTCAGGGAGATGCAGAAAGGCTTGGGAGAAGAAGAAAGAGGGGCTTAGTCAAGGAAGGCCTCTTGGAGGAGATGTGCCCTCAGTAAGGTTTTGAAGGTGGGAAGAGTAATTGTCGGATTTGAGTAAGGAGGGTGTTCCAGGCCAGAGGCAAGGCGTAGGCTAGAAGTCGGCAGTGAGACAAGCAAGATCAAGGCATAGTGAGAAGCTTAACACCAGAGGAGTGAAGTGTGCAGCTGAGTTGTAGAAGGAAAGAAACAAGGTGAGGTAGGAGGGGGCAAGGTAGTGGAGTGCTTTGAAGTCAGTGGTGAGGAGTTTTTGTTTGATGTGGCAACCACTGGAGTTTTTGAGGAGTGGAGAAATGTGGCCTGATCATTTTAGTAGAAAAATGATCCAGGCAGCAGAGTGAAGTATGGACTGGACTGGGGAGAGACAGGAGGTGGGGAGGTCAGCAAGGAGGCTGATGTAGTAATCCAAGTGAGATAAGATGAGTGGTTAGTATTATCGAGATAGCAGTTTGGGTGGAGCAGAACGGGTGCATTTTTAGCGATGTTGTGAAGGTGGGACAGACAGGATTTAGTGATGGATTGAATATGTGGGTTGAATGAGAGAGAGGAGTCAAGAATAGCACCAAGATTATGGGCTTGTGAGACAGGCAGGATGGTGGTGCCATCTACAGTGATGGGAAAGTTGAGGGAAGGGGAGGGTTTGGGTGGTAAGATGGCAGCTGAGATGGCAGTTGAAGCTATGGGTGCAAATGAAGCCTCCAATGGAGTGGGTATAGAAGGAAAATATAAGGGGACCCAAATCTGAGCCTTGAGGAACTCCCACAGTTAGAGGGTGGGAAGCAGAGGAGGAGCCTGAAAAAGAGACTGAGAATGAGAAGTCAGAGAGATAGGAGAAGAATCAGAAGAGGACAGTGTCAGTATGAAGCTGAGATTGGATAATGTTTCCAGGAGAAGGGGGTGGCCGACAGTGGTGAAGGCAGCTGAAAGGTCATGGAGGATTAGGATGGAATAGAGGCGGTTAACTTTGGCAAGAAAGTCATTGGTGACCTTAGAGGGGGCAGTTTCTGTGGCGTGAAGGGGGCACAAACCAGATTGGAGGGGCTCAAGGAGAGAACTGGAGGAAGTGGAGACAGCAGGTGTAGACAACTTACTCAAGGAGTTTGGAGAGGAATGGTAGGAGGGAGTTGGGGTGATAACTGGAGGGAGCCATAGGGATAAGGGGGAGGGGTTTTTTTAGGATAGGGGAGACTTGAGCATGTTTGCGAACAGTGGAAGAAAAGCCCCTGGACAGTGAACAGTTGAAGATGGTGGTTGGGAAGCCAAGAAGGGAAAGAACAAGTGCTTTGATAAGGTGTAAGAGATGGGGTCAGAGGTGCAGGTGATGGGGGTGGATTTTGAAAGAAGGTAGATCTCCTCCTGAGATACAGTTGGGAAAGATGGGAGAGAGGAAGGAAGGGGAAGGGAGAGGGAAGGATTGGAGAATAGCAAGGGAGATTATAGGGAGATCATACCCGTTGGTTTCAATTTTCTCAATAAAGTACATGCCAGGTCATTAGGAACAAGAGCTAGGGGAGGTAGGGATCAGGGGGTTTGAGGAAGGAGTGAAATATATGAAACAACTAGCAAGCATAATGAGGGAATAAGGATGGAGAAATAATGTTGCTGGGCAGAGGAGAGGGCGGAGTTAAAGCAGGCAACGATGAATTTGATGACCTTGAATGTCAGGGCTTAATGGATGCAGATCCAAATCCCCCTAACTTACAAGGCTTCCCCTCCCAGGGGAGATTTCTGGTTGAAAACACAAAACCGGCAAACATTTCCCCAATCCCCACTGCAGTGAAAGTCAAGGGACTACTTGTGGCCAAACCCAGCCCATGCCATGACGCTCCTGGGCTGACAAGACCCAACACTAGGCACCCCCAGCTGAAGGCACCTGGCACAGGGAGGAAACACGGCACAGAAAGGCACCTGGCACATGGGGAGGAGGCAGTTTGCTTTCTGTGGTTTGTGGTTCAGAGTCCTGAATTGGGCTCTGGACTCTCAGGTTCTCGCCCAGGCCCTGGCCCTGGCCCTGCCAACATAAGCTTGTTATGTCCAGGAAAAGCCACTGCTCATCTCTTGGGGGGCTTGGCCCCCTTGTGGAATGGAGATAATAATTACCATCCCTTCCCCACCCTGAGGGATGAGAGAAAGGAGGTTGGGTTGGGGTATTCCTGCTGCAAACCTTTCTTCATGGGGAGGTGAAGGGTGACCATTCAGAGAGAGCAACACTCTTTACAGCAGGGCCCGGGCTCTTCTCCCTGCTCACACGTTGTCTCTGCCAGCTTCTCTAGGCACCAGGTCTTGGCCTTCTATGGTTCCAGCTGCGGGACTGAAGTTGTGGGCTTCTGCCCCCCATCCCCGGTACTGGTGTAGCCCTCATCACAGTTTCTGGTCTGGACTGGCACTGCAAGGTGGAATTTTGTTTGGATGAGAGTACTGAAGGACCTGCTGGGGGTTGGGGCTGCAGAGGGGTTTTCCACTCATTCCTGGGCAGACCTGGCAGAGGCCTAGAACCCAAATGATGATCAGTTGTGCTTCCTGGCAAAAGCCCCAGTGTGGTATGAGCTGGAGAAATAGCAAACACATTTGACAGCTGCCGAAGTGAACAGAAATGATCCATCTTTCCCCAGCAGATACATCAGGTTTCCTGCAAAGTTGTTAAATCCCCAGAAACCACACGGAAGGGCTGACAGCCAGATTGTGGGCCTTCTGTGGGTGATCCTTGGAGCCGACTCTGTGTTTATGAGGTGTGCATTAACCCAACAGAGAAGCAGTTCTCTGCAGTGACACTGCCCTTCCTTGCACTTTGTTGTGTTTTCTGGGAGCAGAGCAGGATGAGGACTCCTTTTGGCACCCCTGCCATTTGCTCAGGGCCCCGGTCACTGACTGCTGAGGCTGGGGCCAAGGAACAAGGGCAGGTGGTGAGTCTGGGCTGAGAAAGGGGAGGGAAGGGGGAGTCCCTGGCTGCCTTCCCTTTTCCCAAGCAGAGAGCTACCAGGGGAACCCCATGTGTGACTCCCAATTGTACCCGAGGACTTTACCATCCAGTGGAGTAGAAACTCCAATGTCCCTCCGTGGGCAGGAGTCAGTTTAGGATCCTAAACCGACTCTGAACCCCCCTCCCCAAACCTTTCAGCAACTCCACTCGGTTGGCCAAGGGGGAAATAGGTTTGGGAGGGGCTGCCACCAAAACTGGGGGGGAAACTGCTGAACTGGGGGGTGGGAGGTGGGGGACTGGAGACTGGAAGTGGAGGACTGGGGGACGGGGCTGGGGACAGGAGGTAAGGGATTGGGGATGAGGACTGGAGTCGGGGGAGACTGGAGACAGTGGATGGGGAACTTGGAGTGGCAGGCTGGAGAGAGGAGGTAGGGGACTGGGGGCAGGGGCACAGAAAGCAGGAATCTGGGGGAGAGGCTGAGGAAAGGGAGGGAACTGGGGTGTGTGGAATTAGGGACTGAGGGTGAGACAGGGGTTGGGAGCTGATGGAGGGGGCTGGGGATTGGGTGGCTATGGACAGAAGTGGAGGATGAGGTGGGAGGCTGGGGATGGGATGGGGGGCTGGTGACAAAGGATGGGGGATTTGGAAAGGGGGCTGGGAAAGGGGGGCTAAGGAGAGGGGTAGGGGATGTAGCAGGGTGGTGGGGATGGGGGTGGGGGCCTGGGGGCAGGGGGACTGAGGTGGAGCTGAGAATAGGTAGTGGAGGAATATTTATTTATATTAATGTCTATCTCTCCCTCTAGAGTGAAATCACGTTGTGGGCAGGGAAGGAATCTGTTATATTATTGTGTACTCTACCCAAGTGCTAGAATGGTGTTCTGCACACAGTAAGCACTCAGTAAATACAATTGACTGACTGAATGACTGGGTTGGGGATTTAGGGAAAGGGGGCTGGGGACTGCACTTGGATATGTAACCTTTGGATCTGATTTGATATCCATTTGATATTCACCCCACTCTCAAACCCTCAGCACTTATGTATGTATTATACATTATTTGTAGTAATGTGTGTCTCCCCCTCTAGACTGTAAGCTCTTTGTGGGTAGGGAATGTGTCTGCTAATTCTATTGTATTGTTCTAGGGCTAGGGGACGGGGCTGGGGCTAGGGGATGGGATAAGTGATTTATTCATTCATTCATTCATTCGTATTTATTGAGCGCTTACTGTGTGCAGAGCACTGTATTAAGTGCTTGGAAAGTACAATTTAGCAACAAATAGAGACAATCCCTACCCAACGTGATCACAGTCTAGAAAGAGGGAGACAGACAACAAAAAACAAAAGTGGACAGGCATCAATAGCATCAATGTATATAAATAGAATTATAGACATATACACATCATTAATAAAATAAATAAAATAATATATACATATATATACATAAGTGCCATGGGTGGGGTGGTACAGCAGATGGAGTAGGGGCAATGGGGAGGGAAGGAGGAGCAGAGGAAAAAAGGGGCTTAGTCTGGGAAGGCCTCCTGGAGGAGGTGAGTTTTCAGTAGGGCTTTGACAAGGGGAAGTGTGCTAATTTGGTGGAGTGAGGGAGGGAGGGCATTCCAGGCCAGAGGTAGGACGTGGGCCAGGGGTCGACGGCAGGACAGGTGAGAATGAAACACAGTGAGGAAGTTAGCAGCAGAGGAGTCAAGTGGGGATATTTGCCAAAATCTTCTGGCCAGGCTCAGCCTGAATTGATAGTTACCAGCCTGGGTCCTTACCTTGGACCACTGGCCTCTGTCTGGTCCCTGCCCATCAGGAATGCAGGCATGAGAGTGGGGTGTGGGTGTCAGGTCGGGATTGGGGGTGTTCAGAACCCTGGGGCAGGCAGGGGCTGGGCAGAACCCCTGGCCGGCAGAGCCAATATACTGATCCATCTGGTGCTGGAGAGGCACTTATGAATTTGGACCTTCTCTTGAGCAAAAGAAAATATTATTTCACCCTCTAAATAACCGCACATCGCCCCTGGAGAAATGTCAAGGCCAGTGTTGATAGAACCCCCCTGCCCCGGGAAAGCAAACAGCAAGTAGCTTCTGTATGCCCCACCTTCCTCTTTCCCCCCCACCCCCCACCACTGAAACACTGAGAGGGGTTGTGGGGGGGGAAGGGGAGAGAAGGAGAGGGTAAGGGTAAGCTCATTGTGGGCAGGGAATGTGTCTACCAACTCCGCTATATTGTACTCTTCCAAACGCTTAGGATAGAGCTTTGCTCACTGTAAGCACTCAATAAATATGATTGACTGATCAGGGAAGGAGATGGTGGGGAGGGAAGGAGAGGAAAGAGGGAAGGGAAAGTGAAGGAGATTCGCATGGGCAGGGGGAGATTCTACGTAATGACCCTTAAGCAGCGTGGCCCAATGGAAAGAGCATAGGCCTGGATGCCAGGGGACCTGGGCTCTAATCCTGGCTCTGCTATTTGTCTGCTGTGAGACAGTGGGCAAGTCACTCAACTTCTCTGTGCCTCAGTTTTTTCATCTGTAAAATGGAGATTTAATGCTTGTTCTTCCTCCTCCTTTGACTGTGAGCCCCATGTAGCACAAGGACAGTTTCTAAATCTGTATTGTAGCTAGCCCAGCACTTTGCACAGGACTTGGCACATAGTAAATGCTAAATGAATACCACAGTTATTATTCTGATCAGATAGCTTGAGCTCTTATTAGTGAGCACTTACTGTGTGCAGGGTGCTGTATTTAGCACTTGGGAGAGCACACTGTAATAGAACTGGTTAACATGTTCCGTGCCTACAGGGCACTTACACTCTAGAGGGGGAGATAGACATTAAAATAAATTATGGATATGTACATAAGTGCTGTCGGGCTGAGGGTGGGGTGAATAAAGGGTAAATATCAAAGTGTAAAGGCAATGTAGAAGGGAGGAGTAGAAAATGTAGAGAAGCAGCGTGGCTCAGTGGAAAGAGCACGGGCTTTGGAGTCAGAGGTCATGAGTTCGAATCCCGGGTCTGCCACTTGTCAGCTGTGTGACTTTGGGCAAGTCACTTAACTTCTCTGGGCCTCAGTTACCTCATCTGTAAAATGGGGATTAAGACTGTGAGCCCCATGTGGGACAACCTGGTTCCCATATGTCTACCCCAGCGCTTAGAACAGTGCTCTGCACATAGTAAGCGCTTAACAAATACCAACATTATTATTATTATTATTAGGAGTAGGGAAAATAGGGGCTTAGTTGGGGAAGGCCTCTTGACGATGTACTGGGGAGAGTGATAGTCAGTTATGAAGAGGAAGAGGCAAGCATTCCAGGCTAGAGGCAGGATGTAGGTGAGTGGTCAGTAGCGAGATAGACCGAGTTACAGTGAGTAGGCGGACATAAAGGAGCGAAGTGCAGCATGCTGGGTTGTAGTAGGAAGTCAGAGAGGTAAAGTAGGAGGGGGCGAGCTTGATCAAGTGTCCCCATCCTCTCGCAGAAGCCTGGAACAGGATAATTAGGGACGGGATGGGATAGCGGTGGGGGGGGGGGGGGGGGGGGCGGGAATGAGAGAATGATTTTTAAGACTTTGGGAAAATGACAGAATCAGTGATTTAAACAACAGGATAAAATGTTTTGAAAGAAACGGAGGCTAGGGGGAAGAGAGTGGAAGAGGAGGAGCAGTAGGAGGAGAAGGAAGAGGAGGAGGAGGGCCTGGCCAGGGGGTTCTGAAAACTAGAGTCTAGCTGGGTGTTTGGGCTGCGGGGAGCGGCTGCTCTCCTTCAGCGAGGCGCTTTTGTCCTGCAGCAGTCGCCGCCGCAGGTCTAGGAAAAGGGTCTGGTTTCTCCTCCAGTCCTGTCCTAAGAGAGAGGCTCGGCGGCGATGTCGCCGCTCCAGGCTTGGGCATGGGCGGGGGGACCAGGCTGCAGGCCCTGCAGGGTGCAGAGGCTCCAGGCTCCCATCGGGGCTCTGGGAGCCTCTGCTGGGCGTGGGGGGAGCCAGTAAGCGCTCAATAAATACAATGGAGTGAATGGAGTTCCGGCCCCCACAAAACCCGCCTGAACCCCACTGGTGGGTCCTGGGGGCAGGGGAGCAGCATGACTTAGTGGAAAGAGCACGGGCTTGGGAGTCCCAGGTCGTGGGTTCTAATCCCAGTCCGCCACTTATCAGCTGTGTGACTTTGGCCAATCACTTCACTGCGCCTCAGTTACCTCATCTGTAAAATAGGATGAGCCCCACGTGGAACAACGTGGGACAAGAACAGTGCTTGGCACATAGTAAACGCTTAATACCATCATCATCGTCATCAGGGGAGATTGGCTCCGCTTCTCGGTCTGCGGCGGAGGGTCTGTAAGGAGACCCCAGAGCCCCACCCCAACCCTGCTTGTCTCTCCCCCCGCCCCCACCACCTCCCCCTTCTCCCCGCAGAATGGAGGAGGCCGCGATCCGCGCTGAAAAAACAAACAGAAGTGGAAGGTCCGGATTCACCCAGCCCACAGGGAGTCCTTTCCCAGGGCCGGAATCCGTCCTCTAGGGCAAGAACAAAGTTTCCACTGTGCGCCCCACTCCCATCGCCACCTCCCTGGCACTTGCGGGGGGCGGGGGGCGGGGGCGGGGAACCCGTTCCTGGGCCTTGCCCGGCTCTTCCCCGCCCCCCTCTCCTCTCCCTCCGTTTCTGCGGCTTTCCCGGCCCGGGGGCCGCCTCGCTTCCTTTCGGGAAAACCGAAGTGGGAGGCACAGAGGGAGGTTGAACCTTGGGGAGAGGCTGGAGGGCTCCACCGGCCGGGCTCCGGACCCCGCCCTGAAGCCCAAGAGATTTCGGGGCAGAGAGGAAGCGGCGGCAGGGGGCTGGGCAGGGTTGGAGATAGACCCGGGGGCAGAGGACAAGGGACAGGGCTTAGAGGACCTGGCAGGGCCGAGGACAGGGCGCAGGGGGCCGGGCAGATATCTCTTTATTTGTATTGATGTCTATCTCCCACTCCCCCCTGCCCCCTCCCAGGCTATGAGCTCCTAGTGGGCAGGCATTGTCACTCTTTATTGCTGAATGTACCCTCCCAAGGGCTGAGTACAGTGCTCTGCACACAGTAAGCGCTTAATAAATACGAATGAATGAATGAATGAATGAATGAATGAATGAATGACAGGCCCCTGGGGCAGGGGGCTGGAGTCAGGGCATAGGGGTGTGGGTAGGGATCAGGGCCAGAGTCCTGGGGCCAGGTTGGGCCGGAGCCATGGCCCGGGGGCAGGGGGCCCGGCGGGGCCGGGGACAGGGACCAGAGGGTGCTGGTAGGGCCGGAGAGAGGGTAGGGCAGTGAGACTGGGGGACAAGGGACGGGTAGGGAACAGGAACAGGGTAAGGCAGGGCCGGGGGCGGCGTAGGGCAGACTCGGGGGCAAGGGTCCGGGCACAGGGCGCAGGAGGCCGAACAGGGCCAGGTGTGGGTAGGCGAGGGCCCGAGTGCAGGGACCCCGCCTGGTCATGGTCACTCCCCTCCTCAAAAACCCTCCAGTCAACCTTCAAAAGCTCTCCATCCCCTTGCCCCCCTCCTACCTCACCTCCCTTCTCCTCTTCTCCAGCCACCCGTTACACTCCGCTCTTCCTGTCGCTCACCTCCTCACTGTCCCTTCGTTGGCGCCTGTCCCGCCGTCGACCCCTGGCCCTCGACCTTACCGCCGACCTGGAATGTCCTCACCTCCTCATATCCACCAAACTAACTCTCTTCCGCTCTTCAAAGCCCTACTGGGAGCTCAGCTCCTCCAGGAGGCCTTCCCAGACTGAGCCCTCCTTTTCCCTCCGTTCCTCCTCCCCTCCCCATCCCCCCTTCTCCCTCCCTCTGCTCTTCCCCCGTCCCCTCCCCACAACGCTTGTGCATATTTGTATATATTACTTATTACTCTATTCTGTTAATGATTTGTAATATTCTATGATTCTATTTATCTTGATGATATTGACGCCAGACGACTGTTTTGTTTGTTCTGTTTTGTTTTGTTTTCTGTCTCCCCCGTTTAGACTGTGAGCTCGTTGTTGGGCAGGGATGGTCTCTATCGGTTGCCGAATTGTAATAATAATAATAATGTTGGTATTTGTTAAGCGCTTACTAGGTGCAGAGCACTGTTCTAAGCGCTGGGGGAGATACAGGGTCATCAGGTGGGCCCACGCGAGGCTCACGGGCTTCATCCCCATTTTCCAGATGAGGTCACTGAGACCCCAGAGAAAGTGAAGTGACTTGCCCACAGTCACACAGCTGCCTAGTGGCAGGGTTGGGATTCGAACCCACGACCTCTGACTCCCAAACCCGGGCTCTTGCCACTGAGCCACGCTGCTTCTCTGAATTGTACATTCCAAGAGCTCAGTACAGTGCTCTGCACATAGTAAGCGCTCAATAAATACGATTGAATGAATGAAAGTGTCTGGGCAGGCCCGGGGCAGGGTAGGGCAGGTGGGGACGGGAGTCAGGGGCCGCGGCAGGCAGGGCGAGGAGCCGTGGCAGAGAAAGGAAAGTCCGGGACGCCTCAGGGACCCTCGGGGACCCAGCGGGACTGGCCTGGGCTGTCCCTCAGTCGCCCCCCGGACGCTCCTCCCATCACTGTCAGGGCCGCGCAGGCCACAAGGTTTGGTGCAATCGGGGCCTCAGGCTGAGGCGGGGTCCCTTCCCCGGCAGGTTAGAGCCCAGCGAGAAGAACGTGCCCCGTGCCGGCAAGCTGCTGGCACTTCTATCTCGTGGCCTCGGCCCACAGTCCATGATGATGCTGATGGTTATTTGTTAAGCCCTTACTCTTGTGCCAAGCACTGTTCTAAGCGCAGGGGTACGATACAAGGTCATCAGGTTGTCCCACGTGGGGCTCGCCAGCCTTAATCCCATTTTACAGGTGAGGTAACTGAGGGCACAGATAAGTGAAGTGACTTGTCCAAAGTCACACAGCTGACAAGCGCGCGAACCGGGATTAGAATCCATGACCCTGACTCCCAAGCCCGTGTTCTATCCACTAAGTCACGCTGCACAGCCCCAGCCCGGTGCATGTATTCGGCCCCCGCGGGTCCTGTCACGCCAAGACTGCAGAGCCATTGAGCCCCCTTCGGGGCAGGGGGTCATTGACCATCCAGAAAAGACCCCATGGCCTCCCCTCAATCAATCAAGCAATCAATCAATCGTGTCATAGTGTATAGAGCACAGGTCTAGGAGTCAGAAGGATCTAACTCAGCCACTTGTCTGTTGTGGGGCCTTGGATAAGTCCCTTCACTTCTCTGGGCCTCAGTTACCTCATCTGTAAAGTGGGTATTAAGACTGGGAGCTCTATGAGGCGACCGGAAACTATGTCCAACCCAATTTATTTGTATACACCCCGGCACTTAGTACAGTGCCCTGACACATAGTAAGCGCATAATAATAATAATAATAATGAGATAAAATGAATTTGTTAACGCGCTTACAAATGTGCCAAGTACATTGCACCTGGCACTGCAAATGCAACTGCACAAGCATTGTGCACATTGCATAAGCACTGGGGTAGATACAAGGTAATCAGGGTGTCCCCAGCTTGATTCCCATTTTACAGATGAGGTAACAGAGGCACAGAGAAGTAAAATGACTTGCGCAAGGTCACACAGTAGTCAAGTGGCAGAGGCTGGGATTAGAACCCATGACCTTCTTGACTCCTAGACCTGTGGCTCTATCCACTATGTCATGCTGCGCTTAACAAATTACTATTATTACTATTATTGTTAATTGTATTTATTGAGCTTAATTTGTGTCAAGCGCTGTACTAAGCGCCTGAGAAGAGTCACACTGCAACAGAGTTAGTAGTGACGCACCTTGCTCAGAGCTCGGGCTCACACGGGTCCAAGTTTTTTCGGAAGGGGTCGGGCCAGCTGGGCCTAGCTCCAGCCAGGGGTCAGCACATCAGCCGAGACAGCTCGGCTCGGCGTGCAACATCTGGACGCACCCTTGCGTTTCTAATCCGCCCTTCCCAAGAACACCATTTAGACACGGCCCACGCCCACTTTAAACCGCCCGTGCTGGCATCCCTACTCACCCACGCATATGCTCCACACCCCTTCTCTGACAACGCCACATGCCCACCCTCATGTGCGGCTAGAACATTGTCCCACATTCAGGCAGTCTGTGGTGTCAGTATAGGGAAGGTGGCTGCCAGGCGATGGAGGGCGGGGATGGAGTTTGGGTGTGGGGAAGGGGGCGGAGGCCGACCTGCCAACTTTTCACCGTGTGCCAGGCGTGCGGAAAAGTGGGAGGGAGTTTGGTTGGGACTGACAGGCCTGCTGGACAGAGCTAACGGATCCAAGGATTTGGCTCTGGGGAGTTTTCAGCCCTGTTTGGAAGCCCTCACATGTCTTGTCGGAAGCCTGGGGTGAGAGGGGCTGGGAGTCAAGTGGGCCCCCGGAAGACCCCAGGCCGCATCGCCCCATGAAGTGGGCACCGGGACCCACTGCCAATGTGCTCCCGGTCAAGGACTCTTCCCCGCAGCTCAGAAAGTCCACCTGGCACCTGGCACCGCCACCCCCGCCGGGGAGCCCCTAGGGAGCTGAGTTTTGCAGGACCCTCCGTTCAGGACATGTCACCTCTCTCCTCTAAAATCTCCAGGGGTTGCCTATCAACCTCCGTATTAAAGAAAACTCTCACTATTGGCTTCAAAACTCTCCATCACCTGGCCCCTTTTTACCTCACCTCCCTTCTCTCCTACTTTCCCAGCGGGCACACTCCGCTCCTCTGGTGCTAACCCTTCTCAGTGGGGCCTCAATCTCGCCTGTCTCGCCAACGACCCTGGCCCATGTCCTACCTCTGGCCTGGAACACCCTCCTTCCTCAAATCTGCCAATCACTCTTTCCCCTTTCAAAGCCCTACTGAAGGCACACCTCCTCCAAGAAACCTTCCCAGACTAAGCCCCCCTTTTCCTCAGCTCCCCCTCCCTTCCACATCACCTCGACACGCTCCCTTTGCTCTCCCCCATCCCCTCCCCCACACATGTAAGTATATGTTATTAATATTATAATTCTATTTCTTTATATTGATGCCTGTTACTTGTTTTTATGTCTGACTCCCCCCGGCCCCCAAGCCTGTTGTGGGCAGGGATTTCTCTCTTATATGCTGTACTGTACTTTCCAACGCTTCGTACAGTGTTCTGCACACAGTAAGCGCTCAATAAATATGCTTGAATGAAGGAATGAATGAATTGGTGATGGATGGATGGATGAATGAATGAAAAGCAGCCTCGATCTCTCCGGCGGCCAGGTCACATGCAGTTGGTCTGCGGTCGATAGGTGGCGCTGCGGAGGAGATGGATGAGTGAAAAAGGAGCCCGCGAGGCTGGAACTGCTTCCAGCCGACCAGTCATTCGTTCATTCATTCAATTGTATTTACTGAGCGCTTAATGTGTTCAGAGCACTGTACTAAACGCTTGGGAAAGTACAGTACAGCAGTAGAGACAATCCCTGCCCACCATGAGCTCACACTTTAGAGGGAGTGAGACATATCAATACAAGTAAACTGGTATCAATATAAATAAATAAAATGACAGGTGATGATGATGGTATTTGTTAAGCTCTTACTATGTGCAAAGCACTGTTCTAAGCACTGCGGTAGATACAAGGTTATCAGGTTGTCCCATTTAGGGCTCACAGTCCAAATCCCCATTTTACAGGTGGGGTAACTGAGACACAGAGAAGCAAGCGACTTGACCAAAGTCACACAGCTGATAAGTGGCGGAGTGGGGATTAGAACCCACGACCTCTGACTCCCAAGCCCGTGTTCTTTCCACTGAGTGCTGTGGGGGGTAATACAAGTAAACTGGTACCAATATAAATAAATAAAAGGACAGATATATGTGTAAGTGCTGGGGATTTGGGGGGAAGCAGAGGGAGTGAGTCAGGATGACGCAGAGGGAGTGGGAGATGAGAAAAGTGGGGCTTACTCTGGGAAGTCCTTCTGGAGGAGTTGTGCCTTTCGTGGGGCTTTGAAGTGGGGGAGAGTAATTCTTCGGCAGATTTGAGGAGGGAGGGTGTTCTAAGCCAGAGGTAGGACATGGGCAGAGGCAGGGGAAGCTGCTTTCCAGCTTGCAGAGGCAAACAGAAGTCGAGTCCAGGGCCAGGAGCAGGGGCCAAGGGCAGAAGCAGGGGCAGGGGCAGGGCGTGGGCCAGGAGCAGGAGGAAGGGTCCAGAAGCAGAGACGAGGGGCAGAAGAAAGGTAAAGGCCAGGGGTTGGGACCCGGGGCAGAGACCAGGGGCAGGCAGGAAGTGCAGAGACCAGGGGGTAGAGGAAGGAGCTGAGGGCAGGGCCTAGGGCAGGGGACAGGGGTGAGAGGAAGGGGAGTGAGGAAGAATCCAGGATCAGGGACAGTGGCCAAGGATGAGAGATGTCTGGAACCCAAGGTAACAACACCACTGCCCCAGCTGGTGGAGTCGGGGTTTGTTGAAGGCGAAGTGGGATGGGGCCAGGGCTATGCAGTGGAGGGAGCTGTCTTGGGGAAGACAGGGAGTCGGCACGGAACTTCTCGCTCCTCCTGGGTGGTGGCAACAGGGTCAGAGGGTGGGAGAGCAGGATGCACCTACAGAAACCAGAGGAATGGATGGGCCAGAGATGGAGAGGTGTGGAGGAGGGCAGTGTGGGGAGACACGGACAGGGATAGAGTGGATCAGGGTGAGGCAGCAGGTTCAACTGAGATGTCCCAAGTTCCTTGGGACCTTTAAAGCTATGAGAAGCTGCTGGAGTTTGGAGTCGAGAGATGCAGCCCCTGAGGCAGTCAAGGGTCCAGGTGGCACTGCCCCACAACTGATCAGACCATGGTTTTAAGTGTCATCATGTGAGCAGGGTGAGGAAGGGTGGGAATTTTAGGGAAGGGGATCAGGCTGGATGTGAAGAGCTAACTAACTGGTCAGAAGGACCCATGTGGGGTCTAAAATGCCCTGCTCAGAAACTCTCAGCTCCTGTCAGAGCCCCTGTGTGTGTGTGACTTTGCCTCACAGCTATAACCCTCTAATAATAATAATGTTGGTATTTGTTAAGCCCTTACTATGTGCAGAGCACTGTTCTAAGCGCTGGGGTAGATACAGGGTCATCAGGTTGTCCCACGTGAGGCTCACAGTCTTAATCCCCATTTTACAGATGAGGTCACTGAGGCACAGAGAAGCTAAGTGACTTGCCCACAGTCACACAGCTGACAAGTGGCAGAGCTGGGATTCGAACGCATGACCTCTGACTCCCAAGCCTGTGCTCTTTCCACTGAGCCATGCTGCTTCTGTACCTATCCCTCCCAAACCCCTCTCTTGCCCATTAGCCCACACTAGGCAACTGGGGTTGCTCGGTGACCATCCTACCCATGCAAAAAAGATACTGTTTTCCTGATGGATTTGGCAGGTGCTGGCCATGTCGACAGAAGTGGGTGGAACTGGGGCTGAGGACAAGGAATCAATCAGCCAATCAACCAACCGACCGTATTTATTGAGTGCTTCCTGGGTGCAGAACATTGGACTAAGTGCCTGAAAGAGCTCAGGGAATCAGAGGTCGTAGGTTCTAATCCTGGCTCTGCCACTTGTCAGCTGTGTGACCTTGGGCAAGTCACTTAACTTCTCTGTGTCTCAGTTACTTCATCTATAAAATGGGGATTAAGACTGGAAGCCTCACGTGGGACAACCTGATAACTTTGTATCTATCCCAGCGCTTAGAACAGTGCTCAGCACATAGTAAGCACTTAACAAATACCATCACTATTATTATAATTACAGAATAACAGAATGGAGGAAATGATCAGCCGGGCAGGGGTAATTGGTAGGAGATGGCCTAGAAAGAGCAGAGAGGCATATCCTTCTTCCCAAAATCACCTCCTTCCCTATAATCCCCAAACTCTGCTCTCTTCTCTGATCCAGGTCTCCTCATACTCCCCTTCCCTGTAGAACCTATAGCATCCCATTCCTCTCTGCCCACCTTCTGTCCCCATGAAAGTTACCCCTTTTCCCTCTGTCTTAGCCCCATGGTTCATGGTTTTATTGTTGTACAGTACTCTCCCAAGTAGTTCAGTGCTCTGCACTCGGTAAGTGCTCAATAAATATGAATGAATGAATGAACTTTAGGTGTTCATTAAGCACTTACAATATGCCCTGCACTGTACTAAGTGCTGAGGTAGATACAAGATAATCAGGTTGGACACAGTCCCTGTCCCACATAGGACTCACAGTTTAAGGAAGAGGGAATAAGCTTTAATCCCCATTTTATAGGTGAGGAAAATGAGGCACAAATAATTTAAGTGATTTGCCCATGGTCACACAGCAGACAAGTAGCAGAGCTGGGATTAGAACCTAGGGATTAGACCCCTGACTATAATAATAATAATGTTGGTATTTGTTAAGTGCTTACTATGTGCAGAGCACTGTTCTAAACACTGGGGTAGATACATGATAATCAGGTTGTCCCATGTGAGGCTCACAGTTAATCCCCATTTTACAGATGAGGTAACTGAGGCACAGAGAAGTTAAGTGACTTACCCACAGTCACACAGCTGACAAGTGGCAGAGCCGGGATTCCAACCCATGACCTCTGACTCCCAAGCCTGGGCTCTTTCCACTGAGCCACGCTGCTTCTCTAAGGCCAGTGCTCTGTTTGGGGGGCGGGGAGGAGGGGAGCTGACCTTGCAAAGTGATCTGGTGGGGCTCAGTTCCTGGAGTTCACGCTGCAGACTCATCAATCCTGGGATTGGAGGGATAGGGGACTGTGGGGGAACCTGCATGATGGAACCCACTCAGACACATCACAGCCTGGATGTTTGGGAAGGAGAAAGGAGGAACATCCACAGATGGCTGTGCCTAGACTCACAGCACTAGCCCTGACTACCCTCCCTCCCCATGTCCTTGTCTGCCACTACTATGGCAGTCAGGCTGGGGGGTGGGGGGTGCACTAGGGGCAGAGGGACAGAGCCCAGCGGGGAAGGGAGCGTGTTTTAGTGGCAAAAGCACAGGCTTGGGAGTCAGAAGGACCTGGGTTCTAATCCTGGCTCAGCCACTTGTCTGCTGTGTGAACTTGGGCAAGTCATTTAACTTCTCTGGGCCTCAGTTACCTCATCTGTAAATAGGGATTAAGAATGTGAGTCCCATGAGGGACAGGGACTCTGTCCAACTTGATTAACTTCTATGTAGTCCAGAGCTTAAAACAGTGTTTGGCACCTAGTAAGCACATAACAAGTACCATTATTATTATTATTATTAGCCAAGATCTGAGCTCTGGTCAGAATGGGAGGCTTGGTAGGATTCTGGTTCAGCAGGTATCTCTGGTCCAAATCCACATCCAACTAGCTTCCTGTGATGTCTGAGACAACTGGTGATTGGAAATGCCATGGCTGCCAGCTCAGGGAGGAGGAGGGGGTTGCTCAGCCAGAATAGCAGTGCAGAGGGAGAGTGTATGGGGAGAGTGACCCCAGCCAGAGTCCAAGGACAGGGGTCTGAGAAGGGTGAGGCATTGCAAGACCCAGGCCCCACCCAGCAGCTGTGATCCAGCCCAGTATGGGGAACTGGGATGGGGTGGGGTGAGGGCCTCATGGAGAAGGTATGTGTTAGTAACCCTGTAGGGTTTTGGGGTAGAGGGAGCCACCAAAGCAGGAAACCCTTATGGAATGGGGAGACTGGAAAGGCAGGGACTGAAATAGGGAGAAGGGATAATAATCATAACACTAATAGTGATATTTGTGATATTTGTTAACTACTTACTAAGCACTAGGGTAGATAAAAGATAATCAGGTCAGGCACAATCCCTGTCCCACAGGGGTTTCCCAGCCCAAGGGAGGGTGAAAAAGAATCCCCATTTTACAGATGAGGAAACTGAGGCAGTAAGAAGTTAAGTGACTTGCTCAAGGTCACACAGCAGACAAGTGATGAAGCTAAGACTAGAACCCAGGTCCTTATGATTCCCAGCCCCATACTCTTTTTCCACTAGGTCATGCTGCTTCTCAGGTGTTGCAGAATAGAGAGGGAGTAGAGGGAAAGAAGGTTTAATCAGGGGTTTAATCGCCTCTTGGAGGAGAAGTGATTTTAATAAGACTTTGAAGGTGGGGAGAGTGAAGGTCTGTCTTATATGAAGGGGATGGAAGTTCCAGGCTAGAGGGAGGATAAGGGCAATGGGTTTGTGGTAAGATAGATGAAATTGAGGTACAGTGAGTAAGTTGGCATTAGATGAGTGAAGTGTGTGGACTTGGCTGTTGTAGGAAAGCAGCCTTACTGCACAGCCCAATTCTTGCTAAAATGGGGTTGCTTTGTGAAGAACATCTTTGTGAAGATGTACCCCAGACTGCTCTCCTAAAAGAGAGCGAGAGAAGAAAAGGCTGCTTGCTACTAGAACCTGGGAACCAGTAGAAGCCAGGGGTCCATCCCCCGGGACTCGTCTGGGCTGACGACCAGCCTATGGCTCACCAGTGAGGACAGCAGAGCAGCCAAAATGGACTAAAGCTCTAGGGAACAATGTTCTGGCCACTGTTATTGCCTGGCCTCTCAGCCCTACCTGCCAACCTGGTACCAGGAATATGGGGGTGGGGGGAGAGAAAGGGGCTGTTGACCTGAGGTTCAGGGCACCCAGAACTTAGCTGCCCTTTCTGGCTTGGTGGTGCTGTGCCCCTCCCCTTCCTACTGCCTTGCTCTCAACCAAAATGAGGGACCGGAGAAGGGTTTCCAAACCTGAGTCTGGTTGTTGGGTATAGTGCCAGTCCCCTGCCACCTCCTGCTCACTGGAAACAACCTGGATGCAGGTCCTGGACTGGGTCTGGCTCTGACCACCAGGCTGAGACCCCGGATGGTGGCGAAGGGAAGGGAAAGAAGCAATTTGGTCCCATCCCCAACCTCTTCCTGCCCCCAAAGCTAGAGTCAATCAATCAATCAATGGTATTTATTGAGTGCTTGATTCGTGCAGAAAATTGCACTAAGAACTTGGAAGAGTACAATTCAACAGAGTTGATAAACATGTTCCTGGCCCACAAGGAGTTCAGAGGGGGAGACAGACATTAAAATAAATTGGATATGGGCACAAGTGCAATTGGGCTGATCCCCAACAAAAATGTGCTCCTCTGGGAAGTCATAATGAGGGACCCCGGGGATGGATAACCGAGGGGGCTGTTGGAAGTACAGGGGAGAAGAAGAGCAGAGCCTTGTCCCCATTAAACGGCAGTGATGTATGAGCCACTGCAGGACTTTCATTCTCTCACTGTATTAGGGGTCAGAAATATGGCATAGTGGCTAGAGCATGGGCCTGGGAGTCAGACAGTCATGGGTTATAATCCCAGCTCTGCCACTTGTCTGCTGTGTGACCTTGGGCAAGTCACTTCACTTCTCTGGGCCTCAGTTATCTCAACTGTAAAATGGGGATTGAGATCAGAAGCCCCACATGGGACAGGGACTGTGTCCACCACAATTCGTTTGTATCTATCCCAGTACTTAGTAAAGTATTTGGCACATAGTAAGCACTTAACATATACCACAATTATTAAATAGCTTCAGAGGCAGCCTATCTGCTCTGCTCCCTCAAGTCAGGAAACCTGGAGAACAACTGGGAGCAAATTCTCTGGGTATGAGGTTCCTGCTACTAAGTGGCATCACTCAGCTGGCTTCTGAAGAATCACCAGGTAGCTGAATTGCCAGAAAGCTGAAGTAGAGGGCCTTCACCATGTCACCATGTCTGTTGATTTGTAACAGCAGTCCTTCCTTTTCTGGCCATGGCTGCAGGGACAGGACTCCTGGACTTGCAGGACTAGAGCCATGCCTTCTGTCTCTAGCATGGTCTGGTAGACAGCTTTCTGAAACTCCATCGGCCTCTGCATGGCCCAGGCCCCCCTTGTCTATTTCCCCCCTGGTGTCCATGACCGGCTGTCACAGCTCCACTGGCTCAGAAAACTGCTTCTGGAGTGATGCTCTGCTTCCTAAAAGCCATGGCAAGCCCAGTCCATGCCCAGTCCATGATTCACCATGGCTCCTTTGTGTGGTTTTGGAGGATGGTGCCCTTGAAGCCGACATGGACTTGGCCCCTGAGGGTTTTCGTGGCCTCCATTACCCAGGTCGTGGGATTCTTGGTGCAGTGGGCTGTGTCCACAGAAAAGCGTCTCGTATGTGGTTGGAGCCACTTCACACTTCCCCTGCTTGATCGGACTCAGTTCACTCTCCTTCTTGCCTTTCTTTGTAAGATGGTGACTGAAAAATCCCCAGGTGTCCAGTTCACCCTTCCAGTTATACAGCACTGAGAGAAGGGGCCTCTCGCTGGAATGAAGCTGCTTCCCTGCCCCTGGGCTACTGAGACTGAGAGGGCCCTAGTCTAGCAAGGACAGATTAAGACTTTGGGGTTCTTAAAGCAGGCAAAATTGGGACCTCTTTGGGAGAAAAGTGGAGGAAAATAGATAAGGGAGAAAAGGGAGCGGGTGAGAGTGGGATAGGGAAAAAAAGGGAAGCTGATACCCTCAGCTTCTCCACAGCTGGCTCTTGCCTCTGCCACAGGCCAAGCAGCAGTGGGCAAAGTGCCAACTCAGGACAAATCAGCTGAGCCAGGCCCTCTGCCACTCTGGAGTTGGGGAAAGAGAACCACAGGTTTGTTTTCTGTTGTTTTTTTAATGGTCTTTGTTAAGTGCTTACTATGTGCCAGGCACTGTACTAAGAGCTTGGATAGGTTTGAGACAATCAGGTTTTAAAAATCCCTGCCCCACATGGGGCTCACAGGCTAAATCAGAGGAAGAAGGAGTCAATCCCCATTTTCCAGACGAGGAAATTGAGATCCAGAGAAGTTAAGTGATTTGCCCAAGGTTACAGAGCAGACATGTGAAGGAGTTGGGATTAGAACCCAGGTCCTCTGATTCATAGGTCTATGTTCCTTCTAGTAGGCCATGCTGTATGTAGGGTTTGCAGAGCCTCAGCAGCTCCCAAGTCCAAACACCTATCTTAACCCCAGACTACCTAACAGGTAGTCTGGGCAGGTGGAGGGGCAAGAAAGACTTCCATCTAGTGACACCCTTGGCCCCAGAGCCCGGGATAAGAGGAACTCCTAACCTTTCATTCATTCATTCAGTCTAATTTATTGAACACTTTCTGTGTGCAGAGCACTATACTAAGCGCTTGGGAAAGTACAATACAACAGTAAACAGACACATTCCCTGCCCACAACGAGCTTACAGTCTAGATGTGGGGAGATAGACATCGATACAAAACATAAATATAAATAAGTAAATTATAGATATGTACATAAGTGCCGTGGGGCTGGGAAGGGAGAAGAGCAAATAGAGCAAGTTGGGGCTATGCCGAAGGAAGTGGGAGAAGAGATAAAGTGGGGCGCTTAGTCTGGGAAGTTTTCTTAAGAGGAGATGTGCCTTCAGTAAGGCTTTGAAGTGGGGTAAAGTAAATTGTCTGTCAGATTTGAGGAGGGAGGCCATAGGCAGGATGTGGGCCAGGGATCAGCGGTGAGACAGGTGAGACCAAGGTACAGAGAGAAGGTTAGCACTAGAGGAGCGAAGGGAGTGAAGGACCTGGCCCCAAAGCCTGGTAGTACAGAGAAGTACAGAATAGTAGAGAGAAGCAGCATGGTATAGTGGATAGAACAAGGGTCCTGGGAATCAGAAGATCATCCCTGCTCCGCCATTTGCCTGCTGTGTGACCTTGGGCAAGTCATTCACTTCTCTGGGCCTCAGTTACCTCATCTGTAAAATGGGGATTGAGACTGTGAGCCCCTTGTGGGACAGGGACTGTGCCCAACCCAATTTGCTTGTACTCACCCCCCAGCATTTAGTACAGTGCCTGGCACATAGTAAGTGCTTTACAAATACTATAATTATTATTGTTATTATTATTACAATACAACAGAATTGGTAGACACATCTCTGCCACAGTGAAATTACAGTCTAGAGGGGGAGATAAACAATAATATAAATACATAAATCAATTATGGATATGTTCACAAGTGCAAGGGTGACGCAGAAGGTAGTAGGAGAAGAGGAAATGAGGGCCTAGTTGGGGTAAGTCAGAAACCTCAACAGTAGTGGTTATCATGGCAGCTGCAGTTGCTGGTGCTGAAGGTGATGAATACTGTCTCCTCTTCTTTAGTGACAGCAACTGCAGCACCACCCCTGCCCTAACTGCCACCACCACCACTTCAGCTGAACTGGCACATTGGGTGATTACAGAGTGTCCAGAAATGTGTAACTCAGCCACACCAGACATTCCCATCACTGGACCAGAAGACCCAGTTTAGGCATGGGTGGGGAGAGGGCTCGGTGGGTTACAATTTCTGTTTGGAGGGCAGCAACCTGGTCCCTCGCCCAGACAGAATTGCTGGAGCTGGGCAGCTACAGACAGCAGAGGATGGCAAGAGATGGCATCCATGATGGCAAAGGAGGAGAAAGAACTGTTTTCCCTCCCTTCCTCATGGTCCCTACGCCCGTCTCCTTTTACCCTCACTCCTCTATCCCCTCTCTTCTTTCCCTTCTCTCCTCTCTCTTGCCCTTTTCCCATTTCCCCTCATCTCCATCCCTGGCAGCAGCAATAGCAGAAGCAGCAGCAGTAGCAGTAACGTTTATTGACATGAGGAGCTGTAGCTGAGAGAAGCACTGTACAGGGCACTTGGGAACATACAATAGAAATAAAAAAGACATCATCCCTGCCTTTTAGGGGCTTACAGCAGAAATCAGGAGATGAGGATACCAACTGCCAAATACAAATAATTTTATGGTGTTGGTTAATGAAACAAATAATGAAACTCATGTGAATCAAGATACATTAAATGAAAAAATTGAATAAATCAATGTATTTAAGTGCTAAAGTTGGCTGATGGAATGGATTAACAAAGAGCCTTCTTCCTTTTTCCTTTTCTCTTCTTTCTCCTTTCCTTTCTCCCATCTCCTCCGTCTCTTTCTCCTCTCCCTTCTTTCCTTTTCCTGCTCTCTCTCTTTTCCCGGTCCCCTCTCCCTTTTAAGCCCCACTCCCTCAGAGTCTCTGCTTCCTACCCCATCTTCAAAAAATCTTCTTGCCCCTGCAATGTCTCCTGACTGCGGCTCCCTAACTCCCCAGTGTCTTCTCTCTCACCTCTCGGCCCCCTTCTCAGAGTCCTATAGACACGAATTCCAGCCAAGTTCCCTGGAGAGGCGAGTTACCAAATAAGCTTAGAGAGCTTCCCGGGGTTCAGGGAAAATTCAGCTTCCTGCTTCCCCAGCTGACCTAGCTCTGGGGCCTGGTCCTTGTCTTACTTATCCTGGTAGGTCATCCTGGCTCTGTTAGGGGTCTTGAGAGGTGCTTTCCCCCCACGTTCCACCAGGCTCCTGGTTCTGGGCCCGTTGAGGGTTTAGGGGTTGCAAAGCTGATTCAGGAAGAACTTCCGGGAGTGAAGGGGGATGGGGGAGCCTGCAGTGAGCCCCAGGCCTGGGGTAGGAATAGAGATCTTTAGGGAAAGAACAGACAGGGAGAGGACTCTCTGGAGTGGGTTTGTTACAGGCTGACCCAAAGCATGAGGGTGGATAAGATGACTCCTTGATGACTCTTTCTTCACCCATAACCTAGGTATAAGATAATACTCTCTATCTTTTACAGTGTGAGACCAATGTGAGACAGACTGGTCTAGCCCAACACTTATAGCAAGCACTCAATAAATCCCATTAATAGCATCATGGCCAGTGGAAAGAGTTCAGGCTTTGGAGTCAGAGGACCTGGGTCCTAATCCTGCCTCCTCCACTTGCCTGCAATGCGACCATGGTCATTTAGCTCTCTGAATCTCAGTTTCCTCATCTGTAAAATGGAAATTCAATGCCTGTTCTTACTATATAGTGAACCTTGCTTGGCATAGGGACTGTGTCCGACCTGATTATCTTGTACCTATCTTATTATTTAGTACATTGGCACATAGTAAGTGCTTCACAAATACTAATCAATTAGGCACATAGTAAGTGCTTCACAAATACTAATCAATTAGTCTATCAGTAGTATTTACTGAACACTTGCTGTGTGCCGATCACTGTACTAAGAGTTTGGGTGTGCAACGGAGTTGGTTGACACATTCCCTGACCACAGCAAGCTCACAGTCTAGAGGATATTGTTATAATTAACAGTTGTAGTAATATGTCTGTTAAGTACTTTGTGTCAAGCATTGTTCTAAGGGCTAGGGTAGAGACACAAATTAATCAGATTGGGCACAGCCCCTGTTCCACATGGGGCTCAGTTAATCAATCAGTCGTATTTATTGAGCACGTTCTCTGTGCAGAGTGCTGTACTAAGCGCTTGGGAGAGTACAGTACAACTAAACTAGTAGACACATTACTGCCCATAACGAGCTTGCAGTCTAGATGGGGAGACAGACTTTAATATGAATAAAAGACATTAATATAACTAAAAGTGCATTATATTAATAATTTTATTCATATTTTTATAAATAATGACTGAGTCCCCATCCCCTTTGCAGGAGGTCGGTGCTGGTGGATTTCTGGGTAAATTCCAGATGTACAGGATTAGGTGCAGGTGGGACCCATCCATACCCTTTTGCCCTCCCTCCCCTGCCTTTCAGATCTATTCCAAGCACCCCCAAATTCAAGGAACTTAGTAGAGTCCCTTCAGCCTCTGCGGGAGAGTCCATAATGGCCGAGACCAGCGGCATAGGGGGCAGAGAAATTAGGACCCCTCCCTCCGCTGGAGTGGTAAAGCAGAATTAGACTCCGTTTCTCTGCCAACGGCCAGCGGGCAGCAACCCGGGGTCGGGCAAACGGACTCCTGTTTGCTGGAGAGCTTTCCTCGGAACCCAGGCTTGCTTGTGCCCGACCTGGCCTGTCGCCCTGGGATGCTTGTCCAACCGCCCCGGCAAGTGCGGAGGACCTGTTGGGTCGCCCTCGCCCTTGCCGTTTGGCAGCTCCTGATCGCGGCCTTCCCCAGCTCCGGTTCCGTCCTCGAATCTCTCTCCGACCCTGCCCATCCCTACCGCCTCCTCACACACCATGGAATCATGACGCTGTGTTTTCTCCCCGGTTTTCGGATTTCCTGCGAAGACGAACAGAAGACACACATGCATCCTATAAAAACAAGCCCCGGCCGACACAAACGCGCATCAGATGCATTTATTTACAGACACGCTCATTAAAAAAAAAAAAAAAAGACAAAAAACTTAACAAGACACGGAATAATGACAGGAAAGGGCCAAACTCCAACTCGGTATGGAGCCGCGGCGCTGATGATAGAGATCAAATAGGAAGGCCACTAGCATCGTAATCTCGTCTGAGACGCGCCCCGCGGCACAAGACCCACTGCGTGGAGCCCAATAAAATTCCTTGTTTCGAGGAATGTGTATTCAATCCACGTAAACCTTCTTTCTGCCCGCTAGTCCTTCGTGTCCTGATGGGGGGCTGATGGCCTCGAAAGGGGTCTTTTAACCATCTCTTTGTTCTTTTCACACACGTCTCCCGTGGGGAAGCCCTCTGGCATCGTTTCTTTGGCTTTGTGGTTCGGTTTGCTTCTTTGAAGTGTGTGCCCCATAAATCTGACAGGAAGGCTGAATCTTCTCACTGATAATGCCTCGCAGGGCGGAGAAAATGCACACTTGAAAGGCACGGAAAAGTACGGGGTCAAGGAAGCCGCCTCGTGGGTGATGGTGGCACGCGGTTTCCATTGAAGCCTCAGTAGTGGCTCCAGGCTGCCCCAAGGAAAGGGGGCGAGAGGCCTCTCTGAATTTTTCTGTCTGGGGAAGGAGGAGGGGGTCTGAGAACAGCCATGGGATCCAGGTGGATCTTATAGGTCTGGGTGACCCAGAATCAGACTGACCAAGGGGGGGGGGGACCTGTCCCCACACTTTCTCCCCCCCTCCCCCCTCCGTCCCACCTCCTTACTGCTCTTGAAGACCGATCATTTGAGCTGTTGGCCTTCGGGGCAAACAGGAGGAGCATAGGCCGGAGGCGTGTGGTCTTCCCCACGCTGACCCTCTAATAATAATAATAATAATTGCGGTATTTGTGAAGCCTTTACTATGTAAAGAGCTGTCTGTCTCCCCCTTTTAGACTGTGAGCCCGTTCTTGGGCAGGGATCGTCATTTCTATCTGTTGCCGAATTGTACATTCCGAGTGCTTAGTACAGTGCTTTGCACACAGTAAGCGCTCAATAAATACGATTGAATGAATGAATGTGCCAGGCACTGTACTAACCGCTGGGGTGGATACAAGCAAATCGGGTTGGACACAGTCCCTGTCCCACATGGGGCTCACAATCTCAATCCCCATTTTACAGATGAGGTAACCAAGGCACAGAGAAATAACGTGACTTGCTCAAGGTCACATAACAGACAAGTGTCACTGCCGGGATTAGAACCAATGATCTTCTGACTCCCAGGCCCGTGCTCTATCTACTTCGCCATGCTGCTCCGTTCTTCCCTAATCCTCACTGACTATTTCCAGTGGAGCATGGAGTTCACTGGGGGACAGTGATCAATCGTAGCTCAGACCTGAAGATCCCAGAGGTATTCCTTGAGACTGACTTCAAGATAGGCTGGGGCAGAGAGGAGACTGTTAGCTCCGAAAGGGTCTCCCTTCCTGCTTATCAATGAGGGGGGACAGTCAGGCCCAAGAGACAGGGCACTATTCAGACTGGACCACTCTGTGAAGGGACCATCCCGGATGGCTTCTCTGGCTGGAGAAGAAATTTGTCAAAGTCAGGAGGTGGGTGGGAGTGGGGGTGGGGCGAGGGGGAGGGGTTTGCAGGACAGACCCTCACTAACTCTGACAAGCCCTTTATCAATCAATCAACCAACTGTATTTATTGAGCACTTACTATGTGCAAAGCACTGTACTAAGCTCTCGGGTGAGTACAGTACAACAGAATTAACAGACACACGTTCCCTGCCCATAACGAGTTTACAGACTAGAGAGAGGATGCCGAGGAGGTGGGACAGAGGGAGTTGGGACGGGTTGTAAATAACTAGAGCTGGGACTGGACTGGGCTGGACAAGGTTGCAAGATTGGTTGGGCTGGACTGGACTGGATTGGGCTGGACTGGACTGGAGAGAGCTGGAATGGGCAGGGCGGGGAGGGGCTGGGTGGTGCAGGGCTGAGCTGGCCTAGCTGGGCAGAGCTGGGCAGAGCTGGGCAGAGCTGGGCAGAGCTGGACCGGCCCTTGCGGGGCGGAGAGGGACTGGGTGGAACTGGGATGGGCTGGGGCTGGACTGGGGCTGGGGCTGGAAATTCCATTTGGGGTCTCTTGTCTCCACCTGCTGGCCGGGGGCGGCTGGGTGAGAGACGGACGGCTCCCGTAGAAAACTGGAGAGAAGAGCCGGGGGAAGAAAAGGGAGATGGAGAGAAAGCAGTCCAGAACCAACGGTCTGAATCTCTTCCCCCGCGCGCCATCAGGCTCACAGCCTCACATTTTCAGTCCCAGAGTCGTGCAGTCACCACGCGGGAGCCTCCACGGTCTCGGATTTCCGGGGGCAGGGACAGGGGTGGGCTCGCTGCCCAGCTCTAAATGAGACCTTACGGGGAAGGACCTGACCCCTTGACCCCTTGCCCCTCTCTCCCAGCGGCGGGTTTGCCCGCAGCAGTCTCTCCCGCCTGCCCCCTCTGCCACCGCCCAACCTCCCCCTTCTCGGAGCCGGCGGCCCTGGGAAGGGGTTGAGATTTTCCAGGGTCCTAATCCCCGGATCCTGGGAGCAAGGAGGCGGGGGCTGCCCTTTCCGCTCCTAGATGGGGCCGGGTAGGCCTTGTGCCCGGCCGGGACTGTGCTGCCGCTTTAATTTACTCCAACGCGCGGTAGAGTAGCGCCTATCCGGCCTCTGGGGTGCTCCTTGACCCAGTTCTTGGCTCAGGATCGCGTCTCGAGGAGAGAGACGAGGACGGGAAAGGGATGGGTTGGGGACGGGATGGCATAGGATGAGGACGGGAACAGGGACGGGGACGAAATGGGATGGGATCACACAGGGACGGGGACGGGAAAAGGGACAGGGTCAAGGACGGGGAGGCGATGGGATAGGGACGGAAAAGGATATGGGGATGAGGATGGAGACGGGGATGGGATGGGGCGGGAGCGGGGATCGAGCTGGGGACGGGGATGGGGATGCATTCATTCATTAGTATTTATTGAGCGCTTACTATGTGCAGAGCACTGTACTAAGCGCTTGGAATGTACAATTCAGCAACAGATAGAGACAATCCCTGTCTAATAACGGGCACACAGTCGAAACATTGAGAAGGGGATTGAGATGGGATTGAGATGGGGACAGGGACGGGGATGGGATAAAGGGGACCTGGAGTCCTGCCCCTTCTCTGGCTTCTGGCCCCAAGCCACGAAGAGGAGAGAATCCTGGGGCCGAAAATCCCTAAATCCCCAGGCTTCGGGGGGGGGGGGTCTGGAAAATCGGGGTATCCCACCCTTCCCCGAGCTCCGGAGCGCGAGTCCCGCACAGATCAGAGCAGAGATGTGGGGGCGCGAGAGGCAGAGGATGGCGGAGGCGGCGGGGTCAGTGAGAAAAACTAACGTTTCCAAAGCTCCTTCCTCTCTCCCATCAACCTGGGTTCTGGGTCCACTGGTGTCCCCCAGACCGTCTGCCTGTCCCCCACCCACGGGAGCCAAAGCAGCCCGGTTGAGAGTGAGGAGCAAAGGTCCCAGGGGACAGGCGGGGGCTTGTGGTGATGGAGACTTGGGAGCCGGTAAGGGCAGGGGCTGCTGGACCAAGGGTCGGGGCCTGTGGCAGGGGATCCCCGGGGGGAGCCGGCCGGACGGCGGGGCGGACACCGGGTTCCCTTGTGCGCGATCGGTCCGCCCGGGCTAATCGTCCCCTGTCTCCCTGTCCGGTCCCTGCTCCGGCCCCTGCGGCCCCCAGCCCCGACCCCCGCCCCTGCCCCAAACCCCAGCCTTCTTCCCCCGTCCTCGGCCCCCTTCCCTTGGCCTTCTGCTTCGGCCCCGACCCCCATCCCTCTGGCCCCCGCCCCGACCCCTGCCCCCGCACTTTTCTCTCCTCTTCCACTCATGTGTCTCGACTTCCTCGTTTCCGATTCTGGTTTCTATTTTCTTTCCTATATCCCTCCTTCCTTTTTTTTTATTATTATTTTCTCTTCCTTGCACAATTTACTCGTCCCTTTTCCGTTTTCACCAGACCAGTTTTGGCTCCCTACACCCGCTGGTTTTTCTCCATCTTCACTCTCCCCGATCTGCGCCTCGCTGCTCGGGAAGCTCCGTTTCGGGAGCCGCCGGCCCGCGGCTGGAGAGCCCCCGGCCCAGCGCTCCTCCCGCACCGCCTGCGCGTCCCGGTTTTGGGAAAGCGGCTGTCGCTCTGTCCCGGCCCGGGCTGTAAAGGACGGAGGCGGGCCGGGTAAATCTGTGGCTCTCCCCATTCTCCAGACCCTTAGTTTCCCCAGAAACTCCGCTTGGGAGAGGGAGACCCAGAGAAGGGCCCACCGCCCGCCCCGCATCGCCCGCCGCCAGCCCTTCCTTGGGTGGAGGGTCACCAAACCCCCAAAGTCTGGCCGGGTCCTCGGAAATTGCGCCCCGGGAATAGGGGCTGCTCCTCCATTCCCGCCGGGACCCTTTGGACCGGGCCGGGGGCGGGGAATGGGACCGGACCTGGCCCCGGCCGTAGGGAACGGACTGGAGCCGGACCGGGAGCCGGGCGGCCGGGACAATCTAATTCGGCCACGCGGTCCTTTCCTGTCTCCCCTGTGCCCCGCTCGCCCGCGGGTTCGGGGCTTCTTTTCCGACTTTAAAATCAGAGAAAATAAAAATATGCGGACACTCACTGTTCTGACAGCTCCCCCGGGCCAGACTGGAACCGGGATAACGACTCCGCTTGGTCCCCGGGACCTGCAGCGGAAACCCGACTCTGCCGCTCCGAACTAGGGCGGAGAGGAAAGGCCAGATTGCCTTCGTTCTGGCCTGGATCAGAGATGGATGTGGGATCCCTGCTTCCTCTCTGAGCCCCGGGCCGGGCCGTATCCCCAACTTCCCGGCGCCTGGAGCTGGAGCCGAGGCTTCGCCAGGGCTGAGGATTTCGGGGGACCCTGTATGTAGGGCGTGGGGGGAAATCCCTCGTTGGTGGAAGCGGGCAGCCGAGCGCCGATTCCGGGGAGAGCAGGGTTCAGGGCATCTATCGAGAAGCAGCATGGCCTAGTGGCAGGATCACAGGCTTGGGAGACAGAGGTTGTGGGTTCTAAATCCGGCTCCTCCACTTGTTTGCTGTGTGACTTGGGGCAAGTCACTTAGCTTCTCTGTGCCTCAGTTACCTCATCTGTAAAATGGGGATTGAGACTGTGAGCCCCATGTGGGACAGGGATCGCGTTCAACCTGATTGCCTTGTATCTACCCCAGCGCTTAGAATAATAATGTTGGTATTTGTTGGTATTTGTTAAGCGCTTACTATGTGCCGAGCACTGTTCTAAGCGCTGGGGTAGACACAAGGGAATCAGGTTGTCCCACGTGGGGCTCACAGTCTTAATCCCCATTTTACAGATGAGGGAACTGAGGCACAGAGAAGTTAAGTGACTTGCCCACAGTCACAGAGCTGACAAGTGGCAGAGCTGGGATTCGAACTCATGAGCCCTGACTCCAAAGCCCGTGCTCTTTCCACTGCGCCACGCTGCTTCTCAGTTCTTGGCACATAGTAAGCGCTTAACAAATACAATAATTACTATTATTATTATCATTACTATTATTTTTCTTCCTCTCCAGCCATAACCCCGCCCGGCGTGGGGCCCAGCTAAGTCCATCGTTATCTGTCCACGGGGAGGATTCCCTCCCTTCCCTAGGGCCGAGCCGCCGGAGCCTGCGGAGTGGCCCCCTGGAAACCCACGGGTGTCTTTCCCAGGGAGACTCCTACACTCACAACCACGGCCCTCGGGCCTCGAGCACCCTCGGGCCCTCATTCGGGGCTGGGGAGCAGAGGCTCAGGGGACTCGCATGGGGGAAAGATTGTTCCCCTGTGGTCCTCCTTTTCGAAGCGCACATGCGGCTCCCGAGGCCTCTCCGGCCTTACCCAGGGTCTCTGTCCCGAGCTGGCTCGGGTCGGCGCTGGGAAACCGGGGCTGGGACGGTGGGCTCCCCGGGGATTTTCTCTGGACCCCGCCAGCCCGCGAGGGACCGGTTTACAACGAGGACCCTCCCAGAACCTCTTCGCCGAGTCCCCTCTCTCAGAAAACGGGGAGTCCCCAGGGAGAGTGTCTGGAGAGCCGGGCTCCCTCCGAGTTCTCCCATCGGGATCTTGGCGCAAAATATGTGCTCCTCGCTTATCAAAGGGACTGCTGGCTGCCGAGGTTAAACCCAGGGGAGAAAGGAAGAGGGAAGGGAAAAGGGAAAGGCAGGGACCGATTCAGTCCAAGAGGTTGAAAAATCCTCCTCCTTGGGAAGATGGGGCGTGGGGAGAATATGGGTGTTTTGGGAAGGGCTACAAATATTTGAGTGTGCTATGTAAGTGTGTGTGTGACTCTGGGAAGTGTGTGTGTTAGTGTTTGTGTGTTTGTGCGCGCTGGCTGGGCGTGCACATGTATGCGTGCGACTCCAAGAGAGTCCGTGTGTGCTTGTGTAATTCTGCGAGAGCGTGAGGGCGGAAATATGCATGTGGCTCGGCTCAATTGTCTAAGTGCTTATGACTTCGGGAATGCGTGGGTATATGTGTGTGTTTGAGATTCTGGGAATTAAGGATGCGCGTGACTTCGGGTGAGAATGTCTGTGTCTAGGACTATGACAGTGCGTGCGGTGGTGTGAATGCACGTGGGGAAATGTGTGTGACTTCGGGAGAATGTGATTCCCGGAGTGGGCAAGTCTGCCTTCAGCAGTCTGTATTAGTACCTTGGTGTTTGTGACCCTCGTGCGTGTGCAGGGCTGCCTTCGGCAGTTGGCCTTCGTGATTATGTGTTGGTGATCCCTGTGCGTGTGTACATGGCTGCCTTCAGCAGTGTGTATTTTTACCCATGTGTTTGTGACTCCCGTGTGTGTAAATGGCTGCTTTCGGCAGAATGTATTCTTACCTATGTGTTTGTGACTCCCGTGTGCGCACCTGACTGCCTTCGGGACTGGTACATAGTCACACCTATGTGTCTGTGATCCAAGCGTGTGTGCAAGTCTGCTTTCAGCAGTATCTATTCAATCAATCCATCGGTCGTATTTATCGAGCGCCTATTATGTGCAGAACATTGTACTAAGCTCTTGGGAGAGTGCAACAGAACAAAGTTGGTAGAGATGTTTTCTGTCCACTTTTGTGTGATCGCCGAGGGCGTGTGAAATGTATGACTCGGGGAATGCATCTGTAAAAATCTGGGTACGAGTCGGTGGGATGAAGGGAAACAAGGTGGGAGGGGATGTGTGCCGGTGGCTCACACTCCCAGGCCGAGGAACCATTACACGTTCCGTCCTCCACGAGGGGTGCGTGGAAGAGGACCTGCTTAAGCACCGGAGTGGGTACAAAACGGACTGGTGCCCTCCTCCACGCGTGGAGAGATGCCCTCCCGATCGCCTCCGACCCCCCTCCCTCTCTGTCTCCCTCCCAGCCGCCGGACAGCGGAATCCCTGCGTGGGTCCGCTAGACCTCCGCGTCCCGCGTGGAATCGGCGCCCGGGGGACGGGAGGGAGGATCCCCGGCCCAGCCAGGCGGGCTCTGTGCAGGACGCTCCCGGGGCCGGTAGAGGGCGGCGTCCACACGACCCAGCGGCCCCACGCTCCGTGACCGCCCCCCAATCTTGGCCCACGCGTGTTCGCGGCGGCTCCGGGCCCCCGTCCCGATCCTCATCGCTTCCCCGCAGGCCCCCGCGTCTGCTCCCGAGCGCTCTCTCTCTCCAGTTGCGATTCTGCCTTTTCCACGGGGGCGGGGCTGGACCTAAAGTAGGGGGGGCTGCGGCTGAATCTCTAGGCGTGGGGACCCCCCCCCATGTGCCTCGGTGTGCCTATTTACCCCCTCCGTCCCTGCTTGGAGCCGAGAGTTGCCAGGTCAGGCGGGGGGTTGGCGACGCCCTCCCACTCCCCCGACCCGCTAGACAATGATAATAATAATAATAGTGGCATTTGTTAAACGCTTACTATGTGCAAAGCACTGTTCTAAGCGCTGGGGAGGACCCAAAGTGATCAGGTTGTCTCATGTGGGGCTCACAGTCAATCCCCATTTTCCAGACGAGGTCACTGAGGCACAGAGAAGTTAAGTGACTTGCCCACAGTCACACAGCTGACAAGCGGATGAACGGGGATTTGAACCCCTGACCTCTGACTCCCCAGCCCGGGCTCTTTTTACTGAGCCGTAGGTGTGAGGAGAGAGCGCTGGAGACCCTCGGGGAGGGCTCCTTCCTCAACCGACCTCTCCTTTCCCCGTCCCATGTCCCCCTCCATCCCCGCTCCTCTCCGGCAGGGCACACGGGGCATGGGGCACGGGGCGAAAGCTCGCTCCGTTGGCCCGGGACCGGTCTGTCCTGTCCCCGGCTGGGCTCCCGGCCCGGAGGGGAGACCCGTCCGAGGAAGGGACCAGGCGGCTCCAGTTTCCCCAGGTCGAATTCCCAGTCGGGATGGATGGGGTGCAGAGCTCTTCCGACCGGCCGCGCAACACCCCCCTTTCCCCTCCCAAACGCCCGGCCTGACCCCCGGGACAATGAGCCCGTTATTGGGCGGGGATGGTCTCTATCTGTTGCCGAATTGTACATTCCAAGCGCTTAGTACAGTGCTCTGCACATAGTAAGCGCTTAATCAATACTATTGAATGAATGACAAGGCCTGCCGGTTTAACCCCCGAGCAGCCGACGCCGGCTAATAATAATGTTGGTATTTGTTAAGCGCCTTACTATGTGCCAAGCACTGTTCTAAGCGCGGGGGTAGATACAAGGTAATCAGATTGTATCACGTAGGGCTCACAGTCTTCATCCCTATTTTACAGATGAGGTCACTAAGGCACAGGGAATAATGATGATGGTATTTGTTAAGGGTTTACTATGTGCCAAGCACTGTTCTGAGCGCCGGGGTAGATGCAAGGTAATCAGATTGTCCCACGTAGGGCTCACCGTCTTCATCCCCAGTTGACAGATGAGGTCACTGAGGCACAGAGAATAATGGTGATGGTATTTGTTAAGCGCTTTCTATGTGCCAAGCACTGTTCTAAGCGCTGGGGGGGATGCATGGTGATCAGGTTGTCCCACGTGGGGCTCACCGTCTTCATCCCCGTTTGACAGATGAGGTCACTGAGGCCCAGAGAAGTTAAGCGACTTGCCCGAGGTCACCCAGCTGACCAGCGGCGGAGGGGGGATTAGAACCCATGACCTCTTACTCCTTTCACTGAGCCACGCTAATCCTCCCTGGGGATCTCGGAGCCCCTGCCCTGTCCGGTTCCGTCTCCCTCCGGTTCCCAGAGTCTGACCCGGCCCGAGGGGCCTCCCAGGGGAGCGGCGTTGACCACCTACCTGCCCTTCGTGGGGTCCCGGGTCATCGTCCCCGGCTGGCTCTCGTCTGGGTCTCTCCTGGCCCGGCCAGGCTCGGTTCGGTTCGGCTGGGCCCGGCCCGGCCCGGCTGGGCCCGGCCTTGGATACTTACTGCCTGCGCTCCGTTACCTTTTCCCTGAGAATTTGGACCCTTTAAACCCGCTTTCCCGTGCGGGGGCGGGGTCAGGGCAGAACGGGAACAGGGAAAGCGTTCCTAAAAAAAAAAAAAATCAAACAAAACAAAATAAAGCCAATCCAACTTTTGGGCTAGAGGTGGGGGTTGCTCCCCATTTTCCTTCGAGCTCTCCACCTCTGGACTGGGGGTGGGGGGGGGGTCCCGCCCCCACCCGGGGTGGGATGGGGGGGGACCCTGGGGCGGTGCCGGCCGCGCTTGGGGGTCGGGGGACTCCACCGGGGGGTGGGGAGGGGTGGCTACTGCACTATTTGACGTGGAGGAGACGGCTCACCCCGGCGCAGGGATACGGGAAGCACCAATGGAGTTCAAATGTCAGGAAGTTTGAAGAGGGAATATCCGTCCGCCGCCAGCCCCAGCCTCTAAACGGAGAGGCTCCTCGGACGCACCATGGCACAGTAAAGGGGACAGCGCGCCCGGGAGCTCGCACCCTGCGCCGCACGCTCGCCCGCTCGCCCGGGACCGGCTGCGGCTCGGCCCGGCCCCCCTCCCCTCCACCCCCTCCCCCTCCCCTCCATCCCCTCCCCCTCCCCTCCTTTCCAGCACACAGGGGGCCCCCCTCACCCGCCGCTCCTCTTCGCCCATCTCATCCTCCTCTTCTTCATCCTCGTCCCCTCCTCCTTCCCCTCCTCCTCCTCTCCTTCTGACTCCTTTCCCCTTCCTCCCCCCTCCCCTTTCCCGTCCCCCCCCCTCCCCTCCCCCTGCCGCCGCAGCAGCCCGGGCTTCTTTGCTGACAAGCAGGTGACAGAGGAGCCGGGAGAGTGTGTGTGTCTGTGGGTGGGTGGGTGTGTGATATTTGCGTGTCTGTGTGGGTGGGTGGGTGTGTGATATTTGCGTGTCTGTGTGGGTGGGTGGGTGGGTGATATTTGTGTGTCTGTGTGTGTGTCCGTGTGTGCGCGCCTTACCCACTCTCCCGTCTCCCGAAGTCACCCGGAGGGGATCAGCCCAAGCCCCAGGACGCAACTGTCCCCGCCGTCCCGGGACCCAAGACGTCCCCCCTCCCCGCCCCCTGCCCTGCCCCCCACCCCCCGCTCCCCGACTGCCCATCCTCCTCCTCCTCCTCCTCCTCCTCCTCCTCCAGTCGGAGAGGGCGAGGCGGCGTCCGGCCGGAGCCCCGCGGGGTCCGCGTCTCTTCGGCGCTTTGGGGAGCGAGGAGGGGCCCCCCGCTGTCTGTCCGTCCCCCCACCCCCAGCCCGGCCCCGCAGCGGGCCCCGCAGCGAGCCCCGCGGCCGCGCCCCATGGATATAGCAACAGGTCCCGAGGCGCTGGAGCGGTGCTTCTCCCGGGGGCCGGCCGACTGCGCCAAGATGCTGGACGGGATCAAGATGGAAGAGCACGCCCTGCGCCCGGGGCCCGCCGCCCTGGGGGTGCTGCTGGGTGAGTGGGGGCGAGGGAGGCCTTCTTGGGGGTGCTGTTGGGCGAGTGGGAGGCGGGGGGCCTTCCTGAGGGTGCTGCTACTTGAGTGGGGGGCCTTCCTGGGGTTGTTGCTACTTGAGTGGGGGGTGGGGGACCGTCCTGGGGGTGCTGCTACTTGAGTGGGGGGTGGGAGACCGCCCTGGGGGTGCTGCCACTTGAGTGGGGGGGGGGGGTGACCGTCCTGGAGGTGCTGCTGGGTGAGTGGGGAGTGGGGGGCCCGCCCTGGGGGTGCTGCTGGGTGAGTGGGGGGCGGGGGACCTTCCTGGGGGTACTGCTACTTGAGTGGGGGGTGGGGAGCTCGTCCTGGGGATGATGCTGGGCGAGTGGGGGGCGGGGGGCCTTCCTGAGGGTGCTGCTACTTGAGTGGGAGGGTGGGGGGCCCGGCCTGGGGATGATGCTGGGCGAGTGGGGGCCGGGGGGGCCTTCCGGGGGGGCCTTCCTGAGGGTGCTGCTACTTGAGTGGGAGGGTGGGGGGCCCGGCCTGGGGATGATGCTGGGTGAGTGGGGGGCGGTGGCCGCCCTAGGGGTGCTGCTGGGTGAGTGGGGGGCGGGAGGCCGCGGGGGCGGGAGGCAAGGAGGGACCCAGACCCTGGCCCCTCGAACCCCGGCCGCTCGAACCCCGGGGCCTCGAAGCCCAGCCGCTCGAACCCCGGGCCTCGGCCCCGCCGCGCTTGCTTGCGTCCTCGTCCCTTTTTGGTTTCTGTCCCTCGCCCGGCGCCGGTCCTCCCAGTCTCTCCCCAAAGCGGGGCCTTGGCCTGTCTCCCAGGGACTTTCCCGCTACCTCTCCGAGAACCCCACGGGACGGCCTCGCACCTCGGTCCCTCCCTCCGTCCATCCGTCCCTCCGTCCGTCGGTCCGTCCGGGCGGTCCGTGGCTGTCCTCGCAGGACGCGCGGACCTCCCTTCGTCCGGTTCGGGTTTTCGCCTCTCCGCCAACCTCCCCGTGCCCATCGCAGGGCGTGGAAGGGTCAGGTCGGGGGAAGGGTGACCCGAGGGGGCACCTCCTGCCCCGTCTCCCGCCCCCATCCTCCTCTCTAGGTGGGTCAACCCCGGGCCCCCGCCACTCGGGACGGAGAGGCTCGGGAGTCCCCGAGGGTCGCCTCCCTGCCTCCCCGGCCGGGCCCGTGCTAAGAGGCCGCCCTTGTCGCCGTCCCCAGGCGCGGACTGTCCACCCCCGGCCGTGTGCGAGGGCTGCCAGCGGCCCATCTCGGATCGCTTCCTGCTGCGGGTGAACGAGGCGTCCTGGCACGAGGAGTGTTTGCAGTGCGCAGCGTGTCAGCAAGCCCTCACCACCAGCTGCTACTTCCGGGATCGGAAACTCTACTGCAAACAGGACTACCAACAGTAAGCACCTCTCCTCCTCCTCCTCCTCCTCTTCCTCCTTTCCCCGTGCTCCTCTTCCCCATCTTCCCGCCACCCGGCCCCAGCTGCAACCACGGTGCCCTTCCCGGGGCCCAGCAGCTAAAGATGCCAAGGACGCCAGAGCCGGGATGTGTAATGTGGGCCCAGAGACAAACTCACACACACACACACACACACACACACATCTGCCCAGGACACACGGACCCGAATCCCAGAGATACACGTAAAACACAGATAGGACACGGACACACAAAGATGGCGAAACGCGCATTGCCACATTCGAGGCGAGTTTCCGGATATAGAAAATCCAGAGACCGATGGACACAGACTCATTTACAGACAAGCACAGGGCCGACATAAAGGACCACAGGATAAACGCAGAGAGACAAGACTGAGAGAAATGCAAGACACGCATACACACGGGTCACGCAGGCAGGCCGCACATACACACGTACAGTCAAGACGCAGAACACAGGCCGCACGTTAGACACTCGCCCAGGAATCACACACAAACACGCACACACGCACTCACTCCCCTCCACACACACACTCAAGCACACACCGTCTCCCGCCTAGTTCTTTCAATAATATTTATTGAGCGCTTACTATGTGCAGAGCACTGTACTAAGCGCTTGGAATGAACAAGTCGGCAACAGATAGAGACAGTCCCTGCCGTTTGACGGGCTTACAGTCTAGTTCTTTCCCAAGCCACCCTCAACTACTCCTCCTCCACCACGAGTCCACTCCCGTGGACAGCGTGGGAGGCGTCGGGGCCTTGGTGCTCGCCTGTTCCCCGGAACACCGGGTCTCCCACCGGGGTCCAGAGGCTAGGTCAGGGGTGTTCTGGGCGCGCTCCCCGGACGAGCTTTCGGGGCCAGGCCCGGGCCATACTGAGAGGACCCAGATCAGGGATGGAGGCAGGCCTCGCTGGGTAGGAGTTGTCGTCGCCGGGTCGATGCCGGCCCGGCCCACCTGCCCCCGCTGGGCAGCCGGGGGAGCCTGGAGCCCGAGTGTCCGGCCGCCGGGGGAGCGGCGAGGTTGGAGCCCGGGCCCCGGCCGCCTCTGCCCTTTGCCCTCTGGCCGCCTCTCTCCGGGAGCTGGTCGAGGCCGGAGTCTCAAAGTCTCGTCTGGTTTGGGTTTGAGCAGCCAGGGTCGAGTGGGAGGCCGGCTACCTCTCCCCTCCCAGCCCAGGGCCCCCTCCCCCCGGGCCTGGCCGTGGTCTGGGGCCGGATACAAAGGCAGAGGCCCGGCGGGCCCTTTGTCCGGCGGCGGCGGCGGCGGCCGCGCCCCGCTGCGCTCCCGTACCCGCGGCAGGCTCCACCGGGACGAGGCCTGCTGCTTTTTTCCGCCGGGAGCCAAGAGGCGGGGGTGGGGAGGAGAAGCCGGGGCGGGGGTCGAGGGAGCGAGCGGGCGGTACGGGCCTGGAAGCTGCAGGATCCGGGTTGGGATTTCCGTTTCGTTTTCTCTCTCAGACCCGGCACGCAGGGTTTGGAGAAAGCAAGGAAGGGGCTGGCACCCAGCCCACCTGGGGCGGGGACCCTCGTGGGGGAGGAGGGAAGTTGGTCTGTGCCCACTTCCCCCCCTCCCCCGGGGTCCGCCGCGGGAGGGCATGTTCTTTTCTTCAACGATTCGCCCCCTCGGGTCCGCGTCCCCGGAGGCTGGAGGGGAGAGCCCTGGGCCCCACGCTACGTCTCTTGGGCAGGTTTCACCAGTCTCTAAGACTCCCGGGTCGCCCCAGGCTCTCCCTCGGTGCGCGTGCGCGCATACACACACACACACACACACACACACACACACACACACACACACACCCCACACACACTCTACCCACAACACACGCATGTAGAGGCATACGGTACACAGTGCATGCATATTTCACGGTAATCACAATGCACACACAAATTGGATACATACGCAGAGTGCGCAAACATGTGTACGTAATACATATGCACGCACACGGCTATACACAAGTAATACATAGCGCAAGTATCCGTGTCTGTAGTGCAGAGACATACAGAGTGACCCACAAAAAGCGCCCATCGAGACAAGCGTACAGTGCACTCCCCCGTAGTGTAAGCGCTTAGGCGGTGCGTACTTCCTCTGAGCTGGGTCAGCTGGCCAGAGTCGGGGGATGGGGTTAGGATGGACCGGGCCGGTTCGGGTTTGACTTTCCTCGGGGGGGGGGGGGGAGCGCGGATATTGCGCGGGGCGGGGCCGGTTCTGATTCTTCTCGGTTCCTGGACCCTGGAGGACGGGGCCCTATGCCCGTGTCCGCTATGAGCGAGCCCAGGGCACAGCCGTGGCCAAGGCCCCGCCAATCCCACCCCAGACGTTCTCGGGTCTGGGTTTGAGTCTCCCCTCCCTTTCGATCAGGCCCGAGCCTGGAAGGGAGGGCAGGGGTAGGGATCTTGCGGAGCCGAGTGCGGGGAGCCGAATACGGCCCGGCCCCAGGGAGCTAGGAATCCAAAAGAAATCCCGAGCCCCGATCTGGCGGAAAGGGCAGAGCCAGCACAGGCCGAGTGAGGGCGAGGCCGACCCCGGATCCCGACGGACGGGGGCAGGAAGAGTTTGTTTCTTTGCCCTGGGCAAGCTTGTGGAGAGGCTGAGGGTACAGTCCCTGGTCTTGTCGGCTCCCGTCGGGTCCAGGAGAAACTGATCCCCGGGGGTCGGGAGTGTAGGTCGTTGTCAGTGAACCGGGAGCAGGACCTGGCCCCCGGCCCTCAGTCCTGAAACCAAGTCCGGGGTCCCTCCTGTCCCCCCCTCGGCTCTGGTCCAGCCCCACCGTCTCACTCCGCTTCTATTATTTGACGAAGCGGAGGAGGCGAAGGGAGACCAAACCCGACACGGCGACGGACACTGGAGGCGAAGGCTGCCGTGGCCCAAGAGGAAGGACGGGCCACAGAGCAGCGTCCGGACCTGCCTGGGCTCCGGACGACTGTGTCGGTTTTCCGTGGCGGAACGGGGAGTGCTCCCCTTCGTCCCCAAATTCATCGGGCCGAGAGTTAAGGCCTCGGTGGAGGCCATGCGGTCAGTGGAGGAGGGGCGTGAGCCCAGATCCGACGAGGCGCCGGCATCGCCCAGGCCTCCCCACCCCCTGTTTCTCCGCCCGCGCCGCCCGGGAGTCGAGGCGCCGAACGGGTTCTTTGTGTCCTCCGCGCCGGTGTGAGCACAGTCAATTTCGTCGTCCCCACCGGTGGCACCCGCTATTTTCAGGGAACCTCGGGGTGGGCAGATCCCGTCCGGTGCAGGCAGCGTTTGCCCGGTCTACCGGTGCATGTCCAGCCTGGCATCCCGGCGGGGGTCTGTCGAGGATAAGAATTATGGCATTTGTTAAGCGCTTACTATGTGCCAAGCACTGTTCTAAGCGCTGGGTCCGCTGAGTGCTTGTGTGTGTGTGCGGGACGGGAGCTGGGGGTGGGGGGGAGGATCGTCGAGGTGTAACACGGTCCCTGACCCTGTCCCAGGAGACGACTGCCCCGCCTGTAGATTTCGGGCCCCGGAGGAGGCTCGGGCCTGGTTAGGGGCGACTTCCCGGGCCCTCCCGGCCCTTCCAGGACTGGGGAGGGGGGTAAGATTGCCCCCCCCCTTTAAGACCGTTAGTCTTCCCGCTAAGGCGGGCCAAGGTCCGGGCTATCTCCCTCTCTGTCCGGCCCGTCTCCCCCGGCCCCGTCACACCCGCTGTCAGCAGCCGTGTCCCTTGATCCTTTCTTCCCGGGGCCTTTTTCAGCCTCTCCGAGCTCTGTGTCTCCGGCGCTGAGGGAGGGTGGATATTTCCCGACATTTGCAGTCGCCTTCGGTCTAGGCAGGGGCACGCTGCCGGTCGACAACCGAGCCTGGGCCCCACCGGTGGAGCGGGGTGAGGCTCCCGGTGTGTATACACACTCGCACACACACACATATATTCATAAATATGTGTGTGTGTGTCTGTGGGGTGGGGGGGAGGAGTTGGGACAGCCACGGGACAGGCCAGGGCATTCGGCCGCACTGGCCCCATCCCTCAGCGTCGCAGATTTCCTCCGGGCAAGAGAGAAATTGTCCTGCGGGGCCCGCTCGCCCTTGGGGACTGCGTAAGGGCCGGAGCGGGTTTAGTGTCTGGATCAGCGTCACCGACGAGGCCGGGGATTTTGCCCCGCGGTCCCCTCTCCTCCCTTTCGGTCCCGGAGAGGGGGCGGAGGCGCCTCGCTCCGGTCCAGCAGTCGAGCCCCCGCTCCATCCCGGACACGCGCGGCCGTGGGGCCCGTGGACCCTGGTTCTGGGGATCCCAAAATCTCGGCAGTTCCAAGCCCCATAAACTCAGCGAGTTGAGATTCTTCGTGTGGGAATAGTTGTGCCAGCGCCTAGGTCTCTCCGGGGACGTCAGTGTGTTACTTTTGTAGTTGAAATTTGTTTGTTTTTTAAAAAAACTACTGAAAATAATGCAGTATGAGGCTACCGAGCTGTGCCCGCGGGTCAGGTCGTCGGGAGCGTGTGATCCCGCCAGATAGGTCCGGTTGTCATGTGCGGGAGCGAACCGGGTTGGACCGGGAACAAACCTAAGAAACGGGCCTAGGGCTAGGAAGTGATGAGAAGAAGTTGTACCTTCTGCGAGGAATGGGCACCTCGGGCTGGTTGCATGCGGGGCTTTTCTCCTATAACGCCCCCATCCCCGTCACCCACTCCTAGAATCTGCCCGGCCGTCGGCTGGAGCCCCTGGCCGGCGAGCTGAAGTGGTGGACGGCCATCCCAGGGGCTGGCATCGTCGCGGGGTAATTGTGCCACTTACTGAGTTGCTGTTCCCTGTAGAAAATCTTTTCACGTGCCTCGGACGAAATTTCTCCCTGAGGTAGCCGGGAAAAAAGAGAAACGCATTTATGGATGGGGGGTCATTTTTTTTACCTCGGATTTTCCGGTGGTATTTTTAGCAAAATAAAAATATGAAATAAATAAATTTCGAAGCTCCAATTTTCGTTTGCGGATATATATATATTCATGATTCGAATCCCTATATATTTATCTATAGATATTTTTATATCCCTATATATATATATATATATATGTTTGTGTGTGTGTGTGTGTGTGTGTGTGTGTGTATGGGGACTAGAATCATGAATCTTTTCTAAAGCAGGGCAAAGGAAAGAAACGAACCTGAGTAGATCTTAGAGAATTCAACAATATTTTCGACTTCCCAAAAAATATTGCTGTGTTTTAGAAACCGGCTGTTTTCTCCAGCATTGTTTTCCGCTGGGCTGGGGCTGAGTGAGCCGCTGCCATTGCTGTATTATTTACGCCGTTCACTGTGGTGCCCTCCCCCTCTGCCACCTCCTCCTCCTCCGGGTTCCTCTTTCTCGTGTTAACGCCGCGTGGGGAGGAGCGGGAAGGGGAGACTGTGGCCACGGCACCGGACCGGCCTCCCCTGGGCTCGGTTCCCGCCTCGCTGGTAAAAACCAATCAATCCCCACATCGCTTTCCTGCCCGAATTTTTCGTCTATTCGGGGAGAGAGCGTCTGCCGGTAAAAAGTGCTTTTGGTGGGAAACAAAGCTCCTCGGGAAGATTACCGAACCTCGGGGAGAATCGGCTTCCCCGATGCTCTTTTTCGGAATTGCAGAAATAAAGTGGCTGGGGTCGGATAGCGAATTCCCCACGGTTAGAAGCGGAATGGGAGACGCGTAACGTTTGCCGGTTGATCTCGGGAAAAGCGTGAGGCAGCCTGGGGATAAGGGGTTGTTTCCAATCAGGAACCCAGGACTCTTCCCCTCCGTCACCCCAGGCGGGGCCGGTCAGGAGCGGCCCCGGCCAAAGCAGGCAGCCCCCTGCAGCAGAGCCGCCCCGAGGGAAAGGCCTGACTCCTCCAAGCTGGGACCCTCGGCTCTTCTGGAGAAAATCCGGAGCCAGAGGAAGCCGGTGCCCTTGGGGGTCAAGCGGGAAGAAGCAGGTCGCCGCCGAACGCCCCCACCGCTCTGCTGGAGTTTCCTAGCGCGGGGGGAATCGGGCTGCGGGGAAAATGCGGTATTCTTCCCAGGAAACAAGCTCCCAGTCGGTGGACCTTACGAGGGGTGTGGCGGGAGCTGCGGGGCCGGCGACTGGGACAGATTCGGTCGAGAAAAAACGAGTATTCATTCATTCAAAAGTATTTATTGAGCGCTTACTATGTGCAGAGCACTGTACTAAGCGCTTGGAATGGACAATTCGGCAACAGGTAGAGACAATCCCTGCCCAATAACGGGCCATCGGGGTTTGAATTTAGGGTCTCTTTTGTATCCTGGCCCCTCCAGCAGTTCGAGGGAAAAAAAAAGCCTTCATTTACGCCGCGCTCTAAGGCTCATAGACCGACCCCGGCTGGGAGTCAGAGCAACGGCCGGGGCAGGAGAGGGTTAACCCCCGCTGCCGCCGACGAGGAGCTCAATCCCCCGGGGGCCGTTGGCCCCGGTGAGGTGCCCCCCCCCCCCCCCCCCCACACACACACACATACACCTTCACCGGGGGAGGGATAAGGGGAGGACGAGGAGAAGAAAGTGGAGGAAAGGGAGGAGGAGAAAGAAGAGGAGGCGAGGAAGAAGAGGAGGTGGTGGAGGAGGAGAGGAAGAAGAGGAGGTGGAGGAGAAGGAGAAGAAAGATGAGGAGGAGGAAGAGGAGACGGAAAAGGAGGAGGAGAAAGTGGAGCAGGAGGAAGAGAAAGGGAGGGAGGAAGAGGAAGAAGAGAGGAGGAAGAGGAGGACGAGGAGAAGAAAGATGGGGGAGGAGGAGGAGGAGGAAGATGGGGGAGGAGGAAGAGGAGGGGGAGAATGTGGAGTAGGAGGAAGAGAAAGAGAGGAAGGAGGAGGAAGAAGAGGAGAGGAGGAAGAGGAGGACGAGAAGAAAGATAGGGGAGGAGGAAGAGAAAGAGAGGAAGGAGGAGGAAGAAGAGGAGAGGAGGAAGAGGAGGACGAGAAGAAAGATGGGGGAGGAGGAAGAGGAGGCAAAGAAGAAGAGGAGGAGAGCGAGAGGAAGGAGGAAGAGGAGGAAGAGGAGAAAGAGAGGGAGGAGAAGGAGGAGGTAGAGAAGGTGGAAGAGAAAGAGGACGAGGACAGGGATTTCCTTTGCTTTTTAACTGTTACTATAGTTCTGAGATGAAATTTTCCCAGCCGGCCGGCCCTGCCCAGCCTCGGGGGCTGCCAGCAGTGACTCTCGGATTATTGAGGTGATTTTCAGTCGCGCGTTCTCCTCGGTTAGTGGCACATTCCTTTCCATGAAAGTGATTAGTATATGGAAACCTCCCCCTCCCACCCCTCCCTCCTCTCCGCTCCCCCCCTCGCCCCCCGCCCGCCCTCCTTCCTCCAAGCCTCTCCCCGGGGTGGTGGGCCTGCGGGCTCAGGCGCTGCAGTCTCTTTTGTCAGGATAAAGCACCTTAGATGCTAATTAAAAACTCTGTGGTGTGCGCCCTTCCCTGCCCCTACGGATCCACAGGAGTGGAGACGGGGTTCTGCTCTATTCTGCTCTGTTCTCAGCTGGGCACATTTCAGTCGTTAAGAGAGGCGGGTTTTCGGGGAGCAAAGCAGTCACTGCCGAGCACACCTCTCCCGCCTTCCCCCCATCCTTGGGGAGGATGCGTGAACCTCACGCCTTTCCTTCTTTGCCCGACTTTAGGAACGTTTCCTCCTCCACCATGCCGAGGCTGCTTGCAGACCTGGGCCTGGCATTTACGGCCCTGTCCCCTCCTGCGGGTCTCACTGGAGGTGATGTTTCTCTCCACACATCTCTGACTCCTGGGCTGCTGCTTTGCTCTCTTTGAGTTCGGGAGACCCCCATCTTCGTCATCTTCATATTTTGTTTTGTGTAGATTTAGAAACTCGGTCAGGTCATTCTCGGGCTGAAACCAGATGGAATTGCCAAGGGGCCGGTGAACAAGCCCCCAACTGCGAGTAACTGCCTTTGGGATGGGTCAGGGGTCAGAGTACTGTGAGCTTGGATTGTGGCTCAAATGCTCTGACGGAGAAATCCCCATATTAGCACTGGTGGCGATTTAGAGTTAGTTTTTTTCTGGGCGTTGCTGAGAATAAGTGTTTTCTGGAGCTCCAGAGCGTGGTTAGCCATTTACTTCTAGATCAAATTCCCAGGGACCAATTCAAGAACAGAGATATTAGTGCCCGTTCAATGTTCTTCATATCAGGCATTATTTTGCACTTATCCCTATTCTCCAGGCCCCTAGAGAATTACATGTGAAACAGACAGTCTTGCCTTTTATCTCATCCATCTGATTTTTCCAGAGTGCAATGGAAAAAATCATCAGTGGTTGCCACTGAAATCTGTAGTAGGAGACTGTAACTCTCTCCACCCTGCCTGTCCAAAGCACGTTGCAGAGAGAGATACGGTGTCCAAACTTTAGTATGGAATTAATCCACAGCCCCTCCCTTTGGCTGCCATTTTGGGGTGAATCATGGGATTCTCGGGTCTGCCGAATATCCACTTGAGCCTGACTCAGGCCCTGGTTCCCGAGGCCCTGCAGAGGGCAAAGGATAGCTGCCCTTCTGGTCCGGGACATGGACTCATGGAAAGGGCCTCATGGAAGGATAGGTGGCCGTGGTGGATGGGGGATTTCTCCCCCGTCAAAGAATAATGGGATGTCGATGGACAGTCAAGTGGGCAACTTTCGAAAAAGAGTTGTTCTCCTTGAGCAGGGGCTCCAGGGAAATGGTGATACTTAAAGACACAAAGACAGCACCAAGCTTTGCAGATAACCCAGCTAACCAATCTCCCAGCAAAGGGCAATCTGTGCATGGGTCCAGCAAGCAGCCTTACCTCTATATGAAAGTACCTCATCCCTAACGTTCTGTGTAAACTCCAGAGATAGGGGAATGGGAAACAGAGAGCACTAGGGCGGGTGCTTCGACCAGGAGGGCTAGTGGTGCCTATGATCCCTGGGGCTCCCAGGTGAATTTGTGCCATTCCAAATTCTCCAGCTATGAAAGACAATGGGAGTCGAAACTGGATGAGGGTCCAGTATAATGTGTTCTCTCCTCCTTCTCCTCCTCCTCCTCCTCCTCCTCCTCTTCCTCCTTCTCGGTGCCTTGCAGCCCCCAGGCCATGTGGCCCCAGGTCCCAGGCCTTCAGTCTGGTCAGCAGCAGGATCGGTGTGCCCGGCTGTGAGCCAGCTGCAGCCCCTCCCAGAACCCTTACTGTTCAGGGTAGGGGGTGCGGATGAGGCTGGCAAGAGCTTAGGAGTGAGAGCTTTTTAAAATGCACACTTAAAAAGTCAGCTTTGACTCATCTGTGGGCATGGATTACATGTTTGGAAATGAGAACCATAGCTGTCATTGAGCTGGCCGGCAGCTGCCACGGTTACCCCTCAGCTCTTGGAGAGTGAAGGGACTGTCGCAGCCCCAGAAGAACTGGCTCCAGATGACCTATGGGGCAGGAATACCCTCATTCTTGGACAACTCAGAGTCCCCACCCCTACGGGAGTCTCTTCAACGCAAAAGGGCTCCGAGCCGAACCCTTCTCGGCCCCCAAACCCCAAACCCCTTCCACCCTTACCAGAGTCAGATCCTTAATGAACGGCCATGGGAAGAAAACCAAAATCACACACTCACACATTTTATTGCTATTTCAGGAGGGAAAGAAATGCTTGAAAAAGTTTATTCAGGAAGCCAGGGTAAGTTAAGTGGGAGACATTTGCCGTTTCGTCGGCCAGTCGGTGATCCCCATTCATATCCTAAAAGTCCTATGTCATTTGAGGCCGGAGCCAAAAGGATTTCCCTACCTAATGGCCTCGAGGGGTTTTTGCAGTAAATGTTTATTTGTTAATAATACTCTTTAAACAGCCCAGTCTTGACCTCAAGTCTCCAGAAGAATCCATCTTCTTTCAGAAAAATCTTTCCAAGTTGGTGTAATTTTTCTGGGAAGGTGTAATTGATGGGCAGTGAAGGGTTGTGTGTTTGCTTTAACTACGGCAGCTGCTTGGATTCGCTATTTCCGAAGCCCAACTGGGCCCTGAATAGGAGACTTTCTTAGCACTCAGACTGGTTGACAGCACTTCCTCACAGCTCCATAGGTTTGCTTGATCTGTCCAGTCCAAATAAATTTCGGTGTTAGCCCGTCCTTTGTCCTTCCCTGTTGTGGTTCCTAGTTGCCCTCCTTCTGTTGACTTTCACACCAAACCTGGCATCCTGATTGAGAAAAATAGTGTCCGTGGGTATCCACTTGACTCTCTTTGTTCCCAGGACTCAGCTCACTAAATGGAACACATTTCTGGAGTGGAGTGTTCTCTCCGGTTTTGACTAAATTTCTCTTCTGAAGACCAGGCTCTGTGCCCTCCTTTAAAATTCTGCTCTCGGGGCCTGCTGCCCACCGTGCCTGCCTGTTGACAGGGTGGGGCCCCAGGCTGTCCCAGGCCCAGGCCCAGGCGGGTGAATTGTCACTTAGAGGGAAACTATTTCAAACGAAAGTCCAGTTAATGGAATTTAGCCCCAGAAAAAATAGGCCCTTGTATTTGACGTTTGCTTTCCAATTCCAGTCAATCCACTTAGAATCACGTTTCGGAGTGGTATGGTTCTGTTAGGGCAAAGAGATGTCGTCAGCAGCTAAACAGTGACATTCCCCAGTTAATTGCCAGTTTCTGATCTGCTGATTTTGTGATAAATGGCCTGGACACAGTAGGTCTGCCCGGGAAGCAGCAATGGTTTCCCATTTTGCCTTGTCAAGCGATTCCCAGCTGCAGCTCTAGTGATGATGGGGGAGGAGGAGCAGCAGCTTCAACAAGACATGCTGCTGGGGCAATGCCGCTGTTTTCCCTTTTTTTTCCTTTTCTTTTTCTGCCCCCACCTCTTCCTCCTCGGCCTTCTCCTCCTCCTCCTCTTTCTGTGCGTTTCAGTGATGACTGTGTGCCTGTCACATGGTGTGGTTATTGCCGTAATGACTGGGGACAGGGGTTGGGCAGTGTGTGTGTGGGGGGGTGTAAATGCTGTACATCCAGAAGGCCGTGGAGAGTGTTGGATCAGCCTGTGGACTGCAGGGATGGAAGAGGAGGAGGGAGGACATATGAGCCAGCTTCACTTCCTCTTCCTCTTCCTCCTTGAGGATGGTTCCTTCGGTGTAAGCCTGCACTGAGGTGGGCTCAGGATGTCCGGCCCAGGGTAAGGGTCAGTGGAGGGAACAGGGAAACTGAAGCAACTGAATTGAACTGAAGCAGGGGAAAGAAACATTCCTCAAGAATTGATTGCCCAGACAATTTGCATGTTTGGTGAATTTACATGGGCTCAGCCTTGGGAACAAACAGGGAGATTAGGGGGTCTCATCACCGTGTATTGTTGATGTTGCCCTGATCCAATCTACCCTCTTTGGACCTTGTCCCTAGAAAGGTGATCCAGATGAGTGCTTGAGACTGGACTAGCCCCCGGGGGGAAGAGACTGTGGAGAGAGAAGAAGAGAGGAATGCTCACACCGATTTTAGGCTAGGCTTTTTGCCCTAAAGTGTTGAAAGGCTGATGTAGAGCTGGGCCCAAGAACGACCCATCATCATCAGTGAGCGCATACTGTGTGCAGAGCACTGTACTAAGCACTTGGGAGAGTTGGTAGACATGTTCCTTGCCCACAGTGAGCTCGCAATCTAGAGGGAATGCTTGGGCCCAGAAACTCTCAGCTCAGTGATCAGGAAGGCTGTGGAACTGACCCTGTTTGATGTTCCCGGGACCCTCAGGAGGGGCCTGCTGCTTGCATCCTCCAGGTGTGAGACTGTCATTTTTCTTTCATGGATTTGGCTCCCTCAAAAAATAATCCCGGTTGGGTCCCAGGCCTAGGCTTGGATAACAACTGACCCCTTTCCCAGAGTTGAGGCCCACTGAGAACAGGATAAGTTGACATCGTCTTCTTCCTAACTGAAGCAAGCTCCCTTCCTATCTCCTTCCTTGTCCTCTTTCTCTCTCTCTGCTCTTCTGTCCTTGACATTTGTCCTCCTCTCTCCCCTTCCTCCTATTCCTTATCTTTTTTCTCTCTCCCTAAATTCCTTGCTCCCTGCCCTCTTTAACAGAAACTCGGGATCTTGGAGTTTTTAGCTTCATCTCTTTACTGAATTTCTAAACTCCATCAAGACTGTCATTGGTGACTCTGGGTTTTCATCTTTTATTCTGAAACCCCAAATTCTGAAGCCTGCACATAGATTTTTAAATTTAAAACAATTTTCATGCAGAACATAATTTTATTATTAAACAACTTAATACTTAATATTGAGGCCTGGTTGGAGACTTACCCTCCTCCAGAGAGAACACCAGCTTTCATTTGCCCCTGCTTCCTTATCCAGCACTACACCTGGATCCAGACCACCTAGTTGCTGGTTGGTGATGTCTGAAAAATGACTGTGTGATATCTCATCATTTAACCTGTTCCTCAGTGAAATTGGAGCAAGAAGCCCTACATCGAAGTCCCAGAGCTTATTTTTCTTACTACTATGGGAGTAGGAGTTCAGCAGAACCAGAAGCACAGGCTGTGAGAAGGGCATTTTAATCTGGGGTTGAGCTGAGTTGCCTTTAGCTCTGTTACACTTCAGTAATCAGAATTTCATTACTACTTCACAAGACAGAAATTGATCAGTGATATTTTGTTAAGCAGATGAACCAAAAGCAGATAAATATTTCTTGGGAAATTTTTCCCCACTACTGTGACTCTGGAAGGCTGATCACTGTTGTTGGAGCCATATTTCTCCTTTAACTCACCATATTTCTCCTTTAACTCTTTTTACAGTTAAATGACCACCCCCCAACCTCCTCCTCCTCCTCCTCCCTCCCTCCCTCCCTTCCTTCTCTCTCTCTCTCTCTCTCTCTCTCTCTCTCTCTCATCCATACTGAGTTTCCCTATGGGGTTGTAATGATCATTTGGAAAATTTCAAGTCTGGTTTTCTGATTTTAAAATGATTCTAACAATTTACCAATACGCTTAACAGACTTGTATCTGTAAGGATCTCTAACAAAGACAGTTTAGGGGTATTAAAAAAGAAAGCTAACCTGTTTTTATCGCTAGTTGGGGCTTAAATGCCAATTAAACTCTAGTAATATCCAGTGGCAACCAAGTGAAATAGGCCCGTGAACAGGGAGGAGGAGGAGAGATTCCGAGGGGCTAAATGTAACTTTCCATTATGGAAAGGATTTCCCTGGTTTTCTCTTCTAATAAGATTATGTCACTAACACAAGTACCTAGAAAGATGGTGACTGACAGGCTCCTGTCCTTTCATCAGAGACTGTGACACTAAAACCTCAGAGTCCTTTGTCTGATCGAGTGAACTGACGGAAACTTGCCGTCCTAATCCCCTTATTCATGTCGAGCGGAGAAAAGAAGCCATGCTTAGACGGTACCTTACGACCGTGTCACCTCCACCCGTTTGTGGTTGGGGGAGCCAGGATGCCATGGGCTTGGGTCAGCCCTGGGCCCTGGAGCTCTCCCTCCAGTCAGGCAGGACAGAGCAGTGAGGCTGGCTCCTACCTCTTTCCCTCTCTCCTCATCGCCTTTTCCTTTTCTCTTCTCTTCTTTCCTTTCCTTTTCCTTTCTTTTATTTTCCTTTCCTTTTTTTTTCTTGTCTTATTTATAATTCCATGGGCCTGGGGCAATTTGCAGAGGTTGGAGGGAGCAGTGTGTGTTTCTGATTTTGTTCCCCAAGGGTGAGAAGGGGTTGCTGAGGAGAGACATTTCCTTTCCAGCGGAAGACATTGAGGGGTTGAGCAGAAATCCCCAACGATCCCGGCGGCGCTGTCTGTGGAGCTGCCGAGGGTCACTTCGATTCGTTCAGAGAGCAGAAAACAACCGAAGCAAGTGTTTCTGAATTAGCCGGAGCCTGTCCTGTCCACCTTCAGTTTTCCAGAAAAAAGCTGAACGCCGAGCTTTGCGGCAATTTAGAGTCCCAGCGAAGCTCCACAGGGTAAAAGCTATTTCAGTCTTTCAGAAGCTCAGCTAGAGAGAAGCAGAAGGCAGTAGTGTTCGCAGTTCGCCGGGATTGTTCACGGTTTGATTCGTTTTAGGGCTTAAAGTCAAATCTCACATGCGGCGGCGCTAAGAATGCAGACACCTAGCGGCCCTGTGCTTGGTGTCACAGAAGTCCCCGTGCAGTCCAAAGCTCAGTCCAGGAACGCCGCCGTCTTGTAGCTCCGGTCCTCTCTTACAAGGGCGAATTCCTTTGTGCGGTCCCTGTGGTAACCTATTTCAGCTAGCGATTCCCTGCGGTGCTTTATTTACTTGTTCAACTGTTTGGAAGTCTGTTAGTCTAAAGATCAGATGCACTGAAACAAATCTTATTACTTTAACCAGCCCTGCAAATTCTCCTTTCTCCATTTTTATTGACTTCTCTTCAGCTAGAACTAATACACATGCAGCAGGTGGGCTGGTTCGTCCTCAGTTGAGCCTCTGCATTTGGGAGCCACCCGAAATCTTTTTTGTTTTCCTTGGAAAATGTGGGAAACCACAGGTATTTGAAAAATTGATCTTCAGATGGGCATTTTACATTCGTTGTCTGGATCATTATTATTATGATTATGACTGCTATGTTTTTTTGTTGTTTCTGTGAGTTTCTTCCCGGGACGTATAAATCAGCCCGCTACTTGGTTTCTTTTGGTTTTCGTTCGATGAAGAGGAGGCGAAGGTGGGGGGCGGGGAGGGTAAGGGGAGCGGGGGGAGGGGGAACAGTTCAGGGCAACGATTTAGCGAGGTGATTGGGAAAGCAAACGGAATCTCCGGCCATCCGGGATAAGGCGGCAGCTGCTCCTGAGCTTATTAAAGCCCGACCCGAACTGACTCGGTTTTTCCCACCGAGCGACGGGAGGGCGGGTTAGTCTGCGCGGATTTCTGCTGGACCGGCCCGTTCCCACCCAGTTTGGGGCGGCGGATCGGAGAGGCCCCCCCCTCTTCCCCTCTATAAGACTCCTCCGGGGGGCTCCGGTTCGGCCCGGGCGGCTCTCGGGTGTGTTGCCTCAACAGCTTCAGCCGAGCGTCCTGGGAAAGCTGAACTCCCCCGTGGACACGAATGTCTGAATCCGAGGAGAGAGCTCTTTCCTCTTTATTAATAATAATACTGTTATTTGTTAAGCGCTTACTATGTGTCAAGCACTGTTCTAAGCGCTGGGGCAGATACAAGGTAATCAGGTTGTTCCACTTGGGGTTCACACTCTTTAATCCCCATTTTACAGATGAGGCAACTGAGGCACAGAAAGGCTTGCCCAAGGTTACACAGCAGACTCGTGGCGGAGCCGGGATTAGAACCCAGGTCCTCTGACTCCCAAGCCCGTGCCCTTTCCACTAAGCCACGCTGTTTCTCCCCCTCTTTCTCTTCCCTTCCCTCAACTGGCTCCCGGCTGGAAAAAGAAAGGCGTCCCGACCGTCCCGACCGGGCCGGCTGGAGGCTGGCTGGTGCTCTGATCTTAAATGCCTGGGGTTTGACACTTGAAACTTCTCCGGGCTCAACTGTCCCCCTTTCCTCTCCAAAGGCAGTAGTAATTCATGGGAAAGGGGGACCGCGGGCAGGATGTCACGTAATAAAAACGAACAGGTCTGTTTTATTAGAAACTAGATGATGCGGTACGTCCTGCCTCAGTCTCAGGCCACCAGAACCTAACCCAGGACCAGGCCAGCACGTCCCGGGCTCCCTCCCTTCAGACGACAGTCTAACTCCCGGCCAACAGGAGACTCCGTAAACAAGAGAAACAGCAATCCCTCCGGCCGCCGGGCTCGAGGAGACGCTTTCCCGAAGGAGCACTCGATACCAACTTTGTTTTTTTGGCAAGAAAAATAACCCTTGTTTGGAGAGGGTGGAGAGGGGGGTTGGGGCGGGGGGTAGGGAGAGAGAAAAAGGAAAAAAAACTTTCAGGATTAAGTTTCAGCGCCTCCGTCCCCCACCCCCCACCAAAGCTGAAATGATTTGTGTGCAGGGTCTGTGACCCAGAGAGGCATCAAACAGAAACGAAGGGAAACACTTGGAGTTCAGAGGGACGGTGGGCAGAGATGACCGGTCTAAGACAATGCAGATGTTTCCGATCAGAAGGGCTCTGGCCCTGGCCAGAAAGTACCGGGCCACAGATTCAACAATTTGGCTTGCCTCTGTGTTGATTTTTCTCCCTTTTCTTGGAGAGTGGCTGCAGGGAATCTCCATTCCCGATGATTGCAGGACTTCATCGTCTTAAAGACTAAAGAAAATCGCCGCCACAGGAGTTCACTGCCCTTGATATGAGAAAGTCTAGTATCAGTTCAGCCCTTCTCTAGGTTAGTGGTGGAGATGGAGGTATGCCTGAAGAGAGACGAGATAAAGGAGAGAGGAGGAAAGGTGAAGAGAGGGGATCAAACCACCCATTTCTGCCCAGATAATTAGGAGCTGAAGCAATTTGGATCCTGGAAAGAAAATCAAAATTACTCCTCAAGGGGGATTATGAAAATTGTCTAGATCAAGTGTCATGCCAGTCCTTCATGGTCTCACCAGGACATCAGCCTTCTGGAGACCGTCCCTTCCTTCTTTTCCCTTTCCCTTGCCCTCCTTTCCTTCTCTCCCCTTCTTCCCCTCCCTCCTTTTTCTTTTTCCTTTCCTTTTCTTCTCTTTCCCCTCCTTTCCTTTCTTCTACTCTTCCTTTCTTCTCCCTTACTCTCCTTTCTTTTCCACTCCTATCCCTTCCTCTTGTCTCCTTTCCTCTCCTCTCCCTCTTTTTTCCTTTCCTTTCCTTTCTTTCTCTTTCCTCTCCTTTCCTATCTTCTGCTCTTCCTTCTTCTCTTCTCCTTTCCTTTCCTTTCCTTTCCTTTCCTTTCCTTTCCTTTCCTTTCCTTTCCTTTCCTTTCCTTTCCTTTCCTTTCCTTTCCTTTCCTTTCCTTTCCTTTCCTTTCCTTTCCTTTCCTTTCCTTTCCCAGACTGCACAACAAGAGCTGGGTCACTGAAACCCAAACTTGGACCCTCTTGGATGAGGTCATAGTCTCAGGTACTATCTAGATCAGGTTACATAAAATCAATAAGGTGGAGAAGGCAATGCTGATTTAGGAAGGAGGTGGGTGGGGAGGGTGTCAAATCCACCTGCCTGTTGGGTGCTGGGGGAGCCAGGGTACTTTGTGCCTCAGCAAGGAAACAGCTGAGCAGCATAGCCCAGCTGGGCACCTCTGCCTTCCTGCCCACCAGTGCGATTCAGAACTGGAGTAAAACCTGGGGTCAGCTGGGATAGATGGGGCCTACCTGGGATGTGAGACCTGGACCTGGCAGGAAAACCCAGAGCTGCATTTTTGGGAAAAAGAAGGGATGGAGCCAGTCTCTTGAGGTGTGTCTGGCCAATCCTCCCTGGACCACTCAGTGCAACTGGCCCTGATCTGAGCCGGACCTTAGATGGAGCCAAATTTTGTCTGGGGTCATGAAAGGGTCTCTCGCCAGTCAAACCTCCCTCCCCACTCCAGCCCCAGCGGCCCCAAGCTGGGAATAGAGTGAAGGGCAGTTGAGGGCAATAGACACCCCCTGAAATGTGCCCACTTCCCCTCCTGGGGCACAGTCGGGCCAACCCTCCCCCATGGGGCTATTGCTTTTGTTTGAAAACAGAACTGGGGGATGGGGGTGGGCGGGGGAAGAGGGCAGAATGGATTTTTACAAGTCTCCGGGAATTTGCCTCGGGGCTGAAATCCACCATTTCCACAGAGGATTTTGCCATTTCTACAATGAGAAAGCGGCCTGCTCATTTCTGGCCAGAGCCCACAATCAATTTGAATCTGGAAGCGAACAATAGTTTGGTTTTTTCCGTGAGCCAGTGAAACGGGATGTTACACATTTTTCACACAGCTCCAGTCGTGTGTCCAAATCTAAACGATATCCCCCCCCTTTTTTTTTTAATAAAAGCGATTCTCTGGAGAGTGAGCACATTCTCACTGTATTTTGGAAACAGTGCAAATTCCACTGTGGGGAAGGGAAACATTTTTGAAAGAGAGAGAAAGAGAGAGAGAGAGACGTAGAGAGAGAGAAAGAGAGAGGGAGAGGAGGAGGAGGAGGAGGAGGTGACGTGCAGAGTCCAAGAATTGGCTGCAGCGTCGTTCATCATCTGTGCGTGTCGGGAGCGATTTCTGTTCATGTTTCCTGCTCAGAAGGCCATTCTCCCTCTGGGCTCCACCCCACCCTCCAGCCCTAATCTGATGTGCAGGATGGGCAAAGCCTTTCCCGTCTGCCCCATGGGCAACAGGAGAGCAGGAACCTGGCAGAGACCATGAATCTGACTGTGGCTGAGGCGCTTTGAAGGGGGAGCCCCGCATTGCCCCCTCAGAGATTTGGGTTTGGAGCTCAGCCCAGGGATTGGCTACCTCTGCCTTTCCTGGCCTGGAGCTGGCAGGGTGGAGGCTGAGCTGGTGGGGGACGTGCTGGGTTGGGAGTTCCCCAAGAAGGAAAGGAGAGGGTTGGGGGGCTGGGGAAGACACCCCCAGAGGGTGGGGGCTGTTTATGATAGCAACATAAGAAGGGGGAAGATGGCTGCTTCCATGAAAGGCCAGTAATGTGCCTAATGAAGTCTTCATTCAGATCCATTTTATGGCACAGGGTCTAACAATACTAGTGGGAATTAGGAGTGTGTGTGTGTGTGTGTGCGCACGTATGTTTGTGCGCACAGCCCAGACCTCTGTATCAGCAGATCTGTGGCTGAACTCTGTTGGAATCAGGCCTTTGGTCCCTCCCAGTGAGAACAGAAAAAACGTGTCCTGAGAGTGACAAGTCTCAGTAGCCCTGTGTGGGCCTGCTCAGGGCCTGGGAACAGGCCAGAGAACCTATCAACTGTCTTCCCAGGAAGGGAGATGCTCTCCATCCTCTGGCTGCTCAAGAGCTTCAATCTCCTCCCTCTGGCGAGAACTGCCGAAGAGACTGGGCCTTGGTCCCAAAGGCCATATCGTCTGTCCAGGGGCTATGGAAATGGGGCAGTGGCTCATCTCCATTTCCCTCTATGCCGAGTCCATCTCCTGTTCTCGAGAGAAAACTGCAGTAACTTCTCGCCAGGGCATGATGGGGATTCCTTCCAGGGACTCCTGGGAAATTCATTGCAGATTTCTGTCAAAGCAGAGTCCGCAAGTGTGAGGTGCCATGCCTGTGTCCCCAGTGAGCTCTACAGGGCATGATCCCTTCCTGGCGCTGAAAGGAGACCAGGCAGCTTCATGCCCTCCCTTTCCCTGGTGCTGCCATATCCATGGGGACCAGCAAGTAGGGTTTTTTTTATTGCTTTGGGCTGCAAGTAGGATGAGTCTAGGGGATAGAGGACTCAGAGATGCTCAGGACTCAGAGGTGCTCAGCCCCCACCTTCTGTTCTGTGGGTACTATAGGGAGTGAGGTCAAAGCCTCAGCCACAGTCAGATGGGAAGAAGGTTAGGAGAACAGGGCAAGGATTTCAAGATAAAGGGTGAGACATCAGACCGCCAGTCAACACTTATCTCTCTACAGGTATCAGGGTGCTGCTGGAAGGTTATCTCTAAGTCCAAAGAGAAGCTAAAGGGCCTTGGTTGCCATGTCTCAGAGTGCCAAGTTCCAAGCAGAGATGCCATTAGCAGGCCAGCAGACACACCCTCCCTAGTGCCAGGGAATCAGCTGGCTGATCGGGGTGAATGTACCGAATGTCCATGGTACTCACATCTGCCCTCCACATGTCTCCCCGCCGGAGCACACGACCGAAGCATACATATGTTTCTGGATGTGTTATCTTAATCGTATTTATTGGCCAATCCTGAAAAATTGTTTTATATTGTCCCGAATCTGAAAACATCTACAAATCTCTCTCCCCCCGACCCCCCCTGCTGCCCTAATGGCCAACCCACTCCCAGTCCTGAAGCAGAAGGAGCCCCCTCTGACAGCACAGGCTCCCTCCTGGGAACAGGCTACACATTTGGATGTCCCGCTTCTGCAGTGAAACGGAATCTCCGTGGAACGGACGCTCGATCGCTTTCGTTTTTCCCTAACAGAGATCTAAAGCCAAATTAATTACCCTGCTTTGACTGATAGCTTTTCTGCTGGAGTATGGTCCTAATCCTTATTAACATTCTCTAAAGTCGCCCATGAAATATGCCTTTTGCACCACACTCTAGGGCATGTGTTTTCTCTTTCCTGGGTATTTCTCAAACTATCTTCAGCCCTCACCACTGCTCATTATTTTGCTGTAGGTTTAAAGTTTGTCCAGGTCTCCAGGGCTGATCCAGGCCAGCGAATGGCAGGGGGGAAAAAAATGACACATTTCTGCTCATGGACACCAATTGCTTCTGATGATTTTGAATGTTTTCCCCATCCTGATTTCATTAAAAGCTGAGTACATTTATTCTTGGTAGTGTCTTCAGTGAGGTGAAAAAGGGCTCCCTTTATGTCTAAAACCCAACTCTTCTTCTCTCCCAAATCCTCTCCTCCACTTAACTTTTCCATCACAGTTGACACCCCGCCCCTCCCCCCCCCCAAACTCACACACCATCTTCCCTGTCTCTAAAGTCCACAACTTTAATATTGTCCTTTACTTCTCCCTCTCTTTCAACCCTCACATTTAGTCTTTTCCTAAAGCCTGTTAGTTTTTCCTCCACAACATTTCCCAGATCTTCCCCTCCATCCAAACAACCACCACCACCTGGGTCCAGGAGCTCATTGTATTCCAACTAGATTATTGCATCACTGTCTGATCACTGGTCTCCCTACCCCCAGTCTTCTACCCCTCCAGTCTGAAATTCACTCCAGTCTGAAAAATCGCTGCCCAGCTCATTCTGCACACAGCTCCCCACTCCTCCATTGGTTACCCAGTCCTCTCCATGCCTAGCAGAAATTCTTGACCACTGGCTTTAATAATAATAATAATAATAATAATGTTGGTATTTGTTAAGTGCTTACAATGTGCCAAGCACTGTTCTAAGCTCTGGGGTAGATACATTAAGCACTCACAGTCTTAATCCTCATTTTACAGATGAGGTAACTGAGGCACCGAGGAGTGAAGTGACTTACCCAAAGTCACACAGCTGACAGGAGGCAGAGCCAGGGTTAGAACCCATGACCTCTGACTCCTAAACCTCTGCTCTTTTCCACTGAGCCATGCTGTTTCTCTAAGACGTCCACATCTAAGACAGTCTCTTATACTCATCCATTCTCTTCTCTCACTACAGCCCAGCTTGCACTCTTCCATCCTCTCAAGTTAACTTACCATATCTCATTATTGTTTCTCTTGCCTCCAGCTCTTGCTCCTTCTTCCTGCCTGGAACTCCCTCCCACTTCAAATCTGCCAGACTGCAGCTCTCCAGCTCAGCAGCCGTAAACACAATGTAGATGCTCAATAAATACTATTGATCAATCGATAGATTGGGTGTCTGAAAAGAAAATAGTCATTTGACCCCCCAAATTATCTGATATAAACCCATTTCTGTTTAAACCCAGCTTCATTAAACAACCCAGCAAGGAATTTGCAGAAATTTGTCATTTTCCTTCCACCTGTGTCCAAGTGTCATTCTTTCTCTGCAGGTAGGACAGCAATGGCCACTGAGACCAGCTGGACTTGCCAATGAACACTGTCTAGAAAGTGGGTGGGGAGCCCCTGATCCAGTGAAACACTGGGGAACAGACACATCCAGACAAATCTACAAGTATTCCAATGGGGCCTCCCCTCCCCGTGTCTGTGGGATGGGGTTAGGGTTCCCACAAGAGATGGAGGGGTCGTTGCTAGTCCTGTTCCCTTGGGACACCCTGGAGGTCGGGCATGGAGAGGGGCAAAGGAAGAGTGAGATACGGGGGGATGAGAGAGATCACCGAACAAGAACCAAGATGTGGGGAGACCTCCTGGGCAAAGGATAGCCACTTCTTCCATCCTGGGCCAGGTTAGAACTAGGGGGATCGGAATTGAGGAAGAGAGGCCTTTGTTCAGCCTTAGTGTATGTGCGGGAACCCCTCTGCTCCACTTGGAGCTCCACTTGGGATGGGCTGTACAACTGGAACAGCCTATCTCAGAGCAAGGGAGCATTGCTGACCTGGGGGAACAAGGGGAGGTTTTCCCCGGAGACAGAGTTGTGTGAAACCCTGGGGTGAGAGCCAGGAGATATTTTGGCTGGAACATCACAGTGGGAAGCAGGCCGGCAGGGAAGACCCCATAAAGCCCAAACGCTGAAGATCCCTCATAGATTTGGGTCTGAGTATCCTTGAGTTTCTGGTATATTTTAATTCTCCCAAGTGCTTAGTACATTGTTCAGCCCACATTAAGCACTCAGTAAATATGATCGATTGATTGATCTGTGCCTTGTGTATATGTATAGGGATTTGTGTGTCTGTGTATATACATGCATCTGAATGCACTTTTTTGTGTGTGTTAGTAATTGCTGGTGCCTTTGTGTGCTGAAGGTGTAAGTCTGAATGTATATATAGTTTTGTGTATGTATTTTACATAAGAGAAGCAGCAGGGCTTAGTGACAAGAACACGGGCTTGGGAGTCAGAAGATATGGATTCTAATGTGGCTCTGTCACTTGCCTGCTGCGTGAATTTGGGCAAGCCACTTAACTTCTCTGGACCTCAGTTACCTCATCTGCAAAATGGGGATTAAGACTGTGAGCCCCACGTGAGACAACCTGATTACCTTGTATCTACCCCAGAGCTTAGAACAGCGCTTGGCACGAAGTAAGCGCTTAATAAAGCGCTTAACAAATACCATAATTATTGTTATTATTTGAGTGTGGCTATGTGGTGGGTGTGTCTTTACCTCTGTGTGTGTGTGTGTGTGTGTGTCTTTGTGTGGATCTGGTTCCAAACCCGCGTCAGTCTCCACTCTGTGTCCCAGCAGGAGGCTGGGGCTGAGCCTGAGGACCAGGCAGGGCTGGGCCTAGACGGGTGGGAGTTGCGACCTTTTAACTGGCGGGGAGTCAGACTTCTCCTTCTCCTCATCTGTCCCCTGTCCCGACCCTGTCTGTCTCCCCCACCCCCCAGCCCCACCCCCGGTATGGGTCTGGAGCCGAGTTGGGGGTGATGAGAGGGGAGGGAGCCTGGGATTGAGGCCGAGGGAGAAAGTGGAGCTTTTCCGGCTGAGGCGGGGGGCGGGAGGAGGGTCGTTTCCAGGCCGGCTGAGCTGCAAGGGTCCTGCTGGCCGAGGGACAGGAGCTGTTCCGAAGAGCGAGCGGTGGCGCCCAGCCAGGGCCTGGTGAAGAGGGGTCGAGGGGGCAGGCCGGGGGCTGAGGACCGGGGCCCGGGGGCAGGGGGCCCGGGAGTTTGCTGCAGAGCTGCTTGGGAGGCAGTCAGTCCCTGCCGCCTCCCCGCCGTCCCGGAGCTTTCCCGGCGGGGGCGGGGGCTGGCGTGGACTCCTGGCCCGTGGGAAACCCGCTCCCGGCTCCGAGCCGCCTCCCCGACAGCCCGGCGGGCTCCTGCCGGCCCTTCCAGCCTGGGCCGAGCCCCCCGCGGCCCGGGCCGGACCCCCGGGAGTCGCCCGCTTGTCCCCCCACTGAGGACGGGACCTGGGCCCGGAGTTGAGAGGAGAGGGGTCGGCCGGGGCGGGGCCGGGTGGGCCCGGGGGACACTCTGATGTCCCCGCGGAGAGTCCCCAACAGAAGACCTGCCGGGGGCAGCGCGGGGCCCGGGGGCGGACAGCCGGGAACAGAAGGCCCGCGTGTCCCCGCCAGCCCGGCCAGGGAAACCTGCTCCCCGACGGTGCTCGGCGCGGGACCTGCTCCCCGACTGTGCCCGGCCGGGGGACCCGCTCCCCGACGGTGCTTAGCCGGGGGAATCCGCTCCCCGACGGTGCTCGGCCAGGGGAATATACTCCCCGACGGGGCCCAGCGCTGGCGGGGACTGCTCCCCGGAGGTGCTCGGCTGGGGGACCCGCTCCCCGACAGTGCTTGGCCGGGTGGGACTGCTCCCCAAAGGTGCTCGGCCAGGGGAATATACTCTTCAACGGTGCTCGGGTCGGAGAGACTGCTCCCCGAACTTACTCGGCCTGGGGACCCGCTCCCCGACGGCGCTTGGCTGGGGAACTGCTCCCCAGCGGTGCCAGGCTGGGAGACTCCTCCCCGACGGTGCTCAGCCGAAGGAATCTACTCCCCGATGGTGCTCGGCCAGGGGGGACTGCTCCCCGACGGTGTTCGGCAAGGGGAATCTGTTCTCCGACGGTGCTTGGCCAGGGGAATCTACTCCCCGACGGTGCTTGGCCCAGGGGAACTGCTCCCCGACGGTGCTCGGCCTGGGGAATCTCCTCCCCCTCCCCGATGGTGTTTGGCCGGGGGGGACTGCTCCCCGACGGTGGTCAACCGGGGGGACAGCTCCCCGACGGTGCTCGGCAGAGGGAATCTGTTCCCCGACGGTGCTCGGCCAGGGGAATCTACTCCCCGACGGTGCTCAGCCCGGGGGAACTGCTCCCCGACGGTGCTTGGCCGGGATAATCTGCTCCGACGGTGCTCGGCCAGGGGAATCTACTCCCCGACGGTGCTCGGCCAGGGGGGACTGCTCCCCGACGGTGCTTGGCCGGGAGAATCTGCTCCCCGACGGTCCCCGGCCGAGGAAGGACTGGCTTGGTTTGATCCGGCACCGCTCCCGGCATTTCCTCGCTCCCCCGGTTTTCCGCCAGCCCCTAAAGGCTCCGAACAGGCTTGAAAGGCACCAACCCCATCGCGTCTTTCTGAGCCGGGACCCCTTGAAGGCCGGGCTGTCCCTGGCCTGTCGCTGGCCTGTCACCCCCAAGCCCCCTCCACTTGAAAAATTGTCACCAGTGTCCGAGGAGAGGGCGGGTTAAGGCTCCGGCTGGAGCTGGGCTGGGAGGGGGAGCCGGGAGTGGGAGGAGGTCGTTGTGGGAGGCCAAGCGCATCCCTAGCTAGGGCCAGTCCTGGTCCTGTCCTCCTGGGACTTCGCCTTCTCCCGGGCCGGTGGGTAGCCACTTCCCACGGTGGCAGGAGGGAAGACATCCTTCAGAGTTCAAGTCTCAGCTGCCTCCTCCAGGACAGTTTGAGAGAAAGTACCCCCGCCCCAAAGTGTCACCCCTCCTCCCCCGCCAGATTGCTACAGAGAGATTCCCGTGGGTCAATCAGTCAATTAATCAATCGTATTTATTGAACGCTCACTATATACAGAGCACTGTACTAAGCACTTGGGCGAGGACACTAGAAGGGAATTAGCGGACCAGGGGATGGATGGCTAACTCCCCCGACCTGTCCCCGCTGCCGGGCCTGGGACCTGCCTCGACTTTTCCTCCTCCGCCGATTTCTCCCCCCGCTCTCCTAAGGGAAGTGCAGGGCCGAGCCCCCCGAGGCAGGAATGCCGCTCTTGGAGCGGGCGCCGAGTCATTCCTGCGGCTCCCGGGAACGCGGAGCGCGGCTTTGCTGGGGCGGGACTGGGATCGGGTCCGGTTGCGACTCTCACCGGCTCCAGACCCCTCCAGGCCGGAACATCCCCCTAGCCAGCTCCCTGTCTGCCCCAAACCTGGAAACTCCCTACGGGGCCCTGAACGGAATTCCCTCCGGATCTCTTGCTCTGCGTGTTCCTCTCCTACGGGCCGCTCCTGAAAAATGGAAATTTTGGGAGCAGGGGCGAGGTTGCCTCTGGCCGGAGCTCTATTCTCGCCTGCTCCAACCCCTCTATTCCTCCCCGCGCCGGGGGGAACTGGCTCTTGGGCGGGAAATTCCCACCGAGCCCACTGTCGCCCTCTCCTTTCTGCCAAGCTCTCCTATTTCCTGCACGAGCGGGGGTGCAGGAGTGGGGCTGGATTTCCTCAAACGCTCCAAGGAACCCAGGAGTCAGAGCCAGCCGCTTCTCCTTTCCCCTATCTGGGAGCCTGCGGGGGGCATGGGTTAGGGGTGCCTAGGTCCCGGGGGGAGGATTCCGAGTGGGAAGCCCTAGTGCCTCCTCCCTGGCTAAATTAGAGCTGGTGGGCCTGGCCCCCAGACAGTCAGGGGTAGGGGTTGAGCGGTGGGGTGTGTGTGTGTGTGTGTGTGTGTGTGTGTGTGTGTGTGTGTGTGTGTGTGTGTATTTCGGGTCTGGGGGAAGCAACCACAGGACGGGATAATAATAATAATAATAATTGATGCATAATAATCATCATGGTATTTGTTAAGCACTTATGCCAGGCACTGTATTAAGCGCTGGAGTGAAAACAAGTAAATCGGGTTGGACATAGTTTCTGTCATTCATTCATTCATTCAATAGTATTTATTGAGCGCTTACAATGTGCAGAGCACTGTACTAAGCGCTTGGAATGTACAAATTGGTAACAGAGACAGTCCCTGCCCTGTGACGGACTTACAGTCTAATTGGGGGAGACAGACAGACAAGAACAATAGCAATAAATAGAATCAAGGGGATGAACATCTCATTAAAACAATCCCACATGGGGCTTACAGTCTCAAGCCCCATTTTACAGATGAGGTAACTGAGGCCCAGAGAAGTGAAGTGACTTGTCCAAGGTCACACAGCAGACAAGTGGCAGAGCTGGGATAAGAACCCATAACCTTCTGACTCCTGTGTTCTATCCACTACCCCCTGCTGCTCCTCTATGTCTTGGACAGAACCTTTCCACAGTGCAGGTCTGGGGAGGTTGCCCTGGTAGGAGTCAAGGGTGCTGGGGGCCTGTTGCATGGAGCAGACAGGCACCTCTCATCCCCACCCCGCTAACTCTCTAACTGTCCAGGACTGCCCCAAGGCCCCGGGGGTTTTTTCTGAGCTCAGGACTACTGTTCTCCCCCGATCAGGTTCGCCCTAGCTCAGGGGCACCTGGCAGGGCTCCGGACAGACGCCGGGTTTCTACCCAAATCCACTTCTGCAAGGGACCTTCTGGGAATCATCTGGACCAGAGGGGTTGGGTTCTGGGGTCTCCAGCTTCAGGATGACCCCACATCCTCACATCCTTGGTGGGGCATGTTTCTCTGGGAATCTAAATGGATAAGGCCATGAGTTTTACCACACCTTGCTATGATCAGAGCATTATGCTAATTTAGAAATTGTATAGCAGGAGTAGCCTTGTCTTTGGTTTTATGGTTTACCTAATAGAGAAAACAGTAGATATAAATAGGGGAATATGCAATAGTTAAAAGAAAGAGTGGATGTAAATACTCAACATAGGTGATGGATCCTTCTAGATGGTAAGCTTGTTGTAGACAAGGAACGTGTCTACCAACTCTCATTTAATCGTATTTATTATTAAGTGCTTACTGTGTGTAGAGCGTAGTACTAAGCGCTTATAACTCTGTCATATTGTACACTTCCAAGGGCTTAATACAGTGCTCTGTACATAGTAAGCGCTCAATAAATGCCATTGATTGACTGATTGATCAATGGTCAACATAGGTAGGGGCTGTAGGTGGTTAGGTATGCTTAGGTGGTTGAGGGGTTAACATGGCCATTAATCAGAGAATGCCTTCTGATGGAGGTGACTTTTTAGGAGGACTTGAAATGTGGAACGGGTCATGGTTTTGTGAAAGTTAGGGGGAAGGGTTTTCCAGGATCCTTTGCTTTCCCTTTCCCGAATGCCCTTGCTCTGCTCTTAGGCTTCTGTTTCCAGGCAGAGGATTTAAAAAAAAATGCAAAAGGGTGGAGGGCGTACGATGACCCAGAACCGGAACTAGGATTTCCACTTCAAGGGCGAGGGCAACCTTGGATTGCTTAGGGATGCTGACCCCTAAAGCAGGAACCTACTCCACCCAAACATCCACTATGCAGGGAGAGGCTCAGCCGCCAGGCTCTCCAGTCTTCCTGAGTCCTGGTGAAATGGGGTTTCCATGACAACAAACTCTGTACCTCTCGATCCCCTCAACCAGATTGCCTGAACCATACGGGTGCGGCCACCTGGGAGCGGCCCACGAGGCCTGGCCGAGCCCTGGCCCGAGCTGTCTACTGGAAGCTCTGGAAGTGTGCAGCCATGCTTCAGGAACGCGGTCTCCTGATTGGGCAGCACCCAGGGCCTAGCCCCCCCAGACTGGCACCCTACTACTACTTACTTCACTTTCTGGTTACCAATGACTTTGAAGAAGGATGGCTGTGCCGGTGAGTTTGGAGGGAAAATAGGGAGGTCTGTATTTATTATTATTAATAATAATAATGATAATGATGGTATTTGTTAAATACCTACTATGTGTCAGGCACTATACTAAGCCCTGGGGTAGACACAAGATAATCAGGTTGGACACCATCCATGTGGCACATTGGACTCACAATATTAATCCCCATTTTACAGATGATGTAACTGAGGCACAGAGAAGTTGTGACTTTCCCAAGATCACACACCAGACAAGTGGCAGAGCAGGGATCAGAGTAATAATGCTGATATTTGTTAAGCATTTACTATGTGCCAAGCACCGCTCTCAGCTCTGGGGTAGATACAAAGTTATCAGCTTGCCCCACGTGGGGCTCACAATCTTCATCCCCATTTTATAGATGAGGTAACTGAGGCACAGAGAAGTTAAGTGACTTGCCCAAAGTCACACAGTGACAGTGGCAGAGTGGGGATTAGAACCCACGACCACAGACTCCCAAGTCCATGCTCTTTCCACTAATCCTCGCTGCTTCTCTAACCCATGACCTTCTGACTCCCAGGCCCCATGCTATATCCACTACACCAAGCTGCTTCTATTTTATTGTGTGTCTGAATGGTTAGAGGCTTAGCTCCCCGGGGTTTTGTTTTATGGTATTTGTTAAGCGCTTACTATGTGCTAGGCATTGTACTAAGTGCTGTGGTAGATCCAAGATAATTGGGTTGGACACCTTCATTCATTCATTTAATTATAGTTTTTGAGTGTTTATTGTGTGCAAAGCACTTTATTAAGCACTTGGGAGACTACAAATATAACAATAAACAGACACATTCCCTGCCCACAATGGACACATTCCCTGTCCCACATGGGGCTCAGAGTCTTAATCCCCCCACTTAACAGCTGAAGTAACTGAGGCACAGAGAAGTTAAGAGACTTGCCAAAGGCCACACAGCAAGACAGGTGATAGAGCCAGGGTTAGAGCCCAGGTCCTCTGACTTCTAGGCCTACAGTCTTTCCACTAGGCTATGATGTTTTGTGATGGGCTTTTGCTGGGTCAGGTCCAGGAAATGTCCTTAGGAAACTTGGGACGACAGAGCACTAAAACCTTCACTTTGGTAAAGAGCGGCCAGATCTGGCATATTACCGGGCAAAAAAAACCCAACAAAAAACCAAACAACTCACTTCAGGAAGCCCCGTGAGCTGTGTTCCCAAATGCCTGCTGTGCTTTCAAATATTTGTGTTCTGCCTGTTTCTTGTGGGCAGGAAAGGGTTACCAACTCTGTTATATATCGTCCTCTCCCAAGCACTTAGAACAGTGCTCTGCACACAATAAGCACTCACTAAATACCATTGATTGAATGATCTATTCCCAAACTCATAACCATGGTGTATTTTCCACACGGCATGCCATCTCCCTTAGAATGGAAATTCCTTGAACACAGTGAAGGACATTTTGTTTATTCCGAATGTTTTCCAAGCACCTTATACAATGGTCTTCACACAGTGGATGTTCAGTAAGTACTGCCAGAGCTGACCTTAGGGGAATGCTAACAGAGGCAACTAATCTGATGTGAGATCCCGTGGATGGGGGTTTGGCCCTTAACTTTAAATATAAGAAGACACTTACCACTACCACCTCTGCCCTTCTTGGCAATGGGCGTTCATCCTCTACACTGTAAGCTCATTGTGGGCAGGGAACGTGTCTGCCAATTCTGTATTGTATTGTAGTCTCCCAAGCACTCAGTACAGTGCTCTGCACACAATAAGCACTCAATAAGTATGGTCAATTGAGTTTGGACAGCTCCGGCCCCTTTTAGGGAGCTCTCATGTGTACTAATATCTGGGATTTTGGAGAGCTGCTGCTAGACAAGGCACCAAGGAAGTGCCATGGACTTGGGTGGGACTTGGGTATGAGCTTGTGACTCTTTCCACCCTGCTCCTGCATCTCACATAGCAGAAGCTCACTGGAGGCCTTCTTTCCAGGAGGTCTGGGCCCAGTGGGTCTGGGACAGTCTTCCCGGTTGGCTTACCCAAGGAACAGCCTTGAGTACCGGTCATGATGTTTCCACCCCACGGTCTCCCTTCTGTAGAATTGACCGCTCTCTTCTGCAGAAGAGAGCAGAGTTCCCGGTCTGATTGGAGAAATCTTCATATTTTAATGAAACCACCATTCTCCTCCCCCAAATTACACACACCCAGCACAACCTGTCTAATTACCACCATATATGTGCATAATATTCCCCTTGGTTTATACATCGCATTCGTGTGATAGCTTGTCCGGTTTGTACCGTGTGCATGTGCTGTAATCCGTCCAGTTTATGCTATGTGAGTGGCATAATAATCTGTTCAATATGCAGGCCAAGTCCCAAACTCCCCTCATGCCTCCTGTTTGCTGCTCTTACCTGGGCCAAGGACCTGAGTAGGAGTAGAAGAGCTAATTAACACCATGACCATTCCCTCAGTGTAGATGCTGCTTTCCCAGTCCCTGCAGAATTCTCCAGAACGGCAGGGTGACTGTACCCAGTACCGCTGAGTTTCAAGCTGGCAAATGCCATACTGGGCAGGACCACTTCTTTAATTGGCTTGGCACCCACCGGCTGGGGATGGGCCATTTCATCAGACTGTGGACTCCCAGAGCTGGGAAGATATAGGCGCCTCCTTGCCCCGGGTTGAAGGAAGGGAAGTGGGAGCAGATGGGGTTTTTCTCCTGTGCGAGTCCCCCATGCTGTGAGTAAGCTCAGAGCAACCGGCTCAGGGGAAGCTGCACAAAAGAACTGAGGGGCTGCAGGGTAGTATTCGCCAAACACCAGCCTCAGCGTTGCTATGGAGTGAGGGCGGAACGTTGTCAGGCAGAGATGGTCTTTGCTTTGTACACCTGTTTCTCCCCTCCACCTAACCTCCTCCTCTTCCTCCTTCCTTCTAACCCAGAGCAGTCAAAGCCAAGGTCTGGGAGCCTCTGGTTGCTTGTGACCCCTTGAAATGGGGAGAGAGTCCTTGGGGAGAGAAAGGAGGCCAGACCCTAGGACTGGATCTGGGGCTTAGGTGACCTGCTGGTTTGCCTGGGCTCCGAAAAGTTTTGCTGGAGCACCTCTTTCCAAGAGTCCTTTGCCCCGGCCCCCGCTCCCCACCCCCCAACCCCTCCTCTTCCACCTCCTGCTCCTGGCTCCCGGGAACGCCAGAGGGAGCAAACTGTTTGTTTATTAAAGTAAATAACTCTGTGAAGGGGCCGGGAGATGGCAGAGAGGTTTTAACTCCATTGATTTTTTTTTTTTTGACCAGCTCCTTACTGTGTCAGACGCTGTTCCTCTGGTGCTTTGTTTCCTCTTGGCCTGTCCTAGCTTTCACCTTGCTGGGCTTGTGCAGGAAATACGTCCTGGCTTCTGCCTGGGAGTTTAAGTTCCTTGTAGGCAGGGAGCACATCTATCTATCCTGTTGTACTTTCCCAAGAGTTTAGTACAGTGAGTGAAACATAATAGAGGCTTTGGGTCTGATGTTTGGGGCCCAGGTGTCTCTGACACAAATACACAAACGACCCCACTATTGAGCAGTGCGAATGTGCATCCCATTCCTGCCTCCCTTCAAGCACTTAGTACAGTGCTCTGCCCACAGTAAGCATCCAATAAACACCATCGATTGATCAATTGATTCTGTCTCGTGGAGAAGTGGTCTTTGTCAAGTCTAGCAAATGGCCCCTCACCCAGGGGGAATGACAGAATGAGTCGGCTGCCAGAGGAAGGGGAGGGCTGGGGTAGAAAGGTTTGTGGGTCAGTGTGGTGGCTGCCCTTGTCTGCAAGGCTGTTGTAACCAGCCTCGGAGCTTATTAGCCAGCCCCTCCCAAAGCGGGCAGAAATCCTGGGCCGGGGATGGCCTCAGTGACTGCTTCGGCAGGTTCCCCATCTTGGCAGGCAACAGAACTTCCTCATTCATTACAAGTCCCTGTTCCCTCCCAGGGTCAACCCGTGGGATCTCTCACTGGCTTGTTCACCTCTGGTTGTGACTAACTGGCCTCCGGCTTCCCTATCTCACGGGACCAGCGGCTCTTCCGGGGGTCCTGTTTCCCAGGGCTGGGAACTTTGTGCTCTGGGAAAAGACCTTACCCTAGGCTGTGAGGGGAAAAGAAAAATTAATGGATGAAGGTAGCCAGCTCTCTCTCCACTTGCCCCTTCCCAGGTTTGTTGCATTAAAGACTTGGCATTGCCTTCAAGTGCCTAATACAGTACGTTGCACCAAATAGGTGCTCAATAAATATTACTTCTCAGTCAGTTGAATCAATCAATTCACTAAACGCTTACTGTGTGCAGAGCACTGTATGACAAGCCCTTGGGAGAGTACAGTAGGGTGACTAGACATGATCCCTGCCCTTAAGGAGTTTACAATCTAAGTGGGGTGATGGACACTAAGAATAAATACAGATAAAGGGAAGCAACAGAGTTTAAAGTTATATGCATCAGAGTGGGGGAGGCTAGTACCCAAGTGTTTAGATGATGTGTTAGTGCTGAAACGGCGGTGGAGGGTCAATAGGCTGAGAAGGTGAGAGATTAATAAAATGTGATTTCAGAAAGACCTTGAAATGATTGGAGTTCTCCTTGCAGAGTTTGTTTCCTGTCTGTCAGGAGGAAGTTCAGGAGTAATTGTTTCGTCAGAGTGAAAAATATATCTCGTCCTATGAAAGTACAGGAGCACTAGTGCCATCTGCCCTATCCCCTCACAACTAGGCAGAAACTTTTTTTTCTTACATGGTATATGTCAAGCACAAGTTAGGTTGGGAGCAGTCCTTGTCCCACATGGGGCTTACAATCTAAATCGGAGGGAGGGAATTTAATCCTCATTTGAGGTAACTGAGGCACAGAGAAGTCAAGTTACTTGCCCAAGGTCACAGAGCAGACAAATGATGGAGCCGGGATTAGAATCCAGATCCTTCTGACTCCTAGGCCCAGGCTTTATCCACTAAGCCACGCTGCTTCTCAAGCTTAGTGGGGACTGGGGAGCCTGGCGAAGGCCCCTCCGCACTCTTCCCAGATGTGGTGGGGAGGCGGAGGGGGTCATACCTTGAGGGGTGCCCCCTGGAAGAATTGGCATCTGATGCGTGAGCTGCCACACCTGGGACACCCGCCCTTTTGCTCGTCTCCAAGGTGCTTGTCTTTCCAGTGCTCCCCTGGGAAAGACCAAGGTTAGCTGGCAGAGCAGGTCTGGGGAGAGTCTGGCCCAGGTCTCTGGCTGACTCCCAGAAGCCCCTCCCCGTGGCTGGTGGCATAGCTAAGTGTGCCCTTCTCTGGGGGCTGTGCCTCGGGGCTGGGCTGACTAGAGGAAGGATCGGGGAGATGGAAAGGAGCTTTCTTTCCTCTGCTGCTCACCTCCACCTCCAACTTTCTGACAAATCACCGCCCTCTAGAGTTTTAATAGCCAACCCTCCCTGCCACCTGTCTTTTTGGGCCCAAGCTTCAAACACCCCCACCTCCTACCGTCCCCAGGAGGGACCCAGGGAGGGGAGGAGCCAGGAGTTTCTGGATTGGGAGAGGTCGAGGTGCTGCTCTGGAGAAGTTTAGGGGTTGGCTGCTCAGGGGGCTGCTCCAGCAGGAGGAATAGGTCCCAGAGGAAATCTGCAGTGGGCAGGGGGCCTTGCCTGGATTCCGCCCAAGGTACACACCCCTCTGGGCAGGTGGCTGCCCATCTGGAAGTCAGAAGGAATTAGAAGGATCTGGGTTCTAATTCCGGCTCTGCCACGTGTCTGCTGTGTGAACCTGGGCAAGTCATGTAACTTCTCTGTGCCTCTGCTACCTCATTTGTAAAAGGGGGATTAAGACTGTGAGCCCCATGTGGGACATGGACTGTGTCCAACCTGATTTCCTTGTATCTATCCCACTGCTTAGTACAGTGCCTGGCACATAGTAAGCACTTAACAAGTACCACTATTATTATTTTGGGCAGCACTCACAGGACTTGGACATGGAGAGATGACTGCCCCTGGGTCTCTTGTCAAATTGGGGTCAACTTCCAGGGGACAGAAATCTTACCCCTCACACAGCCATCTACTAACTTCAATTCAGACAGAGAAATCCCTTCCAGATTGGGCCAGAGAGACAGCCAGCCCCTCTCCGAGTGTTTCCCGCCCACCTCCCCCACTCCCCTTCCGCCATCCCCATGGCTTTCCTTAGCCGGTCCCCTGCCTAGGACCTGGTAAGAGTCAGAGACAATCATTTGTTGAATCAGAGCAAGTTTTGTGAGTATATAAGAGTTTTCCACCCTTCATGGAGGTGAAATGGCCCTTCCCCAGGCAGAGAACTGGATGGAGACTGAGCACCCTGGCTTGCTGTGGGAGCGCAGCTGGCTTAAGTCTTGGCACCATGGGCTCTGCCATAAAAGAGCATTCCTCTCCCTGGGCTGATTTGGAATCCCTCCCCTGTCTCCCCTCTGTACAGCTCTGCCTGTGAAGGAACTGGCATCTGAAAATTAGTATCAAGGAGAGGAACTGGAGGGGCTGAAGCAGCAGAGAAGTGGGAATTGCTTAGGGTGGGTGGGGAGGTATTCATGAAGGCTCATCTGCCCCTCTTTCCTTTTCCCCTGGTCCTGGTATCGCTGCTTTCCTGCCAACCTACACATTGTTCCTTGAACTCGTCTATATCGTCATCAACCTCTCACCCACGTCCTGCCTCGCCCTCTATCATGTAACACCCTCCCCATTCATATCTGACAATCAAAACCTTCTTCAAGAGACCTACCATGTCTAGGGTCTCATTTCTTCTTATCCAACTCCTTTCTGAGTCACAGTTGCACTTGGATTCACACCCTTGATTCATCCTTCCCTCAGCCCCACAGTGTAAGCTTGCTGTGGGCAGAGAATGTGTCTACTAACTCTGTTATATTGTACTCTCCCAAGCGCTTAGTGCCGTACTCAGCACACAGTACGTGCTTTGTAAATCTCACCTGCCATTCTCAGAATGAAAAATCAGCCCACGTGGCCCATCCCAGAGGAGAGGAAAATTAGGTCTGAGAGATTTGGTGGCCAGACCGAATCATAACTACTCTGCTCTTCCCTTGGCCTGTTCGGGATATGGCCGACTTCTGAATCCCTTTAGCTGAGGACTCTACTGGGGTTATTGACGTTGCAGAGAAGCAGTGAGCACTTGTGGATAGAGCACAGCCCTGGGATCCAGAAGGATCAGGGTTCTAATCTCAGCTCTGCCACTTGTTTGCTGTATGACGTTGGCAAGTCACTGAACTTCTCCACCTCATCTGTAAAATGCAGATTAAGACTGTGAGCCCTATGTGAGTTTTGGACTGTGTCCAACTTGATAAGATGGCATCTACCCCAGCGTTTAGTGTAGGGCCTTGGCAGCACATAGTAAGCACTTAACAAATATCATAAAAAAATAAAATTGCAAATTGTCCTGGCCACCTTGCAGGTGCAATATCAGAAATGGCTAAGGCCCCGGAAGGCTGGAGAACTACAGAGCAGAGCGGCACCTGGCAAAGCTGGCTAGAAAATCTGTGTGGCTCTCTGTTCTAAATGTGTGTGGGTCTGGGGGCGCCGGTTGCTTCACTTGTGCCCATCCAGACCCTGTGTATGCACATAAATCCGTTAAGACCAAAGAGGTCTTGTCACATCCATCTCTCCTCAAATCCAACCACATTCCTCGTGGCTCATTTGGATCATGAGAAGCAGCATAGCATAATGGATAGAACATGGGCCTGGGAGTCAGAGGGTCATGGATTCTAATTCTGGCCCTGCCACTTGTTTGCTGTGTGGCCTTGGGCAAGTCATTTCACTTCTCTATGCTTCAAGTCCCTCATCTGTAAAATGGGGATAAAGACTGTGAGCCCAGTGTGGGACAGGGACTGTGTCCAGCTTGATTAACTTGTATCTACCCTAGCACTTGGAACAGTGCTTGGCATATAGGAAGTATTTAAGAAGTACTATTAAAAAGAATGTCTAGATGGAGCCTGACAGCTAGCATTCCTGAACTGCTGTTGGCTTCCCACCCACCTTCCCAAACCAGGTCCTTGGAGATTGCCTGGGGCTTGGCTATGGGGTCTGAGAAGCCAAGTTGGAGAGCCCAGGTGGGGTCCTCAGATCCTGCAGGTTTTCCTACCTCAGGACTCAGCTTCCCGGGTCTGATGAGGGAGGGAGGGCAACTTTGTGGGGGTGTCTCTTTTCCTGTAAGGCTAGGCCTCCCCATGATCACAGCCCCTTAATTGACAGGATGAAGCCGGGGGACAGGACCTGTTGATCCCTCTTCCCCCACTTCAATTTTCATTGCAGCATGAAGGGCAGAAACAGGAGCAGGGTAGGAATCGGTGACCTTAATGGGCGTGGTTCTTGCTCCAGAGATCCCTGGCATGGAGGGGCATGGTGATGCTGTGATCTGTGGTGCCAGGCATGGTGGTGTCTAGAAGTGTGGGGAGTGCACTGAACTGCCCAAGAGTGCGATGGAGGAATGGTGATGCCTAGGGGCACAGTGTCATACATTGTGGTCCCTAAGGGTGAGGTGCAGGCGTGGTGATGCCTTGGCTGGTGTCCAGCATGGAGGTGCCCACGGGCATGGATTGGGTGTGGCGAAACCTGGGGCACTAGGCTAGCCTGGCCACAGCAGGTCTACCTGTTCCTGCTGCTGCTGCTGCTGCTACAGAGCCTGGGTTCAGTTGTGCTACTGCAGCTGCTGCTCCTGCTCTGCTGATGCTCCATGCTTGAATTGTCCCCTCTCTCCTCCTTCTCCCTCTCATTTCTGCTTGTCAGGCCCAGGTCCCACCTTCCCCACTCATGAGTGACCTTCCCCACTCATGCCTGGCAGCCTCCCACCACAGCACGAGCAGCATGTGTATACGCCTGCGTGTTCATGCGTGCGTGTGCGTGCATGTGCACGTGGCTGGATTTTTCTGCCTACTGTCTGCTTGACAGATAAATTCCCTGCAGCCCTGCCATGAAAATCCCACTCTTGATTTTAGCTGGCATTTTCTCTTTGTACTTACATGATCTCGGGGTAGTGATGATGAATTACATGATCTGGTGCCGTCCTTCGGCCCACCATTCCCCTAGATAGAGAACAGGAACAGGCCGCTTTCCTGTGCCTCCTGGTCAACCGAGCCACCGCTGGGAAGGTGGGAGCTCAACCTGGGGCTCTAAAGAAACTTTTCCTCATCACTTCAGGCCCAGAGGGCCCTGTGGGATATAGGCATGGTGGCAGAGGCTGGTGGAACACGGGCAGCTCCTGGGGATGCGGGCCTGAATGATCCACACTGACTCTCCACCACTGTGGGGAAATCCCAAAGGGCTTCCCACTACTCCCCAATGATGACATGTTTCTAAAGTGCTGAGGGTCTTTCACCCTGCCTGCTTCACAGCATCACCCAGGCTCAGATTCCAGGCCCCAGTCCTGCCTGGCAGGGCCCAACCTGTGCTTCATGGGAGAGAAGGGAGTTGGGGGAGCAGGAACTGGGGGCTCAAGCATGCTTTGTATTAGTCTCCCCTGCCTACCAAGACTACTGGGAATCGTGATCCACTGGGGATGCTGACCAACATGGGTGAAGGCTATCCCTGCACACGTGTGGGTTCTGAGAGCACAAAAGTTGTGATGAGGTGATGGGCCGAGGAAGGTCATTCCAGGAGGAATGTAGTTCCAGAAGGAATGTAAGGCGTCTGGCTTGTCTCATGTTCCTCTGTCCGCAGCTTGGTCCTCACAGGGCATACAACCTGGAGGCACCAACCCAGAAGCTGGCTAATGGTCAGTGCTCAGCTTCTTGTCTTCCCTGGGGAGAGAGGCAGAGAGCCACCTGTCAGCATTGGGTTTTTAACTGGATTAGGTTTATGAATCAGTGGTCTGTTTCCGCCCACCGCCACCCCCCACTCCTGGCACCCCACTGTTCTTAGCCCCAGCAGCCCAAGAACTGGGTTAATAATAATAATGATGGTATTTGTTAAGCGCTTACTATGTGCCAAACACAGTTCTAAGGGAGGGGTAGATATAAGGTAATTAGGTTGTCCCACATGGAGCTCAAAGTCTTAATCCCCATTTTACAGATGAGGGAACTGAGGCACAGAGAAGTGCTAGTGACTTTCCCCACTCATGCCTGGCAGCCTCTCCATCCCCATCCTGCTTAGGGCCCGGGGTCCAGGATGGGGAGGCCCATCTTGTCTGATGAGTTGGGGGGGCTGGGCTTGGTGCTCAAGATGGGTGCTCTAGTCTGATGCCGCGGTGTAGTGGCAGTCAAGACTGAGGTTCTCAGGAGCAGAATGCTCCTCCCCCACGCACCACCCCCTGGCCACTCTTTCCCCCGGGGCCCCATTAGATGTTTGCTCCACAGTACCAAACCCCACAATGGGCTTGGGCCAGTGGAAGCGGCTGTCATTCTCAGGGGTTCCCCAAATCAGGGAAAATCCCTTCAGCCTTTGCAGCAGCAGAAACATGTTTTCTCCAGGAGGTTAATTGCAGGGGGTGGGGAGGGGGAGGAATTTACATGGCACCTCTGGTCCCTGGTCCCTCTCCCCTCCAGGCCTCTGGAACAGGCTGGTGGCCACGGAGAGATGCTCAGAGCCCACCCCAGCGCCCCCGCACCTCACGGGCTCATGATCCCAGCTCCCCATCTCTCAGAAGAGAAGCGAGAGGAGAGAAAAATCACCAAGATTTGTCTTGTCTTCTGCTGACAGTCGAGCCAAGTGATTGCCAGTCCAATCTGGCAGTTTTTAATCATTTTATCTCTGTTCTCTTCTCTCGGGGGAGACGCCAGTGTTTAGCAGTCTGCTCAGAAAGACCTCGGGGCTAGTTCCAGCAGCAGTGGCTCAGAGCTGCGATTATTAGCTCTGCTCTTCGGAGCACACTCAGATCTGTCCCGGGGGAGCGGTGTGAAAAATTAACCCAGGCTGGGAGCAGCGGTGCGGCAGCAGCTATGTAACTGTAATTACCCCATTGATATTCCTCACACAATAACACTGTCATCAGTCATTTACATAAACTTTCTCTCCACGAAGAGGGGATGAGGCTGATAATCCTATTCGGTGGCTTCCAGAGCATGCATTATACATTGTCTTTGCTCTAATTTCAGACGCCAGGCCTGTAGGTACAGAAAGGGGAGATGGCGGGAGAGGGAGAGAGGTATGAGACTCCGTGCTGGATTCCTTTTGCTCCTTGAGTCAGGAGAGGCCCAATGCGTCAGTGAGGCCGAGGAGTCCCAGGGACTGGGGTGAGCCCAAAAAAGCCAAAGCACAAACAGCCCACAGGCCCCATCCCGTCCTCCACCTCAAAAAAGGCCGGGGTCCCCGACGACCCTTGACCAAGGAGGCCATATAGGCCCCGGACAGGGCCTGTGGGGTGGTAAGCCCCACATCTCAGGAAGGGGCAGTGAACCAAACGGGTCAGTTCTCGGGCTCTGGGGCCGGAGCCAGAGGGTTGGAGGAGAGGCTGCCGCTACCCAAGTGGTTTCCCCAGGGACGCACTGCCCGCCTGCTGACCCCCAGCGGCCCTAAGGCCCTGGCAGAGCCGCGAATACTGGTTTCCCAGGGCAAGGATCCGGCCGTTCTCTTCAGAGGTCAGCGTCATGGACGGATGGCCGCGAGTGCCCTCCCCACCGCCGCCCCTGTGACCCCCACCCCCGGCAGGGTGAGCCTCGCGGAGGAGCCGTGGGGCCGGGAGAGATGCTGTGTCAACAGAGCGCATTCCTCGACGGGGCGGCCTGCCCGGACCGGGGTTTGCATTCCCACCGACCCAGCAGCTCCGCCATGAACCAGCACGGTTCCGGGGCCTGCTCACATGCCCCCTAGCTGGCCCTGGACCCTGACCCCAGACCCCAGTCTTGGCCCCAAACCTGCCACTTGTGTCACTGCCAGTGGTAGGGGTGGAGGGCAAGTGGGTCGACTGGAGACCATGCCACCATGTCCCTGCTCCTGAGGCCCAGCTGACCAAAATCAGAGATTTTCAGATGCAAAGGAGCTAAAATTTCATTGGAAATTACCCTTTAATGACCTAATTAAAGACTTCAAAGTCAGATATTCCTGGGGCGAAGGCTAATAGCATACGCAGAGCAATCATAATCCGGTTTGGGGCTGCAGCATTTATTGACGCCATCCACATCCGACAGGCCCGCGCCGTCCCCCGGTCCTGCCCTCCGGTCCTGCCCTCCGCCCCGGCGTGGAGACTGGCACGGGCCGGGCGGGGCCGAAGATCATTATTGCTGTCACAGGGAAATCTCCCAGCGTTGCAGGAGGAAACGAGGGGGCGGAGAGGAAGGGGAGAGGGGGCAACCGAGCGGGAGGGGGAGGGGGCAGCCGCGTGATAGTCAAATTCCAGTTGCTGAATATTTAATGAAGCCTGCAGTGTTTATTTGGTTAGCCTGTCGATTTTTATCGCTCTGTCAATAGCTTCTCATATAGGGGAGGTGGGGGTGGGGTGATCTTCAGCAGCTCTTCCCCCGGGAATGCAGGCGCTAAATGCAATTATGGATTTTATACCTCAATGTGTTTGATATTTCCACTGATCTAATTTGCAGTCTGGTAGTTTATTGTTTGGCATTTTAATGGCGTTCAAATGCTATGGAAAATTTGATTTCTTTTTATAATTCCACCTAATGTCATTAATGCGGGCAGCGTGACGGTTGGGATTTTAGAGCCAAATGTATAGAAAAAAAATTCCCGGTATTTATTTTTTTTTTAATTGCATGGGTGCGGGGGTTGTGGGGGGGAGGGCAGAATCTTAATTTTAACTAAAAACGACAGTGTTTTCAGTGTCGCCCGGGGTCACGATTCATTGACTGTTCAAGAACTGTGAAGGAGGTTGGGCGCGGGGGGGGAGATTGTTGATGGGAATTGGGGGGAAAATTCTCTGTTGGTGTCTTGAACGGATGAGGGGCTTGGATGGAGCAATGTGTCACGGCGGCGGCAGAGAGGAACCCTTTGTTTCCAAGGGCCTGTGGCTCCCACGCGGCCCCGAGACCTTCGCCCCAACCTGTTCGGTCAGTTTCCTCGTGGGAATTTTCTACTGCGAGATGGCGGGCTTTCTTCCGCAAAACCCTGAGCCAGGAGCGCCTTCCCCCCGCCCCCATCCACCCCCATCACATAAGGGGAAACACTATTCCTGAAGGATTTCCTGTGTTTCGAAGGCTGGCATCAAGACTAGCATAAAGGGGTGAGGGAGACGGACATGCGGGCAGGCCTCGGTGGCTTTGGGGGCTCAGCAAGTGGGAAGTTGGGGGGGTGCTACTTTACAAATCCCCACCCCTTTTATTGTGCAGTAACTCAGGAGTTATGAGGCCTCTGCAATTGCAAAATAAATCCTTTAATTAACCACCTAGTCAGAAACAATTTACCCTCCTCAGTCTATCCCATAAACTCCATTAGGCCCAGATTTATTTAGGACGGCGTTATGTAAGCATGATCTATTTGCATTCAAGAGAATGTGCCCTTCCTTCGTTCCGGCAGCGGCGAGATCCTGCGAAGCAGAAATCTGTTGTACCGAGTGGCCTCTCTTGCCGTTCGCGTATTTATGGATCCTCTGTGGACGTGAAGGGAGTGGCCCGTGAGGAGACAGAGCTGGGGAGAGCCAGAGAGCAGCTGGGCCAAGGAAATCTCGATTCCCAGAGCCGGGAGGGTCGGGTTTCCTGGTCATGGCTGCTGGGGCGCGGGCTCTTTCCCGACCGCAGCGTCCTGAGGGGAAACCCTACTCTCCGCCCCCTTCCCCGCCTCCCCCTCAAGCCCCCACCACCCCAGTGAAAGGTCCACTGCTTGGTGGTCCTGGACCCGAAGAGATTCCTCTTCCTGGGATGTTGAGGAATTTACTCCTGTCTTTCAACGGAGGTGTGAACACAGGGCTGGCTAGAGTAATAAATCTTTCAGAAAGCCAGGAGCGGTGCATTCCTGGTGGTTTCTGAGCTCAACCTTTTCTGAGGGTTCTGGGGAACTCCCTTGTCTAAAGTAGCAGAATCGGCAGCTGACCAAGACATGTTTCCCCAGGAAATGGTGGCCAGTTTCCCAGAGCCACCTGAGCGGGAGGCCAGCATTGCTCTGTCCTGAGGGTCTCTGATGGGCCAACAGTGTCACCAGGACTCCTAGGCATTTGTTCTAATGTGAAGATACCCCACAGAGCCTCTTGAAAATTTAATCCTAAGGGGATTAAAAAAAAAAAAAGAAAGAAAATCCTCCGGGACGGCAATTGGAATTTGTTTTTGTGCTCTGGAACTAGCCACCACGTGGCAGCTTACAGAACCCAGGTTCTGGGTTCCCAGTGGCAGAGCCTCAGCACCCTGACTTCATCCTCACAAGGTGGGGGCCAGGAGCAGGCCATGTCCGGGCCTTCTCTGAGGCTTTCCCACTTGTTCTCGGTGTCCGTGGCTTGGAGAGACTGCTGGGGCGGCTCTCCTCATTCCCCTAAGGTGTGCCTATATCTCCTTGACCCTGAAGCCGGGGAAGGGCGTCAGACTCACGAACCCGGCTATGGCCGTTTCGACTGAGTTCACCAAAGCGGTCGGTCTTGCCCAGGACAGCCAGGGTTACTGCTGAGTTTGGATGTGAAGTCAGCATTCCTTCTGCTTTTCCGAGCCGGTTATCCACTCCTCCACCGGTGACTCAAATCCCCAAAGCTGCTGACAGGGTGTGGAAGGAGCCAGCTTGCTCCCGGGAGCAGCGGCTCCAGAACACCCTGAATCCTTTCCTTGCTCCCGGGAGGGTGTGGAAAAGCTTTAATGTCACCCGAACGTCTCTCTCTCTCTCTCTCTTCTCCGTTAACTCCCTTCTCCTCAGTGCGGCTGGATCCTCTCCCGCCAGGGCCGGCCTGCAGCCAGCGAACAAATCCAGATGTGCTTCCCGTGGCTGGGTCGGGCCTGATGCTACTCTAGCCAGGAAACTCCCATTCCTGCCTGCCAAGCGAGGGAGGGAGCACGTTGGCATTGCCGAAGGGTGGGGAGCCCGGGGATGGGACTCAGACATCCTGCGGAGGAGCCGACCGACTGCGCTGTATGGGGTGGCCGCTGGGGCACTGGTCGCAATCCTTCCTGCCCAGAAGCTTGGGGCTGCTGAGCCTCCTGGGAAAGGCATGTCAGTGCCAGAGGGAAGCCCCCCCGCGTATAAAACTCCAGCCCTCCATAGCACCTCCCCACTGCCTCCCTAGCCACGCAGGGGGAGGAGGGCTAGGGTTACAGCTCTGCCTCCTGCATCGTCCCCATCGTTGTCGTCATTCCTGCCTCCCCCTCTGGGCCCCCTCTCTCCCTCCCTGTCAGCATTCCAGGCTCTGCCTGCCCTTGGGGTGGGCTGGCATCCAAGGGGGTGAGCTGGGAAAAATTGAAGAGAAACCTAGTTAGCCAGAGTTAGGGAAGCCACCAACTTCTAGAATGCGCTGCACTAATGACATCAAGGGCCTGGCCTGCTGGTGATCTGTTAGTGGATGATCGATGAGCCGGCCAGCCCCTCCACCGTGCAGTGCCACCAGCCCTGATCGGTCCTTGAGTGTCTGTCAAGACGTTAAGTGGACACCCCAATCAGCAGTGAAATAAGACCTGTGTAATCTGATGTTCCACTTAGAAAGGAAAACAAAATTCCTCCCCCCTTAGGAGACTACACCAGTCAACACAAGAAGTGCTTTCAGGGACTTCTGGGGCTGATAAAATCTTCACAGCTCATTATCATTTGTAATTCCGAGCTGTGTGCTCTCCTTTAACCAAGGAAGGGGTACAACCACCTTCCAGGGGACAAGTCTCCTTGATGGATTCCCCCTCCCTTGCCCATTTCCATTGTCTGCTGCTTGAGCCCCAACCCATCTCCCCACTAAAACAAGCAGGCTGAAACCCAGGTCCCTGTGACCCAAGCCAGGTGGAGGTGCTAGGCAGGGAGGGACGCTCGCGGGGGGCAGGCCGATGGGGCCGGGATGGGACAGGGTCCAAGTTGGCCCAGAGATGGCAACTTCACATTCTTGTTGAGTCAGTTCCCATTTGCCAGCCCTCTGCAGGGATGAAGAAAGTAAGTGGACACCTCCCTCACTTGCCTGGAGAGGCAGAACAAAGTCAGAGACCATGGCATTCGCTCTCCATAGAGGCCTGGCCCACACATCCTTTCTGGCTGTTGGACCCAGAGTTGTGGGGGGAAGAAGTTGGGGAGAGGGAAGAAAGAAGAAAAATGAAGCACATTTTCCCCAGTAGATTGGGCCGGACCCCAACTGGATTTTTAGTTGCTGTGTGGCTGTTTCCCTCCTTAGGATGAGTTTAGAGACCATGGAGTAAAGCCTGGGACTCCTTGCTGCAGGTGTGCATTTTCCCTCAACCCCAGCTCTGGCAGAGCCCAAGGTGGAGACCCTGAGACCCTGAGACCCTCATCCCATAGGGTCCAAAGGGAGCCAGCTACCATGCAGTGGGGTGTTGGGGGAGCTCGGGGGTAACCAGAGACCAAGTGGAGGGCTCTGTCATCTTGGGAATGATGATGATGTTGATGATGGCGATCATAATAGTGTTTATTAAGCAGTCACAATGTGCCAGGTTCTGTACTAATCACTGGGAAGCTCACTGTGGGCAGGGAATGTGTCTGTTTCTTGTTATATTGTACTCTCCCAAGCGCTTAGTACACTGCTCTGCACACAGTAAGTACCCAGTAAATACAACTCAATGAGTGAATGAATACAAGCAAATCAGGTTGGACACAGTCCTTGTCCCTTGTAGGGCTCAGTCTTCATTCCCATTTTACAGATGTGGTAAAAGGCCCAAAGAAGTGAATTGACTTGCCCAAGGTTCTACAGCAGACAACTGGCAGAGTCTGGATTAGAATCCAGGTCCTTCTGATTCCCAGGCCCGTGTTCTATCCATTAGGCCACACTGCTTCTTTGAAGTAGGGAAATAGTTGTTCCCTGCTCTGCAGTGACTCCGAGCAGTGTTTTCCTTCTACCCACCTGCCCTTCTCCCAAACTTGAAGTGCCCTCCCTCCTTGACTTTCTCTTTGTTCCAGAATCAGCTCTTCATTTGCCCCTTGTCTGGGCAGTGGTCTCTGGATTACCCCACCCCAGTAAAGCATCCTCAGAGTGGGGCAGGCCATTGGGGAGTGCCTGGACAGACACTGTGATAGAGGCTCCGTCCTCTGAATGGTAGGGTGGCCCCTGCCAATCAGCTACTCTAAAGGGAGGGTATCTGGGTGGGAGCTGCCTGGGGGAAGTCCCATGCTCCCATCCATGGGTTTGGGGGAGTTCTTCTTGGTCCTAATTTTGATTCTGGGATGAATTTCTGGAGACAAAGGAGTGAGCAAAGCGGGGAGTCTTCTCAGGTCTGGAGGAAAATGCTTCTTATCTTCTAATTGTGGGAGTCCCTTGGGACTCAGTTTTGGTTCTCCTTCTATTCTCCATCTACACCCACTCTCTTGGAGAACTCATTTGCTCTTATGGCTTCAATTACCATCTCTATACAGATGATTCCCAAGTCTTCGTCTCCAGCTCCGACCTTGCTACCCTGCAGTTTCCTATTTCCTCCTGCCTTCAGGTCAACAATACTTGGATGTCCCGCCAACACCTCAAAATTAACAAGTCCAAAGCAGAGCTCCTCATCTTCCCACTCAAACATTGTTATACTGTACTCTCCCAAGCACTTAATACAGTACTCTGCACTTAGTAAGTGCTCAGTAAATACAATGACTGACTGTCCTACTCCATCTTTCCCATCATTGTAGACATCACCATCCTCCCTATCTCAAAAGTTGTAACTTTGGCAGTATACTTGAGTCATCTCTCTCATTCAGACCACACATTCAATTTGTCACTAAATCCTGTCCGTTCTACCTTCACATCACTAAAATCTGTCTTTTCCTCTTCATCCAAACTGCTACCATATTAATCCCAGCACTTAATTCCATCCCACTTTGATTACTGTTATCAGCCTCCTTCTTGACCTCCCTACCTCCTGTCTCTCCCCACTTCAATCTATTCTTCACTCTGCTGCCCAGATCATTTTTCTACAAAACTTTTCACTTCATGTGTCCCCACTCCTCAAGAACCTCCAGTGGTTGATCATCCACCTCCCCATCAAAGAGAAACTCCTTAGTGTTGTCTCTAAAGCATTCAATCACCTTGCCCCATTCCTACTGCAACCCAGCAGGCTCACTTTGCTCCCCTAATGCCAACGTACTCACTGTACTTTGATCTTACCTATCTCATCACCACCCCCTCGCCCACATCCTGCCTGTGGCTTGGAATTCCCTCTCCCTTCATATCTGACAGATGGTCACTCTCCTCACCTTCAAAGCCTTATTAAAATTACATGTCCTCCAAGAGGCCTTCCCTGACTGAGCCCTCATTTCCTCTACTCCCTCTCCCTTCTGAATCGCCCTTACACCCCTTACACTTGGATTTTACACCCTTTATTCACCCCACCCTCAGTCCCATGGCACTTATGTACATATTCATAATTCATTTATTTAAAATGACTATATAATAATCTAGAATCTCGCCCTCTAGATTGTAAGATCCTTGTGGACAGGGAACTTGTCTACCATCTCTCTTATATTTTACTCTCCCAAGTGCTTATTACAGTGCTTTGCAACCTGAAAGCTCTCAATAAATACAATTGATTGATTGACCAAGGCCAACAGCCCCACACTCCACCTTTCCCTTCTCCTCTCTCACCTGCCAAGGGTGCTGAGGGCCCCTCCCACTCTTCTGCCTGCTTGCTGGTACTGGGATGGGGGCTTGGTCTGATAAATGGGCCTTTCAGCTGCCATTTTGACCTCTCTTATTCTTGTTGGTGGGAGGTGGAAGGCTCTGCTCCACCGCAGAATTAAGAAGAAAATCCCAAAGACGAAAGCCATGTGCTGCTGGTCTAGAAATCAGCCCAGCAGGTCCTGTTCATGAACAGCAAACATGGATACCAGGGTCAGTAGGGGAAACCAGAGATGAGAAAACACTTCTCTTAAGAGCGCTCCTTCCCTTCCCCTCCTCTCCCCCAACTCCACGACAGTCAGCCCCACTCCCTTCCTTATCCTGTAGGACTCAAGGGAACATAATCCTTGGTCTCTGCAGGGAATCTGTCTAGTTTGCCTGCCTAAAGCCATCATGCTTTTCTGGCTGAGCCAAGCTCTGGGTTGGGGCCTTTCTTAGAATCCAGCACATTTAGATTTCCTGTTTTCATACCTAACTCTCCTTAACTCTGAGTGGCCTCCCCCTGGCCCCAGCCATAGGATGTGCACCTCGCTCAAGTGCTGGGGATGTGCACTGGGCACTGTCTCCTACCAGGAAGAACATTGGGCAGAGGCACATGCAGCAGCATCTGCTTGTAATCTTTCCTCCAACACAGCCCTATCTGGCCACTACCTGCTGAGAAGGGTTTCTTCAAATCCCCGACTAGACCCCCACACTGAGGGAGGTTGCGGCCATAGTTCCTGCTCTGGGTGTGGACTGGTAGCTGGAGCGATGACAGACAGCTGGTCCTGCGCCTGAAACAGTGGAAGCTCAGCCGTGGCCGCTCTCAGGGCCCCCGGGGCCTGGCCCACACCCCGCTACCCCTGCCCCTCGGTGCCCCATCTTTGGGAGTTTAGACTCTCCAAGTGTCTCCTTTCTGGACCAGGTAGTTGCAGTTTGTTTCTTCCAACACGGATTGGTCATTTTTCTGGGTTGAGTTTGATTTTACTTCTTCCAGCTTCTCATGTCCTCCTTTCCAGTCTCTGTGGGCTCAGGCATGCCAACAGCCCAACCTTATGAATCATCTTCAGCGCCTCGTTACTAGCCGGCCACCTCTCTCTCTGTCTCCCTCTCTCTCTCTCTCTCTCTCTCCAGTTAATTAATGAAGGTGCAGCCACAACCGCCTTTCAGCCCTCACTCCCTCCCTAGTGGGATGTCTCTTCCTCCTCCTCCTCCTCCTCCGCCCCAGCTAAGCTTTGGAGGGTCAGGAGGTCAGTGTGACTATGAGACTCCTGCTGTTCTGCCTGAGCTCTCTTCTACCACGTGAGAGACCTGGGAGGCTCAGGGTCCTTGTCTGTGATGGGGACAGAAGTGTCCTTACTCTCGCTATTTGCTATTCTGGTGGAGGGAGGGAGCTTATGGGGAATAGGTTGATCTTCTCTGTCTTCTGTTTGGCCCCTCTTTTCCTGTCCACCCACCTGTGGTTGGGCTGTCCCCGTGGTATGCTGCCTTGGCCTCACCTCCAACCCTCAGCTACTGTGCTGGAGATTAGAGACTAGGAAAGGCTACAGAAATGATCCAGTCTAAACAGCCTCTCTCTTCCCCCTCCTCTACTATCTCCATTTCCCTTCTCACTGCTTCCCACTTTCCAACCAGGTTTTTTGGTTTTTAGTGGTATTTGTTCAGCATTTATTATGGGCCATGTACTGTACTAAATGCTAGGGTAGCTACAAAATAATCAGATTGGACATAGTCCATGTCCCACATGGGACTCCCAGACTTAATCCCCACTTAATCGATGAGGTAACTAAGGCACAGTGAAGTGAAGTGAAGTGACTTGCCCAAGATCAAAAAGCAGTGTGGCCTAATGGATAAGGTTGGGCTGGGGAGTCAGAAGGACCTGGGTTGTAATCCCCGCCCCACCACTTGACGGCTGTGTGACTGTGGTAAAGTCACATAACTTCTCTGTCCCTCGGTTACCTCATCTGTAAAATGAGAATTAAGACTGCAAGCCCTATGTGGGACAGGGACTGAGTCCAACCTGATTAGTTTGTGTCTACCCCAGCACTTAATACAGTGCCTAGCACATAGTGAGCCCTTGACAAACACCATTTTTAAAAAAGGTCGCACAGCAGACAGTGGCAGAGCTGGGATGAGAACCCAGGTCCTCTGACTCCTAGGCCCATGCTCTTTCCACTAGCCACGTTGTTTCCCCAACTCTGCTAGGTTCTCTTTGAGACTATCATATTGGTTTTGACATTCGCCGGCTCCCCAGGATTGTCAGCAGTGGACCTCCCGCCCCCTTGCCTGGCTATCCCAGCCCCCTTGGTGATGCAGTAGAGGCTGGCCTGCGGGCTGGGACAGAGGGAACTGCAGTACTCCGGTTGAGCGTGCGTCTCAAACCTGAAACAGATGTGTGTCGTCGCGCCGAAGGCAATGAGAGGGCCATCCTCTCCCAGATGTCCAGTGGTCATATTGGGAAACTAGGGCAGTTTGCTCCTGGGCTTCAGGGTCACTTCATGTACCGCTCTCCAAAGGGGTCCTGGTACCACCCAAAGCCTAGAAATGGAGCCAGAAGTTTTCTGGGCCGAGCCGAGCACTGACCCTAGAGGCAGGAGCCGAAGGAGTAGCCACCCTGGCAGCAAAAACTGGAGTGAGGCTATCCCTGCAGCAAGAGAGAACCATTTTCCTTGGAACTGAAACTGACTGGCTGCAGCGCCCAGGAGAGCCCTGTGAACGGCTTCTGCTGACGGGGTTCAGAGAGGGGCCAGGTGCCTGCCCATTGGCCCTTGGGCCGGTCATAGGCAGGGTGGTTTCCCTCGCTGCCTGGGCAGTAAATCCAGAGGGAAGTAGACCCCATGGGGGTGTCCGTGGCAGGAATCAGAGTTCTCCTCCCTGGCCCAGAAAGATGTTCCCAGCCATTACTCTGGTTGCTGTTGCTACTCTTGCTTGCTACTGCCACCTCCTCCTCTCTTCTCAGTGGGCAGAGTCTTTGCCCAGCTCAGGTCTTCTCCTGAGCTCTGACCTTGAGCAGGATTTCCTGGCATTGCCCTTCCTCCTCCATGGTACCCATCCTCAAATCTCCACCCGCTAGGATGAAGGGCAGGGTGCCATGAAGTGAGGCAGAGGAAAGACTCCCCTTGCTGTGGAACATCAGGACAGGGAGGGGGTGGCGGCTGGTTCCCCCCAGACCCCTCCCCACCATCAGGGTGCCCTGGGTCTGGTCATCATAGTGGGGGTCCTTAGGAAACCCAGGGTCCAGCACCTCTTATCTCACCAGCTTTTTACGTCTTGGGTGAGGGACTCACTTCTCCCCTGCCCCTCAGACCTGGCTCCCATTCCAGTCTTAGGCAATTTCCCACTCTAGGAGTTGTCTTGAAGCTGGAAAGCTAAATGCTGGTACAAAAGCCCTGGGGGTGCAGGTGAGCCCGAGGCAGCAGAGAATTGCCAGGGGCTGTGGCTGAGAGGAAACTTTGCTTTTCTGCCACCCCCTGAGGCTCCCGAGCTGGGGCGGTGGTGGGCGGATGGGCCCAACTGCTGGTTCCCCATGGCAGGAGGATTCTGGGGTCCTGGCTTGGTGCCTGAGGCCACCTTGAAAGAATGTTTTCCTGCTCTCAGCCTCATACATTCCACAGGACCAGCCAGACAGTGACAGCCGTCTGTCCCATTCTCCCACCCTTCAGCCCCAGTTCTGGACTGTCGCCTGCTGGAGAGAAAGCCTAGAACAGCTGTCAGCCTGCCAGGATGGTCCCAGAGTGGTCCCCAGCCCACTCCCTATTGTCTGTCTGCCATAACTGGGAGTAAGGCAGGTTAGGAGAGCGATCCCTGCTCAAATGTCAAGAGTACCCAACCAGGTGGCAATTTTAATGAAGCAATGGCAACAGAGGGACAGGTAGGCAGGAGCTGGATTAGCTTTGGGGTTTACTTGTTTCAGGTGGAGCCCTGCTGGGTACCCAAGGCAAAGCTTTTTCAGGGGGGCTGGGTACCATGCTCACGCCCATTGAGAGGGGCAGGGAGAGAACCTGATGAGGTCTGTGCTGGTCTGGTTCTCACCACTCTGCACTGATTCCTGGAGCAACTTCCCTGGGAGGTGTCCCAGCCCTCAGCTACCTGGGTTAGCTCCTTTCCCTCCATCCTCATCCCTCCCTTCCAGGCCCTGTCTGCCCCATCAGGTCCTGGGCTCCCCTCCCCCCTAAAAGTGCCCCATCCTTGTCGGCAGGACCCCCATGCCTCAGCAAGGCTATGGAGGGTCATAGAGGTGGTTTCTCTGGCTGACACTGGCTTCCTTGTCTTCTCCGGGTAAGGCTGGAAGCCTACAGAAGTAGGTTGCTGGTGGGGTCTAGCCTGGGCAATAGTATGAACTTGCCTGGGCTTCTTTCTCCCTAAAGTTTTCAATGTCCAGGATGTGGCAGGGATTTTGAGAGAAGGCAGAGTAATTATCCAGTCACACAATGCTTGTGTACTCTCTCTCTCTCTCTCCCTCTCCTCCCCCCTCCCCCCCCCCCCCACTGTGACTTGTGACTCCCTTCTCTGGGGGATAGTGTAAATCAAGGGCCAGGCTGGAGGAATGGAGAAGAGAGGAAGACTTTGAACTAGGCTCTTTCAGAGGTCATCTAATCCAAAACCCTGCCCCCAGGCACTGCCTCTACCGTAGTCCAATCAGCTCTGTGGAATCCTCCCTTCTCTGTTCTCTGGGCCAATGCTTTACATAGCCTTTACAGTGGTCTTATACAATAGTGTGCTCCTAGCAGAATTCTCAGAATGTGGGGCTCAGGTAGGGTCTATTCACACCCCCTTGGAAGGCAGGACACCCTACTCATTGGCAGAGGCATCAGTTGTGTCCGAGGGCAGCTGGGATTTGCAGTTGGAGACAATGTGCAAGACCTACTCCCATGCACTCAGATATGCACCCCTTAACGTTCACCCCTTTCTCAGGCCCACAGCACTTAAATACATATCCTCACACTCTGCCATTTCCCCTATCTGTACTTCATTTTAATGTTTGCCACCCCTGCTAGATCGTAAGATTTTTGTGGCAGGGAACATGTCTGCCAACTCCTTTGCATTTTACTTTCCCAAGTGTTTAACACAGGCACACAGTAAGCGCTCAAGTGCCATCGATTGAATGATATAATTGATACGTTGACTGACTGAGAAGGCCCCAATGGTGGTGGGGGGAGATTGAGAGCCTCCCTGCCTGCACTTAGCCTGAGTCCAAACCACATGTCTGCAGTCTAGCCAGCCTGAGCCTATATAGTCACCATTTCACAGTCAGGAAGTTCTTCTTTAGGTCTGCCCTCAAACCCTCCTCCTTCAAGTCAAGCCCTTGTTCCAGCTGCTGCTCTTGAAGCTGCTGATGCTCCCCAAGACTGGAGACATCTGGGCTCTCCATGTTGCTCTCCCAGCTGCATCCCAGACCTCTCTCCATCCCACTGTGTGGCTAAGCCATTCTGAAAGTTTAGATCCTTCTCTGAAGCTATGGGACAAGACAGTCAGTTCCCTCAGGAGTCCTGCCATCGCTGGTAAATCATTCTCATTTTTCAGGCCCAGGTGAAGTTCCTAACATTTGGTAAGGACTTCCTTACCATCCTAAATGGAGAGCAAAAACTAGGAAACAAGAGAAATGAATGACAGTACCATGCAGAATACATTTGTAACAATAGAAAAATAAATGGTCGATTCAGGGGTGTCTTTTGTAGATTTCCATGGCCCAGCTATGCCCCGTTCTTCACTAATAGCTCAAAACATTAGTAGAGCAAGATAATGAATTATGGGGCTATTAAAAAGTCATTTAAACCAAGATCTCCGTACTTTTAAATCTCCTGCCCCGGAATCTGTGCACCTTCCACAGAACCCGCCTCTGAAAAGGCTGTGAAGTCTTTTCTAATCTTGCCAAGAGGAAGAATATCCACATCAGGAATGACTGTGCTGGGCTGGCTAATGAGTTGAGATCGATAGGTACTAGGAGTCTTTGATGCTCCTGGGTGGAGTATCCAATCCAAAATCTGAAATCCCTCCTTCAGGACTGGAACTCTGAGGATCCCCAAAGGGCTTCACCTCCAGGAAGGTGCCTTCCCTCCCTTCCCCTTCCCACCCCTCCACTAATCCCTTCCTGAAGGTTAGAAGGCATTTCTGAAGTGCTCAGACCCCAGTCCAGGCCTTGCAGTGAGTGAGGGAGCTCTATCTCTTGACAACGAAAGGTTAGTGACCTGGAGGAACCCCCCACATCCCCTCTCCAACATACGCACACACCTTCCGGTGGCTTGCAGTGGGTCTAGGGGGTACTACTGGACTGGGTTTGAGTGCAGGGTGGCATCCAAGCAGGGACCCAGGGTTTGGTCCATCGATTGGGCTGCCGGAGGGAACTGTAGGGTCACTTAAGTTGGTGGGGGCTGGGAGAGGGGGTGCACCTGAGGGTGACTGGGCTGACCAGGCATCCCTCACCCTGGGAGAGGGGTTTGGTGAGTAGCTAGAGGTCTTGGCAGGTAGGTCCCTGGACAGCGGAAAGGGACATGACCGACAGCAGGATGGACATAAAGCCTCAGCAGTGGCTCTCTTCCGGGCACGATCATAGTCCCTGTAGGTAGAACCTGATCCTCCTCATCCTCATCCTCATCTTCCATGTTTTCACCCCCGGCGAGCTCCATTGGTAACCGATATCTTTGGGGTTTAATGTAAAGCCATCAGACTGTACACCCTGCTGTCCTGGTTCAAGCCTATGGTCCATCGGCCCGGGCTCTGTCTCCCCCTGGGGGCAGCAGGATGCCCGGAGGGGCAGGGGGATGCTGCTTTCTTGAAAGCCAGACTCCCATCTCCTGCTTCCTACCCCTCAGCTCCCTACCAGTTAAAGGTCAAGTGGGAAAATGCCATGAGGCCGCAGGCCCCACCACTCGCCCGAAGCGACCTCTCAACTCCCGGGACTGAACTCCTGACCAGGTGCCCGGGAGCAGCGTCAGCAAAATGACAGGCAGCACAGCCCCCGCCAGACCTATGGGAAGGAGAGGTCTCCACCCCCATGCCCCCAGAACCCCAGTGTTTGGTTTTAATCATGGGGAGAGATGCCAGTCTCTCCCTGGGTCACCTGTATTCAGAAACCCACCCGGGGGAGGCGGTCTTCCAAACAGTCAGGAAAGCAGAAGTCAGCAGCAGAGATGACCAGGGCAGCCTTCCTGAACAGGAAACGTGGAGGATCCCGAGAAGAGAAAATTAATTTCGCTGGGAGGATGATGCCTCGGCCTCTGTTCCTGTCGCATCATCATTTCTAAGCGGGGACGCCCGCTGTGTGGGCAGGGTTTCGTCGCTGACCCTGTCATCCTCAATCTGATGGGCTGCGGCCCCGCCGTGGAGCCGGGACCCATTCTGAACAGGCGGGCTGCGGCTGGAGGGGTCTCTGCCCGCCTGCCACCACATTGTCGGCCACCACCGGGCCAAGGGGAAGTTTTGATTGCATTTGAAGTTCTGCCGCATTTCCTTTCCAAAGGTGGACCGGGGGCTCTCTCCTGAGCTGCGGAAAATGCTGGCTATCCCTGTTTTAAACACAAGGGTAATGCTTTATAGCCCATAGAGGGATAATTACAAAGTACAGAATCACAGATTTTACAGCGGCGCTTCCCCGGGGCGCAGTTAAGAAAACAGTATGTGTCATGTAGCCAATTTAGATAATGATTCTGATAAAGATAAACTGAATTGTTTATTATAAGTAATTGGGTCTGCAAAGGCCCAAATGACACGGATGAGCACACGGATTTAGAAACTCGGAAGCTAGTGTGGGTGTGAATGGGCCCGGGCGGCCCCTCTCAGAGAGAAATGGTTGGGGCAGGGGGAGAGCGGATGGATGGATGGACAGACAACTGGTGGGGGTGGGGGGAACCCTGTGAGTCCCTTCTTTCCTGGTTGGGGAATGACCCCCAGATGAGAGAGGAGGTTTGACCGTTCAGGGGGATGACTCTGAGTGGCTTTGTCTCTACCTCTGTGGGGGAGGGAAGGGAGGAAGCCATAGGCCATAAATAAATAATCTGATTTTCTGTTTAGTCAGCTGAGCTGGAGGAGGCACCTGAAAGCCCTGAATGTTGGAGGTGAAAGGGGAGAGAGGAGTGGGAGGGCGGGGAGAAAAACCCCAAACCCTTTGCCCAAGGCCCTTCCCTGCTGCCCCATCAGCAACCCCAGCCGGGGAGCTACGGAGTCACTCTCATACAGGCCTGACGTGACTTGTCGGACAGATTATCTCTCTCCAGATAAGACGAAATCCTTCAGACTGGAGAGGAGTCTCGTGTCTGGCCGATTAGTATATGACACGGGCAGCTTGGGCCCAGGAAGCCTCTATCCATCACAGGATGAAGCCCAGCCCTAATTATCATTTAATTGCTGCCTTCAGCAGGGACTGATCTTTGGTGTGGTCCCCTGTGCAGCCAGTACCGAAGAGGTGGCTCTCCTGGGAGGCAGGCCTGGGAGCTGACCCCATGCTCTGTCCCAGCCGGAGACCTGCCGCTAGAGGATGGTTTTCTCCTGACTGTAAGCTCACTGTAGGCAGGGAATATGTCTGCTAACTCTGTTGTATTGTGCTCTCCCAAGTGCTTAGTACAGCGCTGTGCACATAGTAAGCATTCAGTAATACTGATGATGGTGATGATGATGATGGTGACCTAATGGGGAGGCAGAGCCTGGCAACCAGCCCCTCCCCCAGGAGAGAGCAGTCCACAGGTTCGGAGGTCAAAGGGCTGGCTCTCAGGCTGATTCCCTGGTCAGCTTGTGTCACCCTGCACATCGTGGTCCCCTTTGACCTCTGCCTGGCCTGGTGCGGGGGCATCCCCACCTCTCCTGCTCTGCGCCTGCACTTCCCTGCATCCCTCCCTCCTTCCACCTCCGGTTTGGGATTTGGACTGCTCAGAGGAATGGCATGATAGTCCTTTCCACACTACATTTGGGCCCTGAGACCCTGTTGAAGCACCCTCCTTTCTCCCCATGGCCACCATGACGCATCCGCGGCTTCTGTCAGTGAAGTTGCTGCTCTTCTTACTTGTCCTTGTTTCAAAGGATAAATAAAACGGAGCCACTTTGTTTCAAAATAATCCACCCAACACGGAGACCTCTAATTAAACTGTCAACAGACACAGGACAGAAATCTTAGCTTTTTTCAGTGTTGGGGGAAGGCTTAGCTATTAACTCATTCCTCTCCAAAATGCTGTTTATGTCACCCTTTCTCCACCCTCTCCTACACCTTCAACCACTTGGTCTGGGACTCTCAATATCTGTCTCTACTGCCCCCTGCATATCTTCCAACCCTTGACCCTTCTTTCCCTCTGGACCTTCTGCCTTCTCTCTCTTTCTCTCTTTCTCTCTCTCTGTCTCATGGCTATGCCTGGCAGCCCCAGGGCCCAGGACCCTGCTGGATCCTTACTGAGTTTCAGAAATGAGGCAGTGATGCCTAGTGGAAAAGGCACAGGTCTGGGAGTCAGAGGTCCTGGGTTTTAATTGGATTGTGCCACTTACTTGCTGTGTGACCATGGGGAAGTCACTTAATTTCTCTGTGCCTCAGTTTCCTCATCTGTAAAATGGGAGTTCATTACCTGTTCTCCATCCTTTTTTAGACTGTGAGCCTCAGGGGGACCTGATAATCTTGTATCTGCCCCAGAGTATAGCGCATAGTAATCTTTTAATAAATGCCTTAATAATTAGATGGCTGGGCACAACCCCAAAATCTCTAAGAAATGGCAGTGTTCATGTTGTGGGCAGGGAGGGTGTCTGTTAGATTGTTGTGTTGTACTCTACCTAGTACAGTGCCCTGCACACAGTAGGAACTCAAAAAATGCGATTGATTCATTGGTGTTCCACCCCAGCCCCTCCCTGCCTCTTGGTCTCCTTTCAGTTATCTTCTAGCAAACTTGTAGGGTGCTGCCCCTTCCTCCCTCCCTCCTGCAGGGTTGATTGAGGCCAGGTAGAGGGTGAACTGCTGGAGGAGCCGAGGACTCAGAGGACGTTCCATCCCCAGGAGACTGGGACTCAGGTGGTCTCTGGAGCTGGCTAACCCCAGGCCCCCTCAGAGAGCAGAGCCTAGTGTTGCCAGAGTCCGGCCTCTGGGAGGTGTCCGGGACAGCCATCCCGGTTTGGGCCTGGCATACGTCGCTTCTTCATTGTGAGGGCAGAGGACAGGGTGGTGAAAGGACTAGCTCTAGGGGTGGTCTTAGGACTCCACCTGAGCCAGGTCCAGGCCTTTCCCCAGTTTCTCTCCCAACCCCCTACCTTGGAATGCTGACTCCTTGCTCCTCTCACCCCTCCCCAGCTCTGTCCTCAGCGGGTGGCAGCCCCCCCAACCACGGGCTGATGGGCTCCACCGATCCCCCCTGCCCTTCAGGGCATCTGGGCACCAGGCCGATTCCTCTGAAAAGGGCTCCTGGCAGGAGTGGAATCCAGAGCGACTGAGCCAGCTGCTCTGCACCCTCCCCCCTAGTTAGCCTTCCCCGCCACCCCCAGGGTGTGGAATCTGAAGAAGGCTGTGTGTGTGTTGAGGGGTGGGAGGAGAGGGTTGTCTTTCACCCAGGACCCTGGCTCCCTGACCTGCAAGGCTGGCTTTGGGGGAATTGAGCAGCTGCTGGCTGAGGCTTTGAATGCAGAAGGAGAAAGGGCTCCACTTCCCAACTCTGAAAATGCAAAAACCTGGAAAAGAAGCCTGAAAAACTGCAAATAACCTATCCCCACCTTAGATTCGAGCCAACTCCCACTTCCATGAGCACACTGATCTCCAGGGGCTCTCGGAGCCTGGGGTCTGTGTCGGTGCCTGGTTTCTTTGAAATCCAATAGGAGGCAGTATCTGCAGGGACTTGGGGCTGCCTGGAGGTCTTCGTTTTAGGAAGTAATAAAAAAAGTTAAACTTTTTTGTGGTTTTCTTCCTCCCCCGTTGTTGTCTTCTGAACCTGCCTTATCTATCTGATCAGTGGAAGAATCAGGGCGAAGGAAGGAATTAATCAAGCATTTCAGAGAGTCTCCCTCCCCTCCTGTTTGGGGTTTGGGGGACTCCCACCCCCCACGGTGAATTTCTCACCCTCTGTGTTTCTTGTTGAGACTTGGTTTGAGGGAAATCTCGCCCGGAGCCCATTACCGTTGAGCGGGAAACCTTGGAAACCGTTGTGTTGGTCCCAGCTTTCCTCCTCCACCGCCTCATCCCTGCCCCCCGCCCCCCAATCTGTTTGTCAGGATCCAGTATTTGCTGGTTGCTGTGCCATGGGGGCCTCCACTGTCTGTTCCTGTCTTCCCCCCACAGGGGTGGGTGGCCTGGAGGTCATCAGGCATCTGAATGTGCCATGGCTGCCCCGGAACTGGCCCCACAGTGGGTTAGCAGGGATAGGGCATGACATTCTCCAGGCCACTGGAGGCTTTGAATGCAGAAGGAGAAAGGGCTCCACTTCCCAACTCTGAAAATGCAAAAACCTGGAAAAGAAGCCTGAAAAACTGCAAATAACCTATCCCCACCTTAGATTCGAGCCAACTCCCACTTCCATGAGCATACTGATCTCCAGGGGAGAGATACTAGTAGAGAGAGCATACATCTGGGAGTCAGGAAAGCTTGGTCACTGGCCGACTGTATGTCCATGTGCAACTCTCTTAACCTCTCTGGGCCTCATTTTCCTTATCTGAAAAATGGGGATAAAGTACTTACTCCCTCTCCCTCTTAGACAGATGGGACTCATGAAGTGCAGGGTCTGTGTCTGCCTCAGTGCTTAGCATGTGTTCAAGAGCTTAATAACTGTCATCGTTACTATTCTCTGAGAGACCTAGCTCCAGCCACTATTCCAAGACCAAGCAGAAGGAGGGAATCTGAGCGACTGCTGAAAATGAACTGGCTGGTTCAGGGCTGGATTCAGCAGGAGGGAGATTCATGCTGCCCAATCGATGAGATAATGAAATTGAACCTTCTCCTTCTGACATGCTACAGGGTGTTCCATGTTAGCCTTAAGTTGGTGGACTTTCTCTCAGGTGTGTGCTGAGTGTGAGCCAGGTGGTCCTGGATGGGCTGGTCCCACCTGACCTAGAAGTTATGACTTTTTCTGTGCCTGTTTTGTGTTTCTGTCCAGAGGGAACCCCCTGGTTGAGGCATGGAGCGCACAGGGGAAAAGTTGGGATGGTCCCTCTGAGAATAGTAAAGCTTTGCTGGTAGGGGAGGTTTTGGCCAGTGCAGCTGGAGGGGTTCTCCCCTATTAGTGGTATCCTGCAACCCTGAGGCAGGGATGGAGTTCTGACCCCTGGAAAGCCAAGGGAAGCGGTGCCTGCCTGAGCTCCCCAGGTAATGTGGAAATAGTAATCGCAGCCAGAGGACATTTGGCCCAGCTCCCGCCATGGAACCAAGGGGCAGGCCTGTCCCAAGAGAAGTTTCCGTACAGTTTGGGAACTGTTAACTCTTCACGGGATCCTGGATCTCTAGTCCTCATTCTGAGATGATGAGACCAGAGCTTTGGGGCAACTGGATCCTCTTTTCTTGATGGCCCAGGAGGCAAGTTCCCCATACCTTCACCAGCTAGGGGTCTTGAAGAGGTTCCCTACCTGATCCCTGTACTTGCTGCATAGCAGAGAGCCTGACCACTGGCCCCAGAGCAGCCTTGAAGTCCTTTAGAGATTCTGGGAGGCGGTGCTTTGCAGGTTTTCCAGTAGTAACTAGGCAGGCATACTCTGGTATTTTGCTGTTAATGATAATAATAACAGCTGTGGTAATTGTTAAACACTTACTAGGTGTCAGGCACTGCACAAAGCGCTGGGTTGGATACAAGCAAATCAGGTTGGACGCAGTCCCTGTTCCACATAGGGCTCACAGTCTTAATCCCCATTTTCCAGATAAGGTAACTGAAGCACAGAGAAGTGAAATGATTTGCCCAAGGCCACAAGGCAGACAAGTGGCTGAGGGTAAAGAGATCCTGTGATGACTATCTGTCAGCTGACACACCTTTTGTCTTGAAGATAGTGGTGACAGTGGTGTCTTTGAAATCCTGCAGTGTTTCCACAGTGTTCCAAATGTTAAGGAAAGGGTTTTGCCAGTGTCTGAACACAACATTGCCTCCCTGTTTGTAGCTCTCCACAGGTAGATCAGTTGGCCATCTGATCTGGGAGCTTTGCCATTTCTAAATGGCCCCACCCACAGTAGATGTTAGAGTGAAAGCCATATCCCCAGGACACCTTCCTTATCTGGGTTGTGAGTGAAGCTATTTGTCCTTTTAATTAAATCTATTGGTAGTATTAACTGAGTGCCTACTCTGGGCCAGGAATTGTACTAAGAACATGGGAGAGTACAGTTGAATTAGACCTGATCCCTGCTCTCAAGGAGCTTAGAGTGCAGCTGGGGAAACAGACACTAAAGTAAATTACAGATCGGAGGAAGTAGCAGGAATATGTAAGATATATTCATTAAGGGCTAAGGGAGATCTTGGGTGGTGTGGCAGTGTTGATGTGGGTGTTGGGGGATATAAGGTAGTGTGGTATTATTGTGGTAGGGGAAGCAATGTGGCCTAGGACAATGAGCTTGGGCCTGGGAGCCAGAGGACCTGGGTTCTAATTCTGACTCCTCCACTTGCCTGTTGGGTGTTCTTGTGTAAGTCATTTCACTTTTCTCTGCCTCGGTTTCCTTATCTATAAAATGGGGGTGAAACACCCGTTTTCCTTCCTAGATTGTGAACCCTGTGTGGCACAGAGACAGTGTCCAACGTGACAAACATATCTACCCAAGCACTTAAAATAGTGCTTGACACGTAGTGAGCAATGAACAAATGCCATAATCATTACAGTGCTGTGGTAGAATGGACAGGGGCCATCAAGACTTGGGAGTGATGAGTAGAAATCCAGAGTTCATTGGCAGTTAGCCTAGCCTTGGATCCCTTCAGCCTTGCTATCCTCCCTCACTGATCTTACATGTTCTGTTCTTTGATCTGCATGGCACTTTTTTGACCTCCCTTTGCCATAAACATGAGGAGTAGAAAGGTGTTGACAATGCATTCCTTACTTTGCTGCAAGAGGTTCTTTAATCTCAGAGTCATTTTCATCAAACCAGTCTTGTTGGTATCTCCTTGCATTCCCACAGACTTGATGGAGATCAGGTTGTCCAGAAAATGGCCATTCCCTCTTCAGTCTAGTACTTATTTAGTACTTATAGCCAGTGCTCTGATATGGTTCATCTAACGTTGACTCAAAATGTCCCACAGATGAACTTCTCCGGGAGCCTGCCATGGAGACGTCCCTGTGGCTTGAAACATCTGTTGTGTTGTTGCCATGAGCTTGGTGCCTGCCAGACAATGGCCAGCCAAGCGCTCAGCTTCTACCAGCAGGGCAGGGGTACATGCATCTTTCAAGCACCACTGTCCAATGATGATGATATCATCCAGGGGCGGCCAAGCCTCATGAACTCAACAGCAGTGAATTAAAGCCATTATATAGCTCAGAGCCTCAGATCCAAAAGAAGTCTTTTAACTGGAGCAGCGAATGGGGGTTCAATGTTGGGGAAGGAAAGTGGCAGTGATTGTTAGAAGACAGAGACAGGGATGAGGGTGAACCGCAGGCTGCCCCTCTCCCCGGGCTAAGGGCCGGAAGTTGTGAGCCAGGGCCACCACCACAAGGGCTGGAGCAGAGGCCCACTGCAGCCACCACCACAGAGAAAAAATAAATAATGAAGCCTAGGTGGGTAAGCCACGTGGCAAGCGAAGGAGAGTGGCAGCCTGGCTACCTCTTAAGAGATGCCATTGTTCACACCTTGGTCTCCTTCATGTTGGCTTTGTCTTTTTCCATAAGCAGCAGATGATGTCAATGATTACGAGCCGTTATTTGGCACACTTGCTGGGGAGGAGTAGACTCTTGATTGTTGTAGAGGTTTACACTCCTAGGTGGCCTGATGACTTTTTTCCATGGCTCAGTATTACCACCCTCTTGAGCCTTGAAACCCTCCATGGTTGTCAGCCTGTTTAGTGTTGGAGCTGTTGGGATGACTCCATCTAGATGCTTAAGAGCCATTCTCTTTGCCAATCAGTCAGTAAGTCATATTTATTGAGCACTTACTATGTGCAGAGCACTGTACTAAGAGCTTGGGCGAGTATAATATAACATTATAACAGACACATTCCTTGCCCATAGCAAGCTGGGGTTGCAAGAGGGACACATGGGTTGAAGGTCATGTAACTGAACTTTTGTTTCAGAGGTAGTCTTGAGGACATCCGAATGTCATTTATGCCTCCGGGAAAGCTGGGAAGGGAGGAAACTAACCCATAAAAATGGGTCTCTAAAGGTTAAGACTGTGAGCCTCAGGTGGGACAACTTGACTACCCTGTATCCACCCCAGCACTTAGAACAGTGCTCGGCACATAGTAAGCGCTTAACAAATACCAACATCATTATTATTATTATTATCTCCAGCCACAGGTTCTATAAGCTCTCTCGAGAAAGCGTGAGCCACAATTTGCCTCTGTCTGGTCAATTCACATGCAATGAGTGTTGTCCTTCTTGGCGACTGCTGTTACTATTCTATAGCATCCAGATGTTCTGTGATGTAGTGGTTATTTTCTTGGCAATATGTCATTTTTGATTGAATTTTGCATCGCAATAATAAAACCTATTTGTAGTCCTCCAGTGAACCGAACCTACTTAGAGGGAGGCAGGTGATTTTAAGGGACTGTGATTAGCTGCTAGATTCAAGCTTCCTGAGGGTGGGGAAAATGCCTTTTCCCTCTGCTGTACTTTCCTATTAAGCTGTCTGCAGGCACTCAGTAAATGCCATTGCTGCTACCCTTAGCCCCTTCCCCATTTGAGGTGAGGAGTGTTTCCATAAACAAGGCAACTCCAATTCCTATGGTTTAACTGAACTGTTCTCCTGCCCCTTCAGCAATGGAACACCCAGTCATCTGGGCTGCTTCCTCAAAATGAACTCTGGGGCCAGATTTTCCCACAGTCATTGGGACTGGTGCTGGAGTTATGCTGTGGGAGGATTGAACATCCTGTTGGAAATCCTTGGTTGTCTCTGTCTTGAGAAGCTGCTGGAGCTGCAGCTGAATGAGCAAAACCTGAACTTTGAAAGTCTGCTGAGCCCTCCCTCTGCCATCTATGTACCTCCCGTCACTTTGTCCCTCATCTGACTCCTGTCCTCCACCATCTCTGGGTGTCCGAGATGGGCAGTGACCAGATTCTGTGCCAGCTGCCAAGCCTTTCCCTTTTCCGTAAGGACTCACAGCCCCAGCTGCACAACTTGTCTATGGTCTGGAGGGAGACCTAGGACGTTTTGGTTAGGTGGTATTTTTAATGTCCAATTACTGTTCTGCAAAGAAGAATTTCATTTTTAGGCATTTCTCCTTCCAGTGTATTATACCATCTTGAACCCAAGCCAGACTGGGGACTGAGGCCTCAGATACATTAGAATCCAGGCAGAGGTCCAGAGCAAAACCTAAAGCTTTTCTGTTGCCGTGGTTCTTTATTAGGAATATAAATCGGGTGTCATGGTCCCTCATTAATAATTCACAAGATGGGTTTGTGGTAAGGCTTACTTTTCATTTTAATAACATGGGGTTTACGTTTTTTCTTAATGGAACAGGAAACCATCAGGTGTGGTCTTTGACTCCATATTCCCTTGTGGGAGTCCTCAGAGATGGTGAATGTGTCCAGGGAGGCAGAGACAGAAAGACTGCAGAACATATAGCTGGACTTAGACAAAAAGGGAGAGGAGAGACATCCATCACCTAGGAGCCCAGCCCATCTTGCCCCCCCACCCTCGAGAGTGGCAAAGACCTGTCTTTTGGCATTTTCTCTTCTACCCTAAAGATGCCCAACCCCATTCTCAAACCCAGGGTCCTCTAGTCATAAAGCTTGGGGTCCCGAAGGGTCCAGACTGGAAGGGAGTGTGAGGCCTGTTTTCCCAGCTGGCTAAAAGGGAGAAAGTGAACAATGAGGGTGGTGGGGAAATGTTGTTGTGGGACCTTCAGGATGTTGGGGTCCCCTGGGCACTTCTCCCAAGCAAAGCCCAACCCCAACTTTCTCTGGTACTGGACACAGGAGTTTACTAACTGAGATTTGGAACCCATTCTGTTTGGGCTGGGGTGGTGATGGGGAGTGTTGTGTGCATGTGCATCAAGGGCAGTGGGGAATTGGGAACTGGCCTAGAGGGACTAGTGGAAAGCCAGAGCCTCGAGAACTGGATCCTTCAAAGTTCCCAGAGGAGCAACCACTCCCCAGAAAAAGCCCTATTCACCAGGGTTCGAGCTGGAGCCATCCTGCGACTGCCCGCCCCCCTCACTACACAGCTAGGCTTTTCTGCAAGCCAGGACATCTGACATTTCCCCATTCCCTGCACCTCATCCCAGGGATCTCTGGCTTCTTGCCTGGGCCAGGTTTCAAGCCCACCCAGGGTCATTTACCCCATTTCCCTGGATCACTGAGGCATTCGGGGCCCAGTAGAAACATCCAACACTTAGAACAGTGCTGGGCACATAGTAAGCACTTAACAAATTCCATCATTATTGTTATTGTCTGTCCTTCAGGGAAAGTAGGATCTGCTTTCTAGGCTGAATGACATGGTAATACAAAACGACCAGTGATATAAAATAGGGAAGGTGTCACCATGGTCGGGGGAGAAAAGGGAAGCAGACCTGGATCTGCGGAGCTGGGAGAAAACCACTTTGGTGGGGGTTGCACCTACGTGGTGAGAGCTTAGAAATAAGCTACAGGAAGGAAGATTGAGAGATGACTGTTTCCAAATAGACCCTGGAATGGCCAGCATTTTTTCTCTCCACAGGTAGGCAATTTCTGCTAATAAGGAAGCAGCGTGGCCTAGTGAAAAGAGCATGGGCCTGAAAGTCAGGGAAGCTGGGTTTTAATCCTAGCCCCTCCACTTGTCCCCTGGGTGACCATGGGCGGTGACCATGGGCAAGTCACTTCACCTTTCTGTGCCTCAGTTCCCTCATCTGCAAAATGGGGATTCAATACTTCTTCTCCCTCCTACTTGGACTGTGAGCCCTGTGTCGGGCCTGATTATCTTGTATCCACCCAGCACTAAGTACCGTGCTTGGCATATAGTAGGCACTTAACGAATGCAACATTTATGAATTCTTCTTATTATTAAGAGGTACATTAAGACAGGAAGCAAGGTGTGGACAGCTGGACTGTGGGGTGGGCTCTGGGTCCCCAGCACAGACTCAGGGTTCTTTCAGAGCCTTCCTGACTGTGTCTACTGCAAATGTAGTCGCCCCCAAGCAGACCCTGCTCTTTCTGGGTCAAGATTCCAACCCCTTGATTAGATTGGGGATCTGCTAATTAGATCTAATTCATTATCTGCAAAAATGAGATCAGAAATCAAGAGCTGCTTCTCAAAATAAGGTGATCTTTCCCCTCATCCATCATGGCTTTAAGTAACCAATTTAAAGTCAGGCGGATGCACACGCCAGCATTATTACCTTGTCATAACTAGTTAGGGGGGAAGGTCCTGGGATGAGCTGGCATTACAAACGGTTTTTATCACATTAGTTTCTCTTTCTTTGTCAGCCACTTTGCTTAAGATAAATGCAGAACGAATAATCTAATTAGAAAGCTAAACCCAGGAAAGTAATTTGCATTAATTGCAAAGCCAGACAACCAAATTTGCCATTTTGCAGGAGAAATTTTGCTCGATTTGGAAAAGGTAAAGGGCAATTTATTTGCTTTTCAGATTTTACAAAATGGAGAAAGTGGCCCCGCACATTGCCCTAAGCAGGGCGGGAAGGCAGGGATGGAGGAGAGACCTGGGAAGGTAGAAATCGTTACCGATGGTCCTAGCCCAAATCCCCAGTCTGGGAGCTCCTTGTTGATGTCTGGCTTTATTTTCACATTGAGAGTGTTCAGATGAGAGGGACCCATGGGTGCTCGTCGCATTGCACCAACCCAGCCACCCTCTGGGCAGCAATAATCAAATATTCAGCATCCCCAATCCCAGCAGTCCTAGGCCAGCCCTGGGGTGGGCACCAAGCCGAGCCTGGGGAATCTGGACAAGGGACGAGGTGGGAGAAACTGGACTTGGGTCTCCCATCCCCCTCTCTCCAGGGCTTCCAGACTATAGTGGCCACTGTCAAGGCACAGGTCCAGGGCAGGGGAGTGCAGTATAGTGCTTCTCCAACAGATTCCGGTGGGATGGAGCCCCTTCTGGCCATCTTTTGGGGCCCTGCAGGAGCTGAGCTGGGTTTGTTGGAGAAAAAGTTTGTGACTCTGGAGAAAGTTTGCGACAAGCATCACTCTGAAGTCTTAGGTGAGGGAAGTGCTCAGACTATGCCCCACTGTCCCTGAGGTCATACTGAAGGCTCAGAGGCTCCCTGCCACATCCATTCCTAACGTTTCTACAACAGCCAAGCTCTTCCAAATTTTATTAAAAATGGTATTTGTTAAGCATTTACTATGTCCAGTCACTGTCCTAAGCACTGGAGTAGATACAAGATAATCAAGTTGGACACAGTCCAGGTTGCACATGGGGCTCAGTCTTAATTCCTATTTTACAGATGAGGTAATTGAGGGACAGAGAAGTTAAGTGACTGGCTCAAGATCACACGGCACAAAGTGGCAGAGCTGGGTTTAGTACCCAAATCCTTCTGACTCCCAGGACTGTGCTCTATCCACTGGACCATGCTGCTTCTCACATGGTTAGGATCCTACTGGAAAAATCACAGCTCCCTTCTAAGAACTGGAAGGGATGGGAAGCCTGCACAGGTGGGAGACCAAGACTCATTTCCCACCTAAAGGAGGCCACAGCCCCCTGACTGGAGGAGGAGTGGGTGGCAAAGGGCAGGAGGGGCAGCCGTCCGGCTGGTTTCTTTCCAACTGGGTTGGAGTTTACACCCCTCGTGACACGTGGGCCCCACTTTCCTTCCCAGTTAGACCTGCTCCTGCAGCTGACCTCTTGGACTGGGCAGGGTGTAGGGGAGGGCAAGCAGAGCAACCATTCCTGCCTCCGTGCTACCAAAAGTTTGGAGTGTCCTCTGGTGAGCCCTCCACCAGGGCCCGTGAAAAAGCCCTCTGCTCTCTGGATGGTTTGCAAGGTCTCTGTTTCAGTCGGCTCATCTAGACCCTCCTGGGAGGGATGCGTGTGGACATCTGGGCCCACCGGGCCCACCAGTCTTTAAGTGCTAAACCCCATCCTGATCTGGAGCCAGGCAGGCTCGGCTTCCCTCGGGCAGCAGTGAAGGTAGGGGGGATATGTGGGGGAGAGGTGGGGCACTCAGGGTAATGAACTCCAGGCTGGGCCCCAGCACATGGTGCATGTCTGTTTATTGGGCCATTTAACTCTGTTTCGTCACGCCGTTACCAAGGGGATGGAGATGTCCCTCTGAGGAGTCATTTGGGGGAAGAGGAGTCACGATTCTCTGAGCTTTAGAAACAGCAAACCCCCAGCTGAGCCCAGCGGGGGCTGCCCCAATCCCGGCTGCCTGTAGCCCTGCCCGACCAGCAATGAGAGAGAAGCCCGGCATTGGGGGAGGAGGGAAAGCGGGGGAGACACTTCTGGAAACCCACTAGCCTGGGGCCAGGCAGCCCACGGGCTCGGTCTGGAGGGAGCCTGGTGGCCAAGCATTGAGCAGACACCTGGGAGAGGAGGCCCGGCCCTAGGCGGTCAGCCCTGTGAAAGGAACAATTAGCCTCCGGTCTGTTCCGCTGAGGAGCAGGGGGCCTCCCTGCCCCCCTTCCCCCCCACACACACACACATTGAGGATGGGAAGCTGTGCCCGCCCCCCCACCTGTCTGGCACCTGGGCCCTGGGTGGGGGGAAGGGAAGGGGGCAGGAGGAGACCTTTACCCTTCCGCCCCAGTCAGGGCCTGAGGCAGGGGGCTGGGGACCTCACGTTTGTACCCCAAACACTGACGAGCCCCCTCATTGTTTAACCCGTCGCACCAGAAACAGCTGGTCTTCAAGGGAAATTACCTAATGAATCAACAATAAGGCCATTGTGGAGGCGGAACATCGCTGATAAATTAACGCTTTCACAGCTCCGACCACACTGTCTGCCCGGCTCTGGCTGTTTGACGTAACTGATGGCCGGGCCAGGTCGGTCTCAGGACCAACCCCTCTGCCCGCCCTCCCCTTCCAGACCGGGCCTCACAGCCCATGCTGAGGCCCAGGAGACGCGCTGCTCTTTACGGGCACTGGCATGGTATGGGTGGGGACAGCAAATTGAAAGTAAAGAACACAATAAACCTTCAGCCCACAATTGAACTGACGTTTCTCCATGACCCTCGGAAAGAACTATTTCCCTATCAGAGTACCAACCCACCCAACACCCTCTGCACCCTCTCTGTTTGGGCCCCAGCTAGGAATTGGGCAAAACCAGTTTCTGGGACTGAGATTGGTCAGGAGCTGGGGCTGAATCTGGGCTCAACTAGGGAGATTCTGGCAGAGTTTTGCAGCGGCTGCAGAAAGTCAGCATGAGGCTATAAGGAGACTGAGGGTAGTTGGAAAGGACTGGACTGGGCACGGAAGGCTGAGGCTGGGAGGCTAGGGAGTTGGGCCCGGAAGGCTGCATGTTGTCACAGGTTCGGTGGAGGATGCCTTATTTTAGGGACAGAATTCTCATTGTTGCTCCTACTCTGTAGCTGCACTGGAGGCTCTGTGATATAAGAGTCTAGACAGGGCTCTTGCTCCCTCCTGGCAAGCCAGGAGTTGGGTTGGGTTTGTTTTCTGTCCTGGGAGAGTAGCCCCGTTGGCACGTTACATCCAAACAGCCCTACAGCTGGCGAGGATGGCTTAGTGGAACCTTCTCTTCCCTTTCTCCACCCTTTTTTCTCCCTCCTTCATCTTTTTTCCATCCACCCTGTCTTTACCCCTTTTCCTCCATCCATACACTCTTCTCTCTCCCTTTCTTTCCCCTTTTTCCTCTCCTTTTTCTTTTCCCCATCCCATCCTCCCTCTTATCTCTCCTGGACACCCATGGGATTTGGAAGCTCCACCATTGGATTCATTTAATAGTATTTATTGAGGGCTTACTATGTGCAGAGCACTGTACTAAGCGCTTGGAATGTACAATTCGGCAACAGATAGAGACAATCCCTGCCCATTGACCACGTGGGGCCTTCACGGGTTGGGGGGGGCAGGGGGTGGGGGGGGCAGGGGGCGGGTGGGGGGGTAGGCTGACTGCCTGGCTTGGAGCCTCTGAGCAGCAGAGCCTCCGAGCAGTAGAGGTAGAGGCTTCCGCCTTGAGGGACGGAGTGGAGGGGCAGGCTCTGCTGGCCCACAGAAATCATCCCCTCCTTTTTCCTCCCCTTGTCTCCTCTCCTGTCCAGGACAGTTGGTAGATGCTTCACCTGGGGGTGCAAAGCACTTTGAGCCTCTCTTCCAGTCTGAACGAGGGCCTCCCCCCTCCGTCAAGTTCTGCCACAGCCAGTTCGGCCTTAGGGTTTGTGTCTTGTCTTCACTCAACTGGCATCTTCTGTCTCCAGACAGGGCAGGGTGAAGGGGCTCTGGGGCGGGGTTGGGCACCGTCTGAGAAACAAATGGAAAAAATGACAACCACCACCCTGGCCAGGCTGGGCTGGGAGGGACCAAGCCAGGCAGGCCCAGCACAACGTGGCACTACTGCCCGAGGTAGCTGGGGAGACGCCCCTAGGCAGGAACTATTGTCTGGGTTCAGTCTGGGGGTGGACAAAGGGATCAGCTCCAGGGATAAAGCAGGTGGGAGCCGGCTCACCTCCCCTGCAGAGAGAGAATGGAATATTCCCCAGGGAGGCGATAGAGGGATCACCCCCGGCTACTGCATCTGGATTCAATTGTCTAAAGTGACTGGATTAGGATGGGGGAAAAGATGAGGCTTCTGGGTTCATCGTGAGGATAGTAAGAAACTGGTTATCTGCATGTCAGGTGTCTAAACCATAGCTTGTTCAAGTAATCCTCCAAGAAAATAGGGCCCACACCCATCCAAGGCAGCTAAACTCAATCATGTTCAATTATCTGAATTTTCCCAGGTCCTGGCCGGTGGCCATTTAGAATGCTCATAGCTCAAATGAGTATGCCTTTTATTCGGGGCTTACTATGTGCTAAGAGCCAGGATAGGGAGAAGTTTATGGGATCAGACACAGTTACCACCCTCATGCAGGGCTCACAGTCTTTCGTATACCCATTTTACAGTTGAGGAAACTTAGACCCAGAGAGGTTAAGTGGCTCGCCTGAGGTGACCCTGCAGGCCAGGAGAAGAGTCAGGATTCAAACTCAGGTCTTCTGACTTCTGTCTGTTAATAATTGGGGGTAAATATGACAAGCACTCTACTAAGCACTAGCTTAGTGCTATGGTAGATACAAGGTTATGGGACAGTTCCTGTCCCACATGGGGCCCACAGTCTAAGGAGGAGGGAGAACAGGTATTGAATCCCCATTTCACAGATAAGAAAACTGAGTCACAGAGCAGTTAAGTGACTTGCTCAAGGTCACATAAAAGCAGTCAAGTGATGGACAGGAGTAGAATCCAGGTCCTCTGCCACCCAGGCCCGAGCTCTTTACACTAGGCCGTGTTTCTTCCCAAAATTCTGATCTTTGTCCCCACCTGGAAGTGTCACAGAAGCCCAGGGAGGGGAGAGTGGGGAGTGGTCAGGAGGTCTACGTATCCCGCTCCTCCGGCCATGCCGATATGAACTAAACCTCATTAGCTCGCATTGGCAGATAACTGACAGTTACTTTCAGGTAGGGTAGCCATTCATCCAGCTTCATACCAGACAGTCTGGTATCTGGTACAGATCTGATGATAAATGCTTTAATGTCATGCATTTCAAATTTTAAATGTCGGCCTCCCTCTGCCTCAGCTCCTGAGTCCCTCGTCCTCAGAAGCTCCACCCACATTTAAGGGGACCTGAGGAGGGAACACAACGATCCTGGAGTGAGGAGGGTGCTGGGTTCATCCAGCCACTGGCCCAGCAACTACCTAGGCTCCGGGAACTTCCTCTTAGGTGTATGTCTTTGTGGCGCCCTTACTTGCGTAACGTAACGTAACGTACACTTCCTTATGTCTGTCACTTGCACTGTGCTGGGCATGAGAGCGGTTATCTCCCTATCAGCTTCGAAACAGAAAGAAAAAACTTGTGATTGTCACCAAGAGTGGACAGAAGTATAAATAATAGTCATTCTCATATGGCAAGTACTCATGGTTTTTAATTTTTAATATTTTAATAGTGATTATTTATTGAAATAAAAATTGGGGACATTGGAAAAGAAGTGTTGGGAATTCTTGGGTTCCATCGGTGACCACTGTACTTCCCAAGATGTACTCATCTCCCCAAGTCCCAGGCTGGATCTTCTGCAGAGTCATCATGGCAGAGGCTCCCATAGGATGCAGAATTTCCAGGGCTTCATCCCCACCCCTCTTCCCATCCTGCCCCTCCAGGTTCCAGCCCATTAGTGCTGTTCTGAGGCTGAGAGTGGTGGAGCCAGGTTTGGGAGACATGTTGTTCTCTCCTCTAGGCCGAGGGAACTCTCTCCATCTTAGGGGCAGCAGGCAGGGAAGGGGAGGCTGGGGTGGGGGCGGAGGGGGTCCCCCTGCAGCTTCCTGAGGCCCTCGCCCTGCGGTCGTTTCCGCTACTGCATAGTGGAAGAAGGGGAAGGGAGGTTCGGTGTGGCTGGGATTGCCCCCTGATGCAGCTCTGTGGGAGCCCTGCTCTCCTTCATCCATCCTCCCCTTGGTTCTGCCTTTGGGTCTTCTTTGTCCCATCCCCCCAGCCCCATCCATCCTCGGGCAGTGGGATCCAGCTTTGGTTTCAGCATTTGGGGGATCAGGAGTGATTTTCTTGCCTTTTCCCCTTTTCTCCTCTCCACCCCCTGCCCCGCCAGCCCAGCAGGCTCGAGTGTCCAGGGAGGGGACGGTGCCAGGAGGCCATGCCTCCTGTCCGCCTGCTCGGCCTCCCTCCCTCTCTGTCCGACTCCAGGCCGAAGGGCTCCTGGGTTTCCATAGTGACGGCCCCACATTCCTCCCTGCTCTTCAAAGGGAAAGGCATATTTGTTTTGCCAGTGCAACTTGGAGGCACAAAAGCCCTTTTCCAGCGTAACACCCGCTAATCTGTCCTCGGTGCCGCTCAAAGCCCCCCGCCAGGCAGAGGTTCAGATACATTTTTGCATGTTAATCTCAGCCGTAATCCGGTGGCCCAGGGTCTGTCAGGGGAAACTGTCTTCTTTAACGGTTGCTCCATACACGGTCGGGGAGTCTCTCCCCAGGGAGAAAGGCTGAGAGGCCGACACAGGCCGGGCCCAACGCTGCCTCCTGGGCTCCCTCTGACACAGCCAGGCTGGTCCCGGGAGTAGTCACTGAGGCCTTCCATCTCCACCCTGTTGCAGCCAGGGGGTTCCTGGGGCCCAGAGAAACCGACAACCAGGAGGTCCAGGCTGGGATCTTGGAGGGCCCTGGCTCCAGCCCCGCTGAGCCGCCTCCTTGAAAGCCACTCCCGACTGCCAAGCCCACGCAGGCCACTGGAATCCTCCATCTTTGCTGCAGATGTACCTGCCTAGCCTGTCCGAGAGAAGGGCCGGCCAGGTCAGGTAGCCAGGGAGCTGTCTGCAGATGCTCCCCGACAGGGCTGTGACCCAAGTGGGTACAATCTGCAGGCTAAAAGAAATAAGGCTAGGGGAGTCCTTAAGAATGCACATACAAATTAAAAATCCAACCAGATCCCCTCTCTAATCCAGGCCTTCGTCTCCAAAGCTGATGGCAGGCAGGGAGGGACCCAGGGGGCAGGGGGTGAGGTGTATCTGGGATCCTGGCTGGGGTAATGTTGTCTCCCTTGGTGGTGCGGTGCCCATCCAGATACCCATCTCTGGGCGTGCTAACTGACTGCGTGAGGCAGGTGAGGGGAGGGAGGCTGGGTGCTGGGAGCATGGGCACCTGGAGGGGGAAGCGGTGGAACTGGACAGGCTGGAGCAGAAGGCACTGCTGGCTGGCTCCACTCCCCACTCCCATGGGGGGGACCAGGTACTGAGTGTGGGGGCTGCCATCTGATTCAGGGGCAGAGAGAGAGCCGCAGCCTGTCCAGGAGGAGGGGGATCAGGGCTGGGTCCGTGGCAACTTAAGGTTGCCAGTACAAGCTGGGAAACAATAGGCCGGGGTTTTGACGTTACACAGCAGCTAAATGCCATTTATGACTCAGGCGGCTAAATTGAGTCTCGGTTTTCCTTAAAATGACTATTTATTGCTCTAATGCAGTGTTTAGTATTTACTGAGTGTTTTAGAAAACGTTAACTCTCTTAGCCTGGGCCGCATGCCGCTCGTAAGTAACTCTCGCCGCCCGCTGCCGCCGCCGCCGTCTCATTAGGTTTCCTGCCTGCCAGGCGGCAGGGTTTTAAAGGGACAAGCGCTCCACTGCTCTCAGCATACCCACAAAGAGCCTTTCCAGTCACTGGCTCTTTAAAAAAAAGGGGAGGGGGGTCACAGCAGAGTTCTGGGGAGTCTTTTGGTCCTTTCTCCATCAGATGCTTATTTAATTTCTGGAGAAACAAAGAGTCATACAGTGTTACGGGGGGAAAAAAAATCACGTGTCTCCCGATATAAAACATCAGCCTCCTTTAATTCTGTGTGGTCTGATTTTGAGAGAGAGTGGGGGTGAGAGAGGAGAGAGAGAGGGAGAGTCTCCCTAACAGCCTGGAAGTGGTTGGGGCAGGGGGGTGGGAGGAGGGGGGTTGGAGGGTGCACAGGAGAAAAGGGTCCAGGCCATGGAGAACTGATATTATTTTGAGTATAAAAGGACCCAGCTGGGCAACATGCTGTCCCCATCTCCCGGCAGAGAGATTCAGCTCTCTGGGTACATAGCAACATCTGCAGAGCCTGACAACGGAGCCCAGGGCTTCCCCTACCTGCCAGAGTGTGCTGGTGGCAGGCTGCATGCCAGACCCTCAGCTGGGCTGCTCCAGAGCCTCTCTCCTCCCTCAAAGCCCCAAGGAGGGAGACTTCACTTCCTTGATCTCCAGAACTTTGGGCCTCAGGACCAGGGAGGGAGGGAGGGAGGGGTAGGGGGTGAGGGGCAAAAGAAATAAAGAGAGACAGAGACAGAGAGAGAGGCAGGGAGACATTTAAGTGTACTGTGCCATAGGCTTGTAGGTAGTCTTATGCCCTGGCTGGAAATGGTGCTAAGTTTTTGGATGCTTTGGCAGGGGAAATCCTAACAGGCAGGCTAGCACTGTTTACGGCCAGTTGGTTATCTATAAGGCTGAGTTCAAGGGAAGTCTGCCAGGGGAATCCATGATGCAGGAGGGTTTGGAGAGAAAGATGTGTCTGGCCTCCGGGAGTTGTCAGGCTGAGATCCTGAGAGCCACCTTGCCACTTTCCTCATAGGTAATTTCACTCTGCTGTCTCTGATGTTGCAGAGCTGGGCAGGGAGTGTCCAGAAAGAGGTAGAAAAACATTTTAGGCCTAATGCTGCCCTGCTGGAGTTGGCCTGGAATGCCACCTTGGGGTGGGGTAATAGGGCCAGTAATTGAGCCAATGCCCCATGACATTGTGCCCACAAAGGAAAAACACCTCATCCTGCATGGTCAGCAGCTCAGGATACCTTCCCAGTGGCCCTCTTCCCTCTCTGACGCCCTGCAACCCTGTCCTTGACTGATTTCCAGAGAAACTGCTACCAAAGGGTTTGATGAGCCCTTTCTGCCTAGGTATGAAGAAACCAATCAGCCTCACCGAGGGAATGAGCCAGGAGGAAGAGGAAGGAGCCACTTTGAATAGTGACCATACTGCAGGGGACCCCCCCACCAGTTCTCCCAGGGATGGGCCTCCCTGTAGGCCCCCCACAGGCAAGCCCTTCTCCCTTTGCACTTCCTTGTCTTTGAGTTGGGCTCTTCTTCTGGCCCACAGTTGTTCCACCATTTGGGAAATAATTTAGTTGGTTTTCAATGGTTCGTCATCAGAATGGAAATTCGAGGTGTAGGAACTGCAGTTATTCTTCACTTGTTCCATGGTTGGAGAGTGGAGGTGGGGCTGTAGAAATAGTGAAATTTAACGGAGGTAGACACGGTTGATTTGAACATCCTGACTACTGCATGGAGAGCTTAGTGCGGTGTGGCTTAGCCTGGAACATTGCAGCACAATACTGTGGATTTCCATAGGGATTGTTACCCCGATTTAGCATACACTCCCCACTCCCCAGGACCGCAGCAAGGCTGGATATAGCCAACTCCATTTTATAGACAAGAAAACCGAGACCCAAAGGCTAGGCCACCAGACCCCATCCACTCTGGCTGGACAAAGCTGTCAGTGAAGTAGCCTCTGTGGGGACTGTTTTGTAGGGAGGAGCCCCCTAGGCCATAAGGTTCCTGTGATGAGGAAATGAGGGTGTCAACCTCTTCCCCCTCCCAGTTTCTTCTCTTCCTCCTCCTTCTCCGCCTCCTCTTCTTTTTCCTCCTCCTCCTCATCCTCCTCTTTCTCCTCCTCCTCCTCCACACCTAATCCTCGCTGCTTTTGTGAGCTGAAGTCAGAGCTCTACAAAGAAGCATTTTCCCCACTAGAGTGCCATCGGCTGATACTTTTTACAGGTCTACTTTCTAATTAATCTTGGTTTCTGAACACCAAAGCTTAAATAGAGATGTGGAAGGGTAATTTCTCACTGCGTTCAAGGATGCAAGGGATCGGGGAGACTAAAATACCACTGTGGGTTTTAGATGATAATTTTTATAGGTGGGACGTATCTGAATAGATATCAGTGATGTCAGATTGACAAATGGTCCGTACTGTTCTAACCTTCATAATTCGATATTCTAATCTTGGTGACTTCCACCACGATTTGGCCCCCTCCAGAGTGGCTGCTGACCTGTGGGTGCTTATCCGCCCCTGACGGTTCCCCCTCGTCCTGGGAGGAGCAGGGAATGGTGGTCTGGATTCCGGGCCACCCGGGTTTCCGTCGTTACCGGGCCATGGGGACCCTTCCCAGGAGTGCACGGCCCCAGAGAACAGATAGGATTTTCTCTGGGGTTCACCGAGGGAAGGGACCTACCCGCTCTCGGAAATTGGCCATAAATTTCTCGAGATGTTTTAATTTTTTAAAAGCCCCAAGTAGATGTTTTCTGTTTTCCAAAACCCACAAATATGTAAGAAACGAGCTGAGGTAATTACCCAGCTCCACTCATAATGGATGTGGTTTGCCTGGCTGTGAATCTGTCCGGTTTCTTTTCTTTGGCTTCTCCTTCCCCCTCTCCTGCCCACTGTGGTCCCGTGCGATGGTTCGAGCAGGAGGGCCTCCCTCAGAGAGCTCTAGGTTCAGACTCATTTTGAGCAGCGGCTCAGACGGGAGATTTGCTGAGTAAATAGTCTCAACAATAATCTCCGCCTGATTCCAGCTAATTAAATCCTGCACAAACACCCCTCTCCAGGCCAATATACCGGAGGACAACGAAAACACAGAAACCAGACATAGCCTTTCCCCAGATTTGGTCCGGCCCTTTAATCCTGTATCTTTTGAAAGATAGTAACGTCCTTAAGATGAGGGGTCAGTGTGCCTGCCCTCAGCATCAAGCAGTGGAATTTTTCAATAACAAGGCAGCTGGGTCACAGGCGACACAAAGCTGCTGTAATATCCTGTCGGCTTACGGGGCACCGCCGAGCCCCCAGAGCAAACCCCGCACACACAGAAGGGACCAGCCCTCTTGGATAAGAAGGCTTCTTGAAAACAGGCTCAGCGCCGTCTTTTCTGGACTGAGAATCTGCCCTCTCGGTATTTACTCCCCCGCCGGGGGCCGGGTCTCAATTCCTCTTTGATTAAAAGAGAGCTAAAGAACCATTTTAGGCTCGGCCCCCTCCGCCTCACCCCCCCACCGGTCTCCTCACACTCCCGCTCTTCACCGTCAGTAATACCCGATCCATCAGGCATCTCGGTTTGCAAATAAATTCATCTCCCTAATTAAAAACCCTCCTCAGTGCTATGCTAGTGGCAGCCCCGAGTAGCCTGGTGAAAAGCAGGAGAGCTGCTTTCCTTTGGGTAATACATCCAGGACAAGCCAAGCACCAGATTTGCCCCACTAGGTTCTTTTGGGGGTGCAAAAAGAGCGATGCCCATCAAGGGGGAAACGAGGGATCTGGAAGACTCTGGAACGCTGTCGGATCGGCCCCATTGCCGCCCAAGAACCCAAGCAAATCCAAAACCAGGGTAACCAAGAACATGTTTACTTGTGTCTTGGCCCAGTCAGTCCCTAGATGCCCTAGAGATAAGGTAGGGACCCCTGATTAAAAGCAGTTTGTGTCAAGGAAGTTACCACTTGCAACGTGTACCACATGTGATAGCGATTAAATAGAGCCCGCTAATAGATTTTCCTAAAGAAACAATAGTTAAACATGGCTCCCCAAGTATGAAACACTTTATGTACTGTATCTGGTACCCCTCATTTAAATTGACTTGGATGGGACAGACACACTAAGCCTAACTGGTAGGTTATTAAGAATGTAAAACTGGTGCCCAAGAATTTACAATCAGTTATATGAGAGGTATCCTGACTCTCCTCCTCTCCCCGGTGCTTTCATTCGCTAAGCATGTGCTGTAAAGATGTCACATTTGCAGCAGGGGACAAGTTTAGGATGTTTCTTACAAACAGTTTTAAGTTACACTGCATTGGAAAAAACAACAACACAAAACCTGTGTATTACCCAGTATCTATGTAAAGTTCCTGGTCAGGTGAGTGGACAGAAAGAGAGAGACAGAGACAGAGACAGAGAAGGAATGAGCACACTCAAACATTGTGTGTCCATACTTTCACTGCATGCGGGGAAATAGAACACATTTGGGAAGGCAGAAATGAGCAGTGAGGACAAGTATTACTCAGAACGACGAAAGGACAAAAATACCGTTCTTTACAGTGCCTTAAGGTTTTGGAAGGCGTGACTTCCAAATCACACTGTGATTTGCAAAATAAAAAGAAGCAGAGCTCTCGGCAGCTGGCAGCCCACAGGAGTGGAAAGTGAGCTATCTGCTGCACTCAGGGAGGATGTTTCATCCCCCCATCCCTACTCCCCTCCCAGCCTACACCACCCACCAGCACATCTCTCCTCTTCTTTGTGATGGCACTCAGGCCCCGGGAGATTAAACCGAGCTTTCCAGGTCCCATTCACATTAATTTGCTCTAATCCAGCCCAGAATCCTGAGGAATGGGGCTGGGAATCTCAGTTCTCCCGGTCAAGAATCTTCCTCCTCTCAGAAAACCTAAGAGCGTATGTTGCCCCTTCTGCTGACTAGGATGAATTTGGGGTCAGATGGAGAGAGAACGAGAGAAAGAGATAGAGAGACAGAGAGATTCTGGGTCTAGGGCACTGCCTCCTCAGCCTCTGCCCAGCTTCACACAGGGAAGTTTTACTTATTTGTCAGCTCCTCGAGGCAGTCAGCACTGACAGCCGGCAGGGGCTGCACAGAGGCTGCAGAGGAGATAGGGGAGCAGGGATAAGGTGACTGCCTGATGGAGTCATTCTTGGGCTTCCTTTGGGGTCAGGAGTTGGGGACTACTCCCCATGGTCATCCAGAAGTCCCTAAAAGCGTATTGTGATTGGTTGATGGTACCACCTCCCTTTGCCTGAGCACCTTATAAAAAGGCACTTCTGACTCATGACAAAGATTCTCACGGCATCCCAAGAGAGAGAACTCCTTCCTCCACAGCAAAGGGATAACTGAATCATAGCAGGAAAATGGAACCTGCCATCACCAGGGAGTGGGACAGAGCTAGGAATGTGGGACCCAGGCCACCCTACTCCCAGCTTGGTGCTCTGACCACTTGCCTAACCTGCTGCAATGTCCCAAAATCCAGGAGTGTAGAAAGTTTAGGGAAATCTCCTTCTTCCTCCACCTCCACCTCCTCCTACTCTTCCATTTCCCTCTGCATATGGAACCAAGACCCAGCATCTGATGTGGAGATTTTACAGAGGTTGATAAAATGGTGAAATTACTAAATGACATCACAGCTAAGAAAGCAAGGGGAGAAGGACTGGACAACCCACCCCTGGTTGAGTGATGCATTCTCCTGTTCTACGTTAAATGCTGTGGTTTTAGTCAAGAGCATGGAGAAGTTCAAGTTGAAGATAAGCCTTCCTTGTGACTGACCCCATGTTCCCGAAGAAAAGAGGGGTCTCTTGTTAGCCCTAGGAAACACCAAGTGGGCACCAAGACTAGGCCCTATTTGGGGGCCTGTTAGCTGATGGTCTGTTAGACCAATGGCTGTGTCCACTTTAAGTGTAATCATCATCAGTGGTATTTATTGAGCACTTACGGTGCACTATACCAAGCACTTGAGTTTCTGTGGTGAGAGGAGCACGATTGGGTTAGTTGCCAGGAAACCCTGAGTGGGAAGGGCATTTAGGCACAAGTCTCCTAGAGGTGTGAAGAAGGTATGGCATTGAAGCCATAAAATGGCCAAAGGTGGTGAGCGTTGGATTGTGCCCCCGTCTGAGGACAGAACTAAGTGGTTGCTGAGACTCGCCTGTCTATGGCTTCAGTTGCTGCCAACCTCTGGCCAAGATTCCTGCCGCCCTCTCCCCTCACCCACATGATGGAAGTGAGCCTCAGTGGCTCTTGTGGATTAAGAGTATAGCAAGAGATTATTCCAAACATGAATGGCCACCGACTCCTTTTTCCTGACCCAGGAGAAGTCGATGTACTTTAGCTTATGGTCATTACACAGATTATTCAACCTAACAGAACTCCATGTCTTCCCACCCAAACCCCGTCCTCCCCCTGATTTTCACATCACTGTAGAAGCACCACCATCCTCCTGTCTCACAAGTCTGTATCCTTGGCATTGTCCTTGAGCTACCTTTCTCATTCAACACACATATTCAATCTGTCATTAAATCCTGATGGTTCGACCTTCACAACATCCCTAAAGTCCTCCCTTTTCTCTCCCATCTAAACTGCTACCATAATAATCCAAGCCTTTATCCTACCCTGCCGTGATTACTAATCAGCCTTCTTGCTGACCTCCCTGCCTCCTGCCTCTCCCCGCTACAGTCCATATTTCACTCTGCTGCCTGGATCATTTTTCTACGAAAACATTTAATCCATGTTTCTCCACACCTCAAGAACTTCCAGGGGTTGCCCATCCACCTCTGCAACAAACAGAAACTCCTTACCATCGGCTTTAAAGCACTCAATCACTTTGCCTGCTTCTACCTTACTTAATGCTCTCCCACTACAACCCAGCCCTCACACTCTGCTCCTCTAATGCCAACCTCAATTTCATCTATCTCGCCACTGACCTCTCACCCACATCCTGCCTCTGGCCTGGAACTCCCTCCCTCTTCACATCCGACAATCACTCTCCCCCCACTTCAAAGCCTTATTGAAGGCACTTCTCCAAGAGGCCTTCCCTGACTAAGCCCTTCTTTCCTCTTCTCCCACTCCCTTCTGTGTTGTTCTTGCACTTGGATTTGCTCCTTTTTATTCACTACTCCCTCTGTCTTCAGCACTTATGAACATATAAATTTATTTATATTAATGTCTTTCTCCCCCTTTGGACTAAAAATTTGTTGTGGATAGGGAACATGCCTATCAACTCTGTTGTGTTTTCGTATTGTACCCACAGTAAGCACTCAAGAAATATGATAAATTGATTGTAACCTAATGACATCATATGAAACATTTTTCAGACACACACAGAACCTAGAGCATGTCAGCAGGTTAGTAGTAGTATGTAAGTGCTTACTGTGTGCAGATTACTATGCACTAAACCCAGGGAGCTCACAGTCCAAGAGTTTAAGTGGGGAGAGGGACCTCTGACCTCTGACCTCTGATCCCTTCTCTTGCTCCAGAGCCATTGCACCCTGGTCCCTTGCAAGCTGCTGTCTAAGGAGCAGTTGGACTCAGGGCAGGAGCTGAAGCAGAGAGAGGTTGGGCTTTTAAAAATAAAATCATGAGTATAAAGGCATCCAGTACCACATATTCTCCCTTTCACTCTCTGCCTCCTACATTCACAGATCTGCCCATACATATTCACCCCAGCCTGCACATATTGGAACCCCCCAGTCTCATATTCATGTGCCTATCCATACTCATACCCACATTCACAAACCCACTCCTATGTATTCATCCCCGTATGGAAGCTCACTGCTGAGCCATGCCCAAATATTGCATTACGCGGGGCCAGAAAGATCTTCCCAAACTTTTCCCTCTGGTGTCTCCAGGGTGAGTTGCAGACATGGGCATGGGGATCCTTAGTAGTGAGAGGGCAGGGAAGAAATCTGGATGCCATTCACCATTAGTTCCTTCGTTTGAGGTAGACAGTTTCCATTCATCTGTTTCCCAGTGATGTGGTCTTTCCCTTTATGTCCAGTCCTTCTCCCTCTCTCCCTCCTCCCTCTTTCCTTCCCTCCCTCCACCGCTTACCTTCTTTACCTCCCTGCCTGGTTTCCTTCCCCTGCTTGCACCTGTCTTGCACCTGTCCTGCAGCCGGGCCCACCACCCCTGGTCCACCTGGGAGCCTTGCAGCCACTAAAGGCCTCCCTGTTTCAGGAAGTTGCCCCCTATACCTCTGCTAGGAGTAAGCTTATTTTAGGGAATGTGTTGATTCATTGTTATACTGTACTCTCCCAAGTGCTTAGTACAGAGCTTTGCACACAGTAAGCACTCAATAAATATGATGGAATGAATGAATGAATGAGCTCCCATCTATCCCCATATTACTTGGCAACCAGACAAGCACTGTAACCCATGAGGCCTGGAACCACAGCCCTACCTGGCCTTGAGGCCCACCCTTGGTCCTATTAACCTGGTGACTTGCTGGGGTCTCACCCACCTCCTGGTGCTGCAAGCTCCAGCATCCTTGGCTGGCACACTCAGTTTGACAGCTCTGCCACTTGTGAGCTATGTGACTTCGGACAAAGTCAGTTAACTTCTCTGTGCCTCAGTTACCTCATCTGTAAAATGGAGATTAAGACTCTGAGCCTCATGTGGGACAACCTGATTACCCTGTATCTACCCCAGAGCTTAGAACAGTGCTCTGCACATAGTAAGCTCTTAACAAATACCAACATTATTATTATTATTATTCTCTGCCTAGTTGAAGTATTGAGCAGGGGATGTCATCAGAGTTCTGGACATGTTCCCATCTCTTGGGCTCTGACTGAGGATAATAATAATTGTGGTATTGGTTAAGTGCTTACTATGTGCCAGGCACTGTACCAAGCATTGGGGTAGATGCAAGGTAATTGGGTTGGATGTAGTCCCTGTCCTGCATGGGGCTCACAATCTTAATTCCCATTTTACAGGTGAAGTAACTGAGGCACAGAGAAGCAAAGTGACTTGCCCAAGGTCACAGAGCAGACACGTGGCAGAGTCGGGATTAGAACCCAGGTCCTTCTGACTCCCAGGCCTGTGATCTATCCGCTAGATAACACTGCTTCTCTCAAGGGATAGCAATAAGGGGACACTCTGGCCCTCCTACAGCAGTGGTCAGGATCTGTTAGGGTCCTGGCCAGAGCTCGGTTAAAATCCTTACTTGCTCAAAGCCTAATTTCTCCTTAGTCGTGAACCTGAGACCACACACATGGGCCTGACTGGTTACATCCAGGCCAGAGAAATCCTTTCACTCAGAGGCAGAGGCCTCGGTGGGGGACACAAGGTAGGAAATGGACAGGAGTTGGGTGACTTGTAGAGAGATAGCAAGGTTCCAAGCTTGGTAGGAGTGTAAAGGAGAGAGAGCCTAAGTCAGAGCAATGCTGGATGCCAGCCAAAATGGGGAATGGTATTTTTTAAGTGTTTACCATGTGCCAGGCACTGTACTAAGCAGTTGGGTAATTACAAGCAAATCAGGTTGGACACAGTCCCTGTCCCACATGGGGCTCATAGACTCAGTCCCCATTTTACAGATGCAGTAACTGAAGCACAGAGAAGTAAAGTGACTTGCCCGAGGTGGCAGCAGACAAGTAGCAGAACTGGTATTAGAACCCATGACCTTCTTACTCCCAGGCCCGTGCTCTATCTACCATACCATGCTGCTTCTCACCACATGGTGACTGGTGAACAGTGATCCAGGGAGGGAAGATGTGGCTTGGGGTGTCTCTGCTTTCCTAGGGCCAGGTCTACACCACATTTGGGTTTTCTACAGTGACTTCTACACCGCCCCACCCAAAGCTTGCCAGGACAACTGGGCCAAGGGAGGCAGTGGGAATTGCCAGTGGAAAGGAAGTCTGGACCCACTTAATTTCTGGGCCTCAGTGAGCAAGGCAGGAAATAGCTGAGGGCCAGTGAGGACAACCAACCTTGGTTCCAAGGCTTAGCTGTCACTGTCCAGCTTTAGAGTTAGTTGTCATTGGTGGAGGGCCCACAGTCACCTGGTACAGTGGAGCTGCAGGCTTTGCTCTGTGCTTTGGGGGGCTTGCAGACAGACACCAGGATATGGTTCTCACCAGGAAATAAAATTCAAAGTCAATGTCAATGGAAGAAGGTTGACAGGGATAGTGTGATGTCAGAATGAAGCTTAGGGCCAGTAGTAACACCTGCTGCCTCCATTTTGGCAAACCCTAGCCTCCAGGCAGAACTGGAAATGGTCTCCATCATGGTGTCACCCTCTCACCCTAGGATCTGGGCTGGACTTGGACTGGGTCCGTGGGCAAGTAGGCAGGGCCTGGGGACAACCTCTAGGGATATGTAGCCACCCCATCCCCTTCCAACCTGCCCAACCAGTCTGTTTCATCCCTCCAGGCATCACTTGGCTCTGACAGGGGCAGGCCACACGGCTGGCAGACGAAAAAGAAGAGGGCATTGAAGTTCCCACCCCTCCCTGCTACAGTGGCGACATTGGGGCCGAGGGATGCCTTGTGCTACCAGCCGGCTCCGCCCCTTCTGTGACCCCAGAGAGGGGCCACATGGTCCCAGTGGGGCCACATGGGCAAGTCTGGCCATGTAGCACTTAGGACAGATCCAGCGCTTAGAACAGTGCCTGGCACATAGCGCTTAACAAATAACCATCGTTATTTTTATTCCAAAGACCCGCCCCGCCTCCAGACTTGAGTCCATCTCAGAGCAACTTGGAGCAGGCTGGGGAGAGATGGAGGACGAAGGGGAGCAGAGCAGATTGGGATGAAGATCCACCGTGGCCGCCAGGACGGTGACTGGAGCTGCTAGGCGCACACACAGCCCTCCCACCCCCTATACAGCCCCGCAGCAGGCAAGACACTAAACAAAGCCGGCTGGGAGCGCCGAGGCGGGTGCGGGCCGCCAGCCCCGCTGATCGGATGACAGATATTTTTGTTAGGAAACAATACCTTTCCCGGGTTTCCTGAGGGGGAGAGCACAAAGCATAAAACAAGAGATTGTGTTGAAATCCCACAGAATACCTTTGGCTGGGCAGCAGAGCAGAATAAACAAGCTGCTCTCTGCAGCCCAGGTACACAGCCCTGTTTGGACAGCTGCGTTGTCTGTTTCGGAGATGGCAGCTGATAGGGCAATAGCGGCTGGCTGGCCATTGGGACCTCACATCGGGGCAAGGGCTGCATTTGGGGAGATGGCCTGGTTAACCCTTTGAAGTGGAGGCTAGCCTAGCCCCAGCGAGATCTGGGGACGGGCCTGATAGCTTTCCCTGGGGTCCAGCCAGCTCGGGTCCCACCTGTTCCCTCCCTCCCCTCTGGTATTTCTCAGCTTCTAAAGACTACTTGTTTGTTTGACTGGTGTGGGTCAGGTGATCCTGAGACGGGAAAATGGATGAAGTTGGGAAATGGGGCTATGGCCTGGAACCCAGGCCAAAATTGTCTCCATCCCCCTCCACCATGACCCCATTCTGGGCCTCGAAGCCCCACCTTCATGCCCCAACCCCCCTTCTGTTCCATCTTCCAGGAGTAGAAATCCCACAAACTGGGATTGTCAGTGTGACGTGACTAACGTGGGTCATTAGCATTTGCGGCAAGTGTCTGCAGGACACACCGCTCCAGATAGGAATTCATCATCCCTGGAAACTTTCTGAACTATTTGCGGTTTTAATTTCCTTCATGAAGCCCTGGTCAGACAGAGCATCTCTCCTCCCAGAGAGAGCAGGCTGAAGGTCGCCGGACTGGCGACTGGTTGCCTAGATTTTCCTGGGGCTTAGGGGGGGCAATGCAATCTAATTTGGTAGAGTGTGCTTCGTTTCATAGCCCTACTGTTCCTAAATAAGTTTCCTAATCACGGCCTCAGAGGGAAACTCCCAAATCTCTCACTACCCCCAACCTCTCCACCCCATCCGCAATCTCTCGTTTCCTCCTGCCTGAAAAATATCTCGTATAGACATCCCACCAACATCTCATACCCAATATGTTGGAAACTGAACTCCCCATCTTCCCTCCTCCACCTGTCTCTATTACAGTTGTCCACACCACCATCCTCTTAATTTCCAAAACCTGCATTTTGGTCATTTTCCTTGATTCTTTCAGCTCTCGCATCCAGGCTGCTGCTAAATTGTGTCAGGTTTTCCTCCACACATTTCCTGGATCTGCCCTTTTCTCTCCAGCCAAATGGCTACCTCCCTCATCAGGCACTAGTCAGATCCCAGTCTGACTGTTCTATGAGCCCCCTCACTGGAATTCCTGCCTCCAGCCTCTGCCCTCTCCACTCTATACTTCATTCTGAATAGTCATCTTTCTAAGAAACATCATGCATCGCATGCCTCTCTACTCTTCCAGAACTTGGTACGGTGCTGTGCACAAAGTTAAACATTTAATATTTTTAGTAGTAGTACTACTACTACTCAGAAACTTCCAGTGACTGCTCTATTCATCTTCACATTGAACAAACTCCTGTCCATTGGCTTTAAGTTTCTTCCTACTACACCCCAGCTCCCACTTTCCATTAATCCAAACTCAACCTTCTCATTCTTGCCTCTCCCATCCCTTCTGCCCCAATTCACAACCCTTACTTTTTTTGTATAGTATCTGTTAAGTGCTTATTATGTACCAGGCACTGTTCAAAGCGCTGGGGCAGACACAAGCTTAATCAGGTTGGACACGGTCCATGTCCTACATGGGTCTCACAGGCTTAACCTCCATTTTACAGATGAGGTGACTGAGGCATAGAGAAGTTAAGCAACTTGCCCAAGGTCATACAGAAGAGAAGTGAAAAAGCCGTGGTTAGAACTCAGGTCCTCCTGTCTGGAACATTTTCTCATTTTGAATCCACTAGACTATGGCTCTCCCCATGCTCAAACCCTTCTGAGATCCCATCTACTTCAGGAAGTTTTCCAGTATTTTTTCTTCTCAGGTCACCTCCCCCCTACTATCATCTGACCACTTTTGCTCCTCCGCACTTATTCTCACTTGACACTTTCAAATGTATTGTTGTACATGCCCGAGTATGATGATGGTATTTGTTAAGTACTTACTATATGGCCAAGCATTGTTCTAAGCACTGAGGTAGATACAAGCTAATCAGGTTCTCCTATATGGGGCTCACAGTCTTAATCCCCATTTTACAGATGAGGTACCTGAAACCACAGAGAAGTTAAGTGACTTGCCCAAGGTCACACAGCCGACAACTGGCAGAGTCAGGATTACAACCCACATCCTCTGACTCTCAAGCTCATGCTCCGGCCACTAGGCCACGCTACTGTATTTGAACACTTCTTCCTATTTATGTTTTATGTTTATTGTCCCTGCTAGAGTGTAATCTCCTTGTGGGATAGGGTTCGGGTAAGGGAAGCAGCCTGGCATAGTAAGTAGAACACAGGTCTGGGAGTCAGGTGGTCATGGGTTCTAATCCTGGTTCCGCCACTTGTCTGCTGTGTGACCTTGGGCAAGTCACTTCACTTCTCTGTCCCTCAATTACATCATCTGTAAAATGGGGACTGAGACTGTGAGCCCCATGTGGGACAGGGACCGTGTCCAGCGAGATTTACTTGTATCCACCCCAGCACTTAGTTCAGTGCCTGGCACATAGTAAGTGCTTAACAAAAACCATTATTGATTCCACCCTTCTCCCAAACGCTTAGTACAGTGCCCTGCGCCCAGCAGGTGGCAACGAGTACGATATTCTTGATTGATTGATTGATTGATTGCCGGGGAGAAAGCAGCTATAAAGGCCATAGAAAGCATCTGAGGCTGACAGCATCAAGCCCGGCAGAGGAGACGGCTCATTCATCAACTGAGGATGGTGCCACGGAGAGAAGGGGGGAATGAGAAGCGAGACGAGCTCCCCCAGCCGCTACCCTCCCTCCAGCTCGTGGGGAGGGGAGGAGGGGTGGGGGTCAGAGTGGTTTAGGAGAGCAGACTCTTTCCCCGGGGCTGTCCCACATCATTTCATTAAAAACCCAATGTAGGCATCGTCTTCAAAGGCTCCGCTCCCTCTGCAGGAACCGGGCCAGGGCCCCGGGGGCAGAGAGGAGGGTTGGAGACGGAGCCCGGGGGTGGGGGCGTCTGAGCGGAGGGGTGGGCTGGGTTGGGGGCGGGGGGGGGCTGCGGGCCTCCCCCCGCCATCCCCCCCTTCTCCAGCAGGCCCTGCCCCAGTGCTGCTCCCCAGGGGCGGGGGGACCCGGACTACTGGAGCTCCGCCAGTGGCCGTTAATAATAACTGTGGTATTTGTTAAGCGCTTACTATGTGCCGGGCACTGTGCTGCTGGGTGACCTTGGGCGAGTCCCTTTCCTTCTATGTGCCTCAGTTACCTCATCGTAAAATGGGGATTGAGACTGTGAGCCCACCGTGGGTCAGGAACTGTGTCCAACCCTATTGGCTTGTATCCACCCCAGCGCTTAGTACAACGCCTGGCACATAGGAAGTGCTTAACAAAGCTAGTTATTATTATTACTAAGCGCTGGGGTGGATAGAAGCCAGTCGGGTTGGACACAGTCCCTGTCCCACATGGGGCTCACAGTCTTCATCCCCATTGAATAGATGAGGTAATTGAGGCACAGAGAAGTAAGGGACTTGCCTAAGGTCACACAGCAGACACGCGGCAGAGGCGAGATTAGAACCCATGACCTTCTGACTCTCAGGCCCGTGCTCTTTCCATTGCACCATGCTGTTTCTCCAGTGTCCGGGCATGGGGTGGGCGCGTCCAGCGAGCCTCCCACTTTACCCCAGAGCTGGCTCTGGGACTAGGGGCGAGGGGGAGCGGGGGGCGAGGTCAAGTGGTGCCCCGTCGTTGGGACAGCAGGGGACGGGGGGCACCGGGGGCATGTGCCCGGGGGGCACGGGGCAGGCCCAAACCAGAGAGGCGGGCGGAGGCCTGGCTCAGCGGGAAAGAGAATCCGAAGTGGAGGGCGAGCTGAGCTGCCATCTCTGAGTCGCCGAGTCTCTGCCCCACTGGGGTCTCTGCGCCGGGGCGGCACCCTCGTTCCTAGCTTGGCCCGCCCACCCCCCAACCGAGGGTCCCCCTTGACCCGCCTCATTTCACAGCTAGGAAACGAGAAGCAGTATGCTTAGTGGATAGAGCACCGGCCTGGGAGCCAGAAGGACCTGGGTTCTAATTCCGACTCTGCCACTTTGCTGTGACCTTAGGCAAATCGCTTCTTTGTGCCTCACTTATCTCATCTGTCAAGTGGGTTCTAATTCCGGGTTCGCCATTTATCAGCTGTATGACCTTGGGCAAGTCACTTAACTTCTCTGTGCCTCAGTTACCTCATCTGTAAAATGGGGATTAAGACAGTGAGCCCCCACGTGGGACAACCTGATTACCTCGTATCTACCCCAGAGCTTAGAACAGTGCCTGTCACTGGGCAGGGATTGTCTCCATCTGTTGCCGAACTGTACATTCCAAGCGTTTAGTATAGTGCTCTGCACATAGTAAGCGCTCAATAAATACTATTGAATGGATGGATGGCACATAGTAATTAAGAAATAGCATCATCATGATCATAATTAGTATTGCAAACTCAACGTGGGACAGGGACTGTGTCCAACCTGTACTAAGCGCTGGGGTACAAGTTACCCAGCGCTTAGTTCAGTATCTGGCACTTAACAAATACTATTAAAAAAAACCAAGGCCGAGGCATACGCTGCAAGCAGGGCAGCGGTGGCAGGGGCAGAATTCGAACTCAGAACTCCAGGCGCTGGGGTTTGTGTGTGTCTTTGGGGAGCGGGGGGGATGGTTCTGATTTTAGGGCAGAAGGAAAAGTCTCCTACGGTCGAGGCCCCCAGGCCTCTGGGCGTTACTCAGGCTCCCGGGGAAAGGCTGGGTCCGTCCTGCCCCGGGGCCCGGGAGAGAGGCCGAGTGAGGGGTACTTAGCGACGGGATCAGCGGTGTGTTACCGACTTGAAACAGATCTGAGCTGTGATTATCTGTAGGTGCCAGGAGCCGCCGTTAATTATTATGTGGGGCGGCTTGAAAGGGTTAAGGCGGGATCTTTTTAATTGTCAAATGAGCTCCAGGCTATTAGTGTTGGCAGATTCTTCAATAATCTGTTTTATTTTTACCTGCTGGGAGCTTAATTAAAAAACAAAGAGGCTCAATTTAAAGCCCATTACTATGCTAATTTTGTAAGAACTGGGCGGTGATTAAGCAGCTTTACAAAGAGGAGTTTAGTTTGCTCTGGGGAGTGGGGGATAGGCAGCTTTTATTCGGTTTCATTAGGTGGCTACAATTATTTACAAACTAAATGGGAATGATGATATTAAAGAGTAATGAAAAAAACTAGCGTCCATGTATTATTGAGGAGCCAAACTTTTTTTAATTTAGAATTGAAATGTGCAAGGCCTTTATTACAGTAATGTGCAGTTAACACCACTAAATGCAGTTGTTAAATAGAAGATGTCTTTTAAATATCCCCATAAATATGGAGCCTTCTGGTTAGCTTTTGCCATAGATAACAGAAATAAGTTTATAAAGACATCAACGTGCCAATAAAGATGAACCACTGGCCCCTTTTACAAAGGCTTTATGAGGCTTTATGCAGCAAAGTGTCACAACCCAGAATGAATTGCCGGCATGCCTGGTTCCCCTCATCCTCCACCGCACACCCACTGGCTCCCTTCAGTGCGACCCTCAGACACCCTCTGTGTCTGTGTGCCAGACAGAGCCTCCTGGCGCTCATAAGAAAGTTTGCCACCGAGGCAGCAAGGGCCTGGAAGTCAGATTTGGGCCTGGAGTGGATCTGTTGGAGGAAGAGGTGGAAAGGGACAGGGGTTGGGTCAGTGTAAAGAGAAACTGGAGACGGGAAGGGCTGGGCGGGGGGCAGGCAAAGGTTGTGGTGTGGGAGAAGAACACAAACGATCCAGAAAGAGCTGTATTGAAGCTTCTCGAGTTAACCTAGCTGTGGGAGGTTGGTGGAGATGAAGTTAAATGGTGTCTGCTCAGACCCTAGGACGTACAAGCGCCTCAGTAGACTGTAGAGTTATTCTGCAGTTGCAAGAACGACACTGGGGAGACTGAATCCACTGCCTTGCATGTCACAGAATCACTTGCAGGTGGAAGAAGGACACTGGGGGAGATTGAATTAAGGGACGTGAGTGTCACAGAAGTGCTTGCGTACCTTGCCCATTAAAATACAACAGTGCACCTTTTCTGAGATGAGCACTGCTTGGATACCAAGGTCTAAGGGAAGGGCTTGTCCTACCCCTAGCAGGACACGTGACTGAGTTGTTTATAATGTTGGAATTTGTTAAGCGCTTACTATGTGCAGAGCACTGTTCTAAGCGCTGGGGGAGATACAGGGTAATCAGGTTGTCCCACGTGAGGCTCAATGCAGTGGTGGTGATGGTTTGCACCAAACCATCCACACTCTTTCCCGGCCCACCTGAACCAAGCCGTCCACATTGAGAGATGGCTGGCAGGGAGAGTAGATAGTTTGCACTCACCGAACAAAATATCTTGGAGACCTCGACAACAACAGACACCACTGTGCGCTCCCCCCTTTCCTAAATGGTGTCTGCTCAGACCCTAGGACGTACAAGCTCCTGAGTAGAATGTAGAGTTGTTCTACCGTTGCAAGAACGACACTGGGGAGACTGAATGACTTACATCCCTTGACTGTGATAATCAGAATGGTTTGGAAAGAGTCTGGAGAATCTTCTCTCTTCCTTGCAAATAAGAAGACACAGAAAACAAAGAACAGCAGCAAAAAAAATATATGCAGGTAAGGGCAGGTGTCTCAGGGAGTGGTGTGGTTCACCAGACAGTCAGATCTACCTCTGGGGGGCACATTTGGAAGATCCGTTCCCAGCTATTGTCTGCCTGTGAAACCTACTTTGAACAGGCTGTCATTCCAGTGTGTCTGTTTACTGTTATATTGCACTCTCCCAAGCAGAAATACAGTGCTCTGCACACAGAAGAAGGTGATATCTTGGCTTAGTGGGTAGAGCATGGGCCTGGGATTCAGAAGGACTTGGGTTTTCTAGTCCTGGTCCCAGCACTTGTTTGCTGTATGACCTTGGGCAAGTCATTTCCCTTCTGGGCCTCAGTTACCTCATCTGTAAAATGGGGATTAAGACTGAGTCCCATGTGGGACAGGGATTGTGTCCAACCTGATTAACTTTTAGCTAGCCCCGTGCTTAGAACGGTGTTTGGGACATAGTAAGTGCTTAACAAGTACTATTATTATCATTATTAGTAGTATTATTAGTAAGTGCTCAATTAATACGATTGACTGATTGACGATAAGGAAAGAGCTATCCAAAACAGAGTGCGTGCCGCACCTATTTCTGTGAGCCGCCGTCCTTTATCAGACCGCACAGTTTCACCTGGAGCTGTGAGGGTGACTCCGCAGCTGGCTAGTCCTTGTGCTACAAAGGACACCGTCCTTCCTGGAGAATGACTTGTTCCATCTGCATCACCCAGCCAAGCACCCTGATATGAAAGTGGCCCTTGCAGAGAATCAAGTAGAAGGCTACAAAATTTAACCCTAGAAAGGATCAAACCCCCCCCCCCCCCCACTCTGCAACCTGTCAGGAGATGGAGGACCACACTTTCCCAGAAGTCCCCTCTCTTGGGTGTGGCCAATGGAAGGACACACAAAAAAGGGAAATGGCTTGCCCTGCTTACTGCCCTCCTATTGTTTGGATCCAATGGGCCCAGTGGTAGTCTAACCAATACAAGGGATTCAGAAATTAAATGGTAAGCTGCAGAGAGTTAAACAGTAAGAAAGAGAAATAAAATTAGGATGTTTGGAGTAAATTAAACCAAGCATGTAAGCTCCTTCTAGGCAGGGGACATGTCCCGTGCTTAGGAATCGATAGATTTTGATAATAATAATAATAATGGTGGTATTTGTTAAGCGCTTACTATGTGCAGAGCACTGATCTAAGTGCTGGGGTAGATACAGGGTAATCAGGTTGTCGCACGTGAGGCTCACAGTTAATCCCCATTTTACAGATGAGGTAACTGAGGCACAGAGAAGTCAAGTGACTTGCCCACAGTCACACAGCTGACAAGTGGCAGAGCGGGGATTTGAACCCATGACCTCTGAGTCTCAAGCCCATGCTCTTTCCACTGATATATATTAAGCATCTATTAAGTGAAAAGAGCACAGGCCTGGGAAGTCAGGAGACATGAGTTCTAATCTGGGCTGTACCACCTACCCACTGGGTGACCCTGAGTGTCACTTATCATCTCTGTGCCTCAGTTTCCTTACCTGTAAATTGGGGATTAAATAGATACCTGCTCTCCTTCCCCTTTGGACTGTGAGCCTGATATGGGACAGAGATTTGGTAAGTCCTGATTATCTTTTATCTAGCAGCATGGCATAGTGAATAGAGCATGGGCCCGGGAATCAGAAGGTTTCCCAGCTCCACCACTTGTCTGCTCTGTGTCCTTGGGCAACTCACTTAACTTCTCTGCACCTCAGTTACCTCATCTGTAAAATGAGGTTTGAGACTGTGAGCCCCTCATGGGACAAGGGACTCTGTGTGTGTATGACTGTGCTTAGTACAATGCTCTGCACACAGTAAGTGCTCAATAAATACTATTGAATGATTGAATGTGTCCAACCAAATTTGCTTGCATCTACCCCAGCACTTACTACAGTGCCTGACACATAGTAAGTGCTTAACAAATACCATAATTATTATTACAATTGCCACAGTGCTTAGTAGTACTTGGCACATAGTAAGTGCTTAACAAGTATCACATTATTGTTATAATTACTTCTGAGCACTGTGCTAAGCACTGGGGAGAATACATAAACAGTTCAAACACCTTTGCCACAAGGGGCTCACTATCTAAGCACAATGTGTTTCCTCAGTGGGTGCTCAGAAAGTACCATTACTATGAGTGAGTGACAACCATGAAGGAACAGGGCAAATCAGGAGGCCAGGAAGAGGACGGGGTAGGAGCAGATGGGTTTTGACTCTGGAAAATGTCCTTCGATGGGATTCAGCCAGTGCCCCCTTCCCAAGCCCTTCCAGGGATCCTCTAGTGTGCAGGTGGGGACATTGCCAAGTAAATTGTTTCCTTCTCTTGGCTATGTGCTTGTTACCATGTGGAACATGGACTGTGTCCAATCTGATTACCTTGTATCTACCTAAGCGCTTAGAACAGTGCCTGGCATATAATAAGCACTTAACAAATACTATAAAAAAATAACAAAGCTGGGAGACCCTCCTCTCCAGGCCTGACCTGGCTTAATGCATGGACAAGCACTATCACAGCAGTGGAGAGTACAGGGCACAGTCTAGGTTCCTTACGCGCGTGCACACACGCACGCACACACACACATATACACATGGACACATACACATACACACATGTTTTAGGGAGAGCAGTGTCAGGCTCTCCCAGTTTGGCCCCTGTTAAGGAATCTGTTTTGCCTCTCTAATGAGCGGTTACTGAGAAATCTAGGCAAATGGAGAGGGCTGGTGCCCCTGGCACAGCAGGGTGAGCAACAAGGGGGCACATCATGCCCAGAGTAGGCCAAGGTCCGAGAGACTCTCAGAACTAAGCCGGCCTCCCGGTTCTCCCCGCACCTACTCTAAATGCTGGGAGAATTGTTCTGAACTATCCTAAACTCTCAGACTCCCTCGACAGTCCGGATTGAGTCAGTGACTCGCTCTTGTTGGGGATGGTTCGGAGTCCTGGTCAGGCTGGAATTTGGGACTCTTTTTTTGTCCCTTTTAGACTTCCATGGGAAACAGTTTTTCCCATTTGCAAATGGTCTTTCCTATTTTCATTCTGCACCCCAAACTTTGTAGGTAAAGTTCTCCAGAGATCTGAGCCAGCCCAGGATGCTCTATCTTTACATCCAGGGTGAATCCCAGGACATTCTGTCTCCACTTCCCAGGGTGAACCCCAGGATGCTCTGGTCCACATCCCAGGGTGAACCCCAGGATGTGTTGTCTCCACATTCCAGGGCAAACCCCAGGATGTGCTAGCTCCACATCCCAGGGTGAAGTGCAAGACATTCTGTCTCCATGTCCTACGGCAAAACCCAGGATGTGCTGTCTCCACATTCCAGGGCGAACCCAGCACCCCTCCTCCTAGGACCCACAATGTGGGCTCCCAACCTCACCCTAAATGGGCCTCTGGGCTGGCACCAAAGTCCCCCAGATGGAGGGGGGGAAGTGGAGGAGGGCGCAAGGGACTGTGGCAGAACCTGGCAGAGTGTATACCTAGGGGAGAGGGCTCTGGGGTTGGGACGCAAGTGCCTCCGATCCTTTTAAAACCGTGAAAAGTAGCAGCCGGGCCCTCTCTGCTGCCGTCTAACTGCCTCCGCTGAGCTAGGGGCCCTGTAGAGCACAGGCCCTGGCCTCTGGGACTCACACTTCGAATAGGCCAGGGAGAGGGCAGCCCCCGCCGGCCCCCAGCCCAGAGGGGGTCGGTTTGGGGGCTCAGACATCGCCTGTGGCCAGGCCCGCTCTCAGGAGCCCAGACGGTTGTTAGCAGGGCAGCCCGCTGAGCTGACTTCATGTATTTCTAGCTCCAAATGAATATTTTTCATCACTCCCTAACTCGGCATCAGAGGATGCGGCGGCTGGGATGATTCCAGACCCACCAGCCCAAGGGATCAAAGACAGCGGCTTGGGGGAAAGTCTGCTGCAGATGTGGGGATCAGTGCGAGCCTCCAGCACATCTGCGTTTCAAATGTCTGCAGGAAGCACCGGGGTCAGCCCCCCCGCCCGGCATCCTGAAACCTCCAGGAGATGGGGCTGGGGCAGCGGTGACCGCTCGCCCCTTCCCAGCGAGCCCCCGTCAAAACAAGCCCGCCCCCGGCTCCCGGCGGAGCGGGCTCCCAGGGCCGCGCTGGCGCTCACGGGGCCCGGGAGGACCGTCGGCCTCGCGGGAGAGAGGTCAGATGGCTGGGCCGCCCCCAGACCTTCTGGGCCTAAGAGGCGTCCAGTGAGACCCGGGAATCCCGAGGCCTTTCAAGTGTCCCCTGGCCTCTGCCTGACCCTGCCTACACCTTTACTGCGCCTGGAATGATTGACACTCAGTGGGGAGATGCCTCAGGGCAGCGCGGCCTTGTAGTTGCTTCTTCATCAAAGCAGCTGTTTACAGCTGGTTTGAGTTCGATCCCGATAAACAGCCTCCTTTCGGTCTCCAAATAAGAAGCAGCCTAAGCCGCTAATGATAAGGATTTGGAGCTTTGTATAGGGACAATTTCAGAGGTTCAGACAGCCAGCCATCCAGCTTAGCAAGTCAGAATCCTTGATGCTTTCAGCTTAGCGGCTTTTATCTCCTCAAGTGATTGGGATCCAGATTCTTATCCTTGTGGCAGAAGGAATGAGAGTAACATCTTTAGTTGGGATTCAACGCACCACACGGTGAAAGCCTAAGATGTTGTCACACTTTAACTTGGTCATAATCGCTTCAAAGATGGCTCCCACTTCTCCCGGTGGAGTCAGATACCTCAGGGAAGAGAGCATGAGGGCTGCCTCCAGGGGAAGGTGGCACCCAGCTAACCCCATCCTCATTCAACTCACCTCCACCAAAACCAGGTACTGCAATACTCTTCAGTTATGCCTTTCAGACCCATCGTTTGCAAGCAGCAGGACTGAAAACGAGGCTGTTGAGGAGCCGGGAATTACCATTACCCACAGACAGACTGGAGAGGCCAATGGGTGGCTTGGGGACCAACTCTATTATATTGGACTTTCCCAAGTGTACAGTGCTTCGCACACAATATTAAGCACATGGATGCTCAAAAATACCATTGATTGATTATTTGATTGATAGGGAGCCCTCCGCCTGAACCACTCCCCCTTGCCTGCTCCCTGGGGGGCCAATTCATTCAATATTCAGTAGTATTTATTGAGTGCTTACTATGTGCAGAGCACTGTACTAAGCGCTTGGAATATACAATTCGGCAACAGAGAGAGACAATCCCTGCCCAATGGGGCCAGGGTTATGGGGAGGAGGTCTTGTGGGATCTTGTGGGACCCTTTCAGCTCCTAGGCTGCAAGACTTCTGCATAGGCTGCTGGGGGCCCTCAGGACTGGCCGATAGGTCTGTCAGACCCAGATGCAGAAGCCAGAGTGCCAGGGGCTAACTGTACCAAGGCACAGTTTCACCCATAGCACCTGGGTTGGTGGTTGGTTGGTGGTTGGTAGCCCAGGGACTGGCTAAAGGAGCAAAGCCAAACTGAGCCATCATGGAGGGACCTCGACGTCCTCCCCAGGGCGGGACTGGGAACTGGTCGGCCCCGGGCATTGGTCTCTCCTCTGGAAGACCCAGCTCTGCGGCCCAGCCTTCATCCCTCCGGGGCCACATTATTGCGTCCTGTAGAGAACGAGAACCCCCTGAGACTGTCCTCCCCCTACCCATCCCCTGCCTTCCATTACCCAGGTCAGGGCACCAAGAAGGAGGGCTGGGGAACTAAGGGCAGGACCACTCCTTGCTTGGGGGCTGAGGGGGTGGGACAAACTAGGGGATTAGGAGCTGACAAAGGAGGTATTCCACCCAGCAACTGGTGACCCTTCTAACATCTGGGGCCAGGTTGAGCTGGATGGTGGTGGAATCTCATCCCCTCCTAAATTGTAAATTCCTTGAGGACAGGGATCATGCCTACCTATTCTATTGTTGTACTCTCCCAACCGCTTTGTACGGAGATGGAGGAAGAAGTGGGAGGAGAGAAGGATTGAGGTGGGCTGGGGATGCAGGATGGCTACCTAGGGAGGATGGGAACTGGTAGGGGAAAAGAAAGAAGACCGAGAAAGGGGGTGCGGACCCGATTTACGGCTCTGCGGGTCCCAGGGGGCCCCCGTCCCTGCCCCAGTGGACACTCGTGGGTTAAGTTGTTGTTATCTCAGGAGGCCAAACTTGGCATGAGGTTGAAGGGGGAATCAGCCCTCTGCAAAGTGCACCCCTTGTGTCTTCTGGGGCAGGGGCAAGAGCCGGTGCTGGAGCCTGGGGTCTTCTCACTTGTAGCCCCCACTGCAGCGGGGTTCTGAGTGACTGCAACTCTAAAGGAAAAGGCTGGAGTTAAGTCAGCAGCCCAGGGCTGCACCTTCATAATCCTCCTTGTTCCCCGAAAAAGGATTTACTTCTGCTGCCAACTCGTGAGGGACGGCCCCGGCCCGCAGAGATGGTGGCGGGTCCCGGGGAGGGCCGGTTGCTATAGCAGGGAGGCATGCCTGGACCTTCCCTCCGGCCCCACAGAGAATGGCCAGAAAAGGAGCCAAAGGAGAGGAAAATGGGGATTAGCCCCGCAGACAAAGGGAGACAGGAAGATCGGAGTGGGACAAATAGGAATTACAGCCCCAAAATAATGCCAAGGGACTGAAAGGGGAAATAGAGAATCGTGGCTGACAGTGGCTCTGAAAAGCGCAAATGCCACAAAAGGACAATGTGCCGGAGGTGGACAAAGACCACGTCGGGCCCTGGGGAGGCGGCCGGGGTGGGGCTCAGCGTTGCCCGGGCCCCAAGGGTCGGCCACATACAGGGTCTTGACCGGGGCCTCCAGGCAGAGCCAGCACACAAAGCCAGCCCCCTGTGGTGGTTGGATTCGGCAGTTCCAGAAGGGCCCGGGGAGGGACTCTGGGGCAGAAGGTCTGCTGGACCCGGCCCCCATCATAGCCGGGCCTGGCGTGAACCTCACAGCGCAGCTCCCATGATGGGTGGTGGCATCTCAGAGTGGTCCAACAGTTGTGCCTGGCAGTTTTCCTGGTGCCCACCCGGTAGTAGGGAGCAGGCAGTTTTCCTGGCCGAGCCTCATTTTCGGAGCCTCTTCTGGAGGGGACTAAGAGTTTGGCATGGCCAGGGGTGAGGGGAGGGAGTTCCCTCAAATCAGAAATCTTCCCTGCCAGAGGAGGCGGAAACCCACCCCAGCCCCCAGGCCGTCTCCTGCTGGGGCAGTGAGCAGAAATCACCGAAAGAAGAGATTACTCTGTAACTAAGAGCAAATATTTCACCCTGTCTCCCGCCCACCCCCACCCCTCTCGCACCCCACTGTTTGAGACATATGAAATGCTAAGAGACAAAACAGATGAAACATTTTGTTTATAAAGAGTCGGTGTTTTGTTTTAGGTCACGTGCTTTTGCAATATAGATAATAGATGACTCCTCGAGCTCCCAGTGCCTGGTGCAGTAATAACCCTGCAGAGCCTTTCGAGAAGTATTAATAATGGATCGTGTTGATGAGTTTGGAGAAAGTAGCAATCGACCCCCCGCTGCAAAGGCGTTAACACCACACGACGAACACATCTTCCCCCTGCAAATCAGTCGCTAAATTGGTTGCGCTGATGGGTTGGGGCACCGTCGTGCCTGCCACGGAAGTTAGTATGTTTTATACTGGCACCGACCAATTTCCCTCCCCTTGTAATGTTCGAGGTGGAGAGGAATAAACCATATAAATCCCCTTCCCGGGTCGCGCTTGCCAAATGAGAAATAATTTATAAATTCAATTTGAATTCCATTGACACAGAATGGGGAGAGAGGGAGGCAGGAAGAGTCTGGTGCCGAGGGGGCTGGGGGCAAGGGTGCCCACCGGCTGGGAGGATGTTAGGAGGGCGGTTGATCTGTTTTTCTGCCTGTGAAAGTGGGGGCCGCAGCAGTGAGATGCACGCATAGGCCAGGGGCCTACTCCTGGAATCTGAACACATTTTCACCGTGAAAGTTTGGCTCGTGGCACTGACCATTCTGAAGGAAATTCAGACTGAGGCAGACAGAAAAAGCCACGGGGGAAAGAGACAGAGGTAAAGAAGGGAGAGAGGTGAGATGCCACAGAGGAGAGAGGGAGAGAGACAGAGGCAGAGATAGATATTAAGAGTAAAACAGAAGCAGAAACAGGGAGGTAGACAAATTCAGAGAGACAGAAAGAGCAAGAGCTGGAACAGTCTCAGCCCCAGAGAGAGCAAGGTGGCTGCTGACCCCATCTTGGGGAGACCCAAAGCTTCTCTGATGAGGCTCGTCTTCTTGGTTTACAGCTCTGCAAACCAAAGCAGCTTTTTTTGCCCACGATTGTCCTCCCCTCTTCCCCTCCAAACCCCCCAAATAATCACCTCATGTTAATCCATTAGGCTTTTTTAATTGCAGCCATGACTTTATGAATTCAGTTGGAGCTCTTAACTTTTATGGCGGTTTCCGTGTTCCAGAACAGATTAGAGGAAAATTACAGCCGTAATCTGTACAGTGCAATCGTTGGGCTATAAAGAGGGATGGGGGGAGGGGGAGCTGGAGCGGTGTCGCTCCCAAAGGTGGGCAGAGCAGAGCAATATCGCTGGCTTTGTAAATGAAAAATTGTTTTAATTCCCTCCTAGCAGCAATAATTTGATTCTTCATAAATTTTTCCATCAAAGGGTTGTAAGGAAGAGACGCTGTAAAATAAAAATATGTGACAGTGATAGAAGACAGGAGAACAAAGTGGTCAAATGTGGTGGGGGTGGGGAGGAGTGGGCAGGGAGGGGGAAAACGAACCGATCCGGCTGCCGGGACGACAGCCGCTGCCAGACGCTTTACATTTCTCCTTTTTGCTCCCGAGAGACGGACAATGGGCCCTAACCAGCGCGCTTCCGGCCTCTGCCCTGGGGGATGGAGAAGCCAGTGCGGTTGGTTGGGGTTTGGTTGGGGAGGAGGGAAGCATGGGGCGGTGATGGGCAAGGGAACTGAATTCCCCACCATTTTCTGTCCAAGACCTTCCTCATCAGAATTAGGTGGTGGCTGCCCCCTGAGACTGTCCTCCCCCTAACCATCCCCTGCCTTCCATTACCCAGGTCAGGGCACCAAGAAGGAGGGCTGGGGAACTAAGGAAGGGCAGGACCACTCCTTGCTTGGGGGCTGAGGGGGTGGGACAAACTAGGGGATTAGAAGCTGACAAAGGAGGCATTCCACCCAGCAACTGGTGACCCTTCTAACATCTGGGGCCAAGTTGAGCTGGGTGGTGGGGGAATCTCATCCCCTCCTAAATTGTAAATGCCTTGAGGACAGGGATCATGCCTACCTATTCTATTGTTGTACTCTCCCAACAGCTTTGTACACTGCTCTGCACACAGTAAGCACTCAGTAAATACCACTGATTCATTTATTGATTAATCCCCTTTATGCAGATGGAGAAACTGAGAGGCAAAGGGTTAACCCTTAGAGTTAAATTCCCCAGGGCTGAGGATTAAGAAAGATCTCCCAATTCAATCCCCCCTTTTACTGGAGAGATAGAAAGACCATTCCCTGCCAAGGATTCAAGGGATCCCAATCCAACAGACCAGCATTACCCTGATCCCTGGGAAGCCCCCAGATGGGGCCGCGCCCATCCCTCTACCTTTTGCCCATTACCCCTTATCCATTTAACTCTTTACCAGCTTCCCCTAGCCCCTTTTTAACCTACACATTGCCAGAGGTGAGGCAGTGCCCCTCGGCACAATCTCAGAGATGCATCCCACTATCCAAACTCTGACAAGGCCCATTGGGTTCCCACATCAGGCCAGGGTGGTGGGAGGAATTGAAGGCTGTGGCAACAGCTTGGCGGGGAGGAGGAGGAGAAAGAGGAGGAGGAAGAGGAGGAGGAGGAGGAGGAGGAGCAGCCTTGCTTCCCCTTCTTCCAGGGCTGCCATAGCAATCACTGCTGCCACCATGACTGAACTGGCCCATCTTGAGCTATGCCTGGGAGTTTCCAGAGTGGGTAAAATGTCAATTCTGACTGATTGAAACTCTTACATTAAGGCCATTCAGCCAGTGCCACTGCAGTCATCTCCCTCTGAATGGATCCGGTGACAGCATGACCCATCCTGGGGCTGCCGAGAAGTCCTTCAGTGTGGACAAACCTCTGAGGACAGCCCCACCATCAGTGTTTAAGCAACACTGTTTAAGCATCAGATTGGAACAACTAGCGGCTTGTGGGCAGGGAGTGTATCAACCAACTCTGCTATACTGGACTCTCCCAAGTGTTTAGTACAGTGCTCTGCACAAAGTAAGCACTCAACAAATACCATTGATTGATTGCTAACACTTACTAGGCACCTCAGTCTGCTCAGGGAGGCAATTGGAATAAATATACAATAGCTAAAAAGAGTGAGAAACTAGATGTAAACAGTAGTAGTGATATTTGTTGAGTGACCACTGAGTGCATCACAATATACTAAGCACTTGGGGAATGAGACACATTCCCTGCTCACCAGAAGTTTTCACTCTGACAGGGGAGACTGACAAAAATATTTGTTGAAAGCATAATCAGAGTAAGTAATTGGCTGAACAGTTGATTATTTATATGCTGTATATGCAAGTGCGGAGGAAAGAAATAAATGAATTTGTAAATGTTAGAGTTGGCTGTTGAGGTGTTATGATTCAGGGAATTGGGAGTTAATAGAAGAAGACAGGATAGAGGAGGTGGGATTTTAAGGGGGCTTTGCACATGGGGAGAAACCAAGATAGTGAAATGTACAGTACATATTTATTTATTTATTTATATTTTTGTCTGTCTCTCTTTTAGACTGTAAGCTCACTGTGGGCAGGGAATGTGTCTGTTATATTGTGTTGTTCTCTCCCAAACGCTTAATACAGTGCCCTGCACACAGTAAGCACTCAATAAATACAAATGATGGATTGATTGAATATGTAAATTTGGAACAAATAAACAGGTACCTCGGCATAAGTGTGCTGAGAAAGCTAATGGGATGGCCAAGATCGACATCCTTCTTTGATTTGCCTAACATCTCCTCCTGCAACATGTCACCAGACGTGGATAGGGATGGGTTCTCCCCCAGGGGCGGAGGACTAGCCTCAGACCTGGAACCACCCTTCTTTCTACACTTCTTTCCCCTGTGTATGCAGAGAAGGCAGGGCTAACTAGCTACCCCGCTGTCTCTCTCTCTCCCCTCCCCTCCTTGCTGTCCTTTGGCCCCACTTTCATTCTTTCCCTTCCCAGCCCCAGGGAGCTGATGGTTCTGGACTAATCACAAATCCCTCCTCCCTTCCCAGCCGACACCCTGCACTGGGGGAGAGTTCTCTGACTAGGTGTTGCTCAGGTCCAGCCTTGGTGGTCCGTACCTACCCTCCATGCCCACAGTCTCTGAAGGGTCTCTCCTCCATGTACCAAACCATGGCTCAGAAGAAGGCAGGGTGAAGTGGGACAGTGATGTGGCTTTTCTGTCCTCCTTTTCCTGTGAATTTTGACTCTGGATTGGCCCCAGATTCCTCCCTCAGCCCCACCACTCCCAGCTTTCCCTACCCAGGGGGCAAAGACTGTCCTGGAGAAAGCTCCCCACTTCCCATTCCCCAAGCCCTTGATTGGTCATTCCCTAGATAAGCTGGGAGTCAGTGGGGTAAGGGGGTAGGGGAGGTTGCTGAACACCTACTTTCCTGTCTCCCACACCACCCTGTGTCTTATGAGTGTCTTCCTCTCATAACCCATGCCATGCCTCCTCTCTCTCTCTCCCTGCCAGGCTGTTTGCAGCCAAGTGCAGTGGCTGCCTGGAGAAGATTGCCCCGACGGAGTTTGTGATGCGGGCGCTGGAGTGCGTGTACCACCTGGGCTGTTTCTGCTGCTGTGTGTGTGAGCGGCAGCTGCGCAAGGGCGATGAGTTTGTGCTGAAGGAGGGTCAGCTGCTTTGCAAGAGTGACTACGAGAAAGAGAAAGACCTGCTCAGTTCTGTCAGCCCAGACGAATCGGACTCGGGTGAGCCTTCCCCCTCCTGCCCCCCACACTCCTCCCCTGCTCCCACCACCAGCTCGGTCAGGAGCAGTAGAGGAAAGGAAGGTTTCACTGGATGGTAGAGAAATTCCCCACTGGGCTACAGGTTCAGACCCATGCGGACAACTCTCTGCTCCTTCCGGGTCTTCAATCCCCCTTCCTTGAGGGTGTCTAGCAGCTATTAAGTGGGGGTATGGCACTGCAGAATTTTTCAGATGAAAGTTTCTACCCAGGTGCCAACAAGTTTTTGGAGGTTTTTTGAGGTTGTCACCAGCCTTAGCAGGGACCTCTCCTCCCCTGGGCAGGGAGGGGTTGAGGACCTTGGTCATAGAGATGGACAAAAACGTCATCTTTTCCTCTTTGGGAGTTAGCTTTTTGAACAGATGAAGCTGTATGGCCTAGTGGAATGACCATGGGCCTGAGACTCAGAAAACCTGGATTCTAATCCCAGCTCCACCACTCATCTTCTGTGTGACCTTGGACAGTCACGTAACTTCTCTGTGCCTGTTACCTCATCTGTAAAATGAGGATTAAGACTGTAAGCCCTATGTGTCTCCCACCTGATTAGCTTGTTTCTACCCCAGGGCTTAGTACAGTGCCTGGCACAGGGTAGAGTGCTAAATAAATACCATAAAAAAACTTTATAAAGAGAACACAAACCTCACACAAAACCCTGCGTTCAGAGAACTGGCTCTGAGTGGCTCATTGGCTTAATCTCAGCAATAACTACGTATCTCCAAGCTTGTGGGCTGGTGACTGTGAGGGTTGGCAGGGATCAAGAGCTGCAGAGGTTTTCCCGTTCAGATGCCAATCTCCAGCATCCAACTGGAGGGTGGATCCAGTTGAGTCAATCAGTGACTGGAATGTGGGGCGGGGGGAGGTGCAGAACTGTGCTGGCAGGAAGTTCTGAAGTGCCAATGATAGGGATTCCACATTCCCCCAATCTAAGTTGACCCATTCTGTATTTGCCGTGCTCTCAACAGAGCTCAGCTGAAAGTCACAGAAGCTCAGAATGGAATTCAGGAAAGAATTGAGTTCAGCTCCCTAAAACCTTCCCATGGGATCTGCCATCATTCTCTCTAGAAATTTTGGGAGCCGGTGTTCTGGAGTCTCAGGATCCAGTAGGATGTCACATGTAAATTCAGTTGGCTTGATTAAGTTGCCAGTTTTTGAGCAGGCAGTTTTTGAGCAGGCAGCCCAGACCCATTGCTTTCCACTCGTCCTTTTCCCTGATTTCCCCTGAGATCTGAGGGGTGTGGGGGAGTAATATTGTTCCCAAGTAATGGGGTAATGAAACTTCTCTGGTTTTGCAGAACTATCCTCCAAGGCCCCTGAAAAGATAGAACAAAAAGGTCGATTGTATCAGGACCGAACACTCCAATTTCTGATCCTTCCTGGTTTAGGGCTGCAATCCCAGTCACTGCTAGGGGTGGGAGAATCATGGACTGGGTCCCTCTCCAGGATCCTTCGGTCTCTCATTTACCTAACCTACCCTTCCCAGCCTGGGCCCTTGGGAACCAGCGTCCCTGTTCCTCTCCCTGTTTCTGTATGCCTGCTCCGGCCCCTACAGCTCATCCAGTGAGGTTTTCCAAGGCAGTGGAAAGAGCACGGGCTTTGGAGTCAGAGGTCATGGGTTCAAATTCCGGCTCAGCCACTTAGCTGTGTGACTTTGGGCAAGTCACTTAACTTCTCGGTGCCTCAGTTACCTCATCTGTAAAATGGGGATTAAGACTGTGAGCCCCACGTGGGACAACCTGATTCCCCTATGTCTACCCCAGCGCTTAGAACAGTGCTCTGCACATAGTAAGCGCTTAACAAATACCAACATTATTATTACATTATTACCTCTTTTACCCCAGTGGTGCTTCTGGCCCTGCACACCTAGAAGTGCCCAGAGAACAGCTTTTTTGTCTCTGCCAGAGCCTCAGCTGCTAGCTCCTGGGCCACACTCACCTCCAGTCTGACGTCCGAGTAGTTCGGCCCAGGCTGGAGACAGTGATGCTGGCTGGGGCATTGGAATTCCAAGCTATGTAGTTGTGTGGAATGTGAACCTCCCTGTTCCACCCTCTCAGGGTAGAAATCAACCATCAGCAGTGACCCACAGCCCCACGGGGGACCACTGAATGCCACTTACTCAGGTGTGGTCTGGGTCCTGGAGTGGGTTGGGAATTTGGCTGGGGGTTGGAGGGAGTGGCATGCCTCCTCACCACCTCGATGAGAGGTGGTAAGGGGCAGAAATGAACTCGCCCACCCCAGGGTAACCGGTTATGTGGCTTGCCCCGAGATGCCACAGCCAAATAGAGGCCAAGACTGGCCTGGATTGCAGAGTCTCCCCATTAACTGTGTATTCTTTCTACTGCCCCCAGTGAAGAGTGACGACGAGGATGGGGACGTGAAGCCCACAAAGGGCCAAGCCAGCCAGGGGAAGGGCAGCGATGATGGGAAGGACCCCCGGAGGCCCAAGCGGCCACGGACAATCCTCACCACGCAGCAGAGGAGGGCGTTCAAGGCCTCTTTCGAGGTCTCCTCCAAACCCTGTAGGAAGGTGGGTCTTGGTGCCACATCCTTCCCCTCCCGGCTGCATGCATTTCCCCCACTGAGGGCAGTTGGGGAACAGGGGCCAGGGTGGGCCTAGGGTGCGGGTGTCTCCCAGCCCATCCCCTCACCCGGCCCTAGCAGCAAGACCCTGGGAAAATGTGGAACTCGGGCTGAAGTGGAGTTTTCATTTTCATTCACATTCTTGCCGGCAGCCTGATTTCTTGCTGGCTTTGAGATTCACAGGCAGCGTGGCTTAGTGAAAAGACAATGGGCTTGGGAGTCAGAGATTGTGGGTTCTAATTCCGGGTCCTCCACTTATCAGTTTGTGATTTTGGGCAAATCACTTAACTTCTCTGTGCCTCAGTTACCTCATCTGTAAAATGGGGATCAAGACTGTGAGCACCACATGGGACAACCTGATTATCTTGGATCTACCCCAGTGCTTAGAACAAGCACCTAACAAATACCATTATCATTACTATTATTACTGGTCTGTTTCCTGGGGCAGCTTTGCTGACTCTTGAGGATGAGATCCAGCCTCACCTGAAGCTCAAGCTGGCACTTTATCCCCCCAAAGCTGAACCAGGGAGGAAGCAGTGTGTCTCTTTATCCTCATTCTGACCAATTATTCTCCCCACCTGTCCATTCCCAAACAGAAGCACAATACATCTACCTATCTTGGGGCACATCTCTAGACGGAGACTGAGGAATTCCAATTGCCTGGTGTTACCAGGGAAGCAGCCTGGTCTAGTGGGAAAAGGACCAGCCTGCGAGTCAGGGTACCTGGATTCTAATCCCGGGTGCTGTGTGACCTTGGGCAAGTCACTTCACTTCTCTGTGCCTCAAATATCTCATCTGTAAAATGGGGATTAAGACTGTGAGCCCCATGTAGGACAAGGACTGTGTCCAAACTGATTAACTTTTATCTATCCCAGTGCTTAGCACAGTGCCTGGCCCATCGGGGCTCAGTGGAAAGAGCCCGGGCTTGGGAGTCAGAGGTAATGGGTTTGAATCCTGGCTCTGTCACTTGTCAGCTGTGTGACTGTGGGCAAGTCACTTAACCTCTCTGTGCCTCATTTACCTCATCTGTAAATGGGGAATAAGACTATGAGCCTCACGTGGGACAACCTGATTATGCTGTATCTACCCCAACGCTTAGAACAGTGCTCTGCACGTAGTAAGTGCTTAACAAATACCCACATTATTAATAGTAGTAAGCACTTAACAAATACCTTAAAAAAACCAACCCATTAGCCCCCATAATGGACCGGGGCAATGGGATGTGGAAGGGAAAACCCACTGTGGAGAAAAACAGTGAGAGACAGCCTCCCTTCTCTTAGTGTAAAGAACATAGGCTTGGGAGTCAGAGGACGTGGGTTCTAATCCCGGCTCTGCCACTTGTCTGCTATGTGACCTTGGGCAAGCCACTTTACTTCCCTGTGCCTCAGTTACCTCATCTGTAAAATGGGGATTAAGACTATGAGTCCCACATGGGAGAACTAATTGCCTTGTATCTACCCAGTGCTAAGAAGAGTGGTTGGCACATAGTAAGCACTTAACAAATACCATAATTATGATTATTATTACCCCCATAAAAATGGATTGTTTCCCAAATCTCTTGGTCCAGGTCAGAGAAACACTGGCAGCAGAGACGGGGCTCAGCGTCCGAGTAGTCCAAGTCTGGTTTCAGAACCAGAGAGCAAAGGTGAGTCACCTGCTCCCTGCTCCCAAACCATATCTGGCCAATTTCTGGGACTGCTGGGGCTGGGGTTCGAGGGGAGGAGATTGTGGGGGCGGTGGGCAGGGACTGCAGTACCCCCCACCCACACCTCATACCGCAAGCTAATGCTATTACTCTTCCCTGGGCCCAGATGAAGAAGCTGGCAAGGAGGCACCAACAGCAGCAGGAGCAGCAGAACTCCCAGCGGTTGGGCCAAGGTCGGTGTGCATGGGGGTTCGGGGATTAAGGGGTGTCAGATTAGGGGAGGAGGTGGAAAGATCCCTAGGAAAGGTCTGGGTCTGCCTGCTTTGTTCCACCCAGATGTGGGTAGGACTTGAGGGACAGGGGAGAGGTTTGAAAGTAGTAAGGAGGGGGACTCTCCCTCCTCTGCCCCCACAGGCAGTTCTCTTAACTTCCTGTGGGTCTCCCAATTGTCCAGGCTGGGTGCTTTTTGAACTAGGATGGGCAATGGAAAGCAATTTAGAAACTGGAATTCTACATGAGGTTTCCCTGAAGCCTGCCCACTCTTAATTATCCAGGAGTTTGTGGATTATCCAGGCCCCTTGCTGCTTTCTCCCTATCATTCCCTCTGGCTCCCTGACCTTAGCCATTGCCTGTCCATAACATGGCAGATGACAGCTGAAAGAGTGTCATCTGCCATGGTTCTAAGACTCTTCCCCAGGGGTCTCTACAGATTGGAGGGAGAAAGTGCTTTGAGATTCTCCCACATTGTCCTCCCCAGTGTCATTGAGATTGTTGGCTGTAGAGCACAGTGTAAAGCCAAGTCAGGGCAAAGCTGTCCACAACCCACAGGTGTCACCACCACACTCCCTGGGCCGGGCAGCTGGGACTTCCCAGACCTGCTGCTCCTTCAAGAGAGTGGAACTCTGGGCCTGCCACTGGACGGGCCCCTGAAGAGGGGCAGCTTCTCTTCCAGGCACCCTCATCTGTGAGTCTGTGAGGGCCACCCAGTGTCTGTGAGGGCCATCCAGCCTCTGTGAGAGCCACCATGTCTGTGAGGGTCACCTAGCCTCTGTGAGGGCCTCCCGGCATCTATGAGGGCTGCCCAGAATAGGACTGCCCAGTTGGGGCACCCATAGACACGGGGATGGGGCCAAGGACTGTGGGTAGGCAGTGGGGGGGGCAGGGTCACCCAGCCACAGGCCAAGCTAGGAATGAGGGGCTGGGGACAACAGGGATCTACCATGATTGAGATAAGGCTACAGAGAAACCTGTCCCTGCCCACTATGGGCTCCAAGGAAACTTCCTCTCTTGATTGCCCAGAGGGCATTTCAGGAGAAAGTCAGTGTGTCCAGGACAAGGGACTGATTGGCTGCCCAGGTCCGAGCTCAGGGTACGAGCTCCTCCATCCCACAACCCACTTGCTAGCGCTGAGAAGCAGTGTGGCCTCAAGGGAAGATCCCAGACCTGAGGTCTAATGCCAACTCCACCACTTGTCCGCTGTGTGATCACATGCAAGTCACGTAACTTCTAAGGGCCTCAGTTTCCTCATCTGTAAAATGGGAATTAAGTACCTGTTCTCCCTTCAACTTAGACTCGAGCCCCATGAGCAACAAAGACTGTCGAACCTGATTAACCTATATCTATCCCAGCGACTGATACTGTGCTTGGTGCCTAAGAAGCACATAACAAATACCACAATTGTTATTTTTATTATCTCAGAAGTGAAACACCAGGGCCTCCGATTTGGTTTGACAGTCAGAAGCCGAAAATCCAAGGTGTCCGTGGAGCCCAGGAGTTGGTGTGACCCAGCCTAGTTCTCTCAGCGGGGAGGGCGTCGGACCCCTGGGGCTCAGCGGGAGACTGTGGTTCTCTCTGTTCTTCCCTCTAGACTGTAAGCTCACTGTGGGCAGGGAATGTGTCTGTTATATTGTTATGTTGTACTCTCCCAAGCCCTTAATACAGTGCTCTACACACAGTAAGCACTCAATAAATATGATTGACTGACTGACTGGCTGACTGACTGACTTTCTGTTGCTGGGGGACCCTCAGTAGGATGGAGGGGAGCAGAGGATCTAGTGTCCTGGGGTGGGAGGGGTGGCGTGGGAGGGACCAGACACCCTCCGAAGGGCCTGTAGTTTTCCGATCTGGAATTCTTCAGGATCTTAGAGGACCAAACCAGAGGAAGCATGGTGTAGTGGATAGAGCACGGGCCTGGGAGTCAGAAGGTTCTAATTCCGGCTCCACCACTTACTTGTTTGCTGGGCAATTCACTTTATTTCTCTGTGCCTCAGTTACCTTATCAGTAAAATGGGGATTGAGACTATAAGCCCCACGTGGGACAGGGACCCGATTTGCATGTACCCACCCCTCCGCTTAGTACAGTGCCTGGCACATAGTAAGTGCTTAACAAATACCATAATTATTATTATGCTTATTATTAGGAAAGAGTTGAGTTTAACCTAAGAAACACCTTGCCACTCCATCAATCAATCATTTGTATTTATTGAGTGCTTGCTTTTTTAATGGTATTGAAGTATTTACTATATATCAAACACTGTTTGAAGCTCTGGGACAGGTACAAATTTATTAGGTTGGACTCAGTCCCTGTCCCACATTGAGCTCAAAGGCTTACTGTGTACAGAGCTCTGAATTAAGTGCTTCAGAGAGTACATTGTAACAGAGTTGGTAGACACGTTCCTTGCCCACATCGAGTTTTCAGTCGAGAGGATAAAACTGGAACCGCAGTCTAGAGGATAAAACCGGAACCGAGGTCTGAGGAAGGATATGCAGGCTCCATCCATGGAGATCTTTAGTTAGGGAACTCAACCACTGCCTGGATGGGTTAATCATTCACCTCCTTGAAGGCAAAGGACTGAACCCATTAACCTGTTGGGGGTCTTTCAGGTCTTTTAGAGACCTTTTCCTTCATGTGCAAGCAAAGTAGCTCGTAACTTATGTATCGCTATGGGAATGATGATGAAAATACAATGCCAAGTTTTGGGTCAGGATCCCTACAAAGTACCCCTTTTGAGCCACTCTTTAGGGCTCTTCAGTGAAAGAAAGTTGCTTTCTTGGTGTGGCCGAGAGCAGAGCAGGATGGGCTATGGGGAGGAGTCAGTCCTCTTTGACTTCAGCCCAGTCCCACCCAGAGTTCTGCAGCTGGGCCTCACTCCAGCTCACTCCCATCTGGACCAGTGCCCTGTGGCTCCGCTATGAGCAGGAGGGGACTAGAGGAAGCAGGAGACGGTGAGGTCATGGCCCTGGGTCAGGCTCCCCTGTTCTCTCCACAGAAGTCATGTCCAACCGCATGGAAGGGATGATGACGTCCTACACTCCCCTGGCCGCTCCCCAGCAGCAGATTGTCGCCATGGACCAGAGCAGCTACGGCACAGACCCCTTTCAGCAGGGCCTCACCCCTCCTCAAATGCCAGGTGACCACATGAACCCCTATGGTAAGCCTCCTTGCCCCGCTAACCCCTTGCTGCGGCCACAGCTCCACCCTGCGCTGTCTTGGCCAGAACCCCAACCCGAGGCCTTATCTCCATGCCCACCATAGCCTGGCTAGAAGAAACTGAGTCCTGCAGGCTACTCCTCCTCTGACAGTAGACTGTTGCCTGGACACTTGGGAAAGGAGTCCCGATCCCCCAGCGACACACACAAACCACCATGCTCTTTATGCTCAGAGGTGTTCCCACCCTGAAGGAGCTGGAATCAGTGACCTGTGACCTCTACAGTTCCCCCCCACCCCCTGCTCCTGGAATGGGTAGTCACCATCGCTTCCCAGTGCTTGTCAACTATGCAAATGAGCACAAGCCTGGGGTATTAGAGAAATCAAGCAGAAGGCCCCAAAACTTGAGACCTAGCTGTGCCTCACCTCTCTCTCCCCGGATCGCGCCTCCATGGGACCAGGCCTAGGGAAACTCTGGGCGGGGAGGGGCCAGGCAGACCCAGGTAAAATGATAGAGGATGGGAAAAGTGGTCTCATCCCAGTGACTGGGGAGCGGAGGGAGCAGGGGAGATGGGGTGGTCGGCGCAGACATGTTACCGATCTGTGGCTTCTGGCAAAGTGGTTGCATTGCTGGAGAAAACAGAGAGAATCTTGCCTGGCCTCCCTATGAAAATTCACCCCACCTATATCCAAGAGCATGCCCAACCCTCATGACTCTCCCAGTCCATCAGGCTAAGCTGCAGCTGAAGGGGCTGTGATGCAGGCAAAGACCACCCCCCATTCTCCCCAGTAAAATGCGCTCTGAAACCTTGTTGTCTTGCCCACTCCACTTGTCCTCCTTCCAGGCAGGAAAGGTCAGGGTCAGCTTATCTAGCTGTCTAGTATGGACCCAACTGCCCAGGTAGAGAGCACGGGACAGCAGATCCAGCTCAGGCTCCCAGGGCTGACAGGGGCTTCCACAAAATCCTAGTAAAATCCAGGATGAGGGACTTGGGGGGCGGATAGCGCTCTCCTCCACCCTCTTCAGAAAGACCCCTGGGTGGAGATAGGGCACAGCAGACTGTCTTCTATATTGCCCATCCTCAGGGATGCCTCAAGGTCCTTGCTGAGTCACCAACGAGGGGGTCTGTCTCTGGCACTCTCTGGACAGGCAGTGGCAGTGGCAGGGGCTGAACCAGTGGAATTCTGACTCTGGGCTTGGCACTCCCGGTCACAGATGTTGCATGGAGGAGGGAAATTATAAATGAGTGTTCGGTTTAGGTGACCCTAAGAAAAGAAGCAAGTGTATCCCAGGTGCTTGGGGTTCCCACTAGCAAAGTGCAGGGCCCCAAGTAATGCAGCTCAGCACCCTGCCCCCTTCCAGCAGCATCCCCGTTGGCAGGCTGAAGAAAAGGCGAGTTTGTGGTCCCTGTGCCTTAATGCTGCGAGGGCTCTGTCCTGCCTTGGGCCCCTGCCTAGCTGGACCAGGGATAGGAGATGTTGCCTTCCTCCATCTCATCTGAGGGGGAAGGAGAGGTCGAGTCTATTCCTTAACCCTGTCCCCTACTCCCCAGTTGCTGTACATTTGGATGCCATGAGCGGGATGGGGCAGGGTAGACCGGGACAGGACAGGCCGATTTCCTTGGGGCTTATGAACTCCCCAGCGTTCACCGCCTCCAAGCCTAAGTGCCCGACTCTCTGAGCCCAGTATGTCATTACCGCTGTGGGTATCCAGCTGAGGGGGAAAGCCAGTGCTGTCATCCCAGTTTCATCTGGCCAATGTTTCCGACAAGGTCTAGGAGCTTCCCAGCAGGGTTTTAAAAGAGCTCGGAGTTTCTCCCAGTGAGGGTGTAAGGACCCCAACTTGGGACTTTCTGATCTGTTGGCTCTTGGAAACCTGTCTGTCACTCTCGCTCACTGTCACCTGCTTTGGTCCGAAATCCAAGCCCCTTTTCATCCTTATCCACATAGTGAGCAGTCAGCAACCCTTCTGGAAAAGGAAATGTCTGGAAGGGCAAGGGATGGGCAAGGAACAACTTCCTGGCAGTGAGGGAAACCAAGATGAGTCAATACTCCTTCCTAACAATGGGGGATTGCTAGGCTTGATGGCATGCCACTTTCTGTCTGCGGGCATCAGGGATTGGCGTGGCCCCATTTCCCGGCAGAGTGGAGGACCGAGGTTTGGCAACAGATCGCTTCTGGGTGACTGAACTCCCTGCTTTTCTTGTCCATCCCTCTCTCAGAGTTCTGGAGAGGCAAGAGTCCTTTCTTAATCAATCAATCGGTGGTACTTATTGAGAACTTAGTGTGTTGCAGAGCACTATACTAAGTGCTTGAGAGAATATAGTAGCCTGACTCTGAGGATGAGCAGACCTGTTCCCTGCCCACAAGCAGCGTACTGTCTAGAGGGGAGAAAGACATAAAATAAATAAGTTAGAACCTAGACTCCCTTCTCTCCCTCTTTCCCTCCAAACCCCAGGTTATGGGCCCTTCCTGAGCTCATCCCATCCATCCTCCTGCCTCTAAGCAGGCCCACTTCCCTCACTTTCTGGTTCTCAGCCCATCACGCCCCTGGGACACGCTGGCATTTAACAAATGCATCTGGTCCACAGGGAACGACTCGATTTTCCACGACATCGACAGCGACACCTCGTTAACGAGCCTGAGCGACTGTTTCCTGGCCTCCTCGGAAGTGAGCTCCATGCAGGCGCGGGTGGGGAACCCGATTGACAGGCTGTACTCTATGCAGAGTTCGTATTTCGCCTCCTGAAAGTGAGAGCGAGTGGGAGAGAGAAAGGACCCGCCCGCCCGTCCTCCTGCCCGCCGGCCCGCTCCTCGCTCACAGTGACTGCGTCTCCAGTGCAAACTCGACAGCCATGCGGTGCCCCGGTGCCCCGCCCCGCCGGCCCTACCAGACACTTCTCCCCCGGGGGAGGCTGAGGCAGAAGCAGCAACTCTCTCTCCCCACTCCTCGGCCCCTCCTCGGCCCAGAGTCTCCAGGTTCCAGCCGGATGGCGGCCCACGGGGATCCCTCAGCCGCCACGCCGGAGCCTCTGGTTGGTGTCCGTTCGGGGTTTCCCTGGCTGGGTGGCTGTTTTTTAAAGACCTCATTGTTGTAAAGGAACAAAACAGACTTGATGGAAAGTTAGACCTCGCCCTTCCACTCTCTCTCCCTCCTCTAATCTCCTCATTGTCTATTTCTTCCCATTCTCTCTCTCTGTCTCTCTCTCCTCCTGTTTCTTTCTCACCCTCTTTCTCTCCCACTCTCTTTCCCTAAAATTTTATATTTTTTCTAAAGGGCCCTGCTAGTGACCTCAGTGGTGACCACCGACCAATAAACTAAGAAACTGGAAGCCTCTCCCCCTCCCCTTTCTGACTGCATGACCCAAAGCGATGTTGTGGACTTTTGCCATTTGAACTGTGAGAAGTTATAGTAGCTGTGACATCCAGCATTGGGTTCCTCTCTACACTTCCTTTTCTTCATAACTCTAGCCCAGCTCACTAGTTTCTAGGCCATGGACTGTAGGATATTTAGGAAACTGGTAAGGGTGCAACATGTGGAGAAGACTTAAAATGGTCTATGTTGGAGTGGCGAAGGCTGCGTGGCAGGGCCAGGCGTTGAGGCTGCTAAAGAGCTGAAAGTATTAAAAAACCAAGGTGCTTAAAAGACACAAAGCTTCATTACCAAAAGGAGATACCACCAGTGTGCTATCTTTCTGTGGGCCTGGGGAGAGACTTGGTGGGAAAGCTGATTGGCAGAGAGGGGGCATCCACCAGGGGCATCCACCCTGCCTGTCAGTGTGGGTCTCGCATGGTGCGGAGATGAGGAACCCATGGTCCAGCCAGGCCGGTGCTCTCTCCACCTTGGGCCTGGGCTTCTCATCCTCCCTGGGGAAGCCCCACTCTGCATGGGGAGGGGTCTGGCACGGTGGGCAGCCGACAGGCTTCATCTACCCCTCTCCCTGAGGTTGTCTCCTGGAAGGCTGCCTGCACAGTGGAAAACAGCTACCGGGAAGGGGAGGGCTAGAGAGCCGACAGCAGCTGCCATCCTCCCGAAAAACCCAGAATTGTGAGTCACCTGGCCCGGGCCTGCTTGAGGCTGGAGGAACCAAAGCAGAAGGAGCTCAGGGGTGGGAAAGCTTGGACGGAGAGGGCAAGATCCAGTCGAGCAGTCGGTCCCAGGCCTGGAAAAGCAGCCTCTGGCAGGATGACCGCACCACTGATGGCAAATGCCAACTTACCCTTTTCCCTGGCCCTGCTGTCTTGCCTGGCTCTGAGTGGCACTGGCCCTGGGCTGGTGGAGGGACTCAGTGGGGCTCCGGTAAGGGAAAGGGGGAACTGTGTCCTCTTGGGTTTCATTTGCATTTGATGCATCTCCCTCCAGACCCAGTCCTTCCTGGGACCCAAACATTATAGCCTGAGCAGAGTCACGTGGGCATGATGACGGATGGTGAGAGCCACCTAACCAGATCCGGGGAGCTGGCTGGGGAAAGGGTGGCCTGCTGGGGAGCTGCAGGGGCGACAGACAACCCCTACCAAATTCCTACCCAGTTAGCTCATCCTGAGCCCAGTGGTTAGAGAGTCCTGGCGGAGCATTGGGGGAGGAACAGCAGGAGGAGATCAATCAATCAGTGGCATTTATTATGTGATTACTATGTTCAGAGCACTGTACTAAGCACCTGGAAAAGCATGATAGAATTGAAAGATATGCTCCCAAGCCATAATGAGCTTACAACCTAGAGATCGTCCCAGACCTCAAGGGCTTGGCAGAGTCATGAGGGAGACAGGAAGGAAATCCAAGCACAGCCCATAGTAGGGACCCAGGGACAGAGGTAGACAGATGGAGGGAGGGTGGGAGAAGACCCAGACCTGCCCCAGAGGTCCCAACAGAACGGACAAAGCTAGCAGCCCCTAGCAGCCCAAGAAGGTCCCTGTCCTGACAACTTGCTGCAATTGTGTGGGCAGCATGTTTGAGGGATGAGGCTGGGGATGGCTTTGCCCCAGGGGTCGAGGAGAGGCAAGGAAGGGGGCCAGGTCCCTGCAGAGCTCCAGGGCAGGGCAGGTGGCCATGACCATGTGCCCATGAGGAGGCAGCAGCGGTTGAAGCGATGGTCAGGGCTGCTGGGGTTGGAAGGTTTGGAGATAGCCTTGGTGCCATTTACAAACAAAAAACACCCGCAGGTTACATGAGTAGTGACCCTGCCCCCGCCAGGCATGCAGAAAGCTAGCTCTGTCTCCCGGGGGCCAAGGTTCATTAAAGCAAAATAAATGTCACCGTTATTTGGAGTGAGGAGGGTCCCCAGGGAGGGTGATCATTGTGGTTTTAACCCGAGGCCTGCAGTCAGAGATTATAAAGTCACCTTTGACCTTTTTGATTTGGGTTTACTCTTGTATAGTCAGGGGAAATGTCACCGATCAGGCGCAGGCAGAGCATGCATAATGGACTGTGTCCACCCCTCCGAGCCCCCCGCACCCCGCCTCTCTCTCCCCTCCCCCCGGTTCCCCACGGGACAGCCCTGGCATCGATGGCCCCTGCGGGACTTGGGGAGCAGAGGTCACATGGCAGTTTATTACCCCCAACTCACCGTGATCATTCTCGCCAAGAAATTAACCCCGCGTCGGTCCCCATCCATCACGGGGATGCGTCGCTGCCCGTCAATCATGCTAATTTGGCGAGGAGTGGAACATCGTTAGGGCAAAGCCCTGGCGAGAGGCAATTGAGTGAAAAATGATTAATTAGGGATCGAGCTGGGCGCCTGGTTGCAGAGAGGAGGTAATCGTGATAAGTGGCAGCCGGGCAGAGCTTGTGGGGGAGGGGATGGGCATTGGGGGCATCGATTTTCTTCCCAAGATGGTGGGGTCACAGGCGGGTTTGCAGCCTTCATTGAGCAGGTACTCTGGCCCTGGATTGCCTGCCATCGGAGCCCCGTTGCCACTGCTGCCATGGCACCGCCGCCACCGCAAATGGGTTTCCCTCGGGCCTGGTCTTTCCCTGCTCTGCCCCAGCACCTCTCCCCACACCAAGCACAAGAGCTGCTCTCCCCCAGTTGCTCTGTCTCTGCCTTATGGGCTCTCTGTGGGCCAAGGAGAGGGGAGATCTCTGCTGCCTCCCTGTGCCCTGCCTTCCTGCTTGCCCTTGCCTCTTTTCTGCTGAGGGCTTGGAACCCCTGTGGGGTGATGTGGTGAGCACAGCCTGGGGCCTGGGATGTGACCTGCCAGGTTGGGTGGCCCTAAAGAACAAGTCCTATCAGTATCCAGTCCAGGCTCTAGGGCCTGTTTCTCTTCCTCCTCCTGCTCCTCCTCCTCCCTGGCCCATCCCAGCACTGAGGGAGACCCTTTCTATTCCCACTCCCGTGACTTTATAGGGCCCTGCCTGCCTGCCTGACTGTCATGAGGACTTGGGACAAGGACTCCCACTCCTCTCTCCTTGCTCCTCAACCTCCCCTCTCCACCTGTGGTAGACCAATGTCTTGGCAGATCCCTCCTCGCCCCCTCCCTTTCTCACCCCACCCTCCCAGGGTGCAAGCTTCTAGGGGCCAGGGAGGTGGTGAGGCGCTGTCGCCTGGGTTCCAAGGGATTCTCATAGGAGACCCTGGAATGCGTCTCCCCTGTCCTGGGTCCCCAGATCCTGGGCGAGGGACCGAGGGACCCACGGCTCCCGGAGCTTGCCCCTGAGGAGAAACGGGATCAGGAAGCCCCTGGTAGGTGTCTTGGGGCAGGCCGGCAGATGTCCCGGGAGAACGCACAAGCCTCGTTGGGTTGGAGCAGCGACTGTGAAGGGACTTTTTGGGCAGTGGAAGGTTATGTTTCTGAAGAACATCTTTTTTTTTAGCTGTTTATGGCTGTATTCCTTGTATATTTATATATTCTGTATTTATGTTACCAAAATGTAGTATTTTGTAGCTGTCTGTTCCAATTTGTTTAACTTGTACAAACGCCGACTCCCTCCTCCCCACAACCGTTCACCTTCACCGTAGCTCCTCCTCCTCCTCCCCTTTGTCCTCCTCCGTTGTCGTCGGTAACGAGCCGCCACGTGGGTGCGTAGGCCGGACTTTTATTTAATTACTTGTCATCGTTAAATTATTTATTAGCGTTTTTAAATCTCATTCCCTCTGTTCATTTCCCGCGGCCGAGCTCTCATCCTTCACGCTCATAACTTTGTGCTTCTTCCCGTAAAAAAAAGGAAAAAAAAAGATGACACGAGTATATTTGTAAATAAAAGCAACCTGTACACAGCCACGGTGTCTCCTTCTAGGAAGGGGCGTTTGGGAGAGGGGAGAGGAGGTCACCAGGGAGCAAACGGCATCCTGATCCACCAGGGTGTACGAGTTGGGGGCCGGGGTTGGTGGGGAGGAAGCATCGAGGGAACATGGTGAGGGAGCCGAGGGGGGAGAGGTGTCAGGGAGTGGTTGGGAGTCAGGCAATCGTGTTTACTGAGCACTCATTGTGTACAGAACACTGTACTAAACTCTTGGGAGATTACAATGCAACAATTAACAGACACATTCCCTGCCCATAAGAGTTTACAGTTTAGAGGGGGAGGCAGACATTAATATAAATATAAAAATTACAATAAATGTATAATAAATTGGAGTCCGCAATGACTTCATGGGCCAATCCTCAAGGCGACCAGTTTGCAGCAGGCCTGGCTCCAACTCCACCTGAGGGTGAATGGGTTTTGGGCGCTCAATGGGGAGGGAATTCGGAAAGCTGCCTCCTCCAGGCTCTGTTCTCCCTATTCTCTTCCCACCTCCAACTTGCCCAAGGTCACCTAATCAACTCGCAGACGGCTACATTCATAGGAACGACCCACCCCCAAGCTCCCTGACCCCCGGCCAAAGGTAGGGAGCGACTGGGGTGTGGGTGAGGGACAATAGTTTAGTCCTCCCCGTAATGGGGGGACGACGACATAGAGATGGTCCTGCTCCTCCCTTCTTTTCTCCCTTTCTAACTCATTCATTCATTCATTCATTCGATCGTATGTATTGAAGGTTTACTGTGTGCAGAGCACTGTATTAAGCCCTTGGGAAAATACAACTCGGTTAATCACTCGGGGTGGGGAGTAGGGGATCTCTCGGGAATGAAATGACTTCTGGAGGACTCTGCTAGCCCGGAGAGCCAGCTCCTTCTGTGAGTGGATGGGAGAGTTCAGGCTGGCGGGGGAGGGGAGTCCAGGTCTCCCTCAGGGGACCGGAGAATTTCAGGGACCACCCCCCTACCCGTGATGAATGTTCCCAGGGGAGGGAGGAGGGCCGGGGGAAGGCCAACAGGTGTCCTGGGATTTTCTCCCCGAGGACAGGGACTGGGGTTCGGTGCGGGCAGCGGAGCGGGCCGGGGGTGGGAGGGGATGGATGGATGGATCCGGCCGCAGCTGGAGGAGATAAAGGGCGGCCGGGGCCGAAGGGGTAGGGGGCAGGGCAGTCGGTTTGCAGGAGTCAGGGCAAGGGGTCTGCACCTGGACACCTTACAGCCCCCGCCCCTGGCAGCCCCTCCCTCAGCCTACACCTCGCGGAGGCGGATTATCCCGAGTTCAAAAGGCTCAGGGATCTGTCTTCATAATGGCCCCTTATCCCTCTCCCCCTGAAGGCAGCCCTTGCGCCCAGGACTGACACTTCATTCCTCTGACGGGGGAAACTCCCCTCGTGGAGGCAGGAGGGGGCGGAGAGGAGAAGGCCCCGGGGGAGGGGCAGGCCCGGTCCTACAGTTGGGAGATTGGGAGGGGGTTGGGGGAGGATTGCCCCACCGCAGCCCCAGGTTTTCGGCAGCTCCCCGGGCTCGTTCATTCATTCCATCGTGTTTATTGAGCGCTTAGTGTGTGTAGAGCACTGTACTAAGCGCTAGGAAAGGACAATTCAGCAAGAGGCAGTCCCTGCCCAACAACGGGCACACAGTCTAGAAAGGGGGAGGCAGACATCAAAACCAGTGAACAGGCATCGATAGCATCAATATGAAATAATAGAATTATAGACGTGTGCGCATCATTAATAAAATAAATAGAATAATAAATATATACTTATATGCACCAGTGGTGTGGGGCGGGGACGGGGGGTAAAGCAGTGGGTGGGAGTTGGGGTGATGGGGAGAGGAGGAGGAGCAGAGGAAAACGGGGGGGGGGGGCTTAGCCTGGGAAGACCTCCTGGAGGAGGTGAGCTTTCAGTGACTGCCCCGATCCTGGGAGGCAAGGCGGGCACGGGCTCTTGGCCTCCAGGACCAGGGGACCAAGGGATGAGCCACCTGGCAGGGAGAGAGGAAGGGAAAGCCAACTCCCACTTTGCCTCCCCCCCCCCCAACACACACACACTTGGGTGATATCCTGGACTTCATTCGGAACGTGCAGGTCTAGTGACGCGCGCACTCACACACGCACACACACATACTCATTCATTCAATTGTATTTATTGAGCGCTTACTGTGTGCAAAGTACTATACTAAACGTTTGGGAGAGCACAATATAACAATAGACACATACAGAGGTGCCCGTTTACTATAATGATGCCTGTTTACTTGTATAAAAAATGCCTGTTGCCTGTTTACTTGGATTGATGCCTGTCTCCCCTCCACCGCCCCCCGAGACTGTGAGCCAGTTGTGGGCAGAGCTTGTCTCTCTTTATTGCTGAATGGTACTTTCCAAGCGCTTGGTACAGTGCTGTGCACATAGTAAGCGCTCAATAAATACGATTGAACGAATAATTATGCGCACACATATTGACACCCATGCACACAAGTAGATACGTGTGTGCACCAGCATATACATGGACTCATGCAAACAAGCAGATACACTGACACCGCACACAGAAACACACTGACACAAGCCAACACAAACCATCAAATACACACGGAGACACCTGCAGAAACATACACGGAAGTGGACACCATCACTGGAGGCGGGAGGAGGCAGGGGCTGTTGATGGGAAGGGTCTCTGTCCTCCTTGCCCCCTTCCCCACGTGGGCCGCGGGAGTCGTCACCTGCCTTGGGGGTGGACGAAGGGGCCCGACCTGGAGGCTTGACCCCCGCGACCTCTCCCCTTCCTTCCCCGGGCTGCTCCAAGGTAGACGAGTTCCTTAGTACGGGGCTCACAGTGCTCTGCACACAGTAAGGGCTTAATAAACACGATTGAATGAATGAATAATGATGGTATTTGTTCAGGGTTTACTATGTGCCAAGTACTGTTCTAAGCGCTGGGGGAGATAGAACGTTATCGGGTTATCCCAGGTGAGGCTCAGAGTCTTAATCTCCATTTCCCAGATGAGGTCACTGAGGCACAGCGAAGTGAAGTGACTTGCCCAAGTCTCACAGCTGACAAGTGGCGGATCCGGGATTAGAACCCACGACCTCTGACTCCCAAGCCTGGGCTCTTGCCTCTAAACCACGCTGAATGAATGAGTTATTCACACCCGCTAGTGGAGAGTGCGGAGTGGGTTGGGAGTGGCAATATAGATCACAGGGCGGGGCCAGGGAGCCAGGAGACCCTTTCCCATATCTGCTCTCTGCGTGACTCCAGCAGGGCTGTGGGGTTTGATCTGCCCCCCAAAATCGTGATGGGAGGCTGCGGGGGGGACCACGCACTGGGTCACATGGGCGGTCAAGTGCTGGCCGGGCAGGGAGTGCTGCCCACCGCAAGAGGGGCTGGGTGGGGGGTGGGGGAAGAGGGGAGAGGGCAGCCGGTCGGGACCCTCCTCCTACCCGGTGCTGAACCCTAGTTTCCCACGCCCCCCACCCACCAGCAAACCCTTCCTGCCCCTCTCGCTCTCTGTCTTCAACCCCATCTGCCTGCTGCTTCTTGTATACGATTGAAAGAATGAATCTACCCCAGCGATTAGCACATAGTAAGCACTTGAACAAATGCCGCTATTTTTTTTTTTTACTACTGCCTCTAGACTGTACGCTCGTTGTGGGCAGGGAATACATCTGTTTATTGTTGTATTGTTTCGCCCAAGAGCTTAGTATAGTGCTCTGCACGCAGTAAGCGCTCAATAAATACAATCGAGAGAGAGAGAGAGATGTCTGGCTCAAGATGTGGGCGGCCCTGGGCCCTGCTCCCAACCCCATCCCCAGATCAGACCCCCATCCCCACCACGTGCGCTTACCCGTTAATAATAATAATCATTCTGGTATTTGTAGAGTGCTTACTATGTGCCGACCACTGTTTTAGGCGCTGGGTAGATACAAGGTAATCAGGTTGTCCCACGGGGGGATCACGATCTTGATTCCCATTTTACAGATGAGGTAACTGAGGCTCAGAGAAGTGAAGCGACTTGCCCCAAGTCACCCAGCAGACCAGTGGCCTAGCCGGTATTTGAACCCACGTCCTCTGACTCCCAAGCCTGTACTCTTGCCACCAGACCATGCTGCGTTGGTTCTGTAAAGTAATAATGCCTCGAAAATAATACTTTTTTTTCTACGTCATTTCCGAACGAGTTATGAAAAGGCAAGGATTGTCATTTCACGTTCCAGCGGGACAGTAGGGCAGTAACAGAGCCAGGTCCTGGACCCAGGTGTCCTATCTTGCGGAGCAGTGCTGGGACCCGGTAGAGGTGGGACCAGGCCGCGGGAGCTGCTTCCCTGAGGTCCAAGGAACAGGCTCCTCCCTCTCCCCGATTATGCGGGGCTGGTTGAAGGGCTGATGGGGCAGGGATTCATCCATTCATTCAGTCGTATTTATTGAGCCCTTATTGTGCGCAGAGCAATAGGAGAGTACAATATAATAATAATGATTATAGTATTTGTTAAGCGCGCTTACTATGTACCAGGCACTGTGCTAAACCTGGGGTGGACACAAGCAAATTGGGTTGAACACAGTCCCTGTTGGGCATAGGGCTCACAGTTTTAGTTGCCTCATCTGCAAAATAGGGATTGAGTCCCTGAGAAGTGAAGTGACTTACCCAAGGCCACACAGCAGACAAGTGGCAGATGGGGGATTAGAACCCCTGAACTTCTGACTCCCGTGCCAATGCTCTAGCTATTATGTCACGCTGCTTCTCCCCAACAAGCAGATGTATTCTCTGCCCACAGCGAGTTTACAGTCTAGAGGAGGGAGGGTTCCCCATCCCCACCCTTGCCAACCCGGGCACCAGAGCCAGAGAGATGAGGGCCTAATGGGGGGGGGGAGGCTTTAGAAGCAGTGTGGCTCAATGGAAAGAGCACGGGCTTGGGAGTCAGAGGTCATGGGTTCGAATCCCGACTCAGCCACTTGGCAGCTGTGTGACTGTGGGCAAGTCACTTAACTTCTCTGTGCCTCACTTACCTCATCTGTAAAATGGGGATTAAGACTGAGCCCCACGTGAGACAATCTGATTACCCTGTATCTACCGCAGCACTTAGAACAGTGCTCTGCACATAGTAAGCGCTTAACAAATAGCAACATTATTATCCTACTGAGCGCTCACCTCCTCCAAGAGGCCTTCCCAGACTGAGCTTCCCCTTTTCCCTCTGCTCCCTCTGCTCCCTCTGCTGCCTCTCTGCCCCACCTTCCCCTCTCCTCAACTAAACCCGGTTTCGCCCCTTTCCCTCTGCTCCTCCCCCTCTCTCTTCCCCTCCCCTCAGCACTGTGCTGATTTGTTCATTTGTATATATTTTAGTTACCCTATTTATTTTGTTAATGAGGTGTTCATCCCCTTGATTCTATTTATTGCTATTGTTTTTGTCTGTCTCCCCCGATTAGACTGTAAACCCGTCAGTGGGGAGGGACTGTCTCTATCTGTTGCCGAATTGTACATTCCAAGCGCTTAGTACAGTGTTCAGCACATAGTAAGCGCTCAATAAATATTACTGAATGAATGAATGAATGAACCTGCCCCCCCCCCCAAGATATACGGCAAAAGTCCTCCGATCAGACTGTTCCTGCAGAAAGTCCTTCTTCCCCGAAGACTCCCACCTCCAACCCCCACTGCCGAGTTCTGTCCAGGAGACGCCCCCCCACCACCTCCCCATCACCAACATCCCGGGGCACCGAGGATCCGAACCCCAAACTCCTGGCTTTTTCTCCCAGCGCTTAATACAGTGCTCGGCTCATAGTAAGCGCTTAACAGATACCATAATTAAGCATGGCGTGGTGGATAGAGCACGGGTCTGAGAGTCAGAAGGTCATGGGCTCTAATCTCGGCTCCCCCACTTGTCTGCTGTGTGGCCTTGGGTAAGTCACTTCACTTCTCCGTGCCTCAGTTACCTCATCTGTAAAATGGGGCTGGAGACTATGAGCCCCACAAGGGGCTGTATCGAAGTCACTCATTCATTCAATCGTATTTATTGAGCGCTTACTGTGTGCAGAGCACTGTACTAAGCGCTTGGAATGTACAATTCGGCAACAGAGACCATCCCTGCCCCACAGCGGGCTCACAGTCTAACTCGATTTGCTTGTACCCACCCCTGCCCTCAGTACAGCGCTTGGCACATACTAAGCGCTTAACATTATTATCATTATTATGATTATTATTCTCTACCAGGAAAACAGCATCGTCGTGGCAGGTCCCGGGTCTCGCCCCCCGCCTCCCAAACCTGAGAGAGTGACCCCCGGCTCCGCCTCCCGCCCCCCATCTGCCCTGATGGTGGCCCCGCCCTGGCCCTCCCCTCACCTCCCTCTCTCCCCCTCCCAGCGCTGGCCCCGGGCCCCGGCGGCGGCCGTGACAGGCGATGATGGATCTGCCCAAACCTCACACCTGGGCTGTCAGATCCCCGGATAAGCGGTGATGGGTGCGCCGGGCGCGACACGCTCCCCGCCCCCCTGGCCCGAGCCCCCTCCCCTTAATAATAAAAATGACGGTATTTGTTAAACGCTTACTATGTGCCAAGCACTGTTCTACGCGCTGGGGTAGATACGTGGGGCTCACAGTCTTAATTTCCATTTTCCACATGAGGTCACTGAGGCCCAGAGAAGTGAAGTGATTTAGAGAAGCGACTTGAGTGGAAAGAGCCCGGGCTTGGGAGTCAGAGGTCATGGGTTCTAATCCAGGCTCTGCCGCTTGTCAACCGTATGACCTTGGGCAAGTCGCTTAACTTCTCTGGGCTTCAGTTCCCTCATCTGTAAAATGGGGATAAAGACTGTGAGCCCCACGTGGGACAACTTGATTACCTCGAATCTACCCCAGCGCTTAGAACAGTGCTTAGCACATAGTAAGCGCTTAATAAATACCACAATTAAGCAGACAAGTGGCGGAGCCGGGAATAGAACCGATGACCTTCTGACTCCCAGGACCGTGCTTCCCTCTCCTTCCCTCCCCTTCCCTCCCCTTCCCTCTCCTTCCCTCCCCTTCCGTCTCCTTCCCGAGAGCCGGTCAGGGACCCGGGAGAGCTACGGGAACCGAGTCCGTCAACACGGGAGAAGCCCCTCTGCCCTTCCCCTCGTGCGAGGACCAGCCACTGTGTGTATGGAAGCAACGTGGCTTAGTGGAAAGAACACGGGTTTGCGAGTCAGAAGACGTGGGTTCTAATCCCGATCCGCCACGTGTCTGCTGCGTGACCTTGGATAGGTCGTTTCACTTTTCTGCGCCTCAATTACCTCATCTGTAAAATAGGCATTAAGACTGTGAGCCCCACATGGGACAACCCGGTGACCCTAAATCTACCCCTGCGCTTAGAACAGTGCTTGGCACACAGTAAGCGCTGAACAAGTACCATCATCAATATTATTAGACTAGATCTTCCGCAATCCTAACCTGGGCGGAGAGGAGTCTGGGGTAAGGGGAGTGGTCTTCACCTTCCCGTCCACGACCTCCCCTATCGCCCCAAACTCTGACGCCCTTCCCTTGGCCCCCCCGTCCCTCCCCCGGCAGTCATCCCTGCTCTGCCCTTCCCGAAGGGAAAGGGAAAAGAGGAGAAGGGGTGGAGAACGCACCTGAATCTTCCAAAGACGGTGCAAGGGGTCCGGTGGAAGTATTCCCTAAGCCTCCACACCCCTTCCTTCTCCTCCCCTCCCTGCCCTCGACACGCGGGGGAGGGCCGCCCACGATCCTCCCGTGGGTCTCCCGGGGGGCACGGAGAAAATTGGGGATTAAATCGATTCCCGTAGTACCGTTATGCCCCTTCCCCCCTTTGAGGGCGACTTCTCCTTTTGGATGCCGGGAGACGGTGCAAGTGTCAAGAGCCATGTCTCCGTGGGAGGTTCGGTCCAGCCTGACCAGAGCTTCCCCGTTCCTCGGGGCGGCCGGGACCGGGCTGGACACTGACCCTCGGGCATCGCTCTCCGGCCATCGTCCAGGCCTGCAGTGGTGGGTCCCCAGCGGTGGGCGCCTCGGGCCCGGGGACGTGACTCCATGGCTGGCATAGCCTCGGGATGGCTGGCATCACCCCGGAATGGCTGGCATCACCCCGGGGTGGCAAGCCCAGCCGGTTTAGTGTCTGTCCTCCACCCGGCGAGGTGCGGGAGGGAGCCTGGCCGCGGGGCGCCCATGGCCCGGAGTCCGGTGACCAGAGGACTGGCTGGTCCAGGCCCTGCTCTGCTCCTCAGGTGCTGGGTGACCTGGAGCAGCTCTTTCATCCGCCCTGAACCTCGCATTCTCCCCGCTAGAATGGGCAGGGGAAGGGGTCAGCACCTCACTGGGAGCCGGTGACGCCGACGAGGGGGCCGGGGTCGGAAGGGGCTGCAGACACTGGGGCCTTTGTTCCCACAGGGCTCATGCCCTCTTGTCACCTGAAGTCCCAGCTCCTGGGGTAGGCAGAGAAGGAGGGAAGGGAGCCTCCGGAGCTCTGGACCCTGAAAGAGAACAAGGAATTCACTCCCCGTGGGACGGGGAGGGCAAGTAAACCCGACTTGGGATGTGGGGCCTCGAGGACCAGAAAGGATGAGAAGTTGGCCGGGTAGGAATAACGGGGCCTCTAGACATCACTATCTCGGATTAAGATTTTGTAACCCAAACTTTGCCGCCTTGGCCAGTTTCCCCACGTCTGTATCAGGGTCGCTCCAGCCCTAATAACACGTTTTCGTTTGTCCGTTCAGCCAAAGTGGGTTGCAGATGACAGGCATGAAACTCTTGATTGCTGAGAGAAGATGGGGTTAACTCATTTCGCGGGCTTTGGGCTTAGTCCTGGCGACGTTTCTGTAAATTCGGGTTTTAGCCAGGCTGGGCCCTGGCGCTCTCCCCTAAGCTTGAGGCTTCAGCCGGTGGGGGAGGAGAGAATGGTATTCTGTCAGCTTGTAATGCCTTAGAGCCAAACCCCCCTCCCCATTTCCTTTTCCAGACTCAGGGAGCTCGTGGTCTCCGCCGCCCTCAGCTCCCGGGCACTGTGATGTCCCAGTGGAGAGGGGAAGGAGGGAAGAGGAGGGAAGGGGAGAGGAGGGAAGAAGAGAGGAGGGGACGGGAGAGGAGGGGAGAGGAGAGGGGACTGGAGAGGAAGGGAGGGAAGAAAAGAGGAGGGGAGGGAAGAAGAGAGGAGGGGAGAGAAGGAGAGGGGACGGGAGAGGAAGGGAGGGAAGAAGAGAGAAGGGGAGGGAAGAAGAGGGGAGGGGGGAGAGGAGGGGAGGGGAGAGGAGGAGAAGGGATGGAAGGGGAGGTGAGAGCCGCATCCTGGAGGTTTAGGGACAGCGGATGGGGAGTAGGGTATCTCTGCAGAGTTCACCCCAGGCTGCCAATTCCCCGGAGGGTCGCTCCGCCCTTCAATGAAAGGACAAAAGGTGTTTTCTCCCGCCGGCTCCTTTGTGGAGGAGCAATAAAGCGGGTTGGGTGCAGCTGGGGACCGGCCCGCAGCTGATTCCGCCCCCGCTCCCCGCTCCAGCCCCCCGCTCCAGCCCCCCGCTCCAGCCCCCCGCTCCTGCCCCCCGGCCCGCCCCGGCCCAGCTGCTGGGCTTCTACAATGGGCCCACGTGCACTTCAGGATGGTGTCCCCACCCCCATCCCCAATACTATGGTGACGCAGCAAATGGAGAGATCAATTCCTCCCCCGCCCCCGTTTCCAAGGTTTGGGTCTTGGCCCCCCCCGGGGGAGGCGCGGGAAACCCCTTCTGGCGCTGGAGCTGGGGAAGAGGCTGGGAAATCGGGTGGAGTTGGGAGGGTGGGATATGCGGATCATTATTATTGTTATTATTGTTATTATATTTGTTCAGCATTTACTGTGTCAAGCGCTGTTCTAAACGCTGCTGTAGATACAAATTAATCCGACACCGACCAATTCCGGACCTCTCTCGTGGGGACCTGGTCCACGGAAACGCCCCGAAGATGTTTATCCATCTCTGGACTCGGTAGTGTTACATTTCCAGCAGAGAGGCGCGGTCCGGCTCCTCGACCGTTAGAAGTTCACCTCGCTGGGGGGTGGGTGGACACGCCCGCACAAAGCACACATAGGTCCACACTGACATAAAAACATTCACACAGAGACCCGGCCCAGAACCCCGGGTTTTAGCCCCCAGCCCCCAACCACTCATACAAACATATGTAAGAACGCATAGGAACATCCAAACACGCGTGTACACATCCACATTGAGAAGCAGCATGGCTTAGTGGAAAGACTACGGGCTTGGAAATCAGAGGTCACGAGTTCTAATCCCGGCTCCCCCACTTATAAATTGTGTGACTTTGAGCAAGTCACTTAATAATAGTAATAATAATGGTGGTATTTGTTAAGCGCTTACTATGTGCAAAGCACTGTTCTACGCGCTAGGGGGATACAAAGTGATCAGGTTGTCCCACGTGGGGCTCACAATCTTCATCCTCATTTTACAGATGAGTTAACTGAGGCCCAGAGAAGTTAAGTGACTTGCCTAAAGTCACACAGCTGACAAGCGGCGGATCCGACATTAGAACCCATGACCTCTGACTCCCAAGCCCGTGCTCTTTCCGCTGAGCCACGCTGCTTCTCTGCTCCTCATTTACCTCATCTGTAAAATGGGGATTAAGACTGTGAGTCACACGTAGGACAACCTGATGACCTTGTATCTACCCCAGCGCTTCGATCAGTGCTTGGCACATAGTAAGCGCTTAACAAGTACCATCATTATAATCCCCATCCCACCAATGGGGAACGAGCTGCCCTGGGCGGAGAAACGCGTTATTCATTCAGTCGCATTTATTGAGCGTTTACAGTGTGCAGAGCACTGTACTGAGCGCTTGGAAAGTACAATACAGCAATAAAGAGAGACACTCTCTGCCCACAGTGGGCTGATATCCGGGCGCTGTCCCATCCGGGGGGAGGCTGTGGCACCTGGGAAGGGGAGCGCGGGGAAGGGGCTTGGGGGCTGGGGAAAGGGCCGGTTTTGGCTTCACTCCGGAGCTCCCCTCCTCCCTGGCACTTCGGGTCGCCCCCTCTCCGTCTCCACTGCTTTGAGTCCCCGGAGCGGATGCTAGGAGGGAGGTGGGGTAGATATGAGGGCAAGCGGGACTCCAGGAGATGCGAAGGACATGACCGAGCATCGCGGTGCGGAAGAGAGTCAGATTCTCCCCCTCTGCCCCTGCCTCTCCCGGCCCCACCCCGAATCCGTCACTGGTCAGCGCTGCTGTCCGGGGTCCTGGCCGCCCTCCCTGATCCGTCCCCTAAGTTCCCCGCCAGCCCCATCCCTTCGGCGTGAAGAGAGAATAATAATAATAATAATAATAATGTTGGTATTTGTTAAGCGCTTACTATGTGCCGAGCACTGTTCTAAGCGCTGGGGTAGATACAAGGTAGTCAGGTGGCCCCACGTGGGGCTCACTGTTTTTCATCCCCATTTTTCAGATGAGGTCACTGAGGACCAGAGAAGTGAAGTGACTTGCCCAAAGTCATACAGCTGACAAGCAGCGGAGCCGGGATTAGAACCCATGACCTGTGACTCCCCCAGCCCGTGCTCTTTCCACTGAGCCACGCTGCAGGGGGATGTCCTTCGTAGGCATCCTCCCGGGGAGGACTGACCCACTGCCAGTGGTCCCCTCAGTCCCGGCGCCGACAGGGTTGGGGGCAAAGGCCGTGGGCATCCTTCGAATCGCTCCCCCTTTCAGATCCGGGCCGGGGGAGTGTGTCTGTATGTGTGTCTGTGTCTGGGTGTGTGTGTGTGTCTGTGGGAGAGTGTCTGTGTCTGTGTGAGTCTCTGTGTGTGTCTGTGTGTGACTTTGTGTGTCTGTGTGTGTGTGTGTAGGGGGGGAAGTGGAATCCCTCCTGGGGCTGATGACAAGAAGAAGCGGGGGATCACACCGGTTGTCACCAGAGAAGAGTGATCAGCCCCCGCCCCCCCTGCAAGTTCCAGCAGGTCTCCCCACTACCCGGAGCAAAGGCTCCCCCCGCGCCGCTCCCACCCAGGCCTCCCCTTTGAACGGGCGAGTGGCTGCGTGTCTCCCTGGGAAGGGGGGTGGGGGTGGGGAGTGGGGGGCGGGGATGCACGGTCCCGGGTTCTCTTGGGGGACCTGGAGGGGAGAGGGCGGGGAGAAACCTCTTCCTCTCTTCATTAACCATTCTTCTTCCCACAGTGGTCCCCTACGACCGACTATCCCGTCAGCGATTAGGAAAGTGGGGCTCTGGGTTAAGCCGACCCGCCTGACTCTTCTGACCCCGGCGGAGGGGGTTAACCCTAATTTTGAGGAGAAGAAGGGCTCTAACTCGAGATTGGGGGAGCAGGCGGAAGGGGAACCAACAAGTGACACCACCGGCCCCCACGCGGGGAATCTGTCACTCCTTGTCACACACGCCCACTATCACCCATCACCGGGAATAGCCCTGAATCGAGACATAACATGTGACCCGTATTCAGCATCACATAGAGACATATTATGTGTCATGACAGTATTTGATTCGATGTGGGATACTAATATTCGATGTGGGATACTATGCAGTTACACACAGAAGCATAGTGTCACGCACACAGTGTGCCCTGCGGGGGTATTAAACCCAGATCTGTACACACAAGGATTCACAGTTTGGGACTGAAATTCCCCGCCCAGGGACGAACAGTAGCAAACTGCGGGGTAATCCCTGGTGACACGCAATGTGATAATGTGGTATTATTACACACACTCCCACAGTGGCAAGGGGACACGACGTGGAACTGGAGGTTCAGCGACACAAGCAAACACACATACACACACACGCACGCACGCGGAAAGTTGCGCACACCCGGGTTCTCACCCTCAGTCCTTCTCGCTGCCCCATCCCCAGACACGCGCGATCGCGGCCACCCCGCAAAGTCCCCTGGCCCGGGATCCGGAGGTGGGGGTCTGGGGTAGGGGTCGGGTGGGGGAGACAGGCCAGGGTACCGTTACCTGGCCTGCAGGTGGGTTGAGCCCACGATCTCGCTTCTACCGCGTAATTAGGACAGGGGAGGTTATGTGCAGGGAACATTCTCCTGTACTCTCCCAAACGCTTAGATCGGTGATCTGCACAGAGAAAGCGCTCAATAAATACCATTGATTGATTCCTTGATTGAGAATTGAGAAGATTTAGACTGTGAGCTCCTTGCGGGCAGGGAATGGGTCTGTTGTTGTATCGTACTCTCCCAAGCGCTTGGTACTATGCTTTGCTCGCAGTAAGCGCTAAGTGCGTTTGAATTCAATCGAAAGGAGTGGGACCTCACAAATAAGGTGGGCTCTGCCTTCCCCTGACACCCTGGTCGCCCGGGAATCTCGTTTCCAGGGGCGGCAGTTGCGATCGCGGCCACTGACGCCTGGGAATGTCGGGCAGGGACGAGCTCAGAGACAGACGGTTCTCCCTCCGGGAAAGGCAATTAACAGGACCTCGCGCTGGGGAAGGACCGTTCGCACAAGAAATTCACAATTCCTACGGAGTCCACTACTCATCATATTTCAGATCTCACTCCTTCCCCATCTCTCTCTCTCTCCCTTCTTCCCTCTCTTTCTTTCCCTCTTTCTTTCTCCTTTTCTCTTTCCCTCTCTTTTTATCTCCTCGCTCCCTCCCTTTTCTCTTTCTCTCTTTCTCTGTTCCTCTTTTTCCATTTCCTGTCTCTCTCTTTTCTTTCTCCCTTTCTCTCTTTCCCTCTTTCTCTTTTTCTATGTTTTCCTCTCCTTTTTCTAATAATGATGGTACTATGTGCTAAGCACTGTTCTAAGCGCTGGAGTGGATACAGGTTAATCAGGTTGGACCCGGGCCCTGTCCCACACGGGCGGGGCTCAGCGTCTCAATCCCCATTTTCCAGATGAGGGACTTGAGACCCAGAGAAGTGAAGTGACTTGCCCAAGGTCACACAGCAGAGAAGTGGTGGATCCAGGATTGGAATCCAAGATCTTTCGACTCCCAGTTCCGTGTTCTATCCACTACGCCATGCTGCTTCTTGATTTATGTGCGGGGTCCATGGACCTGTCTGTACTTTCTCTCCCGGAGCCAACACCTTTCCAGGCGAGTTATTCATCTGCAGGGCCCGGGTCCCTTCCCGGGTCCCTTCTGACTCCTTGGGCCAACCCTTTCCGAGCTTCGGGAGCCCCGCGTACCTCGGCTCCCCGGCTGTCTAGACAGCAGGAGGCTGGAGCGGCGGACAGCAGCACCCTTTAGTCCGTGTCATTCGGATCGCCTAGGACGTGGACGGCACGTCTCCCTGACCACCCGGACGGCCCGCCCGCCCGCCGGGACAGGGAATAACGCCCATCGGGCTGATGCTGCTGCTCCTGCTTTTCCCGGCAAGCTTGCCGAGCCCCAGCCCAGCTCCAGCCCAGCCCCACCGGCCGCCTCCTGTCCACCTGGTTCCCAATCCCAGCCGCCCACAGCCTCCCATCCTCTCCCCTCCTCTCCGCTCCCCTCTCTCCTCCTCTCCCCTCTGCTCCCCTCTGCTCCTCTCTGCTCCCCTCCCCTCTTCTCCCCTTCCCTCTGTTCCCCCCCGTTCCCCTCCCTCCTCCTGCTCCCCTCCCCTCCTGCTCCCCTTCCTTCCTCTCTCCTCCTGTTCCCCTCCCCTCCTGCTCCTCTCCCTTGCCCTCTCCTCCTGCTCCCCTCCCCTCCGCTCACCTCTGCTCCCCTTCTCTCCCCTCCCCTCCCTCCTCCTCTCCACCCCCGGCCCCGCAAGCCGTGTTTCCGATGTCTGTCTCCATGGCAACCTGCCCACGACCGGGGGAGCTGGCGGAGGAGGAAGGAAGGAGAGGACCCCCTCCCCCCAGCCGCCGGTCCCTAGGGCGAAGTAATGGGTGCTGGGTGGGTGGAGGAGGGAAAGAGAGAACCGAGCTCAGCCCATGCATCCGCCGCGAGGAAATCGGCGGGATTAGGGGAAAATGTGATACAACCAAAACTGGGAAATGCGGCGATGGAGAGGAGGATTTGGGTTCGGAATCCTATCCTTCCCAACCCCCGCTCCAGAGCCCCGGGCCCGGGAGGGACCCCAACAGCTGGGACTTTGCTTCTTGGTCTCCCCTTCCCTCTCCCCCTGTGAGCTTTTCCTTTCGCCTGGGGTCGGGGGGGGAGGGGAAGGGGAACACCCCCCACCCCGGCCTTCCCAAATAAAGGCCCCGCTCAGCCCCAAGGCTGCGGGAAAAGGTTGGAGGGGCGGGGGACCCGGGTGAGCCCCCCCGGCCCCCTTTCTTCCCCCGAGGCTTCAGCTTCGTCCTGGCGGGGGCGAGGGGACAGGCCACGTCAGGGACGGGACCCCCGGATAATCTCGTGGAGGCACAGGCCCGCATCGCGCTGACCTGTCCGCAGCCCCCCGGAACCCCCGGCCCCTCCGACTGAGCCCTTTCTGCACCCTCCCAAGTGCTCAGCGCAGTGCGCAGAGGTAGATTGGCCTTTCCGGGGCAGAAAAAGCGGCTCTTCTGCGGCCCAGCGAGAAGACTGAACTCCACACCCGTCCGTTACAGTCCGTCGACTCTCCCCAACTCGGGGCCGCGGCCCCAAAAACAGGAGGTGGAATTTCGGGTTCCACCGGATCAATCTGCCCCCGTCAATCAATCGGATTTATTGAGAGCTTGCTCCCTGCAGAGCACTATACGAAGCGCTTGGGAGAGTACAATAAGGCATACGGTCACTGGAGACGGACTCTGCAACAAATTACGGATCGGGGAACGCTGCGGAGTTTAAAGGTGCGGACAGAAAGAGGCTGGAGCTAGATACCAAGTGCGGGTTTGTGCCCCACGTCTGGCCCGGCCCCTTCTATCTCTCGGAAAATTCGGTGTGGGTGAGGGCGCTTGGTCCGTGGCAGGAAGCCCGCTCTCACCCAGCTGGGCAAGGACGAGGGCCGGTGGGTAGATGGAAGGACCCTCCGTCCCCACCCACCCGGTGACGCGTTCACGCCGGGTCCCCGGAAAGACAAAGCCGCTGGGGCTCCGGCCAAAGCTCTCTGGAGGGAAAGTCCGCACTCCGGTGCTTCTGTCCCGGGAACAACCCCCCGGAGGGGGTGGATAGGATGCCGGCTGGGGGATCGGGTCGGTCCTGCCCGGCCTGGTGCCCCGGCCGGAGACCTCGACCTCGGGAGCCAATTTTCCCTTATGCAGCCTCCCCGAAAGCCCTCCCAGCTCCTCAGGAACTGGTGTGCGGGGTTGGTGGCCGGTCCCGCCGGGCTCCCGGGGGCATCCATCTGGGCTTGCATTGGCACTAGACAGAAGGGTGCCCTACCCCCTCCTAGGTCTTTCCCCTCCCCGACCGTCTCCATCCTGTACCCGCTCTCCCCTCCCCACTTTACCCACCCGGCTGGCTCCCTTTCTCCCCGCGCTGGAAGGCTGGCAAGAGGGGACCCTGGTTTCTCCAGCGAGAAGACGGCCAAAAGGTGGTATTCGGGGATCGGGGACGGAAGAGAGAGGAGCCTAGTCCCACTGGAAAAATCCTAACTGGCACCGGACTGTCTTGCTTTTGGTACTGCCCGAGGAAGACTGAAAATGAAGGGCAAAATCCTGCAGCTCTGGGACGCGTTTCTCTCCTCCCCCACCCAGACGCCGCCTCGGAGCGTCGCACACTCACACACTACAGCGTTAAACGCTACAGAGCAGTACATACGAAAAGCATGGCCCGGTGGCAAGACCCCGGGCTTTGGAGTCAGAGTTCGTAGGTTCTAATCCCGGTTTTGCCACTTGCCTGCTGTGTGACCTTGGGCAAGTCACTTCTATTCTCTGTGCCTCGGTTACCTCATCTATAACTTGATTATCTTGTATCTATCCCAGTTCTTGGCACGTAGTAAATTCTTCACAGATATTATTATTAAAGCTCTAATTTGAAAACGCGCCCCCTCGCCGTTTCTTCCCCACAGCCCCCTCGGTTCAGCTTTTCCCCGAAAATAGCACCAGACCCCCTCAGCCGAAGGGAAGGGAGGGGAAGAACGGGGCCATTACTGGGACATTTTAAGAGGAAGAGGTAGGGTTTGGTTTCCCAAGTGATGGGACTATAGGAGGGACAGGAGAGATCAGGGGAGAGGTTGGCTCGATTTCCTCCAAATGAGGGACGAGGAGCAGGGAGGTAGCCAAGGCCGGACCCCGGACCTCCTCCCCCGCAGCCGGCAGCAGTCAACCCGCTCCCCCCACCCCCGACCCATATCCTTTTCCAGGGGTCTGCGTTCTCGAAACATGCGGAAAGCAGCCGAATCGCAGAGCCCCCTTTCTACCCACACTCCTAGCACTGCCGGGGAAGGGAAGACCGCATCCTCCCAGCTAGACATCCAGACCCCTTCCGCGACCCCCGCCAGGCCGCCCCGGGGCACCCAGGTTCCCCAGCCCCTGCGTGAGTTAGGCCAGGCTGAAGGAACCAGGGCAGGAAAGGGAAGATGGGAACCCCATGAGAGACAGGGACTGTATCCACTCTGGTAAACGTGTATATATATATATCCCGGAGCTTAGAACAGTACTTGGTACATAGTAAGTAAGCGCATAACAAACATCATAAAAGGTGTGTGGGTGGGAGGGGGGGAATCTTCCCGATGGAGCTTTGGTTCCGAGAGCCCAAATCCCCTTCCGAGATCCTCTCCCCTCCCCACTGACTTTCCCGTCCCCGGCTCTGGATAATGCCTTGAACAGGTGGGGAGACACTCTTCCTACTCTAGGACCAAATAGCCTCAGGTCCTCCTGGCTCCACTCCATCCTCTGCCCTCCTAGAGGCCGTGTGTCTGCATCTGTGTCTGAGTCTGGATCAGGATGTCTCTGCGGGGTTCTGGTGTCCTTGAGGGGGAAGCGCATGTGAGTGTGTGTGTGTGTGTGTGTGCGAGCCGGCGCGCTCGCAGGAGGCCCTACAGGTGCAGCAGAAAGCACTTCAGTTAGACAGCAAGAAGAACGTGCTAAGGGGGCAGGCTGAAACCCTGAAGGAGTCTCACAGAGAAGCGGCGTGATTCAGTGGAAAGAGCACGGGCTTGGGAGTCAGAGGTCATGGGTTCTAATCGCGGCTCCGCCGCTTGTCAGCTGTGTGACTTTGGGCAAGTCACTTAACTTCTCGGGACCTCAGTTACCTCATCTGTATGATGGGGATGAAGACTGTGAGCTTCAAGTGGGACAACCTGATTACCTTCTATCGCCCCAGCGCTAAGATGAGTGCTTTGCACACAGTAAGCGCTTAACAAATGCCATCATTATTTGAGAACTTGCGAGTTCCCGCCTACCTCAGTCCTAATAATAATAATGTATTTGTTAAGCGCTTACTGTGTGCCAGGCACTGCTCTAGTCTTACTCCTCATTTTACAAATGAGGGAACTGAGGCCCAGAGATGAGGGAACTGAGGCCCCTGTCCGGTTGCCTGAAGGCAGGGGGATGGACAAGACGAAGTCCTCCAGCCATTACCGGCTCCAGGGGTTAGGGGAGGAGGGTTCTGGTCACATATCGGGCTCTTTCTCCTTGCGGCTTGCTCTAACGTGGGTTCCCACGTCACCAGATGTAAACCCGCAGGGCCAGGGCAATAACGAGAGAGGTTGCCCCGATGGCAAGCAGGCGCCAGGCAGCGTTTCGTCCTGACGCTCCTAGAGGCGACCAGGTCCCTGGGCCGGCCGGACCGGCGCTGGGTGGCAACTGGCTGGCAAGCTCGTTTTCCCCATCCCTTCCCTACCTTGACTAATTCTCTCATAAAGACGCGGTTTAAAAATGTCTGCAAACTTCTTCTAAACGGTTCTCGCCCCGCGTCCCTTCCCGGTAATTGTTCCTTAAGGGCCTTCCCCGGCGGGCTGAGGGAGATTCATTAAGACTTCGTTTTTATTCCGCTTCATTCCAGCCACGGCTCCCGGAGCAGGAGATCTCCCGGAGCAGGGGGTCTCCTCCCGGAGCAGTAGATTATGAGCCCGGTGTGGGCAGGTATTATATCTATTTGTTGCTGAATTGTACTTTCCAAGCGCTTAGTACAGTGCTCTGCACACAATAAGCGCTCAATAAATACGATTGAATAAATGAATGAATGAGGTCTCCCGCAGAAGCAGGAGGTTTTCTCCCGGAGCGGGAGGTCTCCCTCAGCAGCAAGAGGTTTTTTTTTTCCCAGAGCAAGAGGTTTTCTCCCGGAGCAGGAGGTCTCCTCCAGAAGCAGGAGGCTTTTCCCCGGAGCGGGAAGTCTCCCCCAGGAGCAGGAGGTTTCTCCCCAGGAGCGAAGAGGTTTTCCCCCGGATCAGGAGGTTTTTCCCCGGAGCAGGAGGTTTTCCCCCGGAGCGTTAGGTTTTCTCCCGGAGCAGGAGGTCACCCGCAGGAGCAGGAGGTTTTCCCCCGGATCAGGAGATTTTTTCCCCCGGATCAGGAGATTTTCTCCCAGAGCTGGAGGTCTCCCGCAGGAGCAGGAGGTTTTCCCCCGGAGTAGGAGGTTTTCCTCCCGGAGCAGGAGGTCTGCCGGAACGGCGCGGCCGAGCCCTTCCAATATCCGGCCCCAGCGCAGCGCAGCGCAGAGCAGCTCAGAGCAGCGCCTCCCGATCGCAGGATGCAGCCCTGGGCGCCGACACCCGCCCCGAGATATTGAAATCCGGAGGACAAATCTAATCAGTGGCGCGGCCAACTGCGGCAGAAACACGTTTGACTTGGGTGGGGGTAAAAAAGTAAAAACGGAATCATAATCCATTGCGTTTTCCCATTCCGCCTCCCACCCCGGACGAGGGTTCAATGACCACTTCAAATGAAAGGTTCACTTTAGAAGTCGTATCCCGGCCATCATTTTTCCAAGCGTCCCCCTAGTCGGGACCGACGCTTCGTTCCCTTTACTTGGTGGAGTCACCGTGGAAGGGCACTCTTTGGAGAAGGAGCGTGGCTTAGTGGCAAGAGCACGGGCTTGGGAGTCAGAGGACGTGGGTTCTAATCCCGGTCTGCCACTTGTCTGCAGTGTGACGTTGGGCAAGACACTTAACTTCTCTGTGCCTCAGTTACCTTATTAAGACCGTGAGCCCCACGTGGGACAACCTGATTACTTTGGATCTACCCCAGGGCTTAAAACTTCGCCTGGTACACAGTAAGCGCTTAACAAACACCGTTATTAGCATTATTATTCTACGTTGCCCGCGCACTTGGAACTGCGAGTCCAGGTGCACCTGATGCTCAACCTCGCCCCAGGACCCAGGGCACTTATTTACAAATCAATAAGTCAATCAATCAATCAATCGTATTTATTGAGCGCTGTGTGCAGAGCATTGTACTAAGCCCTTGGGAGAGGACAGTACAACAGAGTTGGGAGACACGATCCGTGCCCACGATTACAAGTCCTTATAGTCTCCCGTTCCCCTATTGGTAATTCATTTAATGTCTGTCTCCGTCTCTAAATGGAAGCCTCCTTGCAGGCAGGGAATGTGACTACCAACTCTGTTGTAGTGTACTTTCCCAAGTGCTTAGTACAGTGATCTGCAAACAGTAAGCATTCAATAAATACCACTGATTGATTTATTGATTGGACATGGCATCTCTAGATGGTAAATTTGTTATGGGCAAATAACTTGCCTACCAACTCTGTTGTTCTGCACTCTCCCAAGTTGTTCTGCACATAGTAAGCACTCAATAAATATCACTGATTGGTTGACTGATTATTGATTAGTAACACTGATATTATTCCTGTGAATTTCACTCAAGCAGCCTGGAGATGCAACAAGTCATCGTGGTCTACATGGAAGGAGCACGGTCCTGGGATTAGAAGACCTGGGTTCTAATCTTTGTTGTGCAACTTGCTTGCTGTGTGACCTTGGGCATATCTTTTAATTTCTCTGTGAGGAAACATCTGGAAAATGGGGATTCGATACCTGTTCTCTCTCCTACATAGACTGTGAGCCCCATGGGGGACCAGATTATTTTTTATCTACACCGAAGTTTAGGACATAGTAAGCGCTTAACAAATACCACAATTATTATTAGATTGTTAGCTCCCTGTGGGTAGGGGATAAATCTACCAACTTTTTTGTAGAGTACTCTCACAAACGTCTAGTACATTGCTTTGCACACAGTAAGCCTTCAAATACCATCGACCGATTGCTCTGCACACAGTAAGAGCTCACTAACTAGCCCAGAGTAAGCTCTAAACCAATGACACTATAACTATTTAAATGGCCAAAAGGCCGTGTGAAATGGTAGATTTTTTCCTTCTGACGAAAACATAACCATACTAGGAATTTCCAGGGCCCGGAAGTGAACTGGTGATCATTGAAGATAGCCCCTCACCCTACTCTCCTTACTGAAAGCTCACCTTCTCCAGGAGGCCTTCCCAGACTGAGCCCCACTTTTACTCTGTTCCTCCTCCCCTCCCCATCGCCCTTACTCCCTCCCTCCGCTCTACCCGCCCCTCCCCGCCCCACAGCACTTGTGTATATATGCATGTATTTATTATTCTATTTATTTTATTCACGATGTGAATATATCTACATTTCTATTTATTTATATTGTTGCTATTGAAGCCTACTTGTTTTGTTTCGCTCTGGTGTCTGTCTCCGCCCCTCCTGGGCTGTGAGCCTGTTGTTGGGTAGGGATTGTCTCTGTTGCCGAATTGTACTTTCCAAGCGCTTAGTACAGTGCTCTGCACAAAGTTAGCGCTCAATAAATACGAATGAATGAATGAATGAATGGAGAGACTTTTTCCTTGGGGTTGGGGGAGGGAGCCCGGTAGTTTTCCCGTTTAGTTCGATCCCCCGGGGAATGGACAACACCTAGGCACGAGCAGATCCAAGAGAAAGAAATCTCCCCAGTGGTTCACCGGGCCGAGTCGACTCTCACAGGGGCCTCGGGTCTTGGGGCCGGTATGGGAAGGGAGTAGCCTTGGGGACCAGGCGACCTCAACACTGGGAGAGGCGGAGCTAAGGGCCCCGAAAGGAACCCGGCTGCGGACAGGTTGGAGTCTCCCTGGCGTGGACCCTGCCCCAGCCTCCGTTGCCCCGAGAGGGCCCGTGAGCCTGGGGCTGGCATCGTGTTTGTTGCAAAATAATAATAATAATAATGATGATATTTGTTAAGCGCTTGCTATGTGCCAAGCACTGTTCTAAGCGCTGGGGTAGATACAAGGTAGTCAAAGGAGGGCTCTGGCCCAGGGAATCATTTGGATACCCCGCCCGGCAACTCCTCCCGAAGGGGGCCTGCTGTGTCGCCCCCTGGACCCTCCTCGACTCAAAGTCTCTGTCCGGCTCGCCCTCAACCCATAACTCCGGACACCTGGACCAGGAGGGACTCCGACTCAGACCCTGCCTGGCTCGATACAGCGGGACTGCCCCCGCCCTCCCCAGGCTGTAAGCTCGTTGTGGGCAGGGAATGTCCCTGTTTATTGTTGTATTGTGATTTTCCAAGCGCTTAGTACAGCGCTCTGCACGCGGTAAGCTCTCAATAAATACGAATGAATGAAATGCGATTGAATCTCTCTTTCTCTCTCTTCCCTTCCCGCACGTGTGTTTGACAATGTGTGTGTGCGTGTGCGTGTGCGTGTGCGTGTGTGTGTGTGAGTGTGTAGCTAAGAGCCTGCGGAAAGGAGTGAAAGTTTGAACCTGGCAGGCACCCACTCCCACCTTCCCGACCACTCCCACCCTGTCAAATCCGTGGATTCCTGGTCCCGTAATCCAGGAGCAGACGGGGTCTTCCAACTCCTCCTCGAGAGCCCAGACACCTCCCACCTTCCCCTCGCCCCCGTTTCGCTTCCCTATCCCCAGATCCCCCTTCCCACAGCTACGTCTTTCCCCCGACTACGCGTCCCCTCCCCAAATTCTCTGCTTCCCCACTCCTCCGCTCCCCTACTCCTTCTTCCCCATCCTCCGTTTCCCCCACTCCTCCGCCCCCTACTCCTCTTTCCCCCCCATCCTCCGCCCGCCTCCTCCTCCTTCCCCCCGTCCTCTGCCCCCCACTCCTCCTTGCCCCCATCCTCCACTCCCCTTACTCCTCCTTTTCCCCATCCTCCGTTTCCCCCACTCCTCTGCCCCCCACTCCTCCTTCCCCCATCCTCCGCTTCCCCCACTCCTCCTTTTCCCCATCCTCCGCTTCCCCCACTCTTCCTCTCCCCCACTCCTTCTTTCCCCTATCCTCCGTTTCCCCCACTCCTCCGCTCCCTCCTTCTCCTTTCCTCCCCACTCCACATTTCCCCCATCCTCCGCTCCCTCTATTCCTATTTCCCTCCGAGTCCTCTGCTTCCTCCACTCTTCCTCTCCCCCCCTCCTCCTTTCCCCCCCACTCCCCGGTCCCCCTCTTCTCCCAACCCCCCCCCCCACACGCACACACACACACGCACACATGCACACACACACGCGCGCACACACACACACACACAGACGCACACACACAGAGTTCTCCTCTCCGCAGTCTTGTGCGGGTGTCGGTGCCTGCGCCGGGGGCTGCGGGGCCCGGCATACCAGAGTCTAGACATCCCGCGCCGGCCTCCCCCCGCCCCCTGCTCTAATTTCAAAACGGTTTAGGCTTCGGGAGAGGCGGGGAGCCGAGCGCGGCCCCTGCTCCGCCCCCGACTCCGCCCCCGGCTCTAGGTCCGGCCCCGGTGGTGGCCCCGGTTCTGAGCCCGGCTCCGGCCCCGGCTCTGACCCCGACGGGGCCAACCGACCGCCGGTGGCAGCCGCTCCCTCGGTTCAGCACAGGGCCAGGCGACGCGACTCAGCCCCGCGCCGGCTTGTCCGCTCCTTGCCCCGTCCCCTGCCTCTCTCATCCCCGACCCCATCCCACGCCCCGACCCCATCCCACGCCCCCACCCCATCCCCGGCTCCGTCCCCTGCCCCTGCCCCACTCCCTGGCCCCATTCCCTGCCCCTGCCCCGCTCCCTGGCCCCACTCCCTGCCCCTGCCCCGCTCCCTGGCCCCATCCCCTGCCCCTGCTCCATCCCTGGCCCCATCTCCCGTCCCTGCCCCACTCCCTGGCCCCATCCCCTGCCCCTGCCCCACTTCCTGGTCCCATCCCCTGTCTGCCCCATTCCTAGCCTCATATCCTGTCCCTGCCCCAATCCCTGGCCACATCCCCTGCCCCTGCCCCATTCCCTGGCCCCATCACCTGTCTCTGCCCCATCCCTGGTCCCATCTCCTGCCCTTGCCCCATCTCTTGCCCCTGCCCCACTCCCTGACCCCATCCCATGTCTCTGCCCCACCCCCTGCCCCTGGCCGTCCTTCACTCCGGCCCTCCCAGTGCCCGGCCGGAGGACCCCATCCCCATCCCCTTCCCCCCTAACCCCCGGCCTGTCCGAGCCCCGAGCAGTCCCTTCCCCTCCTCGCTGTGTCGCCGGGAGCACGAGAAAGGCGATTAGCCTCCGCGGGGACGCTGGATCCTGCCCACCCGAGACTCATTTTCGTCCCGCCCAGCACCCCGAGAACGGCCCGGACATTACAGAGGCAGAGAGACAGGCGAGGCATAATGGAAACAAAACGAAATACAAGCCCCTCTCCTTTCGTCGCGGCCCCAGGGTGTAATTTACGCGCTTTAAAAGCCGCTGCCCGAGGTGTGGAGGGATGAAGGCGAGGGTGGGGGGCGCTGGGTCAGCGGCCGTAGACAGTGAGCCGGCCAAGAGGCAAAAGTAAAGGGGTTATTCATAATAATGATGATAATCATAAGAGTAATAATAATAATAATGGCTTAGTGGAAAGAGCAGGGGCTTGGAAGTCAGAGGGTTCTAATCCCGGATCCACCACTTGTCTGCTGTGTGACCCTGGGCAAGCTACTTCACTTCTCTGTGCCTCAGTTACCTCATCTTTAACATGGGGATTAAGACTGTGAGCCCCATGTGGGACGACCTGATGACCCTGTGTCTACTCCAGCGCTCGGAACAGTGCTTGACACACAGTAAGGGCTGAACAAATACCATCATTATTTTCAATCTTATTAATAGCGGGTGGGATCCGAAGGAGCAGAACCGGCCATTTGTCCGGGAGCGAGAGAAGTCGGGTGGCGGGATTTTCCCCGAGAGCCATTCCCATTTGGCCGCCGCCTGATTTCTCTCACACCCGAGCTAATCTGCTTGACTTTCTTAAAACTCGGGGGAGCGAGCGGGGTTTAGGCGGAAACTCGTCTCCGGTCCGGACTCATCGATAGTTAGGGGATGTCACCGACATCAATCAATCCACCAATAGTTTATTTACTCGCCCCAGAGCCTAGTACCGTGCTCTTTTGGGTCACGGGTTGCTGGATCACTGGTCCCGGAGTCCACGCTTCCCAGCCCAAGGGTCCAGCGACCCTGGGCCCGTCTCCTCCCACTCTCAAAAGTCTCGGAGGGCAGGGGTCTTGGTGGGGGGAGAAGAGAGGAGGTTGGTCAATCAGGATCCAAGCAGGCCCCACAGGACCCCGTCAAACGGCAGGGACTGTCTCTATCTGTTGCCGACTTGTTCATCCCAAGCGCTTAGTACAGTGCTCTGCACATAGTAAGCGCTCAATAAATACTATTGAATGAAAGGACTAGTTTTTCCACGCTGCTCCCGTCCCGGGGCCACCCCCGCAGATTGTGTCAGAACCACCTGGGCCCAGTATCCGCCCAAGGTGACAGGCGCTCGGCAGGATTTTTATTTAACTTTCTATCTACCCGGAGCCCGATTTCACTAAGACCCGCTGCCCGGAGGTATTTGTTAAGCGCTTACTATTCATTCAATCGTATTTACTGAGCGCTTACTATGTGCAGAGCGCTGTACTAAGCGCTTGGAATGTACAATGCGGCAACAGATAAAGATCATTCATTCATTCAATAGTATTTATTGAGCGTTTACTATGTGCAGAACCCTGTACTAAGCGCTTGGAATGTACAAATCGGTAACAGATAAAGACAGTCCCTGCCCTTTGACGGGCTTACAGTCTAATCGGGGGAGTCGGACAGACAAGAGCAATGGCAGTAAATAGAATCAAGATAAATAGAATCAAGAATCAATAGAATAATCCCTGCCCAACAATGGGCTCACAGACTAGACGATGCCAGGCGCTATTCCAAACACCGGGTTGGACACAAGCAAATCGGCTTGGACACTGTCCCTGTCCCACTCGGGGCTCGCAGTCTCGATCCCCATTTTACAGATGTGGTCACTGAGGCCCAGAGAAGCGCAGCGACTTGCCCAAGGTCACACAGCAGACAAGTGGGGGAGCCGGAATTAGAAGGAATGATCTTCTGACTCCCAGGTCATTCTCGGCCCAGAGGAAGGGTCCGAGGATCCTCCGGGGGGTCATCCCGGGGGTCATTCCCGGTGTTCTGGCAGGGGGAAGGGGGGAGCTGGGGGTCAGGCTTGTCTGTCTCCATCCCGTCCTCCTTCCCCGGACCCCTCGGCCGGGAGCAGGCGGGGGTCCCAGACCTAAGGGCTCTTTCGGAGGGGCGGGGAGTTTGCTGTCCGCTGCCGGGGGCCGGAGGCTGGTCCCCCCAGACCCGGGTCGCGCGTGGTCCTGGTCTCCCGCGGGCCGATGCGGAGCCGCCGTCCGTGCGCTCCGTCCCCGGGCTCGGGGCGCCCCCTGGCGGCCGCCAGCTGCCTCGCCGCCCGCCGGCCCGGCCTCCGCGCCGCGCGGGTGGGCGGAGGCCCCGGCGCCCACGACAGGCCCGGGAAAGGCCCGAGGCAGGCCGGGGACAGGCCCGGGACAAGGTCAAGACAGGCCCAGGACAGGCTGAGGACCGGCCAAGGACAGGCTGAGGACAGCCCCGGGACAGGCCCAGAACAGGCCGAAGACAGGCCCAGAACAGGCCCGGGACAGGCCGAGGACAGGCCCAGGACAGGCCCAAAACAGTCCGGGGACAGGCCAGGGACAGGCCCAGGACAGGCCAAGGACAGGCCAGGGACAGGCCCAGGACAGGCCCAGGACAGGCCGAGGACAGACCCAAGACAGGCCCAGGACGGGCCCCGGACAAGCCCAGGACAGGCCAAGGACAGACCGGGGACAGGCCGGGGACAGGCCCGGGACAGGTAGTCCCGGCTGCACGGGACACGTTTGACATTCAACTTTCCCCCTCAGGGAGTCGTTTCCCCAGCGAGCCCGGAGCCAGGGGAGAGGGAGGGATTGAGGGGCGAAGCGGTGCGGGGCGGTGGCGTTGGGGGACGAAGGAAGAGATTCCCCAATGGGTCCCGTGCCCGGGGCCCAGAACTGGGATCAGAAACCTGCCGAAGGGAGCCCAACCAGGATGGGGACCGGATAAGCGATGCCTGCAAGGAACGCGGTTTTGGTTTGTTGGTTTTAAATGGTATTTGTTAAGCATCTACTATGTGTTAAACACTGTTCTAAATGCTGGGTTAGATACAAGTGAATTAAGTTGGACATAGTCTCTGTCCCGCATGGGCTCACAGTCTAAGTCGGAGGGAAAACAGGAGAACTGAGGCATGGAGATTGAAGTGACTTGCCCAAGATGACACAGTAAGCATTTGTCAGAGCCGGTATTAGAACTCAGATCCTCTGATTCCCAGGTCTGGGTTCTTTTCACTAGGCCACGCTGCTTCTCTTCTTCTCTGCTCTTGCCCATTAGCCACCCCCCTATATGTGATGCTTTCCACTGCTGCAGGGGCAGGGGTAGGGGTAGGGGATAGGGGCAGGGCAGGGCAGAGCAAGACAGAGAGAACAACCGGGGCAGAACCAATGACAGGGGAAGGGGCACAGACAGGGCAGAGAGAGAGATAGGGACAGGGACAGGGCAGGGGAAGGGGCAGAGACGGTGCAGAGGGTAGGGGCAGAGACAGGGCAGGTGGGTAGGGCAGGACAGGGCAAGGAGAGAGACAGGGGTAGGGACATGGCAGCGGAAAGGGCTGGGCAGGGGAAGGGGCAGAGACAGAGCAGGGGGAGAGAAAGGGCAGAGACGGAAGGGACGGCAGCAGGGGATAGAGGTAGGGACAGGGCAGGGGAAGAGGCAGAGACAGGGCAGTCACAGCGGCAGGGCACAGGGGCAGGGGCACAGTTGGCAGCTTTTCAGTGTTGGTGCGGAGGGAAAGTGGGTGGGGTCTGGGCATGTCAGGCTGCGTAGGGAAAGCTAACGACCCAGAAGCAGGGCAGGGGCAGGGGCACGCCTCCATCGCCCCTGCTTCCCAAGCTAACTTCAGGCCTGCTGCTCGGTTTGGCACCTGCAGAGGGAAAGGGAGGCGTTGGAGGAAGCAGGCCCCATCCAGCTCGCTGGGCTCTGCTGGAGTCGGCGCTCCCAGGACAGCCGGCCCGGGCCGGGTGGAGACGGTGGATCCTATACCCGTGGTGGGCTCGGATCGGAAGAGGGAGTCGGGGAGACAGAGATGGAGTCCTCCGGAGCCCCTCCAGGAGACGGGGAAACTCTTAGCCAAGGGGAGAGGGAGAAAGAGTGGGGATGGGGGGCGACTTTCCATAAATTAGATCTGAGTTCTGTGTCCCTCTCCTACCCCCTGCCCATTCCCACACCATTTTTGGGTGTGGAGCTGAGATCAAAGATTCTAGGGCAGGTTTTTCAATCTTTCTCCTTTATCCCTCAGGCCCTGGGCCCATTCCAAGGGAAGAGGTGTCTGTGCTTCTGTCTACCCCTGCATCCAGACCTGCACCAGCACCTGCCCTTGTCTCCCCTCATCGGTGACAGTGCCCGTGCCCACGTCGGCCCCTACCCCGGTCCTGCTCCTCTGCTTGTGTCTGTGCTTGCCTCAATTCCTCTACCTGCCCATGTCTGACCACCCCTGCTACCCGCATCTACTTTCTTGCCTGTGTCTGTGCCTGCATCCGTGTTTGGGTCCAGGCCTGCACCTGCATCTGCCCTGGGACTACCCCTGCATCCAACCCGACTTGCTTGACTCCACCCCAGCGTTTAGTATAGTGCCTGGCACACAGTAAATGCTTAACAAATACCATCATTATCCACTCTTGTGCCTGCTTCTGCCACAGCATCTGTGTGAGCCCCAACTCACCTCTTCTGGGACTTCAGATGAGAGGAATAAACAGTGGGACCCTCTGTGCAGGGGTTGGGCTGGGGGTGTCTTCTGTGATTTTTTAACTTCTATATGGATGGGTGCCCTGCCCCACTCAGTTGCCCCCAGGAGCTGGGCTGGCTTTGAGGGGATCCTACCCAGGGCTTCAGGTCAGTTTACATTGCAAAATCAATCTCTTCTCAATAGAATGGTTTTCATGGCTACCAGGGAGTAAAACAGTATTCTGACCTGCAGGAGCAGGGATGTGGACGGTGACTAAGTCTGGAGCGGGGCAAGGGGTGGGAAGAGCACGGACCTGGGAGTCAGAGGACCAGGGATCTAATCCTGACTCTGCCTCTTGCCTGTTTTGTGACCTCGGGCAAGTTACTTCCCTTCTCTGTGCCTTAATTCTCCCTCCTACTTAGACCATGAGCCCCATGTGGGATAGGGACTGCAACTGACCTGCTGATCTTACAATTATTATTACATTATTACTAGGGGTGGGGCAGAGACAGAGATGATGAAGAACAAGGTGGCGGTGGATGCAAGGGACAAGGATAAGGGCTGATTCATGGACACAGGACCAGGGCTGCAGTCAGGGCCCACTTAGGTGTAGGGACAAATCCAGGGGCAGGAGTAGAGCCCGGGGCAAGGAAAGAGGACAGGGCAGGGCCAGGGGCATGAGTGGAGACTGGGGCAGGGATAGAGATCAGGGCAGACCCAGGGTCAGGAGTAGAAACTGGGAAAGGGATGGGGTTTAGAGCAGGGACAAGGCCAGGGGCAGGAGTAGAGCTTGGGGCAGGGATAGAGATCAGGGCAGGGACAGGCCAGGAACAGGAGTAGGGGCTGGGGCAGGGATGGAGGTCAGGGCAAGGCCAGGAGCAGTAGTAGAGACTGGAGCAGGGAAAGGGTTAGGGCAGGGATAGAGGTAAGGACAGAGACATGGCCTGAGGCAGGACAGGCCCATCCCAGCTCCTGCCTGCTAGTGCAGTATGCAGGCTGAAATCACAGGGGATCATCTGAAAAAATAGTGAATAATTTAAAGGGTAATTTGTTGGCACAAATGTTAGCCCTGGTTAATTCTGTAAATCACTGGCCAAATGACTCCCTGGTTGCAGTCGGGGATGGATGGAAGGGGTAGTTTCATTGATTATCTGTGAAGGTGAATTCCACCCTGGATGAACTGTTCCAGGCCAGGGAGAGCATCCAGATCCCAGGCTGGGAGTGCTGACTTGGACCACTATCCTGGGCCACTGACCAGCCCACGGATCAGCCCACTCCCCCAGGCCCGTGGACCAACCCTTTTCCCACAATACCACTGACCAGCGCCCAGCCATATCTGCTCCACTATCCTCCTTCAAGGATGCTCCCAAGCTGCAGACCCCCAAATCTTTAAATCTGGCCACTGGCACGTCTCAGAGGGCGGGGCACAGGGAAGAGTTAACCTTGTATCAGGAGGGGATGAAGGCTGGGTTAAGTAAAGAAAGAGAGTGAAGAGAAGGATTGGGATCTGGGATGGAAATGAGAGTTGGGAGAAAATACATCCACACTTCTCCTTCCACCTGCTCCCTTTTCCTCCTTCTTTCCACTTCTTTCACTCCTCCTCTTTTCCATCTTCCCCTCCAACTTGCCCTCTCTTCCCTCCCATTCTCCCCCTTCCTTCTCTCCACTCCAGGTCACCTGTCCTCTCTCCCTTTTTGTCATTTCCTCAAAGTTATTTCCTGTCCCTCTCCAGATATAGCTAGCCCCATTTCTGAGAAATGTGGTCTGGAGTGAGTTGGGCCATCCATGTTTGGGTCTTATTTTGGTGGATTCTGGCAGGAGTCCCCTACTGCACAGAGACCCAAGGACCATTAAGCATTTCTCATTGGTCTTCTGGCCCGGTAGATCCACCCAGATACAAGAGAAATCAGGCCGGCTCCCATTCTCTGGAATTTGATGCTCCAAGGCTCAGAATGACTCACTGTTTTCTCTTCTTCAGTCCCAACTTCTTTGTTGGCCCATTGCAGTCTGGCTTTCTTCCCCTTCATTCCACTGAAATGGCACTCTCGAAGGTCATCAATGACCACCTTCTGGCAAAACTTCTGGACGGCACTCTCTTCTAATCCTCATTGATCTCTCAACCACCTTTGACACTGTTCAACTACTCCCTTCTCCAGGAAACTCAATCACCTTGCCTCCTCCTCCCTAATCTTCCTCATTTCCTACTACAACCCGGCCCACCCACTTTGCTTCTCTAATGCCAACATACTCGCTGTACCTCGATCTTGTCCATTTCACCGCTGACCTCTCGCCCATATTTTGCCTCTGGCCTGGAACGGCCTCCCTCTTCAAAATCACGCTCCCCAACTTCAAAGACTTATTAAAGTATAACTCCTCCAAGAGGCCTTGCCCTACTAAGCCCTCATTTCCTCTTCTCCCATTCTCTTCTGTGTCACTCTTGCACTTGGATTTACACCCTCATTTACCTTTCCCTCAGCCCCACAGCAATTTATTTATGTAATCAATTATGTAATTTATTTCTTTATATTAATGTCTATATCCCTCTAAAGACCATAAGCTCACTGTGGGCAGGGAGCATAGCTACCAACTCTGATATATTATACTCTCCCAAGTGCTTAGTATAGTGCTCTGCATGAAGTAACTGCTTAATAAATATATTTGATTGCCCTTGACTGAAACACTATCCATACTTTACTGACTGATGCTGTTCTCTCCTGGTTCTCTTCCTATCTCTCTGGTTGCCCCTTCTCAATCTCTTTTTCTGGTTCTTTTTCTGCCTTCTACTCCTGAATTTTCTAGGTCCTTTACTTGTCCTACTTTTCACTCACTCCTTTTTGGAGCTCATCTTGTCCCAAGCTCATCCTCTCTCATGGTTTCAGTGACCACCTTTAGGAGGATGTCTCCCAAATGCAGTTCACTAGGCCCTATCTCTCCCCTGCTCTGCCAACTTCCATTTTCTCTTGCCTCCAGAAACGTATCCAGGTGAATATCCCTCAGGCACCTTAAATTCACAGTGCATAAAACTGGACTCTTCATCTTCCCTCCCAAATTCTCTTCTCCACTTAGCTTTTCCATCCATGTTGGTCACACCGTCGTCCTTGCTGTCTTGGAAGCCTGCAACCTCAGTGCCGATGCTCAGTACTGTCCTCTGCACAAAGTGACCACTCAATAAATATTATTGATGACGATTATCCTAGACTCCTTGCTAACTTTTAATTCTCACAGTCGGTCATGGAATTCTTTTGACTTTTCTTTAGCATCATTTCCCAGATCCACCCTTTCTTCTCCATCCAAATACCGACCGGTCTGGTCCAGACATTCATTACATCCCAACTAAACTATTGTATTCACGTCCTTGCTGGTCTCCTTGTCTCTAGGCTGTCCCCTCTCCAAAACATACTAAGCTGCCCTGATGATTTTGCTTGATCATGGTTCAGCATGCCATCTCATTTCTTCTTACAAACCTTTAGTGGGTCACCCATTCCTCTCATCAAGCAGAAACTCCTAATGCTAGGCTTCAAGGCTCTGCCTCAGTTCACTCCTTACTTGCCATCTTTCTTCTTCCAACACACCCCAGCTCATACTCTTCATTCCTTCTGCGATAAACTTTTCACTATGCCTTCTTCTTCATTCTCCCACCTCCAACCCCTGACTAATGCCATTTTTTCAGCCTGAAATTCCCCCTCCCCCCTTTCAAATCTGCCACACCACAGCTCCTCCCACCTCCAAAACTCTCCTGAAAACCATTCTTCCAGAAGATATTCCTGGAGTAAGCTCCACCTTTCAGCCACCAGCAGCTGCTTCCTTACTTACAGGAAGTTCTTCTGTGTCACAGGGGTTGTGTTCTTCAAGAACTTACCTTATAGGAAAATTGCCATACAATAGCCATTGATTTAATGGATGAGAGGGCAGGTGTTTCAAAGAACCATGGTGGACATTTTTGGGTGCAAATTCTTACAATATCATTACGCTCACTGCTGACAAATATTTTACACCCTTGACACTCACTATTTTACTCTATAAAATTTCAAAAATGCAAAGGAACACAGAGCAATATCCTGTGCAGTACAGTTAGGCTAAAGCAGAGGAAGTGTAGAAGCATCAGACCTTGACTGATGAGGATGATGATGATGGTATTTGTTAAGCACTTACTATTTGCCAAGCACTGTTCTAAGCACTGGGGTCGATACAGAGTAATCAAGTTGTCCCTTGCAGACGTGCACACTTATATGAGCACAACCATTTCTTCCTAAACCAAATTTACTTCTGGATCATGTTATACCACAACAGATTTTTGTTGTAAGAATAATTTTCCCATTTTTAAAAGATATTTGTTAAGTGGTTACTATGCGCCAGGCACTATACTAAGTAAGGGGATAGTTACAAGATAATCAGGTTGGACACAGTCTGTGTCCCACAGGGAACTCACAGTCTTAATCTCCATTTTACAGATCAGGTAACCGAGGCACAGAGAAGTGAAGTAACTTGTCCAAGGTCACATGGTACCACATGGGAGAGTCGGGGTTAGAAACCAGGTCCTTCTGACTCCCACGCCCGTGCTCTATCCACTAGGCCATGTTACTTCTCAAATTGGACGCAGGCCTTAACCAACATGGGGCTCACAGTCTAAGTAGAAGGATAAACAAGTATTTAATCCTCATTTTACAGACGAGGAAACTGAGCTGCAGAGAAGAGAAGTGACTTGCCCAAAGTCACACAGCTGGTAATTGGAAAAGGAGAGATTAGAACTTTTGTCTTCTGACTCCCACGCCCATACTCTTTCCGGTAGGCCATGCTACTTCTCATGCTGCTTTGTTACATCCAAACTGTGAAATGAAGCCACGTCACAGCAGAATTGAATACATATTTATTCACCTGCCTTTATCCCCACGCATATTCTCAACTTGCATCAGTTTAAACATATTTATCTCTATTCATGTTTCCATATTTCTGCTATCAAATGCTGATATGTTTCTTTCTTTATCCACAACTGTTTGTGAGTGGCTTGTAATAATAATTGTGGTTTTTGTTAAGCATGTTCTATGTGCCAGGCACTATACTAAATGTTGGGGTAGATAAAAGCAAATTGGGTTGGACACGGTCTTTGTCCCACATGGGGCTCACAGTCTTCATCCCCATTTTAAAGGTGATCTCCCCATTAAGTTCTTCCAGGCCAGGCACCATATCTCTTACTCAACTGTACTCTTCCAAGCACTTAGTACAATAAAGTAACCTGCACACATTAAGAGTGCAATAAATACTATTGATTGATAGGGAAGTGATAATGGAGTAAAGGGATAACTTGTAGTGGGTGATTTGGGGGCAAGGTGGCCATTTTCCTAGTTTTATTCCAGATTTCAGCTGGTCTGTGCTTTGTCAATCAATCAGTGGTATTTACCTAGCAGTTTCTATATGCAGAGCATGTAGTAAGCACTTAGGAGAATACAGTGCAACTGAGAGGACAGACATGTTCCTACAAGGAGTTAACAGTCTAGAGGGAGAGGCAGACATTAAAATAAATTACTCATATACATAATGCAATGGGGCTGAGGTTGAGGTGAATATCAAGTCCCAAAAAGGGTACAGATCCAAGTGTTTAAGGTGAAGCAGAAGGAGAGGAAGAAGGGGAAATAAACACTTCATCAGGTAATAATAATGATAATATCTGTTAAGTGCTTACTAAATGCAAAGCACGGTTCTAAGCGCTGCGGATGATACAAGGTGATCAGGTTGTCCCACGTGGGGCTCACAGTCTTAACCCCCATTTTCCAGATGAGGTAACTGAGGCACAGAGAAGTGAAATGACTTGCCCAAAGTCACCCAGCTGACAAGTGGCGGAGCCAGGATAAGGCCTCTTAGAGGAGGTGTGATTTTACTAAAGCTTTAAAGGTGGGTCTCACCTAGGTGCAGTGAACTGCACCCAGTGGATAGTCGATAAATGCTATTATTACTTCTGCTATTATCAAGTGGTAATAGTAGTAGAAATAGTCTTTATTGGGGACCCATTAGATGCACTTTGAGAGTACAAAATAAGCAAGTGACACATTCCAAGCTTACAAGAAGCTAATTGGGAAACATCAAAAAAAAAGATTACAAAGTAATCAAAATAAATAATTGAATGCACAGTGGAAAAAAGCATGCATAAGTTCTAAAGAAGTATAAGTACACAATCAATCAATCACTCGTATTTGTGTGTTTATTGTGTGCATGGCTCTATACTAAGCACTCAAGAGATTACAATATAATAGAGTTGGTAGTCACGTTTCCTACCTTCAAGGAGCTTACAGTATAAAGGGGGAGGTGAGATGCTGAGAGTTTATCAGGGAAGATGTGATGGAAGGGTTGGAATGGATTAGTTACTAAACCACTTTATGTCTGTCTGGTTTTCATATTTTTAGTTCCCACAGCCTCTCTTGCCCACTCAGTTCCCGCTGCCTAGTTGTATGACCTGGAAGAAGAGCCATGTTCAAAGGGATTTGGGAGGGGAATGTAATGTAATATAATGACCCTGGAGTAATGGTGGAGAAGGGGTCATTCAGGATATCTCGGAGAAACCCCCTAGGTTTGGGAAGAAGCGGGCAAATCTGCACAAAAATGGCACCGGTATGATGTCATCATGTTTTGCTAGATGCTGGTATAATGCATGGGATGTCACTTCCCTCTCGGGGGTCTGGTTTTTTTGAGTGCCATCACCAGCCACACTATTTGGAGGTCAAATTTAGCGAAGTGTGGAAGGATACAAAATGTCCCCCTCGATTCCTTATGGAAAGCCCCACCCCCCATTTCTCCCTGCTATTGGATAATTTGGGAAGTAGATGACTTTCATGGGTCCTGCCCTCTCAGGGCTGGCTGCCATGACCTAGGTTGCCCATCCTCTGGGACTATGTAGTCCCCACCCAATCTGTGCCCTTAGCACATAGTAAGTGCTCAGTAAATACCACTGATGGATTGGTTGCTGGCTGAGCTGGAGAAGAGGGTCCTGAGGTGCTTTAGCAGTATCCTTTTGAGGGGCGGAGGTGCAGGGGCTCCCTCTACATGGCGGGGAATATTCTCCCCACTTCTGTCTGGCTACTCAGAGTGGGAGCTGTGAATCCTCTGGGCCACGGGACAGATCTAGAGCGATGGGACCGGATAGGCAGTCTGGGGGCTGCAAGGTACAGCTCCAGTGTCCCTGTTAAAACGGCAACCTCCCCTGAGTAAAAATGAGCTGTAAGCAGAGTCTAATTAAATCACATAGGTGTCTGTGAGCATTAGAAAGAGACTTTCAGGACCTACATGGCAACTATTTCTGTGTTCTGCTTCCTTTAACAACATTTCAAACCTTAGAGCTAAATTTTTCTGAGGTCAGAGCAATGAAGTCCAATGTTTTTTCTCTTTTTTTTAGCCCTCAAAAACTTATAAACAGCCCTATCCCCTTCTCCCACCAGTTATTCTGAAAGATGCACCCGCAAAACTTGATCAGGTGGGAAGGGGTGTGATTCAGGGGTCTGAGTGACCTGCAGGGGAGGGGTCTCTTCGGAGATCCAGCCTCAGTCCTCCCAGCTCTCTGGCTCAAATCTCACCTGCTTCATCTCCTAGGAATTGCAGGTCCTCCCTGTCTGCCTTGCCAAGCACCCACGCTCTTGCTTTCTGGTCCAGTGCAGCTGTTTTGTAGTGACTAGGGGGGCCTCCTGCAGGGCTGACCCTCTCTGTTTAGAACCACCTGCTCCCGGCTCTGTGTATTATTTCCTGTCAAGTAGGTGGGAGGGGGTTAAAATGGATTTAGCCTCTCCTCTCTGATGTGGACTGAGTCCCTCCAGCCTGGGAGACCCTGAACTAGCCTTCTCTTTGCCCCACCCCACACCCTCACCAAGACCCTGAGCTGCCCCAACTTGGGGAAGAAATAGAATCATAGAATCTCTTTTACAGGCCTGTGGGACCTGCAAAAAATCAATTCATCCTTTCTCTTGCCTCCAAGCAAGGCAGGCCCAAAGCCAACTCTGACTGAAGGAGGCCGACAGGGCAGATTTTTTTTCCTTGAAAGATCACTAGAGGAGGAGAATGTTCGACCAGCCCTTGCTGCCTCCAAGAAGTTCCTTCATAAGGTTGGGATAAGTCAACTCCTTCCCTGTTGAATCTTGAAACACTTAATTCTGTTCACGGGTCTTCTGGACAGGCCCTGGAGATCCAGCTGGAGGGAAGGGACTAAGGAATGTCCTCCTGGTCAGATTTGGGCTGGGCCTGGTGCATTAAGAAGCCAGGTGGGAGGATCCCAAAGCTGAGGAGAGTCCAGTTCCCTGGGGACCCTTGACCCCACATGGGAGGGAACCATAGTGTAGCGAGAAGAAACCTTGGCAGGCTTATTCGGCTGGGGCCCGGGCTTCCTAGCCCTATGGATGGAATGGCATCCTGCTGGTTTGGGATCTTAAGGGTCCAACCTAGGGCAATTGTGGCCTTAGGGTCCCCAACCCCTTACTCTCACCCACAGACCCTGAGATTGATCCCATGTCACAGAACTCCCCTCTTCCCTCCCCTTGATTAAATTGAAGGTTAGGCAGCAATGGAGAGCCCCAGCTTGGGGCAGGGGGAGAGGAGAGTGTAGAGAGGGGCAGGAACAAAGGGCTATTCAGGCCCACTGCAGCTGGGATGGGGCTGTGGCAGGGGGAGGTAGGGGCTGCTCAGCAAAGGATGTCAGGTTCAACCCAGGAGGACTGAAGGGGAGGGGAAGGACTCTTGAGTGGCCAGGCTTAGAAATTCAAGGTAATATAATAATAACAATAATAATAATAATAGTATTTATTAAGAGCTTACTATGTGCCAGTCACAGTACTAAGCACTGGTGCGGATACAAGCAAAATTGTGTTGGACATAGTCCCTGTCCCATGTGGGACTCCCAGTCTCAATCCCCATTACACAGATGAGGTAACTGAGGCACAGAGAAGTAAAGTGACTTGTCCATGGTCACACAGCAGACAGGTGGTGGAGCCAGGATTAAAACCTTATGAGTCTCAGGTCCATGCTCTATCCACTATGTTATGTTGCTTCTCCATGATGATGATGATGATAGTGAGCTCATTGCGGGCAGGGATTGTCATTCTTTGTTGTTGTATTGTACTTTTCCAAGCAATTAGTATGGTGCTCTGCACACACTAAGTGCTCAATAAATAATATTGAATGAATGAATGAATGTTCAGTCACTCAAAGTATCCCCAGCCCTTCTTGCACTTGGTAATGCCGGGGCCTCCATTCACGGGTCTTGCTGATGAGGTAGCAAGTGTAAAGACTCCTGAAAGGATGCAGCCTCACCCCTCAACAGTGACCTGGTGATTCTCCTGTCTGAAAGCCACAGCAGAATGTTTGCTAGCAGAAAGAGTAAGAGACCCCCCCACTAACCAGTTGAGACCTGTGCAGAACCGAAGCTGAGGCTTTTTGATAGCTATGTGGCTCCCTTTGCTGTTTGTGGCTATCTGTGGTCAGGGGGGGGGGGGGGGGGGGCGGGGGGCCGCGGGGGGCCCGAGGAGGGGAGGTTTCTAAGAGCCAGCTTGGAGTTCATCTGCAAAATGTGAATTCAAATTTCCCTAACCTACATGCCCCTAACATCTCAGGTTCACGCCTGGAGAGTTTCCAGTACTCTAACAGTCTCGGCTATGGGAGGAAGAGTCAAGCAGAGGCGTACCCAGTCCATTCCTAGCTTGGCCAGTGGCTAGTGAGTGGAAAGCAATCTGTTACAAGTCAAAACTCACCTGTGCTGGGCAGCAGTGGCATGGGAGAGATTCAAGGGCAGAGACTCATTTACTACTTGGAAGGAGGCAATAGTAAACCACTTCCATATTTTTACCAAGACAACTCTATGGATACACTACCAGAACGATTGCAGATGGAAGTGGGACCTTCTGGGACAGATGTGTCCATGGCATTGCTACCGGTAGAACACAACTTGACATCTTAAGACAACTACAACAACATGCCCCTGCTCTCAAGTGGCCCTAGTGTCTTCCTCACACTTGCTCTGTTTGCCCCCAGGCAGGCATCAGTGAGTATTAGGAGGTGCTTGGTTGCTACAGTGGTCCAGTAGAAATACCCCAGTGCAGCTCTTATTCAATGACCTGGAGGACCAGCTAGTCCAGAGAACACAGAATGGGTCTAGGATTGTATCTGAAATCCTTGCTTTATACTCCGTCCTGACTTCTGGTTATTTTGCCTAAACCCTGCTCGATTTTTATTCAGCCCTGGTCTGGGTGAATTTGCAAGGAGATGTATCGTGTTGTATCATGACTGACATGTGTCTGGAGGGTCCTGGGATGGCGATGACCCCTGCTTCTCTCCTGTGTAGTCTGCACCTTGCCTGTTTTCTTGTCAGTGTGACTATAGTGCACTTCTGGACCTGCTGAAGTTGAGGAATTCTAAAACAGAAGGTCACCCAAGACTTTCTCTCACCAGTTATGATTGTAGTAGGAGGAGCAGGAGGACCAGGAGTAGGTGTATGTGGGGGGTAGGTGGAAGAGGAGGAGGTGGGGGTGAATTTGTTGGATACTTTACAAGGCTCTTGGAAGTACAGAATAACACAGAGATGTGTTCCCTGCTGACAAAGAATTCACATGCTAACAGGCTCCAGAGCTTCTGGTGGGCTATAGAGGAGACTCTCTTTAGCCCACAGTTCCCCTTTCTGCTGGTTCCTGCCTCGGTCTGAAATGATGATGATGGTATTCTTTAAGCACTTACTATGTGTCAAGTCCTGTTGTAAGAGCTGGGGTAGGTATGAGCTAATCAGGTTGAACACAGTCCCTGTCCCATATGGGGCTCTCAGTGTTAATCATCCTAATTGGTGTGGGTTTAGAGTCAAGTGATGACATTTCAGGTCAAAGGAATACTCATGAATTTGGAAAAAATCTTCCCCCGCAATCATCTTTCTGAGCCCTGGAGACTGAGTCCTCCTCTGATTCTACCTGGCTGCTGGCTGGCTCTCCTGGTAACGGGCAAGCAGCCTGACCTTTAAAACAATGTCCATGGCCCCTAGATGAACACCCACCACCTCCCTTCTCAGGCAAGTTCCATGATCTTGGAAAGAAACCCCCTCCACCTTCCAATTTGGGGAAAGAGAGCCAAAAGGAGGGGGGAAGGGGGGGAGTCCTTTCATCTCCCCAGAAGCAAAACAGTGTGGTCTAGTTGAGTGGATAGAGCACAGACCTGGGAGTCCACCATTTATCTGCCGTGTGATCCTGGACAAGTCATTTAATTTCTCTGTGACTCAGTTACCTCATCTGTAAAATGGAGACTAAGATTGTGAGCCCCATTGTGACAGAGACTGTGTCCAAATAGGATTATCTTGTATCTACCCCAGGGCTTAGTACATTTCCTGGCACATAGTAAGTGCTTAACAAATACCATTTTTTAAAAAAATCCAGAAGCTGGGCAGTGAGGGAGTGAGAAGCTGCAGGAAGCAGATCTCAGAGCCTAACCCAGCCTAAGGAATCAAAGACTTCTGGGAAGAGACTCAGGAAGAGTAGAGGGAAACAGGCTAGGAAGGGGGCTGATCTGGGAACCACCTTTTTCAGATCCTGCTAAAGTCCTGTTCCCATTTATGACTTTGGACCACTTTGGAGCTAGGGCTGTACCCTCCTTCCATCCTGACAATAAAAGCCCCCTTCCCCAGCCCTGTCTGTATGTATGGTCTGCCCCTACTTTTTTCTTGCTGTGGGGTCCATGGCCACAAAGCATTGTTTCTACCACTTCACACTTCTATTTTTTGCCTCTTTTCCCCTTAGACTGAAATACATGGTGTCATGCTCAACTTGAGTGCAATGTTGACTTTGCACCTTTATTATGTTTCACTAGAATCATTTCTTTTTTATTGATTTTTTTCTTATTTTTCAGCCATCTATGAAACACATGTTCAGCTCCTTCTGATGTTTATATCTGATATTATTTCCCTCTTGCAGTAAGATCAAATAGTAATGTTCCTTCAGATTGATAAAGTTCTCATCTTCCAAGGGACATAAACCCCTGAATCAGAAGAGCTAAATTACCACTTGAACAAATCTCAGTCCACTGGAAGCCGTGGCCAGAGCCCTGAAAAATCGATCAATCAATCGGTGGTATTTATTGAACACTTAGTCTAGGAAGAAATCCTTTCTAAGTGTTTGGGAGGGTACAATACCACAAAGTTGGTAAACATGCTCCCTGCCCACAATGAGTTTATAATCTAGAGGGAAAGCAGTAGTCTCAGCAGTGAGGGCATGGTCTCTCAGGCAACTTGCATGCCGACTTTCCCCACAGGATGGTCACTCTTGCCGTCTCCAGTGCCCAGGCAGAACTGTGGCTGAGCCAGTCCTAGGAGCTGGGGAGTCTGGTTGGGAGATGTGCCATGACCCTGTCCAGAGGGAGTTAGGAAAAGAGTTTCTTGCTGCTCTGTTCATTCTTTCATTCAGTCATGTTTATTGAGCACTTACTGGGTTCTGAGGACTGTACTAAGGCCTTGGGAGAGTACAATATAACAATAAATAGATAATTCCCCGCTTACAGGGAGTTTACAGTCTAGAGGGGGGGACAGATGTTAATATAAATAAATGAATTATAGATAAGTACGTAAGTGCTGTGGAGCAAGGAGAAGGGATGAATAAAGGGAGCAAGTCAGGGTGATGGAGAAGGGAATGAGGAACAGGAAAGGTGGGTTTAATCAGGGAAGACCTCTTGGAAGAGTTGTGCTTTCAATAAGACTTTGAAGGTGGGGAGAGTAGGGAAGATTCTTGGCCTGTCTTAGAGCCCATGGGGTCCAGTGGGCTGGGGCTGTCCACTCAGCAGATGGGGTTTCTATAGGAGACAGATCTTCATTCCCCCCAGTTTTTTCTTGCCTGGCACATAGTAAGCACTTACAAATACTAGAATTATTATTATTATTATTATTAAAGATTTCTGCCAGAAATCACCAAGTTGGCCATAGATGCTGCCTAGTGACATTTCCCTTTTCTCATCACAAAATCCCTGGTGCCCACAATCTCAGAGACAGGAATGATATCAGAGATCATCCTGTCCAAGCCCTTGCCTCTCTACAGGTGCATGACTAAAATATCCAGACTAAACCTTCTATTGTTTCTTTAAAGATCTTCAGGGGTGGAGACTTCGCACCCTGACTCAATCACCCATTTCAGTGTTTAATCTTTCTTTTCTGTCCAACAAAAGAAACTGGAAAAAACTCTAATGCCTCTAGGTTTCTTACTGCAGCTGGACTCCCAATTATCCAGGTCAGCGAGAGACTAGTGCACCCTAACCCACCCACAGCTGGACAACTGGACCTGTCCATTAGGTCTCTGCCTGAGGTTTTAGTCCCAGTTTCTATCCTCTGATCTTGGCCCCAGCTCCAGCCTCTGAGTGATGGAGGGCTAATCTCTCTGCATCGCAGCCTTGAGGCAGGGCAAAGAGATAGAGGCCCCTCCAGATACAGGCCATGGGGGTGGGCGTGGGAGTCCAGGGGCAAGTCACCTTCACCGCCATACCAACTCTGTTGCCCCCTCAGTCTCAGGTGATGTCCCAGACATGTGTGGGACCTGCATGACGAGGTTTCTGGGTGAGCTGACCAGCTGCGATCCTACTGTCTGGGGGGTCCATGTCTCCCTTCCTACACGGTTCCCCCTGCCCTCAGCTCCGCCTCAGGGCTCTGCGCCCTCAACTCGGTCTCACCCGGAGGCGGAATTTACAGCCCCCTTTCCTCCTCCCCCCACGATTCCCTCTCTCGGCTTCCGCGGGAGGAGCCCGGTGCAGGCTGAGGGCCAAGGGCAGTAAAATTTAAAGAGGTGAGAGAGAAACTTCCCAGAAAAAATAAACATTTCATGGAAATGAAATAAGTCTTCCCTCTGGCCGCCCCCATCCCTCACCCCTCCCCCATCCAGCAGCGCCTTTAGCCCAGGGCTCAAAGTCCGGGGCTGGGAGCAGAGTGGACCCAAGGGAACCATGTGTACGAGTATGTCTGGGGGGGTATCTGGGTGTGTGAGTGTATGTGTCTGGCCGAGTGTGTGTGTGTGTGTGTCTGTGTATAGGGGGACGGAGGGAGGTGTTTGTGGAGCGACTGTGTGTGTGTGTGTGTGTGTGTGTATTTCTGGGGGTGTTTATCTTGCGTTTGGGGGGGAGGGGGAGCGAGTGTGTATGTGTGTCTGCATAAGGAGTCAGCATAAGGAGAAATAGGGAGATGAGGTCTGACTTCTGAGGTACAAGAGGGGAAGCATGGCCTATTCCCACCAGTCACATGCCTGGACTCCAGCTCTGACCTTGGGCTGAGCTGGGAGCAATATGGTAGAACTTCTCCTACTCCCCAACACCCCCTCCTCATTGACCACCTAGGGCCTCATCTTAAGCCCGTCAATGGGCAGGGATTGTCTCCATCTGTTGCCCAATTGTACATTCCAAGCGCTTAGTACAGTGCTCTGCACATAGTAAGCGCTCAATAATTACTATTAAATAAATGAATAATAATAATGAAGAGTCACACTGGTCTCCCCTCACTCTAATACAAGAGACTGCTCAGTTCAGCCCAGGAGGGACCCTTCTCCCACACTCCTCCAAGAGGCAGGGGGATGGAAGGAATGACTTCTGAAGGACACTGACAGCCCCAGGGAAAAATTCCATGCCGACACAAATGACCCTAAGGTGAAAGGAGATAAATGCGGAGTGCGGATTTTAGATTCTGGAAATGCAGAATAGGCGGAGGCTTTCATATTCTCCATTCCCAGACTCCCAGCTCAGATGCCCACAAAACCTTCCTGCGGGGATTGGAAAGGCAAGTCTGGGCACAATACTCTCGTTAGAGCCTGAAGCCTGTTTTCTTTCAGGCACTGAAATGGTTCGTTCCGTCAGGTGGCTCTGCATCTTCACCCTAAGCCTGATTTTTGGGGAACTTGTAAGGTCGCGGAACACAGGTTAAGAACACCTCTTTATTGGGCCTCTGAGGTCCTGGAGCTCTGAATCTCAGAAGCTAGACCGCAGAATCAGACAAGGACCTAAAGACACCTGTCTCGCGTCTTCCCCAGTCTCAGCTCCTGTGATGGATGGGCCGTCAGGGAGCAGAGATGGTCCCAGGGAGAGGAAATGAGCTGGATAAGATCACATGCTGGCGGGACTGTGATATCCGGCACCCAAGCTGGGCCCGGCTTATCTCCTTCCCATCCCCCGCCCCGCCCCAGGCCTGATTGATGGCAGTGACATTGGTCTCTCAGCTGCTCAGAGATGGTGGACCTGGGAAATCAGAGACGGTGGAGAGGGAGGGAGAAGAAGAGGATGCAGAGGGGATCCAGGACAAGGTAATGAATCCCATCCACACTCTCTCTCTACGTGGGGAAATGGCCATTGGGGATCAAATTGGAGATTGATTTCCCCTCTGGCCCCTCCTCACTCTATAACATTAATTTGGATTGTTTTAGTGATTTGGTAACCTGGTTTTGGAGTGGGACTATACTCCTGACTTTGGAGACTCTTGCGCGGCTTTTCTTCTTACATAATCAAAGTGAGTTTTTCATTAGCAAATGTCTGAAATTCTTAGAGATCTGTCCCCTCCCTAAGGTGGGTTAAGCCAATTTGGATGGGGGTTGGGGGTGGTGATCCAGTGCAACATAAGAGGAAGGTGTTCTAGAAGAAACCAGAGACGGGAGATCAGGAGGATAGGATTCCTTCCGGGCTGTGCTCCAGCCCTTACATTAGGCTCAGGCCCCGGACTCTCCCTCTCCCTCTCCTATACAGCCTCTATCTTGTCACTGGAGACCTGACCACTCAATCCCCTGACACAGTTCTATCTGGCTGTCCCAAGCTCAGCCTTCCTCTGGCTAACCAGGCCAACTTGGCTGAGGCCAGAGGTTACAGCTCCCCAAACTGTAGGAATTCTGGCCCCGCTCCACATCCCCTCACCCTACTCTCACACCCCCTAGTCCTTGAGGAGGGGTACAAGGTTGGCGGGGACAGTGTTTCCATTTTGAATCATATTCTTGCTTCCCCACGGCCTATCTCTGGGTCTGGTCTAAGGTAAAGAAAACTAAATCCGGGGATGTGCCCGGAGGTGTTCTACTGCAGTTCCAGGGGTCCTTCCCCAGGCTTTGGGGGTGGAGGGCAGGGAACCCTGCACTTCTTGGAAGGTTGGGGCAGAGCTGCCATCAGATACAGTCCCAGTTCCCAGCCAGATCTTCCCAGTCAAAGGAGACCTTCTTTCTCTTCATCCCCACCGCCACCCAACTCTCCTAATAAACCAGATTTTAAAAATGGTAGTCGCTAAGTGCTTATTCTGTGCCAGGCACTGTTCTAGACTGTAAGCTTATTGTGGAAAGGGAGACAAGGGTGGCAGCATGGGCTAGTGGCAAGAACATGGGCCTGGGAGAAGCAGCGTGGCTCAGTGGAAAGAGCCCGGGTTTGGGAGTTAGAAGTCATGGGTACCAGCTCCGTCACTTGTCAGCTGTGTGACTTTGGGCAAGTCACTTAACTTCTCCACGCCCTGACCCCATATTGCCCCACCCTTGTCTCCCTTTCCAGCCCTGTCTGAAAAAGCGGGATTGATTAATAATAATGATAATAATAAAAAGAATGATTGTGGCATTTGTTAAGCACTGTTCTGTTACAAGGTACCGCACTGATACAAGGTAATCAGGTTGGGCAGAGTCCATGTCCCTCACGGGGCTCACAATCTTGATCCCCATTTTACAGATGTCGTAACTGAGGCACAGAGAGGTAAAGTGATTTGTCTAAGATCACACAGCAGACATGTGGCAGAGCTGGGATTAAAACCCACGACCTCTGACTCCCAGGCCCATACTCTTTCCACTAGGCTATGCTGATTGGGTCTGTTCAAGATCCAGAGAGGTTCTCCGGGCTTCTTGATTTCTGGTCTGACTAAACCCCGGAGCAGATCCCCTTCCCGTCCCCCTCTCCCAACCCGGGCATTTTCCCCTTGCCACCACTCGAGTACAGATCGAGGCTGCTCCCTCCTGGGGCTCTGACCCAGGGAGAGGGTTCCCAGCTGGCCCTGCAGGACACTGCCAGGGTCTCTCCTGCCCAGTCTCCTGCCTGCAGAGTCCGGTCAGAGTCAGCAGCTGCACAGTCCATCCCAGTACAGTGCAGCCCAGCCCAACCCAGCCCAGTCCACCTAAGCCCAGAATGGCTCAGACCAGTCCAGCCCAGGGCAGCCCGGCCCAGATCAGCCCAGACCAGCCCAGCTCAGGGCAGCCCAGCCCAGCCCAGCCCAGCCCAGCCTAATTTAGCCCAGGGCAGCCCAACCCAGCCCAGAGCAACTCGGCCCAGTCTGGCCCAGCCCAGTCCACCCCAGTCCACCCCAGTGAAGCCCAGCCCAACACAGCCCAGAGCAGCCCAGGCCAGAGCAGCCCAGCCCGGCAGTCGGGAGCTCCTGACCCTGCGTTGGCGAAACCTGAGCTGAGGGGAATCAGGGGCGCGATCCGAGCCCCGCAACTCCCCGCCCCGCAGCGACTGCGGGAACTCTCCTCCTCTCAAGGCACCAAGCGTCGAGAGCGGGTCTCCGTTGCCGGCAACATAGTTTACACCAGGCAGCGAGGAAAAAAAAGTCATAAAAGATGCAATTAACTGTCTGAACTGTTGCTATTTTGGAAATTAAAACAACATCTAGGATCCTCGCTGCAGCTTCTATTACTTACTGATGACTCGCGCGCAGTTATTTCCCCAGTTTAACCAGCTTCTTTTCCATAAACCCCTGTTAACGGGCCCCTGGGACCTCTGAAGAGAACAGGATCTGCAATAAAGAAATTAATATCCCGGAGAGCCGGCCGGGCTGAAGCCTCGTACGGAATACATTAAAGGCTCCCGCTGCGAGAGAGCGAGGTCTGCCCCGCACAACCCGGGCGGGGGGCTCCCCCCGGCGGGACCGGACAGGGACCTGGGGTGGGGGCTGGGGGTGGGCCCCGGTGGGGGCGGGCCGGCTCCAACAAGCGGTGAATGTGGGAGCCGTGGAGCCTTCCCGAGGAGGAGTTAGGGTTAGGGTTGGGGTTAGGGGTTGGGCCTGGGCCTCTTGGTCCAAAGCCCGGGATGGCCAGGCCCCGGGGTGACCAGCAGGGGATGAAGGGATTCGGACTTCCGATTGTATTGGTCCGATGAGCATGTCCCCAAGAGAGGGCGGAGGGACCGAGCCCATATAAGCTCCCCCCACCTCTTGGTCCAAAGAGTGGGAAGGCCAGGCCTCAGGGTGACCAACGGGGGATGAAGGGATTGGGTACCTAAGGGCCCCTGCCCACCTCCTGACCCGACGCCCGGGGTGGCCAGGCCTCAGGGTGACCAGCCGGAAATTCATTCAATAGTATTTATTGAGCGCTTACTATGTGCGGAGCACTGTACTAAGCGCTTGGAATGGACAAATCGGCGACAGATAGAGACGGAATGAAGGGAGCGGGTACCTAAGGGCCCCTGCACACCTCCTGGCCCGACGACCGGGATGGCCGGATCTCAAGGTGACCGGCAGAAGACGGAGGGCAGAGTATCTCCAGCCCCCACCCCAACCGACCACCTTCTGATCCGATGACCGGGATGGCCAGCCTCAGGGCTACCTCAGAGGACATAGCGCCCCAGTCCGAGGTAGGGCGGGGAGCCAGCCCGGGGCCCGCACGGGGCGGCGGGCAGAAGGAGTGGGACGCGGGGCCGGGGGGCGGGTCCCCCCCCCCTTTCCCTTCCCCCCCAGCCCCCCAGCATCAGCCCGCGCACTCCGGAATGGGCTCTGACCAAGGGGAGAAGTCCAGCGGGCGGGGAAGCCGGGGGCGCATCCCGAGAAGCGGAGCGCTGTCCCCGGGATGGCCCGGCCCGCTGCCCTCTGTCCAGAGCCCACTGTCCGGACCCGCTGCCCGGAGGTTGGAGAGGAGCGCTCTGGCCGTCAGATGGAGCGGTTGGTCCCGCTGGACAGCTCCTCCTCTCAAGTCCGGCTACAGAGGGTGTTGGGTGCGGCCTCCCCCAGCGGGTCCCAGAGCGGCCCGGCCCCGCCCAACCCCTCCCTGCCCTGCCCAGTCCTGCCCAGCCCCTCCCTGCCCCGCCCGCCCCCGCCCCCGGCCCCGCCCTGACCTCACCCGACCCCCTCCTGCCATGCCCTGCCTCGCCCTGCCCGGGCCTGGCCAGAGCTGTGACCCCTCACTCCCCCGTGGAATCCCTCGACAAGTCTCCGAGGCCCCTGGCGCTGGGCCCAGTACGGACCCACCGCTGACCCAGGGCTGGTTTGTTCCCTGCCCTACCTCAGGCTGGGGCGCTATGTCCCCTGAGGTCACCCTGAGGCTGGTCATCCCAGTCATTGGACCAGAAGGCGGGCATGTGTCACTCCGTCCCTCCATCCTCTGCCGGTCCCCTTGAGACCTAGCCATCCCAGACATTGGGCCAGGAGGTGGGCAGGGGCCCTTAGGTACCCAATCCCTTCATCCCCCGTTGGTCACCCTGAGGCCTGGCCTTCCCACTCTTTGGACCAAGAGGTGGGGGGAGCTTATATGGGCTCGGTCCCTCCGCCCCCTCTTGGGGACATGCTCATCGGACCAATACAGTCGGAAGTCCGAATCCCAGCGGAGAACAGGCCTGGGAGGCCTCGCTTGTGATCTGACAGATCACTTGAATTTGCTTCCTTTTTTCACCTCTCCCTCAGCTCCACAGCACTTATGCGCAAATCTGTAATTTTTAAATCGATACTGGTGTCTGTGTCCACCTGTAGACTGTAAGATCGTTGTGCACGGAGGCCGTGTCTGACAACTCTGTTGCGTTGAACTCTCCCAACCACTTACTACAGTTCTCTGCACACAGTAAGTGCTTTATGAATACCATTGGCTGATAGGTTGGTTAATTAAGACAGAGATGAGGGAGGCTTCAGCCAACTAGGTACCCCATCACCGCTCCCGCTTCCCTCCTCTCCTGGCAACCTCGGCCTCTGTGAGTCCACTCCCCGCAGGGACGACGCCCACCATCCCCGGGGCTCATTTCGAGATCGAGCTCCGGTAAACTTACAGCCCCATTTCTTTGGCCTTGTAGTCGGTCCCCATTGGTTCTCCACAAGCTTGCAGACGGGTGGAAGGACAGACCGGTGGAAGGGACAAGAAGTCCCTTGTGTGTATGTCATATTAACCCAGACCTGGGGCCTGAAAGAAATCGGGCAGGGAGTCAGAAGGACCTAGGTTTTAGTTCCAGCTCTACCATGTGTCTGCTGTGTGACATTGGGCAAGTCACTTAACTTCTCTGTGCCTCAGTTATCTCATCTTTAAAAAGGGGATTTCTACGGTGAGACCCATGTTGGACGTGGACCGTTTCCAACCTGATTAGTCTGTATCTACTCCAGCTCTTAGTACAGCCCTGAAACAAACTAAGTGCTTAACAAAATAATATAAAACTTCCAAAAATGGGTGGGGGCCTAGTGTGCCACCCCCCCCCCCTGCCCCCACACCCTTGTCTTGTCCCTCTTCCTCTTGACTCCTTTGCAGCCAGCAGCTCAGGAGTTCCAGTGTGGCCTCTCCTCCCAGAGCATAGACAAGTGTAAAACCAGATCACGACAAAGCCCCCACTCCATCACCCTTCCTCTCATCCTTTTCCCGGCCTGGATCCAGTGCTCAGCGCTGGCCCAGAGCAGCAGACTGAAGGATGGGCCATGGGAAAAGGGGCAGGGGGCAAGGACTGCTTTTATTAAAGCTTTTAGTCACCCGCTGCCTGATTTCTTTCAGGTCCTGGGTTTGGGCTAATACCTCACAACCTCCCCCAACACACACACACACACACACACACACACACATGGCTGTGGCCTGAGATGACACATATACAGACAGACATGTACGCACATACCCTCTCACGCATACGAAGGTTTAGACACACTCAGGGGCTTACAACCATGCACTCCCTGAGCTGGTAAAGGGAGGAAAAGAAAGAGGCACAAGGTGGGTTTGCTCATGGGGCTTCTCCTGACCTAGGCATCTGGGCCCTAAACCTGATCTTCTTGCTGACCCCATCACAGGGCCTGGGAGGAAAAACATTTTCTCAGAGAAAGGGATCACTGCTGATTAGAAATCCCTTCCACTGCCCACCCTGCCAAAACAAAGCAGCTGTGAGCTGTGTCCTCCACCCCTGCCCCAAGCATCCTGAGAGGAACCAGAAATGGCAGGGCTAAAGATGTCCCAAGAGTTGGTTCCTCAGGCTAACGTGACTTCTGGACCACCAAGGCTCCTCAGTGACTGGGGCTGGTCCTAGGGAAAGGGCCGAGGCAGATAGGAGAGCTTCCCTCTGGGGAGAGGTCTCTAACCCAACTCCCTTTTCTCAGATGGAAATTCTGAATTCTTTCAAGAGAAGTCTTGCTTCCCCACTTCCCACGGACCAGGAAGGATCAGGACAGTGATGGGGTATCTCATCATTCCTGGTATGTGCTTACTGTGTGAGCAGCACTGTTCTAAACACTTGGGGGAATAATAATAATAATAATGGCATTTGTTAAGTGCTTGCTATGTGCAAAGCACTGTTCTAAGTGCTGGGGAAGATACAAGGTCATCAGGTTGTCTCACATGGGCCTCACAGTCTTCATCCCCATTTTACAGATGAGGTAACTGAGGCATAGAGAAGAGGAGTGACTTGCCCAAAGTCACACAACTGACAAGCGGCAGAGCCGGGATTTGAACCCATGATCTCTGCCTCCCCAGCCTGTGCTCTTTCCACTGAGCCACGCCGCTTCTGTAAGCAGTATGCAGTATAACAGAGTAGGTAGACATGTTCCCTACTCACAACGAGGTTACAGGATAGAGGAGGAGCTAGCAGTCTTGCCCTCTGTCTCCTTTGAGGCACACAGTACTCCCTGACTCGACGATGACTTGCACAGGAAGAGGACTGTCATCTGTCTTAAGCATAGGTCTAAGGAGAGAGGGCTGGAGATCAAAGCTTTATTATGGGAAATCATTTTTATTTCTCCCATTGATCTAGTCTTTCCTCTTCATAAGATAGTATTGGCCAAGAACACTGTAATTCTCTCTTGTTATCAGACCTTTATCAATCAAATCAGTGTAAGATATATTCTCCTCACAAATGCCGGGCCTCAGGGTTCTTAACTAAACTCACCATCAGCCCCCACCTGAGTAGACTGGTCATTCCTGACACTCAAAGATGCCAGGTGCCTCTTATAGACCCAGAAATAGCAGTTGAATCTTAGTAGTAGGCAAATCTTTTGTTACATACATTACACAGGTGACCCCCCCCCCACCAAGTTTTCAATATGTTGTGGGCAGGGATGGTGTCTGCCAACTCTCTTGTACTGTGGCTCAGTGGAAAGAGCCCGGGCTTGGGAGTCAGAGGTCATGGGTTCAAATCCTGGCTCTGCCACTTGTCGGCTGTGTGACTGTGGGCAAGTCACTTAACTTCTCTGTGCCACAGTTACTTCATCTGTAAAATGGGGATTAACTGCGAGCCTCATGTGGGACAAGCTGATTACCCTGTAACTACTCCAGCACTTAGAACAGTGTTCTGCACATTGTAAGCGCTTAACAAATACTAACATTATTATTACTTAGTACAGTGCTCTGCACCCAGTAAGTGCTCAATAATTGATGGATTGATTGATTGATTGATATCACACAGAATGTTTTACAGAAATCTGCAGAACCTAGAGTATGTCCCCAGTGGGAGGGAAGGGGGAATGACCACTGATCTCCATCTTGGCTCTTCCTCCCAAGTTCTCCTTCTGTGTCCCTAAAATCACAGGTGCCACAGTCAAGTCACATTCTCAGCAACAGGAGCAGAGGCAAAGGAAAGGCTGGGTATTTGAAATTAAAATGTGAGACTTAAAGGCAACAGGGGTCATGTAAGTAATGGACAGATAACTTAGGTAACTGAGGTACGGAGAAGTTAAGTGACTTGCCCAAGGACCCACCACATCTAGATATCTGTCACGTGATCATTTCTTCTGCCTCCTACCCCCACCATTCTTCCCACTGAACCCTAATCCTGGCTCTGCCACTTGCCTGCTGTGTTACCTTCGGCAAGTCACTTAACTTATCTATGCCTTAGTTACCTCATCTGTAAAATGGGAACTGAGACTGTGAAAGCCATGTGGGACATGGACTGTGTCCTACCTGATAACTTGGATCTATGTCGGTACTTAGTACGGTGCCTGGCACAAGGTAAGTGCTTAACTAATACCATTTTTAAAAAAGCATCTTGGGGGAGATTTGATTTCAGGATGGCTTTGAAGGTGGGGAGAGTAGTGATCTGTCAGATATGAAAGAGGTGGGGCTTTCAGACCAGAGGGAGGATGATACCAAGAATCGGTGGTAAAACAGGCACGACTGGGATATACTTATGTAGGTTGTTACTAGAGGAGTGGAGCATGTGAATTGGGTTTTAGTAGGAAATCAGTGAGGTAAGATGGAGGGGGAGACCTGATTGAGTGCCTTAAAGCTGTTGATAAGGAGCTTCTATTTGATGTGGGGTGGATGGACAACCACTGGAGATTCTTGAGGAGTGGGGAGACATGGATTGAATGGGTTTTTTTCAAAAAATCAGCCAGGCAGCAGTGTGAAGTATGGACTAAAGTGGGGAAAGGAGGCTGGTGCGGCAGTCAAGGCAGGATAGGAAAAGTATTTGGACTAGCGTGGCAGCAGAAGAGGGAAGGGCAGAATCTAGAGATGTAAAGATAGAACCAACAGGATTCGGTGACAGATTGAATACGTGGGTTGAGTGAGAGAGGTGAATCAAGGATAATGTCAAGGATAGAGAATTGAAAGCTGTAAACTGAAGTCCTTTCTAAGCTCCTTGTGGCTAGAGAATGTATTTACCAGCTCTGTGGTATTTTTTAAGTGCTCGCTGTGTGCCAGGTACTGTATTAAGTACTGTACAGTGGAAAGAACCCGGGCTTTGGAGTCAGCGGTCATGAGTTTGAATCCCAGCTCTGCCACTTGTCAGTTGTGTGACTGTGGGCGAGTCACTTAACTTCTCTGTGCCTCAGTTACCTCATCTGTAAAATGGGGATTAAGACTGTGAGCCCCACGTGGGACAACCCGATTCTCCTGTGTCTACCCCAGCGCTTAGAACAGTGCTCGGCACATAGTAAGCGCTTAACAAATACCAACATTAATTAATTAATTACTAAGGGCTGAGGGGGATAAAGCAAACTGTGTTGGATACAGTCCCTATCCCAAGTGGGGATCACAGTCTCAATCCCCATTTTACAGTTGAGGAACTGAGGCAAGAGAAGTGAAGGGATTTGCCCAAGGTCCCTCAGCAGACAAGTGGCAGAGCCAGGATTAGAACCCACGACGTCCTGACACCCACGCCCATGCTCTATCCTTTATGCCTTGCTGCTTTGCATGCTCAGGAATCTGTGTGGCCTAGTGGAAAGAGCACAGGCCTGGGAGTCAGAGGATGTGAGTTCTAATCCCACATGTGGCTCCTCATCTGTAAAATGGGGATTAAGACTGTGAACGCCCTTGTCCACCGCAATTATTTTGTATCTACCCCAGCACTTAGAACAGTGTTTGGCACATGTAAGTGCTCAACGAGTACCACAATTTAGTTTTATTTTGCTCTCCCAAGTGTTTAGTACAGTGCTCTGCAAACCGTAAGCATTCTATACCATCGATTGATTGATTGTGAGACAGAGAGGTTGGTGGTGTTGTCGCCAGTGATGGGAGAGTCAGGAGGAGGATAGAGTTTGGATGGGAAGATGAGGAGTTCTGTTTTGGATATTTTAAGTTTGAGGTATCTTTAAGCAGAACATCCAAGAAGTGGTGAACTGAAGGCAGGAGGAGGTAGATTTAGGAATCATCTGTGCAGCATGTGGAAGCAAATGAGTTCTCCGAGGGAGTGGGTGTAGATGGAGAATAGAAGGAGACACAGACTGAGCCTTGAGGGACCTATGTATTTAGAGTGTGGGAGGTCAAGGAGGAAGCCACCACAGAGATGAGTGACAGAGAGGAGTGTCAGTGAAGCCAAGGTTAGATGGTGTTTCCAGAGGAAGGAGGTGGTCCACAATGTTGAAGGCAGCAGAGAGGTCGAGGAAGATTAGATGTGGATTAGAGGCCGTTGGATTTGGGAAGAAGGAGGCCATTGGTGATCATAGAGAGGGCCATTTTCATGGAGTGAAGGGGGTGGAAGTCAAGTTAGAAGGGGCCAAAGAGTGAATTGGAGGAGAAGAAGTGGAGGTATCGGAAACAGACAACTTGCTCAAGGAGTTTGGAGATAAGTGATAGGAGGGTGTTGGGGTGATACCTGGAGGGAGCCACGGTGGGATCAAGGAAGGTTTTAGTTTTTCTGAGGATATGGGATACATAGCTATGTTTGAAAGGTGTGTGAAAGAGGACATTGGAAAATGAATGGTTGAAGATTGCACTCAGGGAGGGAAGAGGGAAGGACCAAATGTTTTGATAAGGTCAGTTGGTCAGTTGTATTTATTGAGTGCTTATTGCAATGAAGAGCACTGTACTAAGCTCTTGGGAGAGTACAATATAACAGACAATATAACGGCTTACAGTCTAGAAGTGTAGACAAACATTAATGTAAATAAAAAAATTACAGATATGTCAGACAGCCTTCATTTTTTATTTTTTTCCAACACTTCCCCAAGCCCCCTTCCGCGCCTGTCAATCAGTCAACCAGCCACTCCCAAAAGGTGGAATTGAACCACTCTGTTACTAGAGAGCTGCAGGTTTGAAGCCTGTATCTCAAATCACTGAGGAGTGGAGGGATGGGCCAGAGACATAGTTGGAGGGTAGATTTTGAGTTTCCCCCGATTAGACTGTAAGCCCTTCAAAGAGCAGGGCCTGTCTCTATCTGTTACCGATTTGTACCTTCCAAGCACTTAGTACAGTGCTCTGCACATAGTAAGCGCTCAATAAATACTATTGAATGAATGAATGAATGAGTTTCCTAAAAGATCCTGTGCAACAAAAAGAGCATGCAAGTGAACCTAGACTGGCTCACCAGAAAGCTTTGGGACTTTTCCCCCTCGGGATCTGTCAGTAAAATGAGACGTAGGCCCAAAAGGCAGCCAGCTCCTCCAGTATGGAGTATTTAGAATTCCCAAGAGCACTGACCAGGCCTTTTTTCTCTCACTACTAATCCGCCTGGGTTTCTAGAGAAATGGAATCCATATCTCTCTATTATGCTACATTTACCCACCGAATGGCAGTGTGGTTAGAGCTTTGAAGATATTTAGGAACTGCTCGGTTTCTTTCTTCCCCATCCCCCCCAGTGGAAGTCATCTTTTCCCAAATATATGACAACACCCTGACACCAAAGTCTGGTCCAATATCTGACCCCAGGAGATTTGAGGGAGGTTGAAAGGGAGAGGGGAAGGGGCAACTGTAGGGGACGAGGTAAGGACTAAGAAGGGGAGGGACTTGGCTAGGAGACACTCCTGTCTCTTCTGACCCTAACCCATCTTCACGGAGTCCCTCATCACACCAGTTGGCCTGAAGGTGGGTTTTGAGAATTAACTTTTGAATGTTTATCCCACCCGGAAGTAGTGGCAACCCTGTCTCGTGAAATAATAATTATGGTATTTGTTAAGTGCTTACTATGTGCCGAGCACCGTTCTAAGCACTGAAGACTGTAAGCTTGTTGTGGACAGGAATCATCTCTACTGAACCCTGTTATATTGTTATATTGTATTCTCCCAAGCGCTTCTACAGTGCTCTGCACACAGCAAGCATTCAGTAAATCCAACAGATCGATTGAGAAACATTTCAGGGTGCTGCAGGAACAGCAGAGCTGGAGGAGGGGGTACACAGGGTAGTGTGGAATTCTGTCACCTGTGTCTCCCCACCCATTCCAGCATCCAACCAACCTCTATCAATTCCAAGAGTCAGCATAGACTGGTAGAGCTGAGCCTGCCTAGTAATAATATTGATGATGGTATTGTTTAAGCGTTTACTATATACCACGCATGGTACTAAGCACTGGGGTGAATATAAGCAAATTGGATGGACACAATTCCTGTCTCACGTGGGGCTCACAGTCTCAACCCCTATTTTACAAACGAGGTAACTGAGGCACAGAGAAGTGAAGTGACTTTTGCAAGGTCATACAGTAGACAAGTGGCAGAGCTGGGATTAGAACCCTTGACCTTCTGACTCCTAGGCCTGTGCTCTATCCACTAAGCCATACTGCTTGCCGTCCCAACCTGGCCACCACCTAGAGAAAGACAGCACCTGCCGCCCCCGATCCCTTCACTTCACACAAACCAATTCCCGTTAGGGGAAAGAGAGTCCAGAACCAGCCAATCAGGATCCCGTTTGAAGGCCCTGGAGAGATCACTCGGCTGGGACTCAGGTCGGATTGACACCCTATAGAGGGTGAGCTGGGCTGGGCTGGTAGGATCAAGGCCTGAGTTGGGAAGTGGAAGCTGACCCAGTAAAATCACATCAGGGCCTAAACCTCAGCCTCCTGCTCTGGGATACCTAGATGACCGGGATTGGGTGGGGTGGTGGTGGTGGGGTCCATACCTAATAATAATAATTGTATTTATCAAACGCTGTCAAGCACCATCCTAAGTGGTGGGACAGATAGATTATAATCAGGTCGAACGGAGTCCCTGTCCCACATGGAATTCACAGTCTAAGTAGGATGGAGAACAGGAATTAAATCCCCATTTTACAGTTGAGGAAACTGAGGCACAGAGAAGTAAAGTGACTTGCCCCAGGTCACACGGTAAGCAAGTGGCAGAGCAGGAAATGGAACCCAGGTCCTCTGACTTTCAGACGTGTGCTCTTTTCACTAGGCCACGCTGCTTCCCATACCTGTCTCTGATCTCTCCCTGCCGGGACTGAACCCTGGACTTTTGCTCCAGGATTACCTTCTGTCGCTTACACACACACACACATACACACACACACTTCAGCCTGGGTAACAGTGACAATCCCACAGATAAGACCCCGAAAGAAGGACATCTCTGAAGCAGGGCCCGCTGGTCAGTTACAAAATCATAGGCTTGGTCCAGGCTGGGCTCTCCTGTCCAGACGGGCAGACTCAGCCTAAGGGAGAAGGGTCCCCGCCTCTGTGGAGAGCCGGAAGAGCTGCTGCTGGACTGAGAGGACGAGGCCCTAGGAGGCCTCTGGCTGCCCTCAGCCCTGTCACACTCTGCCCCTTCTCACCCAAGGTGCTCCACCCCCTCCTCTTGCTACCTCCCCCGGGCACAGTGTTGTCCCCTGGACCCTGCAGGGATTTCTGAGCAGGAACACACCAGAGTCTGAGGGATGGACCGGACTGAATATGCACCCAATCCAGCCTGGGTCCTGTCAGCACCAATGGCAAGTGGATGTTAGGGGGAACAGTGTGATGGCCTCCCTTCATCCTCCTTGCCATCCATCCATCCATCCACCTTCCTGGTCAGCGGTGGCTTGTGACAATCTGGGTAGTGAGCAGCATAATAATAATAATAATATTAATGTTGGTATTTTTAAAGTGCTTACTATGTGCAGAGCACAGTTCTAAGCGCTGGGGTAGATAAAGGGTAATCAGGTTGTCCCACGTGCGGCTCACAGTTGATCCCCATTTTACAGATGAGGTAACTGAGGTACAGAGAAGTGAAGTGACTTGCCCACAGTCACTCAGCTAAGTGGCAGAGCTGGGATTCGAATCCATGATCTCTGACGCCCAAGCCCGGGCTCTTTCCACTAAGCCATGCTGCTTCTCTGGTAAGGCATAGTGGATAGAGCCTGGGCCTGGGAGTCAGAAGGTCACGGGTTCTAACGCCAGCTCCGCCATTTGTCTGCTGTGTGGTCTTAGGCAAGTCACTTCACTTCTCTGTGTCTCAGTTACCTCGTCTGTAAAATGGGGATGAAGACTGTGAGCCCTATGCGGGATAAGGACTGTATCCAACCCATTTTACTTGTTTCCACCCCAGCGCTTAGTATGGTGCCTGGCACGTAGTAAGCACTTAAATAAGCAGCTTGGCTTAGTGAAAACAGCAGGGGCTTGGGAGTCAGAGGACGTGGTGTCTAATCCCGGCTCCACCATCTGTCTGCTGTGTGACCTTGGGCAATCCACTTCACTTCTCTGTTCTCAGTTTCCTCATCTGTAAAATGGGAATGAAGACTCTGAGCCCTACGTGAGACAATCTGATTACCTCGTATCTACCCCGGTGCTTAGAACAGTGCTTGGCACAGAGTAAGTGCTTAACAAATAGCATAATGATTAAATACTATTATTATTATTATTAGTGACTTGGGTGAGATTTCCGGGAGCCTCTGGGGAATGAACACGTCTCCGCGCAACAGAGGGGGACGGGATTTGCATGGCCGGGTGCGTGATCAGGCTAGGGATGAATCTGGCTGAGGGTGACTGGGACTCAGGGGGTGGCCAGGTCGGCCCGGACTGGACCACGTCCGGTCGGGTCCAGCTGGACCCTGCCCCTCTGCCCCCCCCAGGTCATCCCATTGAGGTGATGCAGTATCGGGGGACGGCTGTGTCCCGGATGGTGTCCAGGGCCCAGTCAAGGCCCAAGGGATCTGAGAATGGGAATAATGACGGTATTTGTTAAATGCTTACTACGTGCCAAGCACTGTTCTAAGTGCTGGGGGTAGATACAAGAGAAGCAGCGTGGCACAGTGGAAAGAGCCCGGGCTTGGGAGTCGGAGGTCATGGGTTCTAATCCCGGCTCTGCCGCTTGTCAGCTGTGTGACCTTGGGCAAGTCACTTAACTTCTCTGGGCCTCAAATACCTCATCTCTAAAATGGGGATGAAGACTGTGAGCCCTACGTGGGACAACCTGATGACCTTGTATCTACCCCAGCGCTTAGAACAGTGCTTGGCTTAGAGTAAGGGCTTAACAAATACCAACATTATTATTATTATACAGGTTGCCCCACGTAGGGCTCACAGTCTTCATCCTCACTTTACAGATGGGGGAACTGAGACACAGAGAAGTGAAGTGACTTGTGGCCCGGGATTCTCCGGACGGACGGAGCCGCCCTCCCGCCCCCGGCCCGGCCCCGGGGAAACGGACCCCCGGGATGGCCCCCGGAGCAGGGGGGCCGGTCCGTCAGTGCGGGGCTTGCTGAGACCCCTGCCCCCGGTTGAAACAGGACCCCGCTCTCGGCCCAGGGGCCGACAGCACGTTGACACGACAGGCAATTTTCTGTCATTTCTGTCATTTCTGTCGGGGGGCGGGGGCGCCTTTCAAATGACCCCTGCTGACCCCTGCGGCCCCCCGGCCCGTGGCCCCCGGCCCCCGGCCTCCCCGGGCCCCGGCTCTGAAGGCGGCTTTGTCCTCGGGGGCTTGCGGGGCGCGCTCAGAGCCAGCCGGAGGACCGGGGCCCGGACCTCGGGACACCTAATCTCCGTTGGCCCCCGCCCCGGACGGCGAGGATGACAGACGCCTCCACTCCATCGCCGCCCCCGCCGCCCCACCTGGCTCCCGCCAGCTGCTCCCCACGCTCCCCACACCAGCTTCCCTCCCCTCCCTCCACTTGGCTCTCCTCCCCCAGCTCCCTTCTGCTTCCTCCCGCTCCCCCTTCCGCTCCCCCACTCTCCCCCACTTTCTCCCCTCTGCTCCCCCACGTTCTCCCCTCTGCCTCCCCACGTTCTCCCCTTTACTCCCCCCGCTCCCCCTTCTGCTCCCCTCTGCTCCCCCACGATCCCCCTTCTGCTCCCCTCTGCTCCCCCACGCTTCCTTTTCTGCTCCCCTCTGCTCTCTTCTACTCCCCTCTGCTCCCCTACGTTCTCCCCTGCTCCCCCACTCTCCCCCACTTTCTCCCTTTCTGCTCCCCTCTGTTCCCCTCCGCTCCCCTCGGCTCCCCTCTGCTCCCCCACATTCTCCCCTGCTCCCCTCTGCTCCCCCACGCTCCCCCTTCTGCTCCCCTTTAATCCCCCTTCTCCTCCCCTCTGGTCCCCTTCTGCTCCCCTCTGCTCCCCTCCTCTCCCTCCAGCTCCATTCTCCGCTCCCCCACTCTCCCCCACCTCTCGCCTCCGTTCTACCCCATTCCTTCCCTCCTTCCCCTACTCCGCGGAGCCCAGCCAAAAGGAGGAGGTCCCGACATCTTCACTGCTCCTCCCACCCTGGCGACCCATCCCCATTACCCCCAGCACCACCCCTCTCCCTGCTGGGATCCTTCAGCATCCTGAGATCTCAAGGCTGGACTCTTGGTGTTTAAGTGAAAATTATTTTGGAGTGAGGAGTGGTCTGGAGAGGACCGGCTCCATCTACAGTATGAAAAACCGAGATTAGACTTCAGGAAACATTGACGTTGGTGCCGAAGGTGCAGGAGCTCCTGGACGACTTTCCCAGTTAGCCATGTCCCGCTGGGTGCGGCCTGTCTGAAGGCAGGGAAAGGAAAGGAGGAGAGACGTGACTCAATTCCCTCTCCTGTCTCTTCAGGACTGCCCTGAACCCTACACCAGGCTGACCTGCTCTCTGCTGGTGCTTTGAGGTCCTCTCAAATGAGGGGAGGAGACTATTGTTCCCCTCGCTTCATGCCCCTCACAAGGCCTCGGTCCTCCTTGTCCTTTCCCCCTTGGTATATCTTGAAGGTCATGGAGCACGGAGGGTGGGGGGAGAGGAGGGGCCGGGAGGCCGGTAGGAGGTCAAGAGACTGCTTTAACCGTGTCAGTGTCCGGCCTCTCAGGAATGCCAGGTTTTCATCAGTTATTTGACTGGGGTTGGGTTACTAATACCAGGCCCAAAATGCCTAAAGCTAATAATTCTCCCCGAAATCTGATTCAGAAGTGCTCGGGTTATGGTTTCCAAAGCCAGGATTCCTGGAGAGATCAGCGGCCGCCTGGGCTCGATTGGCTGAGAGCCACCTACAAAGAAACCTCCACTTCTCTCTAGGCCTCCTCTTCTCTTTCTCTCTGTCTCTCTCTCTCTCCCATCCCCAGCAGGGGTTACCTTGGAAGAGACAGTAGGAAAGTGAGAGCTGGCAGAAAGCAGGGAGCTCTGAATTTAGTATTTATGTGGGGGTGGGGGGACACCTCTTTCCAGGTTCCTGACAGGGCCCTTTCCCCTGGGGGCCCGAACAGTATACTGTTCCCCAGCCAGGCCCACGTTCTCTGGCCCGGAGCCAGGGCCAGCCAGTCTGCCTTCTCCTGACCCCCTGTCCCGAAGGACCGTGGACTCCTGGTGGAGTCTGTGGGCAGCAGGAGTGAGGGAGAGTGGGCAGGGCCCATCCCGACATTACAGAGTGGAAGCGGCCATGCTGGGAGTCAGGTCAGGTGCAGGGGAAGGGAGTCGGCCTGCCTGAAGTGGGGGGGCCTTGCAAATAGAGAAATCAGGCTGCAAGTGAGGAAGAAGAATCACGGAAGCCTCCCTCGCTATTTTCCTCTCCGCCCCCCTCTACCCCCTTGTCGACCCCCCTTCCTTTCTGGGCTCATTCCCGCAGAACCGCAAGTTGAAATGCGGGGAACGGGCCTCTGAGAAGGAACAGACTTGTGCAGTGGAGACCACCCAGTAGCTCCCCAGCCCAGGGGCAATCCCAACTCCAGCTACTCCAGCTTCAGCTTCACTCCAGGAAGGACGAGGTCAAAGGGAGACTAAGGGGTGCTGAGAGCCACAAGGAGGGTCTCTTCCAGGAACAACGATGCCTGGTTGCTGCCCTCCCCTCCCCACCCCAACCCCCACTGCCCTGGGGTAGGTGGCCAGTGGAAGGGGCGGGAGAATCCAAGAATCCTTGAACGAATTCTGACTCAGTCCTGGTCCAGTTCTGGACCAATGCTGGTCCTTTCTGGCCTGCCCCTGCCTCTGTCCCACTTCTGCTGCTGCTGGGGAAACAGTGATTCTGGAACTGGACATTGGGACCTCCTTTCTCCTCCCACCCAACCTCCTTCTCCTCTGAAAGGATTAGTAGCAAAACAGAAAAAAATTCCAGGGGGAGGAAAACCGAAATTGCACGTCCCCAAATTTCTTGTCATTGATACCACTAATTTCTGTTCAATGCCTGATTTTTTACGATCGATCCTATATCCAGCAAAATTAGATTTATTGCTCTTGCATCTTATGAAATTACACAGATGTTGCTGCTCCTCTCCTCTCCAGGACAGTAAAAAGCAATAAAATTCTTGCAGATTTCGACAGCAGGCAATTCAATAAAAACCTATGTATATTTTATAAGTACAATAAAGACAAGTCTATAGCTGGATCGTAAATGTTTGTTTGGCCTCGTGTGCGCGTGTGTGTGTGTAAGTGTATGTGTGTGTTTGTGTGTGTCCTTGTCTCTCCTCTTTCTCCCTGTCTCCTGGGCTGTCAGTCCCGACCCTGATGTCTATCTGTCTGTCTGTCTATCTGTCCCCTATCTCTCAAATCCCTGTTGCGATTTGGGTGGCTGTCCTATTTTGGAGGAAATGGAGGGAGATGTGTTCTTTTCTGATATATTATTTAAGTTCAGCTCCAGGGACTTTCTCTGTTTAAAATTTAAAGGGGTTGTGAAGCTCAACCCTGCGCCCTTGATTAGCGGTATAAAATGGTGTATGTATTTTTGTTACCTTGTAAAAGTTTTCTATCTTATCATCGCATTTCCTTGTTTATAGACAAACACTGAATCTGTAATAGCGGGGTTGGACGTTGTTTTCTGCGGCTGAATCATCGCATGGACCCTCCTCTTCCGACCCCATTCCAACCCCAACCGCATCCTGAATTTAGGGGACGCTGAATAGGTGCTGTTTGTCCGTAGATAAAGGCCTAGGGCCTTTTTACCGCGACCTCTGCCCCCTGAAACAATTCGGGGAAACGTACGTCACTCCCGAATCGGTTCTTTAATCAATTAATCAACCAGTGGTGTTTATCGGGCGTTTAACTGTGTGCAGAGTACTGTGAACTAAGCGCTCGGGAGAGTACAATGCAACAGAATCGGCAGATACGATCCCTGTCCTCAAGGATTTTACAATCTAGTGGAGGACTTTAGGATGTAGCGAATCTGGTTGGGGCCGAAGGAGTCAGGGAAGTCGGTTCTCCCGAGGTTTCCCAGCAGGTTCCCGGTCCCTGGTCCAACTCTGAAGTCCATCAACCCCCGGACTGCGGCAGGGGCTTCTGGCGGGCCGGGGTGGGGTGGGGGAGGAACCCAAGACAGATGGGGGTTCCCTCCCGCCAGAATAGTTTCTTGCTCAGTGGAAAGAGACGGAGCTTGGGAGTCAGAGGTCATGGGTTCGAATCCTGACTCCGCCATTTGTCAGCTGTGTGACTGTGGGCAAGTCACTTCACTTCTCTGGGCCTAAATTCCCTCATCTGTAAAATGGGGATTAACTGTGAGCCTCACGTGGGACAACTTGATTACCCTGTATCTACCTCAGCGCTTAGAACAGTGCTCTGCACATAGTAAGCGCTTAACAAATGCCAGCATTATTATCTCCCTCGCCCTCACCAGGGGCTCCAGCCTAACGCCGCCCCGCCAGGGAGTCTAACGCGAATCCCTCCTACTGCTGGTCGAGGTCATTTGGCATTAGGCGGTGGAGACAGGAATGTGTCGTCCCCTCCTCCTCGTCCCCTCTTCCCTCAACGTCCAGCTTTGTTGTCAGAGGGTCTGAGCCCTAAACTGCCCCCGCTTCCCTCCCCAATCCGCTCCCCTCTTTATCACACCCGTCTCTACGGACCTAGATGAGATAACGAGACACCTGCAGTCCCCGTAGCCAAGGATTAATGAGCTCTCCGCGCAGGGCCAGCTCGGTCGGGCATTTTATCTGGACAGGAGATCGCCACTGAAAGAGACAGCCGAGCAGCCCCTCCTCCCAGCCTCCCTCCCCACCCCCAGGCCGTATGTGCTGGGTGTGTGTGAATGTGTGTATGCTTGTGTGTGTGTGTGTGTGTGTGTATGGTGGGGGGGGGGGGTAGTACTCAGCTCGGCTTTGTTAAGGTGACCATGATGACAGATCCTTACCGCCCTCCCCACCCGCCGGCTTCCCTGAGGCCTCTATTCCCGGAGCCACTGATGGACTGGCCGACAATAGGAGAGCAAACTGTGCGATTCGATTATCTCGTACCTACCCCAGCGCCTAGCACAGGGCTTTGATACCTAATAAGCCCTTTGTATTATTATAATTATTATTATCGATGGTCATAGTTGAAAAAGCTCTAGGGTCAGGTGCAGCACCAAATATAATTGAGCTTTTGAATTCGGTTCCCTTCACCCTGTGACCCAACATCCCATGTGGAGCGGGGAGTTGTCTGCCTCGGCCTTGTCCCTCCCCCTCCCAGCCCCCTCCCCACTTCCACTCCGGTTTTTCCCCTCCTGGACGTCGGCCCTGGACGCCGGCTCCCCGGCACTGCCTGGGCCTGGGTGAAGAGAGGTGAGGGTCCCTTCCCCAGTGACCTCGGCCCTTCTCTAGTCGTGTTGTCTTGGAGTGGCGTCTCACCAGCCCGAGCCTTCAGGCCGCCTTTGGGTGTTTCCCAGCCATCGCCCCCCTTTGTGTCCCTTCTCGGCATTGTCCTGCAGGAAGCGGCCTGGACCCCCTTTTGGGATGTGCGGTCTTGGTGTTTGTCAGCAGGCTGCTCCCCGCGGCACCCAATCAATCAACCAGCCGATGGGATTTATTGAGCACTTACTCTATGCAGAGCACTGTTCTAAGCGCTTGGGAGAGTACAATATAACAGTATTAGCAGACACGTTCCCTGACCATAACGAGTTTACAATCTAGAGCTCTCTCGCGCTCATAGGCCAGATCAAGACCTTGGGCAAGGCACTTCACTTCTCTGTGCCTCAGTGACCTCATCTGTAAAATGGAGATTGAGACTGGGAGCCCCTCATGGGACAGGGATTGTGCCCAACTCAATTTGCTTGTCTCCACCCCAGTGCTTAGTGCAGTCTCTGGCACATGGGAAGGGCCTCACAAATATCATCATGATTATTATCAAGCTGGGCCACCCTCAACCCACAGGTGTCAGCTCATGGGGATCGCAGCCTTGCTCACCCCAGGCCCCTGCCAAGTCCCAAGAGTTTTCAACCTGGAAAATTCAGGTCGGTTAATTCTTCCAAGCCTATTCCACCTCAGTCCACTGCCCACCCACCCCATCCTTTTTAAATTCACACACACACACACACACACACACACACACACACACACACCACCCAACTCAGAAAGAAAATTGGTCCCTCTGCCCAAATCTGCACACCTTGGCTAAAGGCTACCACCTTCAGTTGAGGGTGGGGGGCTGGGAAGGGCCCTGGGGGTCAGACGCTCCAGAAGTTCTCAGGATTTGGGATGATGTGGGGAGATTTGGGGGCCGGGGGGTGGGGCCTGCCTGGACCAACAGTTTCTAGGCCCGGTCTTCCCCTGGAAAGTAGAGACTAGGTCTCGGCGACACCATTCCCTAGTCCCGATGCCCTACAGTGCATGTTGAGCCTGGGATAGTTTGGGGGTTTCAAGCATCTGCCTCCAGAGGGGCAAAGGGAATTCAATCATTCATTCATTCAATAGTATTTATTGAGTGCTTACTATGTGCAGAGCACTGTACTAAGCGCTTGGAATGAACAAGTCGGCAACAGATAGAGACAGTCCCTGCCGTTGGACGGGCTCACAGTCTAATCGGGGAGACGGACAGACAAGAACAATGGCAATAAAACTATCAGATAGGGTCTGGAGAGGGATTGGGGGGATGGAACACTGTTCCCATCACCCCAGGGAGCCCCTGAAACAGCTCCTATGGCCCAGATGGAGCTAGAAGGACTGAAGCACCTCAGGACTGGAATTCCAGTAGGTTGAGCTGGTAAACTGGGGCGAGGACACTAGTAATGACTGAGCTTCTTGGCATGGGAGAAATGGGGCTAAGGCACCTGGAAGATAAACGTTGAGGTTCTGGACGCCTCGATTCTGTAAAGAGGGTGGGTAGTCGACACCAGAGGCCAGCCCTCGGGTCAAGGAATTCAGATAGGCTGAAGCTGGGGTGTCGTCCGGAGTTGACCTAGGAGATGGGATTTTCTGTGGTCCCAGAGGCTGGGTGAATCTCTACGGTCAGATTAGGGGCGACCCTGCAAGAGGTTAATGTCAAACTGGCACTGCCACTTTGACGAGCACTCTGGGGGAGCATGCAATTTTCAAGGCGCGGTGTCAAAACAAAATGAAAAAGCCGTAATACGCTCAATCTACCGGCCTCAGAGGGATACAGCTGAGGACTGGAGCATGGAAAAATCAATTTAATGATTCGAAGCTCAAATCCCTGACTTTCTTCAATCGACCCTCTCCCCCCTCCCTCCCGCGCGGGGACCTCGGGGGTCGCCCTCCATCCTCACGCCAACATGGGGACGATGGGGGGCTTTTTGAAAAGAGGGAGTTGGAGTTACTCCAAGGAAAACCGCCTATTATCTGCTACCTCCTTTTACCCCAATTTGTTTGTAACGGAGGAGGGCGGAAAGTGATTTTTTTGTTTTTTTCAGACCGGAGTTTCCGTGGGAGCTGGGCCTTCCGGAACCTTTGCAGGCTACTGGGTTTGCCCCAGGCTCGGTGGAGGCATCGTCCCGGTTCATTCCCAGGCCGTAGGTGGTGATGCTCCCTTGCCCCCCTCGCGCTCCCCGCCCCGGCTTTGCCTCCTTCCCTCCCTGAGTTTTTATTCAGCAAGTAAAAGGCTTGGCAGTCCCCAGGAAGGATTGGGGAAAGTCGTGCCTTGGCATATTGGGCTCTGGCTCTGTAATCGGTAATGAAATGTGAAAACTTCAAAGACCTCGGAGCTGCAGAAGATGGGAGCACCGCTCAACCCGCTCCGCACCCCGATCCCAGTCCCGCTTTCAGCCCCGCTCCCATCCCCGCTCTCCAGGTCCCGCTCCCGGTCCCGCTCCCGCTCCCAGCCCCGCTTCCCAGCCCCGCTCCAATCCCCGCTCCCCAGGTCCCGCTCTCATCCCCGCTTGCCAGGTCCCGCTCCCCAGGTCCCGCTCCCAGCCCCGCTTCCCAGGTCCCGCTTCCCAGGTCCCGTTCCCAGGCCCCTCTCCCAGCCCCGCCCCCCAGGACCCGCCCCCAGGTCCCGCTCCCAGGTCCCGCTCCCGAGGTCCCGTTTCCAGGTCCCGTTCCCAGGCCCCTCTTCCAGCCCCGCTCCCAGGTCCCGCTCCCGGTCCCCTCGGCGGCCCTCCGTGCAGCAGGTGGGCCCTGGCGGGGGCCAGACGCAGCCGGAGGCCTCCTGCGGAGAGGTCGAGACACCCGGGGCCCGGATCCCGCAGCCCCCAGCCCGCAGCCCGCAGCTGGAGTCTGGAGCTCGAGCCCGGAGGTCCTGTCCTCTTCTGTCCTGTCCTGTCCTGCCCCAGGCCTTTGAATAATAATGATGGCATTTCTTAAGCGCTTACTATGTGCCAGCACTCTTTTAATAATAATAATAATAATAATATTGATGATGTTGGTATTCGTTAAGGGCTTACTATGTGCAGAGCACTGCTCTAAGCGCTGGGGTAGATCCAGGGTAATCAGGTTGCCCCACGTGAGGCTTCTCCAGCGTTTTAAGCGCTGGGGTAGATACAAGGGCATCAGGTTGTCCCACGTGGGGCTCACAGTCTTCATCCCCATTTTCCAGATGAGGGAACTGAGACACAGAGAAGTGAAATGCCTTGACCGGAGTCACACAGCTGACAAGTGGCAGAGGAGGGATTAGAACCCACGACCTCTGACTCTAAAACCCGTGCTCGCTGCTTCTCTAAGTGAACGGTCTTTGAAGTGAAGGGCAGAATGACGATTCCGCGCTAAGCTTTCTGAGGAACCCTAATCTCGTCTCCGGGTGATTCCCCCAGACCACCCCCCGGGAGGTCGGAGAGCAGCGAGCGGTGCGGCCCACTGAGCTGCTCTCTCCGACCTTGTTTGGGGCCTGGAGGCGGCGGTGGGGCCGGAGGACCGTCCATCCCTCGGAATGACCGCCCCAAACGGCCGGGTCCCTTTCTCTAAAGAGAAGCAGTGTGGCTCAGTGGAAGGAGCCCGAGCTTGGGAGCCAGAGGTCATGGGTTCTAATCCCGGCTCCGCCACCGATTGGGCAAATCACTTCTAGCTTCTCTGGGCTTCCGTTACCTCATTTGTAAGTTGGGGATTGAGACTGTGAGCCCCACGTGGGACAGGGACTGTATCCAACCCGATCTGCTTGTATCCAACCCACCGCTTAGTACGGTGCCTGGCACATAGTTAAGCGCTTGACAAATACCATAATTGTTACTATTATTATTAAAACAATGCCCATCGTCGCGGAGCTGGACCCAAGCGTCCTGGAGCTGGAGGGCCGGGCAGCCGACGGACTCTCCAAGCAGTCGCCCGGGAGGGCGAACACTTCCCGAAGCCTTCGGAAAGCTTTCGTCGTTCATTCATCCGTTCAATCGTATTTACTGTGCACTTACTGTGATGATGATGATGGTATTTGCTAAGCGCTTACTATGTGCCAAGCACTGTTCCAAGCACTGGGATAGATACAAGGTTATCAGGTTGTCCTTAAGCGCTTCCTATGTGCCAAGCACTGTTCCAAGCGCTGGGATAGATACAAGGTTATGAGGTTGTCCCGCGTGGGGCTCACAGTCTTAATCCCCGTTTTACAGATGAGGTAACTGAGGCACAGAGAAATGAAGTGACTTGCCCAAAGTCACACAGCCAAGTGGCGGATCTGGGATTAGAACTCACGACCTCTGACTCCCAAGCCGTGCTCTTACCCCTAAGCCACGCTGCTTCTCTCTTACTGTGTGCAGAGCACTGTTCTAAGTGTTTGGGAAAGTACAATACAGCAATAAAGAGAGACAATCCCTCATCACAACGAGCTAGCAGGCTCCAGGCCCGCTCTGAGCCTCCTCTCAGAGGCTTCATCAGGACCCCACAGCTTGCCCAAAACCCAGGTGTGGAGTGGGCATCTCCCCGAGTGGCCCCGAGCCATCAAACCTGCAAGTGGTTGCTTGGGGGTGGGCGAGGAAGGAGAAAACTCCCCCAGCACGAATCCCAGCCCCGAGGGACAGGGCTGCCCTTCTCCCCTGGGCCCAGGGCAGGGGTGGGGGGCTTCTCGGGGTGCACGTCCCACCCTTTCACGAGGACTCCCCCTCCTTCGTCTCTTGGGCAGCAGTGCCAGGCTTTGGGGCCCGACCCCCAATCCCAAAGGCGCAGGGTGGTCAGGGCCGGGCCCGTCCTGGGCACTGCCAGGCTTCGCCCCGCTCTTGGGGGACTTGTAACCCCAGCACTCAGAACATTAACTTGCCCTGGCACTTGGTGGCACCGAGGGAGGTGGCGAACCCTGTCACTAATGCTCTGCACACAGTAAGCGCTCTTTATTTTGATGCTATTGATGCCTGTCTACTTGTTTTGTTTTGTTGTCTGTCACCCCCTCCTTCTAGACTGTGAGCCTGTTGTTGGGTAGGAATTGTCTCTATCTGTTGCCGAATTGTCCTTTCCAAACCATTAGTACAGAGCTCTGCACACAGTAAGTGCTCAATAAATACGATTGCATGAATAAATGAATGGACACATGTCCCAGCCCCACTGGGCTGGGCTAAAGCCCTAGAGTTAATCGCAAGACTCGCCAGATTTCAAGTTCTCGTTCCTTTTTCCCCCTTCGGTCCCCGCTATCTGCCGCTTTCATTCTTCCTTAATCCTCATTTTCCTGTTGACTTTGGTTTTAGATAACGTCCCAAGGCAGTTTGGAAGGGTCGCAGGCCGTCGTGGGGCAGGGAACAGGTCTACCAACTCTGCTGTATCGTACTCTCCCAAGCGCTTAGTACAGTGCTCGGCACACGGTAAGCGTTGAGTAAATACTACGGATTGATCGTTTCTCTGTTAAAGGGCCTCTTCCCTTGCCCAGTAACGCCCAGTGCCGGTCCCTGCGGTTACGCCGATGTCCAGTTTGCATCCTCCTACACCGGATCCTCCGAGGCTCTTCCCCATCTGAGCTTTCTCCTTCCCCAAAAGATTCTCGGGGAGGATTAGGGACAACGAAGAATGCTCTGACTGGAAGCAAGAGTCCAGGCTGGGAATCTTTGGGATGGGAGGTAGAGAAGCATGGAGAGAGGGGGAAGAATAAGGGAAGAAGAGGGGAAGAGAAGGAGGGGGAGGGATGGAAGAGGGGAATCATAAATAGAGAAGAAATGGATAGGGAGAGGGATGAGAAAGGGGGAAGGAGAGGTTGGGACAAGGTAGGGGAGAGGAGGGAATCGGGGAAGGATAGGGGAAAGGAAGAGGAGCAGCAGGGCTCAGTGGAGACAGAACGGGCCTGGGAGTCAGAGGACCTGGGTTCTAATCCCAGCTTTTACCATGTGTCTGCTATGTGACCTTGGACAAATCACTTAAATTATCTGTGCCTCAATTATCTCATCTGTAAAATGGGGATTAAATCCTACTCCATCCTACTTAGACTTTGAGACTCATGTGGGATGGGGCTGTGTCCAACCTGATTAATCTGTACCCACCCCAGTGCTTAGAACAGTGCTTGATGCATAGTAAGAGTTTAACAAGCACCATTATTATTAATTATTATTAGGAAGGGATGGGGAAGGGCAGGGTAAGGTCATTTTGGGCAGGGAAGGTATCCTCTAATTCTGTTGCGTTATACTCTCCCAAGCCCCTAGCGCAGTGTTCTGAACACAGTAAGCGCTCAATAAATATCACTAATTGTTTGAGAGGAAGAGATGAGGAAGGATGGGGAAGAGGGGTGATGAAGAGGACTGGGGAAAGACGGGATTGAGGAAGGATAATGAGATATAAGGGATGGGGAAGGATAACAGGAGATAGAGGGATGGGGAAGGATAAAGGGAGAGAAAAAAGTAGGGGAGGGATGGGGGAAAGGAGGACAAGAGGACAGGAGAGAAAGAAGAGGAGAGGAAGGGAAGTGGGAGAGGGGTGTGAAACGGAAGAGGGAGGGAGGAAAGAGGAAAAATAGGGAACTAGAATGGGAATGAAATGGGAATGAAATGGGAAAGGATAGATGGACGAAAGGAGGGAAAGAAGAAAGGAAAGGAAAAAGGGAGTAGAAAAGTAGGATGATAAGGTGAGAGAGCACAGATGGAGTGGAATGGCTAACGGAGGCGCCTGGGAGAGGGACAAGGGGATGGAGAAGGGAGGGGAGAAGGAAAGAGAAGTAGGGGAAAGGTAGGAGAGTGTAGGGGCAGGGAGCAGGATGAGCCGGGGAGAAGAAACAAGAAGATGAGGGAGAGAGGAAGAGCTCGCGTGGGGGGAAAGGGGGGCGGGTGCATGGGCGGGGTGGGGGTTGTGTAGGCTTCCAGCACCACCTGGTGTTTCTCGGAGGACTGGCAGGGGCAGGGAGGGGCAAGGGCAGGGGCAAGCAGGGGCAGGGGCAGGGGCAGGCGTAGGGGCATGGCAGGGCAGGCCAGGGCCGAGCAGGGCAAGGGCAGAGCAGGGCCGTGGGCAGGGGCATGGCAGGGCAGGCTAGGGCCGAGCAGGGCAGGGGCAGAGGCAGAGGCAGAGGCAGGGGTAGGGGTAAGGGCAGGGTAGGGGCGGGGCAGGTCCAGGGCAGAGCAGGGGCAAGACAGGAGCAGGGTAGGGGCAGGCAGGGCAGGACCGAGCAGGGCAGGGGCAGGTCAGGGCAGGCCAGGGCCGAGTAGGGCAGGGACAGGGACAGGGGTAGGGGCGGGGCAGGACTCGGCTCTGGGATCCTTTCCTCTCTCCGTGCTCCCTCCCTGAGGTCTTGGCTGCTCAGGAGAGTGCGGGGAGGCGAGGCGGGGGAGGGAGGGAGAGAGAGAGGGAAGGAGAGAGGGAGGGCCCGAGCCTGGGAGGGACAGGGTTGGGGCCTTCCGGAAGATAGATCCTAGGCTAACCCCAACCTCGTTCGTCCTGAGGCCCAGCTCAGCCCTCGGCCCACAGTTAGTAATAATAATTATTATTATTGTTGTTTTTATTATGGTATTTGTTAAGCACTTACTATGTGCCAAGCACTGGTCTGTGCACTAGGGTAGATACAAGGTAATCAGGTTGTCCCACGTGGGGCTCACGGTCTTAATCCCCATTTTCCAGATGAGCTAACCAAGGCACAGAGAAGTTAAGTGGCTTGACCAAGGTCACACAGCAGACAACTGGCGGTGACAGGATTAGAACCCACGTCCTCTGACTCCCCAGCCCGTGCTCTTTCCAATAGGCCACGCTGCTTCTGGTGGCCTCGAGTTGTCGTAGCCCACAGTTGTTCGGCTCCAATCCCAAGGGGCAGGGGAGAGGAGCAGGAGAGAGGGGCAGGGGAGAGGGGCAGGAAAGAGGGGCAGGGGAGAAGGGGAGGGGAGAGGGACAAGCTCCCCCTCAGGCTCTGCTTTGTTTTGGCAGAAGGTTTCACCTGCAGGAAAATAACACGTTTCCAGCTGCCTTGATGAGTTATTACTGGGTTGTTATTGTTAGGCAAGTGGACAGAGGAAAGAGAAATTTGCTTAGAGTCGCAATGCTGCCCTGTCCACCCCCGGCCAGGGTCGTGAGCAGGGGAAGTTCTGGAGGGGCAGCGGGCGGGGGTCATGGTGGGCAGGGGGCTCCCAGGCGGTGCCCGCTCTGTGGGTGCTGGGCCGGGCTGTCCAAAGCTAGCGGGGCCCAGGCCGTCCTTCGTCCCAACCTCTCCTGACCCTTTCCTCCTCGACACGTTTCCCTCTTCCCTCCCACAAGCCAGGCATTTTTCTGCACAGGCCATCGGGTCCCTCGCGACACCTCCGTGGCTGGGCTGAACAGGAGGACCAGCGAAGGTGTGGGGCGGGGATGCGGGGTACGGAGCGCGGGGTGAGGGGCGGGGGATTCTCCACTCCGGACCAAAGGAATTACAAGGGCACAGGCCTATTGGGCCCCAGGACTTTTAGTGCATTCTGGCCATCCGCTCCCAGTCCCCGGGTATATATATATTGTGTTTTTTTTAAAAACCCCCAACCCATCCGGGATGCGGTGGGAATTGAGAAGGGGAGGGGAGCCTGAAGGGAAGAGCCCCGGAAGGGAAGAGCAAAATCGGGATAGGGAGGGGAAGGAGAGAGAGGAAGGAGGAGGAGGAAGAGGAAAAGGAGGAGAAGGGGGAGGAGAAAGAGAAGGAGAAGGAGGAGGAGGAGGAGAAGGAGGAGGAGATGGAGGAGGAAGAGAAGAAGGAGAAGGAAAAGAGGAGATGGAGGAGGAGGAGAAGAGGAGAAGGAGAATGAGGACAAGGAGAAGGAGGAGAAGGAGGAGGAGGAGGAGAAGAGGGAGAGGAAGGACAAGAAGAAAAGTAGTAGAAGAAGAAGAAGAAATGGAGGTAAGAGAAGAAGCATGGCCTAGTGGATAGAGCACTGGCCTAGGAGTGAGAAGGACTGGGTTTCTAATTCTGGCTTGGCTATTAGTCTGCTGTGTGACCTTGGGCAAATTATTTAACTTCTCTGTGTCTCATCTGTAAAATGGGGATTCAGTCCATGAGCCCAGTGTGGAACATGACCTGTGTCCAACCTGATTAGTTTGTACCTATCCCAGTGCTGAGTAGAGTGCCTTGCACATAGTAAGTGCTCAACAAGTACCATAAGAAAAAGAGGGGGAGCCGAAGGGGTTATTATTCTCTCTCCCTTTCGAAAAGGTGATTGCAACAGGCTGACCAAGGATGTCACTGATGCTGTAGGGAGACGTTGCCTTCTCCCCTGAAGATGTATACGCTTAAGAGGCATAATGAAAAATGCTCCTGCTTGTTAGTACATCTAGAGGGTATTTCATTAGCATACGGTTAGTTAAGAAATTATGGCTCTTAGGAAACTAGCTTCTGCACAATAAAATGATTTTAAAAACGACATTTAAAAAAATTCGATTAAAATATAATGTTCTGTTTAGTTAATGCTGCAAAATGTTTAGTTTGCAAATTACAGCGTGGCTAATTTCATTTACTTTCTGCTGACATTCCCATTAGCGGGAGGAGGCCAGGCAGACATGGCTAGACTGCAGATTCCCATCTGCCTCCATGGCAGTCATTCAGGTTCCCTGAGACCTCGAGTCAACCCTCTTCCCAACCCTTCTCCTCAATCAAATGTATTTACGGAACATTTATTGTGTGCAGAGCACTGTAATAAGCGGGTGGGACAGTTTAATAATGTAGACACAATTTGTGGCCTCAAGAAACTTACAGTCTAGTGGTGGAGACAGACATTAAAATCAATCACAGAAAGGGGAGGCAACAGAGGATAATAGGTTGATGGTAGTAAGTGCTGCAGAGGTGGGCGTGGGGTAAGTATTGAAGGACTCGGGGGGACCTGCTCAGTTGCATAGGCAACGCAAAAGGGAGGGGAAATAGGGTGGAGAGATGAGAGTGAATCAGGGAAGGCTTCTTAGGCCCTGATGCCATTTCCACTCCCTCTCCTCATCTTTCCTCCTCTTCTCACATCAAACTCTCTGTCATGAAGGAGGAAGGGACGGGACATTGCACTTCGAAACTCTCCCGGGTCCTGCATATCTCAGGACCACCTTCCTCCTCCTCCTGGAAATCAAGGGAGGCAATGTGGTCTTGTGGAAAGAGCGGAGACCTGGGAGCTTGATCTGGGGCAAGTCACTTAACCTCTTTGCACTTTGGTTTCTTTGTAAAACGGAGATAAGATATTTGTTCTCCCTACTTCTCAGATTGCCAGCCCTGGGTGAAACGGGGGCTGCATCTGATCTAATTATTTTTATTTCTCCCTACTATTTAGCTCATGGTAAGAGCTTTACGATGATGGAGTCTCCTGTCAAGTCTCGGTGCAGTCACGGAGACTACAGGGCCGAGAACCTGTGCAAAGAAATTGATTATAGAGCTAACGGTTGCCCAGCGGCTTTCATAGGCTTTCGTCCTTTCCCAGGATCAGTGGGGGCAATGGGCAAGTAGGTGGGCAAGAGAGTGGTATATTGTTGAGGATCCACAATCAAACTAAAGCCAAAGGGACCACAGCATAGTGCCAATCCTTGTCCCAGCATCAATCAATCAAATTTACTGATCACTTATTGTGTCCAGACCACTGTACTAAACTCTTGAAAGAGTCAATGTAACACAGTAGATATGTTCCTTGCCCACAGTGAGCTTACAGTTTAGAGGGAGAGATGGACATTGATATAAATAAGTAAATTATGGATATGTATATATGTGTTGAGGGGCTGAAGGAGGGGTGAATATAGGGTGCAAATCGAAGTGTAAGTGCAAATGCAGAAGCAGGTGGGAGAGAGGAAATGAAGACTTAGTTAGGGAAGGCCTCTTGAAGGAAAAGTGCTTTTAATTAGGCCTTGAAGTGGGGGAGAGTGATCATCTGTTGGATATGAAGAGGGAGGGCGTTCCAGGCAAAACAAGACAAGACTTGGGCGAGGGGTCAGCGGTGAGATAGAGGAGATTGAGATACAGTGAATAAGTTGGCATTAGAGGAGTGAAGTGTGTGGGCTGAGTTGTAGTAGGGAGGTAAGATAAGAAGGGGCAAGGTGATTGAGTGCTTTCAAGACAGTGGTAAAGAGTTTCTGTTTGATAAGAAGGTCGATGGGCAACTACCGGAGGTTCTTGAAGAGTGGGGAAACATGGACTGACCGCTTCTGTGGAAAAATGATCTGGGCAGTGGAGTGAAGTGAGGACTGAAGTGGGGAGAGACAGGAGGAGGGAGGTCAGCAGGGAGGCTGATGCAGTAATCAAGATGGGAGAGGACAGGTGCTTTGATCAGCACGGTAGCAGTATGGATGGAGAGAAAAAGGTGGATTTTAGCGATAACGTGGAGGTAGAACCTACAGGATTTGGTGACACGTTGAATATATAGGCTGAATGAGAGAGATGAGTCAAGGATAACGCCACGATTATGGGCTTGTAAGACAGAGTTGCCACAGTAGCCGCTTCAGTAGCTCACATTCTTCGCATCCCACCTCTGTCAACTGTTTTCAGGATTCTTACTAATGTGCCACTCTGTGAGACGTCCTAGGTGGTTCTTCTGTTGGAAATATTTGCTGTTGGGTTTGTCCCAAAAGACATTCTACTGCTTCTAGCTGTTTTACCCCCTCAGCGGGGCAAAGCAGGAGATACTTGGGCTTTGCAAGGAGGAGTGCTGAATAAATATCATAATGCTATTATTGACTACTTGGCCTTCTGCGTCTGTGGGTTACTTCCAGTCTTTCCCACATCTGTCTTGGGAGGGTCAGGGGTGCTGGGTGTGGGTGACGGAGATGAAGAGAGGGAGAAAGAACATTCTTGTGATGCCAGATGATGGAAGTGGTGATTGGGGATCTTCTCTCTTCTCTCTTGCCTCTCTGAGGGAGGCTGACTTTCTAAATCTCAGATCAAATGCCAAGGAGTCCTTCGACTCTTGCTCAGAAGTGACTCTGCCCAGCTCACCATGTGCTATGTTTCTTTTCCTTCATCCTGTCAGTCTCTGTGCCCCCAGCTTTCTCTCCCACCTTTACTGGAAGACCGCATCTAGCGATTAGCTCACCTGAGAAAGCAGCCCTGTAGACACTCAAATGGTCCTCGGCGAAGCCAAGGAGGCCACGGGGCTGCAGAACTAGAAACTAAACGCTGTGTGTGTGTGTGTGTGTGTGTGTGTGAGAGAGCTCTCATGTCCATTGTCATTGGTACTTCTATACTTAAGCACTTAGTACAGTGCTCGGCACACAGAAAGTGCTCAATAAATACTCCTGATTGGTTCTCGACCAAGGCAGTGCCATAGCACAGGCTTCCACAGGCCTCTATGTTGGTGGGCACTGTTCTTCCCTCTTAATGCTGTTCTGGTGGTCTCAACTCTGAAAAAGCCTCTTATTCTGCCCCCCTTCTCCTCTCTCTAAAGCCAAGGGAAACATTTCCAGGCATCGTCCTCCACCCCAACTGAATCCTGAGGGGCTCTGGGCTCCCATTGACCGCCCCAGGTGCTAATATTGAGATGGGATGGGTGGGGATGATGGGGAGGGAGGAAAGAATTGTTTGATGTGGGAGGAGGAGGGAGGGCCAAGGTCATTTGGTCATTCAATTGGAAATAAGGAGTGTGATAAGGAGTGTGACCCTTTAACCCAAATTTAGCGGCCCCTGTTCATTTCCCCACACCAGGGTTAGTTAGCAGTGCTCCAGGGTCTCAGCCCCACTTAGGAAGGGTCCTGATTCCTGAAGCAACAGGGCTCAGTGGAAAGAGCCCAGGCTTGGGAGTCAGAGGTCATGGGTTCGAGTCCCAGCTCTGCCATTTGTCAGCTGTGTGACTGTGGGCAAGTCACTTAACTTCTCTGTGCCTCAGTTCCCTCATCTGTAAAATGGGGATTAACTGTGAGCCTCCCGTGGGACAACCTGATTACCCTGTATCTACCCCAGCGTTTAGAACAGTGCTCTGCACATAGTAAGTGCTTAACAAATACCAACATTATTATTATTATTATTAGTCCCTCTGGGCCAGGCCGGGCTGGTCCAGGCCCCTGGCTACAGCCCCTCAAGGGTGGGCTGAGAGGGGTAGAGAGACAGACTCTGCCTGTAGGTCTTTGCTGCCTCTCTGCCTGGAGCAAGATGCTCCTCCTCAAACTGTCTCCTCCCCAGGGTGTGTGTGTGTTGGTGGGGAGTGTATATGTACTCATTCATTTATTCAATCGTATTTATTGAGTGCTTACTGTATGCACTGAAGTAAGCGCTTGGAATGTACAATTCTGCAACAGAGACCATCCTTGCCCAACAACGGGCTCACAGTCTAAAAGGGGGAGACAGCAAAACAAAACAAGTAGTCAGGCATCAATACCATCAAGATATATATATATGTGTACATCATTAATAAAATAAATAGAGCAATAAATATGTACAAATATATACAAGTGCTGGGGGGAGGGGAAGGGGGTAGAGCAGAGGGAGGGAGTAGGGGCGATGGGGAGAGGAAGGGCAGAGGGAAAGAGAGGGCTCAGTCTGGGAAGCCCTCCTGGAGGAGGTGAGCTCTCAGTAGGGCTATGTATGTGAAGGGACCCACAAATACAGGGGGACAGGACCCAAGGGGCCATGGGGAAGTAGCTCTTGGAAATATATCCTGCTCAGCCCCCAGACAGCGGCGATGAGGGTCGATGAGGTCAAGAGGATCAATCAATCATTCGTATTTATTGAATGCCTACTGCGTGCAGAACACTGAACCAAACGCTTGGGAGAGTACACCACACTAGAGTTGATAGATCTTGCCCACGTGGACTTTACAGACTGGGGGGCGGGGGGGGGGGCAGACATTGAAATAAATTACAGAAGGGGAAATGACATTGCACTCTACCTTGCTCTCGCCTATTTCACCACCAATCCCTTGCCCATGTCCTGCCTCTGGCCTGGAATGCCCTCCCTCTTCAAATCCGACAGATAATTACTCTCGGGCCCCCATTCAAAGCCTCATTGAAGGCACATCTCCTCCAAGAAGCCTTCCCTGACTGAGCCCTCCTTTCCTCGTCTCCCATTCCCTTCTGTGTCGCCCTGACTTGCTCTCTTTATTCATCTTCCCTCCCAGACCCACAACACTTGGGTAAATATCTGTAATTCATTTACTTATTTCTTTATATTGATATCTGTCTCCCCCTCACCGTGGGCAGAAAATGTGTCTATTGTTATGTCGTATTCTACCAAGCGTTTAGACAATGCTCCGCACACAGTAAGTGCTCAGTAAATACAATCGAATAAATGAATGAAATGGTAGGGAATAATAAGGATATAATGGCATTTGTTACGCGCTTACTATGTGCAGAGCACTGTTCTAAGCGCTGGGGTAGATACAGGGTAATCAGATTGTCCCACGTGGGGCTCCCATTTTTTTTTTTTAATCCCCATTTTTACAGACAAGGTAACTGAGGCCCAGAGAATTTAAGTGACTTGCCCAAGGTCACACAGTAGACAAGTGGCGGAGTCAGGATTAGAACCCACGACCTCTGACTCCCAAGCCCGGGCTCTTTCCACTGAACCATGCTGCTTCTCTGAGCCACGCTGCTTCTCTGGATATGTGGAGTGAATATTAAAGTGGGGGACGGGCAGAAGATGACCCCTCTTCAGTGGCAGAGAAGCACGAGAAGCAGCGTGGCTCAGTGGAAAGAGCTCGGGCTTGGGAGTCAGAGGTCATGGCTTCTAATCCCGGCTCTGCCACTTATCAGCTGTGTGACTACTTTGGGCAAGTCACTTCACTTCTCTGTGCCTCAGTGACCTCATCTGTGAAATGTGGATGAAGACTGTGAGGCCCACGTGGGACGACCCGATGACCCTGTAACAACCCCAGCGCTTAGAACAGTGCTTGGCACATCGTAAGTGCTTAACAAATACCAACGTTATTATTATTATCAGCTGCGTGACTTTGGACAAGTCACTTCATTTCTCTGGGCCTCAGTGACCCCATCTATGAAATGAGGATTAAGAATGTGAGCCCCACGTGGGACAACCTGATGACCTTGTATCAACCCCAGCGCTTAGAACAGTGCTTGGCACATCGTAAGCGCTTAACAAATACCAACGTCATTATGAATATCAGCTGCGTGACTTTGGGCAAGTTACTTCACTTCTCTGGGCCTCAGGGACCCCATCTATGAAATGGGGATTAAGAATGTGAACCCATTTATTGACCGACCCCAGCTGATATCGTCCCCAGCGCTTTAAACAGTGCTTGGCACGTAGTGAGCGCTTAACACATATCATTAATACGATTGAAGTTATTATGATGATGATGAATAATAATAATCTCCATTTTCCAGATGAAGTAGCTGAGGCCCAGAGAAGTGAAGTGACTTGCCCAAGGTGACAGAGCAGGGAAGGGGGGGCCGCGATTAGAGCACCGGCCCCCTCTCCCCCGGTCGAATGACGTAGAGGGTGGACGACGCCCCGGCCACGGGGAGGGAGAGCAGAGGCGCCCGCCACGGCCCCATCCCTTCATCTCCTCTGTCAAAGGGGGATGAAGATTGGGAGCCCCATGGGGGACCACCTCAACACCTTGTAATAATAATAATAACAATAATAATAATAATAATAACAGTGATATTTGTTAAGCACTTACTATGTGCCCAGCACTGTTCTAAGCGCTGAGGGGGAATACAAGGTGATAATAATAATGGTGGTATTTGTTAAGCGCTTACTACGTGCAAAGCACTGTCCTAAGTGCTGGGGGGATACAGGGGGATCAGATTGTCCCACGTGGGGCTCACAGTTTTAATCCCCATTTTACAGATGAGGTATCTGAGGCACAGAGAAGTGAAGTGACTTGCCCAAAGTCACACAGCTAGCAAGCGGCAGAGCCAGGTTTCGAACCCATGACCTCTGACTCCCAAGCCCAGGCTCTTTCCACTGAGCCACGCTGCTTCTCTAATAATAATATTGTTGGTATTTAAGTGCTTCCAATGTGAGAGCACTGTTCTAAACATTGGGGTAGATCCAGGGTAATCAGGTTGTCCCACGTGAAGCTCACAGTTCATTCATTCATTCATTCAATAGTATTTATTGAGCGCTTACTATGTGCAGAGCACTGTACTAAGCGCTTGGGATGAACAAGTCGGCAACAGATAGAGACAGTCCCTGCCGTTTGACGGGCTTACGGTCTAATCGGGGGAGACGGACGGACAAGAACAATGGCAATAAATAGAGTCAAGGGGAAGAACATCTCGTAAAAACAATGGCAACTAAATAGAATCAAGGCGATGTACAATTCATTAACAAAATAAATAGGGTAACGAAAATTCTTCATCTCCACTTTCCAGATGAGGGAACTGAGGCCAGAGAAGTAAAGTGACTGGCCCATAGTCATACGGCTGACAGATAGCAGAGCTGGGATTCGAACCCATGACATCTGGCTCCCAAGGCCCGGCTCTTTCCACTGAGCCACGCTGCTTCTCTATCAGGTGGTCCCACGTGGGGCTCACAGTCTTCATCCCCATGTAGAGAAGCAGCGTGGCTCAGTGGAAAGAGCTCAGGCTTGGGAGTCAGAGGTCATGGGTTCGAATGCCGGCTCTGCCACTTGGCAGCTGAGTGACTGTGGGCAAGTCACTTCACTTCTCTGAGCCTCCATGATCCTCATCTGGAAAATGGGGATGAAGACTGGGAGCCTCAGGTGGGACAACAAGAGCCCGGGCTTTGGAGTCAGAGGTCATGGGTTCGAATCCCTGCTCGGCCACATGTCAGCTGTGTGACTTTGGGCAAGTCACTTAACTTCTCGGTGCCTCAGTGCCCTCATCTGTAAAATGGGGATGAAGACTGTGAGCCCCACGTGGGACAACCTGATTCCCCTGTGTCTACCCCAGCGCTTACAACAGTGCTCTGCACAGAGTAAGCGCTTAACAAATATCAACATTATTATTATTACTTCAATTCTCTGGGCCTCAGTCACCTCATCTGGAAAATGGGGACGAAGACAGTGAGCCTCACGTGGGACAGTGCTCTGCACATAGTAAGCGCTTAATAAATACCAACAACCCGATTACCCTATATCTCCCCCAGCGCTTAGAACAGTACTCTGCACATAGTAAGCGCTTAACAAGTACCAAGATTATTATTATTTTCCAGATGACGTCACTGAGGCCCCAAGAAGTGAAGTGACTTGCCCACAGTCACACAGCTGACAAGTGGCAGATTGGGGATTCGAACCCGTGACCTCTGACTCCCCAACCGGGGCGCTTTCCACCGAGCCCCGCTGCTTCTCTGCAATCCCCCCAGCGCTTAGAACAGGGCTTCGCGCACAGCAACGTGGCTCAGTGGAAAGAGCCTGGGCTGGGGACTCAGGGGTCATGGGTTCAAATCCCAGCTCCGCCGCTTGTCAGCTGGGTGACTTTGGGCAAGTCACTTCACTTCTCTGGGCATCAGTTCCCTCAACTGTAAAATGGGGATGAAGCCCGTGAGCCCCACGTGGGACAAGCTGATGACCTTGTATTCTCCCCAGTGCTTAGAACAGTGCTTGGCACATAGTAAGCGCTTCACAGACGCCATCATTATCTCCCCCGACTAGAGTGTGAGCCCGTCCCTGGGCAGGGAGGGTCTCTCTCTGTTCCCGAGCTGTCCATTCCAAGCGCTTAGTCCAGTGCTCTGCACATAGTAAGCGCTCAGTCAATCTGAGAAGCAGCGTGACTCAATGGAAAGAGCCCGGGCTTGGGAGTCAGAGGTCATGGGTTCGAATTCTGGCTCTGCCACTTGTCAGCTGTGTGACTCTGGGCAAGTCATTTCACTTCTCTGTGCCTCAGTTCCCTCATCTGTAAAATGGGGATGAAGACTGTGAGCCCCACGTGGGACCACCTGATTCCCCTGTATCATCCCCAGCGCTTAGAACAGTGCTCTGCACATAGTAAGCGCTTATCAAATACCAACTTTATTATTATTAATATTACGATTGAATGAATGAACAACATTATTATTATTATTATTATTACGATTGAATGAATGAATGAATGAATGAATGAATGAAAGGAAGCGCTTAACCAATACCACCTTTAGTATTATAATTACTATTGAATGAATGAATGAATGAACATTATTATTACAATTGAATGAATGAAATGGAAGCACTTAACAAATACCACCATCGTTATTATTACGATTGAATGAATGAAGAACATTATTATTATTACGATTGAATGAATGGATGGAAGCACTTAACAAATACCACCATCGCTATTATTACGATTGAATGAATGAATGAAGAACATTATTATTATCACGATTGAATGAATGAATGGAAGCCCTTCACAAATACCATCTTTATTATTATAATTACGATTGAATGAATGAATGAATGAATGAAAGGAAGCGCTTAACCAATACCACCTTTATTATTATAATTACTATTGAATGAATGAATGAACATTATTATTACAATTGAATGAATGAAATGGAAGCACTTAACAAATACCACCATCGTTATTATTACGATTGAATGAATGAAGAACATTATTATTATTATTACGATTGAATGAATGAATGGAAGCCCTTCACAAATACCACCTTTATTATTATAATTACGATTGAATGAATGAATGAACATTATTATTATTACGATTGAATGAATGAATGGAAGCTCTTAACAAATACCACCATCGCTATTATTACGATTGAATGAATGAATGAAGAACATTATTATTATTACGATTGAATGAATGAATGAAAGGAAGCACTTAGCAAATACCACCTTTCTTATAATCATTACGATTGAAGGAATAAATGAATGAACATTATTATTACGATTGAATGAACGGAAGGAAGCACTTAACTCATGCCCCCTTTATTATGATAATGACGATCGAATGAACGTTATTACTATTACGACTGACTGAATGAAAGGAAACACTTAACTCATGTCACCTTTATTATGATAATTACGGTCGAATGAACATTATCATTGTTACGATTGAATGAAAGGAAGCACTTACTTAATCCCACCTTTATTACGATAATTACGGTCGAATGAACATTATCATTGTTACGATTGAATGAAAGGAAGCACTTACTTAATGCCACCTTTATTACGATAATTACGGTTGAATGAACATTATCATTGTTACGATTGAATGAAAGGAAGCACTTACTTAATGCCACCTTTATTACGATAATTACGGTTGAATGAACATTATTATTACGATTGAACGAAAAGAAGCGCCTGCCAAATACCCCCGCCGTTATTATGACAATTGAATGAATGAATGAATATTATGATTATGACGATTGAGTGAACGAGACTGAAAAGGCAGTGCTCCACGAATGCCACCGTCATTACGGTTACGCCGTCCATATCCCCGCCCCTGCTCCCAGCGGTCCCCGCCCCCCTCATCTCCCTATCCCCGCCCCTTCCGCCCCCGCGCCCCGCCCCCTCCCGGCCCTGCGCCGGCCGTCAGTCCCCCTGCGGGCTGGCGGCGCGCGGCGGAGGGGGCGTCCCGGAAGCGGAGGGGCGGGGCGGAGGGGAAGCACTTCCGGGTCAGGGGCCGGGGCGGCGGCGGCGGCGGGGGCAGTGGCGGCCCCCGCGGGTCGGGCGATGTGAGAGCGGCGCGTCCAGGTGAGGCCGCGTCGGGACCGGACGGGGCGGGAGGGGGAAGGAAGGAAGGAAGGAAGGAAGAAAGAAAGAAAGGAAGGGGGAGCCGGACCCCCCGGAGACCCCGCACCCCCACCGGAAAACCGCCCCGGCCATCCGCATCCTCCTCACGTTGGGGCAGGTCTTAAGCGCTTCCTATGTCCCCCCCCCCCCCCCCGCACTCTTAATCATCCTGCTGCCATTTCTTCCTGGTCCCCTTGTATCCCCCCCCCCCAGCGCTTAGAACAGTGCTTTGCACATAGTAAGCGCTTAGCAAATGCCCCCATTCTTCCTATTAAGCGCTTCCGATGTGCCCCCTGCACTCTTAATCATCCTAATCATCCTGCTGGCATCTGTTCCTGTTCCCCTGGTATCAGCGCTTAGAACAGTGCTTTGCACATAGTAAGCGCTTAGCAAATGCCCCCATTCTTCTTATTAAGCGCTTCCGATGTGCCCCCGCACTCTTAATCATCCTGCTAGCATCTGTTCTTGTTCCCCCTGTATCAGCGCTTAGAACAGTGCTTTGCACATAGTAAGCGCTTAGCAAATGCCCCCATTCTTCTTATTAAGCGCTTCCGATGTGTCCCCTGCACTCTTAATCATCCTAATCCTGCTGGCATCCGTTCCTGTTCCCTTTGTATCAGCGCTTAGAACATTGCTTTGCACACAGTAAACCCTTGGGAAATGCCCACATTATTATTAAGCGCTTCCGATGTGCCCCCGCACTCTTAATCATCCTAAT